>NC_141689.1:1453152107-1453782172 GCF_964263255.1 Lissotriton vulgaris | reverse complement strand
TCCTTTCTCACTGGGTCATAAATGTATTTTATCTGTTTATGCCAGCCAACATGGCTTAGGAGTAGTTCTTTGTCAATGGGTCAATGGTAAGGAGAATAATGTGGGTGGTTTTTCATCCAGATCTCTCACGAATGCATAGGCCAACTACAGCACAATTGAGAGGGAGGCTCATGCATGCACATGGGCTGTAGAGAAATTTCGAACATTCATTTGAGGCACGCAATTTCAGATTTTTTCAGATCATAAGCCTTTGATACACTTACTAAATGGAAATGGCACAGGAAAAACCTCTGCAAGACTTGTCCGCCTACTCTCATGAATACAATTTCATTATAAAGTATATACCTTGAGGTCATAATGGAAGGGCAGATTGTCTTTCCAGATTGTCATTAAAGGATTATTCTTCATCTTCCAAGTTTGATGATCTGGAATGTGTGGTGGCTACTGTTGAAGATTTTATTAATGATTCACCTCATATTACCTAAGAAGATTGACTGAAAGCTTCTGAAGAGGATTCTGTTCTTCTTGCAGTCAAGAACATGATTATAACTGGTTGGCCAAAAGAATGCTCCTTACCTTCTCCTTTAAAATCTTTTGCCCAGGTCAATCAAGAACTTTCTCTTGTAGAAGGTTTGGTCATGCGTGGTGATCTTGCAGTACCCCCCACATCTCTATGTTGAAACAATTTTAAGATTGCACATGAAGGGCATTTGGGAATGGGAGCTACCTCTAGGAGGTTGAAAGAAAACTTTTGGTGGCCTTGTTTGGAATCAGACTTTGCAAATTTGATAAACTCATGTTAAACTTGTCTTGTATCTGATAAACATTGGAAAACCATGAAAACACCACTACATATTGTACCAGTTCCAGAAGGTTCATGGACAAAGTTAGCTCTGGATTTTGTGGGACCTTTTGAGAAATACATTATAGTTTTAATAGATTATTATTCCAAATGGGTGGAATTTGAATGTTGTTCTTCTCCCAACTCATCATTTGTGATTAATTTTCTCTCTAGATTTTTTCTATCTGAAGGATTTCCAAAAGAATTGGTCACAGATAATGGTTCTCATTTTATTTCAACATCAATGAAAACATTTTTGACCTCTTATGATATTAAGCATTTAACAGTTGCTTTGTATTCCCCTTCTGCAAATGGTTTGGCGGAACTAATGAATAGGTTTATAAAGAAACATATTCAATCTGCCTTAGGTTCTAATGCACTCGTTGAAATATAAAAATAAAAAGATTTGGTCATATCTCACTACGCCTAATTCCTCAACAGGCAGTTCTCCCTTTGGGCTTCTCAAAAAGAGGGATCCCAATGGAACACTTTGCCCTTCTTGGCTAAAAACATTGAGAAAGGAGAATAATTTGTGTTTGATTTTCAGGGATAAACAAAACATGCTTAAGAAAGTTGCTGTTCAACAATTTATACAAAAGAAAATGTTTGATACCAAAGGTTGCCACAATATACATGATTTCCAAATTAGTGACTGGGTTATGATTAAATCTCCTAAGAAAGTTAAGAAAGGTCTTTCAAAACTGTCATTTCCAGTTCAAATTCTTAAGTTGTCAAAAGAATCTTTGTTTTTGGGTCACAGAGGTTGGTGGAGCAAAAGAATGTTAGTTAAATTAACGCCTGATCAAGCTTGCAAAATATTGTCCAGCAAACAATATGATTCTCAAGATGTTACATTTTTCATACTTTTCAAATGAATCAAGTGTAGATGAATCTTTAATGTCAACTTGAAGTGATGTTCAGGTCCCAGATTTCACTGATTCTGTGTCAAACTCCTTGTCAACAAATGGCTCTTTACAAATTAATGATTCTCTTAATTCTGCTACAATTTCTGTAAGACCTTCTCGCAATTGTGCGTTCCCTTCAAAGTACAAAGATTTTTATTTGTCTTAAATGTATAATAAATCTATACTTTTGTTGTTTGTGAAAGGGGAAGAGTGATGTAATATACTGTACATACTTGCTGATCTGTACTGTGTAATTCTTAGTGTTTAGCTTGTGCTTCCATGAGCTCTCATGCTGTCTTCCACATTCTGTTCTTTGGCATGTGCGCTAGTTCTGTTATGCGCGCATGCTGTACAATTGATGTATACACATGTATTGTTTCAAATTAGCATTCTCGTGCATCCCACCTCTTCCTTAAAGTATGAACGGACTTAACAGATATTACCCATTTGGATTTCAAGGAGGAAGGATGCACTCCAGTGATGTCTTCGTTCAACTTGAATAAAACTACAACTTTCCTACAAACCGCTTCTCTTCGTTTCAAGTTCTTCTTTTCAGGGACCCACGCAATCCATCTTTTGCTAGACTCACCCGGTGTCTAGTTTTCAGAAATGTGTGTGAATGGTAGGTGGCCCTAGGTGGCCACCGAGACCGCAGCGAAAAAGTCATGCGACCACCCTTGCAAAACCAGGCTGTTTTGTATTAGATAATTTTGATGTTGGCTCAATAGCTTTTGGGCCCTTGCCTGTTGAGTGTACTTGACCCACCCATGCGAGTGGGGTTCCATTTTTCTCGGGAGACCTTGGGGAATGCTGTGTAGATGAAAGTTTGTGGATCCACGCAGATTCCAGAACTTTCCCACACAGAAATTTGAGAAAAAAGTGATTTTTTCAGCTAAATTTTAGGTTTGCAGGGGATTCTGGGTAGGGAAACGTTGGGGTATCCACGCAAGACATACCTCATTGGACTCCTCAGGGTGTCTAGTTTTCAGAAATGTGTGGGCTTAGTAGGTTTCCCTAGATGGCGGCGAGGTGCCCCCCAAAACCAGGTTGTTTTGTTATAGGCAATTTTGAAGTCTCCACAGTATGATTTGGGCCATTTCCGTTGCAGTCACTATGCCTACCCACACAAGTAAGTACCATTTTTATCAGGAGACCTGGGGGAATGCTGGGTGGTACGAAATTTATGTCAGCCCGGTGATCCTACAACTTTCCCACACAGAAATGTGGGAAAAAATAGATTTTTTCAACAAAATTTGAGGTATGCAGGGGATTCTGGATAGGGAAATGTTGGTGGACTCATGCAATCCATACCTTGCCGGACTCCCCCAGGTGTCTAGTTTTCATAACTGTGTGGGTTTGGTAGGTTTCCCTAGGTGGCCGCCGAGCCCGGGACCAAAAACTCATGTGACCCCCCGACAAAACCAAGTTGTTTTGTAATAGGTAATTTTGATGTCGACTCAATAGGTTTTGGGCCCTTGCCTGTCGCGGGTACTTGACCCACCCACGTGAGCGAGGTAACATTTTTATCGGGAGACCTGAGAGAATGCTGTGTAGAAGGAAATATGTGGATCCATGCAGATTCCAGAACTTTCCACAGAAATTTGAGAAAAATTAATTTTTTTCAGCTAAATTTGAGGTTTGCAGGGGATTCTGGGTAGGGAAATGTTGGGAGACCCACGCAAGCTATACCTTGCTGGACTCTCCCGGGTGTCTAGTTTTCAGAAATATGTGGGTTTGGTAGGTTTCCCTAGATAACCGCGAAGCCCAGGGCCTAAAAATCATGGGACCCCCCTTGCAAAACCAGGTTGTTTTGTTGTAGGTAATTTTGAAGTTGCCTCAATAGGTTTTGGGCCCTTGCCCCTCGCGGGTACTTGACCCATCCACACAAGTGAGGTACCACTTTTTTTGGATGACTTTAGGGAAAGCGGGCTGAGTGGAATTTGGTGGATCCATACAGATTCCAGAACTTTCTACCACTGAAATGTGAGGAAAATGTTTTTTTTTAAATACATTTTTAGGTAAGCAAAGGATTCTGGGTAATAGAACTTGGTGAGAGTCAGTCAAGTCACGCCATCCTGGATCTCCCTGGGTATCTAGTTTTAAAAAATGTATAGGTTTGCTAGGTTTCCTTAGGTGACAGCAGAGCTAGGGTTCAAAATCTACAGCTAGCACTTTACACAAAAAGGGTCAGTTTTCACTGTAAAAATAAAGGGCCAGATGTAGGTGGCTAAATACCAGTCAGTAACGCCGAAATTAGGTAAATTTCAGCGTTACCGACCGGTATTTAGCCATTCCTAATTTAGGTAAGGAATCGGTAAATACGGATTCTTTAATAACGATTCCTTATTGCTCTTGCATTTAAGGAATCGGTAATACCAATTCCTTAAATGCAATGTAGGTAGCACATTAAAGAATGCTTTTGAGCCTTAAGGAATCGCTAATTACCACCAACTTCAAGTTGGTGGTAAGTAGCGATTTCCTTTCAAAAAGCAATTTTTGCTTTTAGAAATGGGCCATGTGGCAAACATCCATGCCCTTAGGGCATGGATGTGCGCCACATGTGCACACATGCACATTTCAGGGGTGCAACAGGGTGCACCCTTGCAAAACCTCCCAGTATTACCGATTCGGTAATACCGAATCGCTAATACTGAATGTCTTCACATTCATTCCTATGGGCCTCCAAGCCCATAGAAATGAATGGGTAGGTATTCCTTATTACCGAATCTCAATTACCGATTCGGTAATACGGAATATTAGGGTTTTGGTATTTTTTACCGAATCTTTACCTACATAGGAAATACCGATTTCTTAATAGCGAATCGGTAAAATTTGCTATTAAGAAATCGGTATTTCTGATTTACCTACATCTGGCCCAAAGTGAGTCCATGTTATGTTTTGAGCCGTTTCCTGTTGCAGGTGTGCTTCTTATGTTTACCCCCACTTTCTGCTGGTGTTTCACTGTATTTCGACTTTAGTCTAGCTGGGGCCCTGCTATCCAGGACCCCATCCTAGCTGCTTCCACTCTAAATTGATTTCAAGTACTTTAGGTACACTCCAGTTTGGTTACTGGGGTACTCTTATGAGTCCCCAGTATATGGTACCTTAGGTACCCCAGAGGTCTATCAGGGGCTGAAGCATGTATTATGCCACCCCTGGGAAGCCTTCCAAAAGGACACCACAAGTCTGCTACTGCAGCCTGTGTAAGGTGGTGTATGCACCCCTCAATTAGATATAGGTTCCCTATATCTACCTGATATCACTACACGTATAAACCTATCAGTTACCCCTCTCGCAGGCCTTATCTATCCTGAAGGCAGGGTGCTGGGTTTTGTGTGAGAGGGTGCCCATGTATGAGCAGAGCCCCTCTGCAGCCTTCAGAATCTATTCTCCGGGGCTGTTCTGTGATACATCCAGACCATATACTCTTAAGTGAATTATAACCTTGCGGTAAATGCTAACTTTGGAATGACTGTAAGGAAACATGTTGTGTTTGGTGTCAAACACTTTTGAATCCTACCATCCCCCATGCCAGTTCTGGCAGCAGGGGTAGAATAACACCCTTCTAGAGGGAGAGACATGTCCACACCGGTAGAACCAGTACCAGTTTAAAAGAGCCCTGACATCACAAAATGGATGCCACAGACACGAGTCGGGCCTCCTTCTGCTGGACATATCTCTGCAGGGGAGGCCTGGACAATAGATTTCCTGTCACAGGGAGGTGTCACCACCTCCCAGACAGGCTTTAGTGTATTGGGGCTGGGCGGATGCACTCTGTAAGTGCTTTGAAGTCTGCACGGGGGCACATTTGGTGTCCCTGTGCCTAGCCCCATTCAAAAGGTTGCAGGGCTACCAGCCCCTCCTCTGGTGCGAAACTGGGCAAAGGAAATGGGTGTAGCCACCCCTCTTTCCAAACCCTCCCATAAGTGGGTCCCCAGAGCATGTCCAACCCCTTCCTTGGATATAAGAAAGGAACCCCTGGCTAAAGGACTTTAGATTACACCTGGACAAAACTCTGATACTGAATCCTGGAACTTCGACAATCTGCACGACACAGGAAGACTGAAGAATCTCCCTTGGAGTAAAGGAGTTACTCCCCTGCTTGGCAGGCACCAATGATGCATCTGACCGGCCTGCATCTCCGAAGCTCCTGAAGGAGTCCAAAGTAATTGCAGCCCAGGTGGTAGATTTCCTTACTTCTCCGAGGCAGACCTGAGTTCCCAGCAAAGTTGAGACCCGCAGCCCTCGTGAGTACCGTGGAACCAGAACCCCTGGATACTGTGCACATTTGCAAGTTCACATGCTTCTTGGCCATCCCTGAGACTCTGCTTTGGATTACTTATCGCCCAGACCCTGAGCAGCAATTCCATCGAAGATTGTTGGCCTACACTCCACAAGTGTTCCGTGAGCCAACTTCTTGTGATTTCTCTTGAGGTATCTTTGCGATCCCATGTTCTTTGACTGGTGGGTCCCTGGTGGGTCTCTGAGGACGCAACTCTGACTTTCATTGGATTTTGCTTGTTGCTCCTGATGTGCCCTGACTCTCCACAACTTGGTGAGTCCTCCGGACCTTGCTGATCCTCACTGTAGCCTTTCTTCACTTTCTGTGTTGGTTGCTGTTGCCAAGTCTTGTTGGGTCCAATCTGGTCACCAGACACCACTTCCCTCAACCTACTTTGAATCCAGCTCCTGGTTGTCATCGACACCTCCTGGTCCTCGTGGTTGCAGAGTCAAGCTTCACCTCTTCACACCTGAATAACCCGAAATCGGTGGGCATTCGTCTATCATGCCCTTGGTTACTGGCAAGTGACCCAGACTCTGTCCCCTCTGCTTTCAGGTTCTTCTCATCCATCTTCGATCCAGGCTTGGATCACACTGGACACTTTTCACTTTGACGGAAGCAGCACTTTGCAGCGGATCGTCATTGAAACCAACAACGATTCCCGACACCAAAAAACACCTATGAACCCGGCTTCCTTGGGTGAGGTAACTCGAGTACTCTGGTGCTCCCATGGGTGTTGGCCCTAGAACCCCTTAAGTCTAAAGGGGTTTGCTCAAAGTCCTCTCCTAAGTGTCCTTAATCTTTCAATTTCCAACCGCGACTTTCGCCATTGAAGTTAACGGAGATTTGTGGCTGTATTCTCACACTGCACCCGTCCCCCCTGGGTCCCTTGTGTCACTACCTTAGGTGGTCCCTTGTGGCCCCAGCACTTCTACAGGCACTCGTCCTTGTGTCTAGTCGTGTCGTGGTTCTTATACCACTTTCTTAATATATGGTTTGGTACGCCCCTCGGGCTAAACATATATTGTGCTATTTCCTGTTGTTCTATTGCATTTAAATTGTGTACTTTGCTCTGTAATCTCATAAAGAGATCACTAGAGAGTGTATAGTAATAAATACATATATTTTATATGTATACCTTGCGTGGTTCTCCTTTCATTTAGACATTCAAGAGGTTATAATCTGGTAAACTAAGCTGCTTTACACTCCTTCAAGTCTTAGCCTGAAGGCTGTTTTCCATAGCTACCACTAGGATAGCTTTCAATAAAGGTTGTCTTAAACCTATCATCAATAAGGGTCGTTTGAACTGGTGCAAAGTGCCCACTAGAATAGTGGACAGCATATGCCAGGCCTACTTCTCACAGCAGGCACTAGGCCTACCCACCCAAGTGAGGTACAATTTTTATCGGGCGACTTAGGGTAACTCAAAATTGTCGAGCAACTGTTATTACCTATTGACTTTCAATGCATTTCTGTCTTCCAAATGAAAGATAATGCGTGAAAAAGAAGTCATTTTGAAAACTGACCTATAATTCTCATGCTAATATGGGTCTTACAATTTCGGAAATGTGCAAATATCTACTGTTTCTAAACTATATGTTTTGTTCCAAGTTCAGAAAAACATAAGTGTCTTTCATACCGATTTTTCCATGTATATATTTTCCCAAACGAATTGCTATATACCCTGTACATAATAAAAAAAACATTGCAAGACGCTGCACAGTTATTGGCTCTGGGTTCATCCGGTTATTTGTAAACCTACAACTCCTATATATCCCCACAACCAGAAAGGTCCAGCAGATGTGACAGTATATTGCTTTCAAACAGCTGTTATAATTAGAAGTTACAGATGAAAACGTTAACAGAAATGGCTGGTTTTTTCAACTAATTTTCAATGTTTCTTATATTCAACAGTTAGTTTCTATAAAGAAACCTTGGATTATCTATACAAATGACCCCTTGCTGAATTCAGAATTTTGGCCGTTATAGCTTTCATACCCATTTCTACCATTTACTGGAAAGAGGTTGAAAGCACAAAAATTTGCAAAAACGACAAAACTGTGCAAAATGTTTTGGTTTTCTGACAAACGTCTGCTTGCCCCTCAAAGCTGGGAATATGGTGATTTCAGCACCACAGCCCCTTTTTGAAACCATTTGCAGGGGAAAAACAGACGCTTTCATCTTTAGCCCTTTTTTTCCCATTTAAAAAAAATATATATTTGTACCTGTATTTTGGTTAATTTCTGAGTCCCTTTCAGGGGAATCCACAAATCCTGGGTACCTTTAAAATCCCCATGATGCTGGAAAAAACAGGACATAAATTTGGCATGGATACATTATGTGGTTATAAAGTTACAGGGGCTTAAGTGTGAAGTACCCCAAAAATCCCAAAAAAGGCTTAGCACGGGGGGAGGCCTATCAGCGAAGGGGTTGAACATCAATTTTCATTTTCTTTAAACTCCTAAAGTATCCAGTGATACCTTTCCAAATGAAACACTTAACCTTCATACTATCACTCAACCCCAAACATAGGAAAATAATACTGCTCAGAACTCACTGACTGCCCAACAAACATGCTTAACAGCCACTTCATCTGTGACTTTAATGTTAACTAGGACAATTCCACTGATATTTTACTTGTCAACTCCTAAAATCCTTATATGTATATGTATGTCTATATATGGTATTTCTATAGCATAAATGTAGCCGAAAGGCAGCGGAATGCTGTAGAAGCCTGAAAGCAAGCATAAAGTCTGATTTTTGTGTCAGAGGTAAACTCGGATCATGTCTATCTGGCATGGCATTGTCCTGTCTCATAGATTGCAGTCTTGTTGGACCTGGAGGGGTGCCCAAAGTTCTACCCTCATAGTGGTGGAAGTAAGGGTGGGCGTAGTTCGCGAAGTAGCGCTACGCGAAACTACGTGAAGTACACTTCGCACTACGCGAACTTCACGTAGCACTACGCGAGCTGTGTAGTAGCATGTTCGCACTGTGCAAGATGTGTTTTCAATGGTTGCACAGTGCAGACAAGCATCCGGCACTGTGCAATCATTGAAAACGGCATTTTGCACAGTGCGAGCTGTAGTTTTCTGCTGCTCGAGTAGATTATTACTCGAGCTGCAGCTTTCTCAACGCGAACTGGTAGTTTCTCAATGAGAGCGGTCGCGAGCATGCGCAACCACTCACAATGAGAAACCGTACCTCCCCGCGTTGAGAATCTCGCCGGGATGTTATTTTGCTTGCTCGCGGTCGCGAACATGACGTTCAGGACCGCGAACAATCAAAAAATGAGCGCTGCACTGCGCGTGTTCGCACTGTGCTATGTGCAGCTTGCGTAGTGCGAAGTTGCGCAAACTTTGCAAACTCCACGAGCGTAGCGTACTGCTTCGCCCAGGGTTAGGTTGAAGGCTTACTTCTTCACCAGGAGTTGGCAGCACAAGCACAGTGGTTCCAGCATACCGTTTAGTGGTCAGTACTAGTGAAATGGTCCTTTTTGAACCTGTGTTGAGCTTGACTTACTTGCCAATTACGTCTCGACTTTTCGAAATATTTTGGTGAGTTGGATTGCAATTTTGAATTGGTCATGAGGAAGAGATGCCTCAACAACAATTGATAGTTAGAAGGCTACTGGGGATTCAATGCTACACAAACTAGATTTACATTGTGTCATTTCAATTACTAGTAAGGTCCAATTTGAAACTGTAGATAAAGATTAGACTCCACATTTTGACTTGTAATTTGGGTTCCTTTAACTTGTAAGTTTTAACTTTTGAAGCACTGATGCTGGGTGCATTATTGGCAGCTATTGAGTGGCTATGTACATTGCTCACTCAAACTTTGTGATATCATATATATTACAGTGTATATGCTTCTGTGTCGACAGCTTGGTGTACTTGGATACCACCTACATAAAACACGCTGTGTGTAACGTGGAACCCTGATTCGACTTTTTGGATTGGTGGGTCTTGAGCAATTTTTAGTACTAATTTATTGTTGTGCACGAGCAGGATTGTTTCATGGCTGGTCACGGGAGAAACTATTACGTGGGTTATCAACAGTGCATGGGTGACTGGGGTTCTATTCTATAATCACTGTATGCAACACTATGCTTCAGGACCAGCTGTCTATCTTTTCGATTCAATTTTTTTGTAATTCTTCTTCCTAATAATAGGAACGCATGGTTGTCTAACTGCATTTTGTGATAGCCACCACTTACTTGGTGTACAATGTCTCTCCACTTTTACTTTCTTTTCTTTTTTTCTCTTTAGTATTTACTTTGTGTACAAGTAATTGGATATAGAGAAAAGTAACGTTGTTTGAACATTGCAAAACCTTATAGACTATATGTGATGTTTCTTTTCTAGCCTTGAAAAAGTCTGAATACCTATTTTTGTACAGACAAAACACGTGTTGGCTTCGATCAATTGCAGGGTATTTGCTGAATACAAATAAAGGAGATCTATTTTCATCTGTGGTGGAGAATCCTTGAGAACCTGTGTGCTACTTCGACACATCTATTTATCTTAGAATTATAGAACTTTGTCAGCTTTTGTTGTGATATTTACCTATATCTAGGTTATGTTCGAATAGAACTAAAATGTGACCAATTTACTGGGGTGAGACCTGCAGGCTTACTCACCTTTTTAAATGTTCTGCTGCTGTGTACGTAACTCACCCTTGACCTATAACTGGTAGATGATGAGTGCTATTCAGTGCAGAGTAGGGACTCTGCACTGGAGTTATGTGTTGCTAGGAAGGGTACTGCACAAAGGTAGAGCAGTACTGTGCAGTGTATGTGTGGCTAGTGCATACACTGGGTGTATATATGCCTGTGAGGAATACATTACATGAGAGATGTAGGGCAGGGTAGTGCATGAACAATTGAAGCATGTGCTAGGTGTATGTGGGCTTGAATGAAGTACAATACATGAAGGATTAAGTATTGTGCAGCACGCACATGGTGAGTATGTGTGCTGGCAGCCCACCCAGCACACCCTGAATATTAGAGAGAAGCTACAGTACTGAGAAGTGAGCTCAGATTGAAAGTGTGTGCTGAATGCATGTGTGTTTGTAGTGGCATAATGCATGGAGGTAACTGTACTGGAGAGTACTAGTGCTGTGAAAGTACACTGAGAGGAAGAGTCTCCACTTTTACACTTCATAAGTGTCTGGACAGATCTCACAAAGGAGATGGGGCTGATAAGGGATTCATAAAGAGTAGGGCTGGGATGCACCTTTTGATGCACGTACCACTGGGGCTGACATCCAAGTGTGAACTCTGGCCACTCCCATGAACTTCTGTGGGTCTATCAACTTCAGAGTCCTTCCTGGTGTGATAGACAGCCTTTCAAGAGAATAGAGAAAAAGGAAAGATGTATACTTCAAAAGAAGCAGGTCCCAACATACAATTTCAGAGACTCCAAACCTAAATCACATTTGTTGTTTAGAAAAGGACAATAAGAAGATGAGCTTGAGACCCTAAAACTTGTCATCTACCGAGCAGTCAGAAAAGGAGTGTGAGAAGTGGAAGCCTTGCATGACTTCTGCCTATGTCCAGGACTGGGAGCAAAGGCCTGCTATTTTTGAAACTGTATGAGGGGACATTACACAGGCAAACCAAGATAACCTACCTTGGAGCCTGGAGCACTAGCGCCTGCCTACTTGCCAAGACCATTGTGTCCTGCTAGGAAGAGGAGAGTGTTGGAAGGTGCAAGGTCCAGTGGATAGCCCTTTTGAGAGGTCTTCCTGAGCAAGGTGTGAGGGAACATCTGCACACCCATCAGGTGCCTGCACATGTGCAGACACAAAATGCCAGACGTAAAACTCATGACGTGACTCCATTTTGAGCAGGCCCTGAAACCATCTTGGGTAACAGGAGCTGCCATATGCCCACTTCATATGCAGAATCATTTTCATGTCTGCCATTGTCACTTTTGTCATCTGAATGTACCTTTCTAAGAACCGAGAAAAGTGTAAAGCGTTTCAACTAATGATATAGACATAACACCTGATGAGACATCAGGCTGGGACAAGCGTCTCCTTATCACCATGTCAAGGTCAAGAACTAATACAGACATATAGTCAAAATAGTGTAGCATGATTTGACATCCTTTCACCTCATATATTAATACGGGAACGTCTGGGACATACACCGTGATGCACATAATCTATGTCTGACATTCCTAAACTTATCTCGTTTGCCTTGCTACTACCTTGCTGAGATTTTACTATTTTAAAAATACTTTGCACTATCTCGCTGCTCGATTCTGGACGCAGGCGCTCATTTTAATTATGGACATCCTTGGGGGCGATAAATAGATCTTAGACCTTACCTGCACTATAATTGTTTTCCACCCCGTACTTTGCGGTATTCAGGCCGATCCAGGGCTCGTTGTGACCGCATCGCGGCATTTCGGTCACCATCTTGAGTGGGGGAGCCAGGAGGTGCCGAATTACAGGCCCCATCTTGGTTGAGGGGCCAGAGGTTTGCCTCGCAGGACCCCCGTGCTTGGAGGAACACTTAAAAGCAGGTCCCCACTCCAGCACAGGTAGACTTTATTTGCCTGTTGCGCGCTCGCTTGCCTTGCTACTACCTTGCTGAGATTTTACTATTTTAAAAATACTTTGCACTATCGCGCTGCTCGATTCTGGACGCAGGCGCTCATTTTTATTCTGGACATCCTTGGGGGCGATAAATAGATCTTAGACCTTACCTGCACTATAACTGTTTTTCACCCCGTACTTTGCAGGACTCAGGCCGATCCAGGGCTCGTTGTGACCGCATCGCGGCGTTTTGGCCGCCATCTTGGGTGGGGGAGCCAGGAGGTGCCGAAATACAGGCGCCATCTTGGTTGAGGGGCCAGAGGTTTGCCTCGCAGGACTCCTGCGCTTGGAGGAACACTTAAAAGCAGGTCCCCACTCCAGCACAGGTAGACTTTACTTGCCATACTACTACCTTGCTGAGATTTTACTATTTTAAAAATACTTTGCACTATCGCGCTGCTCGATTCTGGACGCAGGCGCTCATTTTTATTATGGACATCCTTGGGGGCGATAAATAGATCTTAGACCTTACCTGCACTATAATTGTTTTTCACCCCATACTTTGCGGGACTCAGGCCGATCCAGGGCTCGTTGTGACCGCATCGCGGCATTTTGGCCGCCATCTTGAGTGGGGGAGCCAGGAGGTGCCGAATTACAGGCGCCATCTTGGTTTAGGGGCCAGAGGTTTGCCTCGCAGGACTCCCGCGCTTAACGGCATTTAAGATGCACACCAGCCAAGTGCGCAGCGCACGCGTGCATCGGGCGCGCCGATGGCACGGCGGAGGTGCGCCAGAGGTAAGCCCGTTTGCGCCCGTTCGCGCACATGTCACGCCCAGCGCCAGCCACGCAGTCTCTCCAGTCCCATCTTGACAAGTCTACTCTAGACATGAGCTCATTCAGGTAGGCCAGCGCTCTAGCAAAGGCAGCTGGTTGGCAGCTATTACTAGCTGTCCGGGGATGCTGTCTTGCGGCCTGCTTAATGTTCGCTCTCTATGTAAACATCACGTGGAAATCACACTCCTAATGGAATTCCATGGCCTGGATGTGTTATTTCTCACTGAGACTTGGACTAGAGTCGACAGAGAGGTAGAACCTGGACTGGCTTGTCCTCCGGGCTTCAAGATCAGGCATAACCCTCGAGTGGGGGGCAGAGGAGGGGGTGTGGGTTTCATCTATAGGGAAACGCTGGATATATCCCAGCTTGAGGTTAAAGAGGTACAGGGCTTTGAACTCATGGGTTTCTCTTTAAAAAATCAGAAGGCAGCCTTATACTTGGGTCTGCTATGCTATAGACCACCCAGTGGGGCTGTGATAGCCTCTCTTGATTTGATAGACCTTATTTATGATCTTTCAAATGCCCATGCCAGGCTTATAGTTCTGGGTGATTTCAATCTTTGGCCCAACGGGCCCGCAGACACAGCCTATAATGATCTTTGTCAGGCCTGCAGCAATATACATCTCCAGCAACTGGTGCTCTCTCAAACTCACCTGAAGGGACATACCTTAGACTTGGTCTTTGCGGATGATACCCAGGTTAAGATCAGGGATATAATTACCCAGGGTTGGACCGATCACTCCCTCGTCCTTTTTCCCTACTTCTTCCAGCTGTTTCCTCTAAAGACATTGGTTTAAGTACTACTAAATTTAGTAGGCAGTGGACTGGACTCCTGAAAAACTCTACCCTCCCAGCGTTACTACCAGGTGGGTTTAGATTGGAGGAAGGGGTAGAGGAGAGCTACCGGAGCCTCTGTCAACTAATTACAGAATCTCTGGATAAGATAGTCCCCTGCGGAAAGCGAGAGATAGGCTTTGGCACGCCACTCCTTGGTATTCCAAAAACTTTCTGCAGTTGAAACTGCAGTGCAGACAGGCGGAAAGAATAGGGAGGAAGCATTACTCTGAACCAGATAGAGCCTGGTTCAAACAGTCACTTTTAGGCTACAAAGCTCAGATTAAGTGTGCTAAAGCCAAGTATCTTGAGGATATGCTGGCTCAAGCAGCTAATAAATCACAGACTTTGTTCAAAATCGTCAATGATCTTTCCCATCTGGTGTGTGCGACCAATAACATCCCGGCCTCCCAGATTTTGTGCGATTCCTTGGCTTCAGCATTTGAGGACAAGATCGCCACCATTCTGAGTGGCCCCTGTTCGAGGCAGGGACTCCCTGTTCCCAGTTGGCTTCCTGTACTCCCGGTCCTCAGTCCCTGATAAAGTCAGCATCTCTGTCTACTTCGGGTGTTCCTGGGGAAGCTAGAGAGTATTCGTCATTGGACAGTTTTATCTTTCCCTCTTATGAGGACTTTTGTACTCTGGCCAATGGGGTGTCCTCAGGCTCTCCGATGGACCACCGCCCCATAAGTTCTGGAAAGTGTTCCGTGAGGAACTCTTTCCCCTTTTGTACTCCATCTGTTGCCAGTCATTCAGCACTAATACATTAATGGTGGTGAAATGCACACCAATCTTCCTTTTGTGTTCCTTATTTAATCCATGATTGACATCATCAAACGTATCCTGGCGTGCGACGCTGGATTTGCGCTCCACCCTTTTGCGCTAGCAATATCAGTAAACACACGGGGGACCTGTTCAGGGTCCCACTCCAACTGCACTGCCACATGTGCTTTCAAATGAATCCAATAAACCAATTCTATTTTTTTCTTATCATTATATCCATTTTAAACATAATTTCTTCTTTTTTCATCAATTTTTCATCAGTTCATTTTATTCATTTTCCATTTCGTTATTCAAAAAATGTTCGTGACCAGGAGATGTTTTCCATAAAAACACGACTTTATTTTAGCTTCACCCAATGCATTTCGGTTAGAAACCTTCGTCAGGGGTGTATCATGTCGCGATGTTTAAAAACCTTCCTTTCTCCTCATGATTCGTGCAGCGTGTTTTTCTAACACGATATTCCAACCTTTTCTTTACGGACCGCCAAACATCTCCTGGTCACGAACATTTTTTGAATAACGAAATGGAAAATGGATAAAATGAACTGATGAAAAATTGATGAAAAAAGAAGAAATTATGTTTAAAATGGATATAGCGCCGAGACACCCAAGGGTAATTGTTCGCGCTCTATAAATGTCAGAAAATAAATAAATAATGATAAGAAAAAAATAGAATTGGTTTATTGGATTCATTTGAAAGCACATGTGGCAGTGCAGTTGGAGTGGGACCCTGAACAGGTCCCCCGTGTGTTTACAGTCATTCAGCACTGCCACTGTCCCTGAAAGCTGGAAACTCGCTGTGGTCTCCCCCCTCTTGAAGAAGGCCACATTGGACCCCACCTGTCCAGCAAATTATAGGCCAATTTCGCTGCTCCCATTCCCCGTTAAGATCATGGAGAAATTTGTCACCAAATCTCTGTCCAGTTTTATAGAGGCTAACACCTGCCTGGATGTGGCTCAGTTCGGCTTCCGGCCAGCCCATGGCACGGAATCCGCGCTGGTGGTTGTCCTGGACGATCTTCGTTCACGGGTCGACACTGGTCGGGCAGCCTTCTTAGTGTTGCTCGACATGTCGGCCGCGTTCGACACGGTCAACCATGCCACATTAATCAGCAGACTGGAAGAGATTGGGGTAGCTGGCCGGGCCCGGGACTGGCTAACTTCCTATCTTCATAACAGGCATCAGGTGGTGGCCTTGCGGCCTTTTAGATCTGGTACTAGAAGGGTAGGACAAGGGGTGCCCCAGGGGTCTGCAATCAGCCCCATCTTATTTAATCTATATCTCCATCCTTTGATTAGGCTGATCAAATCCTTTGGCATCTCGGTCATCAAATATGCCGACGACACACAGCTAATTTTTTCCTTTGAAGGCAGAGATGCCATCTCTAAGGAAACTTTCCATCGCTGCATGACGGCCACTGCGGATTGGTTGAAACACAACCCCCTCCAGTTCAATGTATCCAAAACGGAGGTGTTGTATTGCTCCACGGACCGTACCCCTCGCCCTTTGCCGACGGGTTTCTGGCCAGTTTCCTTCTTGGGCACAGTTGTGGCAGCGGATGCTGCTCGCAATCTGGCGTTATGTTTGGCCCAAATCTTCAGCTTGACGCCTTTGTAAATAAATCGATTGCTACATGTATGATGTTACTACGTACATTGCGTAAGATCCTTCCCTTGCTTCCAGCACTGGCTAGACCGGAGGTGGTGCGCAGTATCATTCTTAGCAGGATTGATTACTGCAACGCACTAATTCTGGGTGCCCATAGCACTTTGATCAGGAAGTTGCAGCGCTTGCAGAATATGGCAAATAAGC
Organism: Lissotriton vulgaris; assembly: GCF_964263255.1. Lineage (NCBI taxonomy): Eukaryota > Metazoa > Chordata > Amphibia > Caudata > Salamandridae > Lissotriton > Lissotriton vulgaris. The sequence continues at coordinate 1,453,765,337 of NC_141689.1, read as the reverse complement.
TTGCCCTCTCTCGGATGCGCTCGGCCTCCTCCTCTCTAGCGCTAAAAGATCTGCATTGGCTACCAATTCACCAGTGTATCTGTTTAAAGGTGTCCTGTATTGTGTTTAGGGCTCTTCACGGAGAGGGGCCTGTCTTACTGCAAGAGCTCTTTTCCTGGTACTCGGCAGCTAGACCTTTACGGTCTTCCTCTCAGTGCCTGGTGGCAGTACCTAGAATTCAGAGGATACGGATGGGCGGGCGCTCCTTTGGTTTTAGTGCTGCAAAACTCTGGAACTCTCTTCCCCTGTTCCTGAGGAGTTTGAATGAACTTAGCTCCTTCAAGAAAGGGTTGAAGTCTTATCTCTTCCCAAGGGCGGTGTAAATTCTGTGACCGCATATAGCCAGGTAGAGTCAAAGCGCCAGGATACCTTCTGGGTGACAGCTTGCGCTATAAAAGTAGGTGATACATACATACATACATGTCAGAAATTCCAATCTCTATTAAGATTTACTATATAAGGGCTGCCATTTGACCACTTGTGAGGAAAGGTCCTTCACCCAGATTATTTCATACGATTCTGCAAGAGACGGTCTCCCCTACTGCCAGCACACTTTGAAAAGGCCTGATACCGATAAAGCTGAGTTATGGAGGAAGGCTGCAATTGCAGAGCATTTTTCCATCGGCAGAGAACATTGCATTCACAGCTCCACTGATAACAACAACTCTTGCTGTCAGCAAGTTATGCAGTGCATCGCTTCTCCCTAAGAAACTCTTGACTACAAGTTGCTCTACTATCCATGCTTTCTTATCGTAGAGCATAAAATAGGGTTTTAGGGTGTTATGTTTTAAATGATATTTAATCATATTGTTATGATTCCCTCTCACTACCTACCTTTCCAAAACCTCTCCCTCTCCTCAAACTGTTATTGTTAATTACCAAAATCCATCTGATGATGTTCACAAACCACCATGATTTTGCTTATTTCTCTTTTTATTTCGATTTACAAGTTCTGTGCTTATTTATTGCTTGCTGTCTATCACACATTGCTTTATTTACATTCATTATTTGCATACAATATTACGTTTTATGAATTGTCATGCTCCATTCCCCCATTTATTTTGTTTTCTTTTTCCCTTCCTTGCTATTTCTTTTTCATGATTTAGCTATAGGTGTTTATTGATTCCGTTATATTATACCTCCTTAAATTTCATTTGTATATCTCTTATGCCTCTCGTTGATTGACTGTATTACATTTTGTATTTATGCTATGTTTTTGGTTTCAATAAACTTGAACTTAAAAAAAAGAAATGTTAATTTTATATAACGATCATTATTGTTATTATTACTACATAGTTTTACAGAGCACGTAGCTAACCTACAGGGTTTCCTAGCGCTAGGGAAGAGTAGCTAAAGCATCAGAACAGTACAAAGCATTAGATTTAGTAGAGCCAAATCTTAAGTAATTTCAGAAAAACACTGAAGGATTGACGTGTTCTTATAAAAGCAGGCAGTGTGTTACACAATTTGGGACCCATATATGCGAAAGGTCAACTGCCCTGTCAGGCTCCCCTGATTCTGGGCACTATAAGGAAATTACTATTGCTTGATCAAAGAGAACACCTGGGTGGGTAGTGTGTCAACAATGATCTAAGATATCGTGGACCTGAGTTTGACATAGCTTTATGCATATAGTACAGTGCTTTAAACTGGATCACTTATCACCCGAAAGCCAGTGGAAGTATCAAAGACAAGACATGGAGGAATTTTTTGGGCAATGGTTTAATAATCTAGCGGCTGTATTCCTGTTCACCTGCAGACATTTGTGTGAGGTCTTGGGGATCCAAGAGATAAAGAATGTTACAGAATAAAAACCTGTATTATTGTTCATTGGGGATGAACAGGGGGTAACCAAAGTATTTTCCTAGGCCACCTAAAAACACCAAAACAGGTGGAGGCTACCTTCAAAATTTAATAATTCATTGAGAACTTGTCATCGAGCCAAAAACCCAAGTTTTTGACCACTGACACAGGGACCGGACAAGTACCATGGACGTCCGGCCTGTGATGAGATGCCCAAAGATGAGGATTGTTGCCCACTAACAAAACTTCTGTCTTAATACTATTTAGTTTAAGAGACTTATTGCTCATCCAGGCAAAGGGCAAATATTCAATTGTCAGAGTTGTGAGCCTCCTTAGGTGAAAAGGAGAAGATAATATTGGTATCATCTGCATAAGAAAAAAGAGAGACCTCAACTTTCCAAAATGTTGTGAACTCAGTGTTCACAATGAGCCTTCTTGCTGCTTTTATGATATCCTGGATAGTTATTTTTGATGTGCTGAGAAACAGGTTTGCCCTGTTGTAATAAATGCTTTGAGTTAAAAGTGCCTTTTCTTCTTAGTGCACTGTGTGTATGTGACATTGGGAATAACAAAAAAGGTTTGTTCTGTTGCATATGTGCCTCTGATTCTGCTGCAGAGTCTTAGGAAGGCAATAACAATAACTCTACTCCAAGAATGTATTGGGTGGGTTTCTGCTGGGCTGCAATATCCCGTCTTTCACATTCAGAGCTTGTGCATTGAACTGAGTCCACTTGTGTCACCCACGGGCGGGAAAGTTAACGCTGTAAAACAGTGCCAATGTCATAGTTTACACAACAGGGTGACCCCCATATGTCATATAGTGGAGAAGTCTGAGCCATAGCAGAGTCTATGAAGGCGCAGGAGGAGCTGCCAGTACCACATTTCCAAGAGTTAGGGTTGTTACCCAGACAGAGGTGTGCGGCTGTGACCATCGGGCCAAGGGCGCACACCAAGATGATTTTCAATAGGTGCTGATAGCAATGGATTTGCTTCTGTGAGTTTTGTGTGCAGGTATGTTCATGTGTGTCAGTAAGGGGAGATGAGGAAGTGTATTTCGGCATTTTTGCCAAGGAAATAAAATAAAACTCTAGGGCCGGCCCAAACTAGCTGTAATCTTCTTCGGGCACAAACATCAGATTGTGTCTGAATCATGGTCAAGGGACCCCTCCAAAGTTCTTTGGCACCTACAAGGATTGATAATAAATTCATGAGTTTCGTAATGACAATGGGACTTATTTGCAAGCCAGGCACACTACTGGAATTTCACTTTCTTGACGTTCCGGTGGCGCACAATGCAGACGCATACCTACAAGGCCACAGAATGCCACCCTGAAGGTCTTTTCATGGCCTTGTAGATATGGTGTAAGGCAATGCAGCGCCTCACACTGCCCTGGGGAAAAGTGCCAATGGCGTTGCATTGAGTGTTTCCACTCAATGCCTATGGTTTTTGACAAATTCCCGGATTTAGATCATAGTTTAAATCTGGGAATGCGTCAAATGCCTGCGCCTCCCAGGGGTGACATAACTGTTGTTTTTGTGAAGGAAGATGTTCCTTTCTGCACAAAAACAACCTGATTTTAACATAGGCACCCTTTTGCCATGGTGCAAGGGTGCCTGCATTAGTGATAGGCAGCCATTTGTGCATCAGCGAAGTGTAAGAGGACGGAAATGCACCATATCTCACAGATACAGCGCATTCCTGCCCTTTTCTTTTGATGCAGGGCAGCACAGCATAATGACATGCAACAATGTTCTGCGTCAAATTGTTGTAAATGAGGCCCTATCCTTTTCCTATATTTTGCCCTGGCGCAAAAATCTTAAATAATGTGGAATATCGCAAATGCTAGTTGTTTTTTCACTAATTTCAAATCACGTGCAACCTTAAGAAAAATATACAGACTTTCCAAATGTAAAAGATCCACGCAATAAACCTGTTTTTGCCCAAGCTATAGGGGACAATATCCTTTTTCTTTTTTTCGAGACTGCAACGTTTGGCACTAACATTCAAGGCTTTGCTTTGCTGTATTGTCTGCTAGGAAAATGTAGTTCATAATGCACTGCATGCTGTGCCAAGGCGGAAAAACCGTAGCACCAGCTGATGAATTGAAAATAGATTGCAGACTCAGACCACAGGGCATTTTTTCCTCCAATTATGTGAGGCATTCTTTGTGTTCATATGTTTAAGATTTGGCTTTCGCTGCTATTATACACCCCGGCCGGCAATTGCTAATGATACTTTAGGAAAAACAATACACCAGCAAGCCGAACAAACAGCCAGAATTTGCTTACACTTTTAGAAAAATACATCAGAATATATTTTAATGGAAGTGATTTGTGAGTGTTGGTGTAAGAAAACGGTGCATGTTGAAATTACTCCTGGAAGGTCAATCCAAAACTTTTTTTTAACCTCTAAAAGGTTTAAAAAAAATGTAAAAATATTGGAGTACCTTAAAGGACCTATTCACAAAGGTATATGCACATGTGAGTAAATCTACAGGTGTAAATGTATTCTTCTATGTTGGAGTAAATGTTCTACTTTTGTCCAGTCACAATTTCTGAGTGTAAACTTTCTCCAAAGTCTAGACCTACATGCCTCCACCCCTTGAAACTTTGGAGTGGAGCCAAATTTATAAGTGTAAAGTTATTACTTCTAACTTTTCACATGTAGGTAGAGATTTCCACCACCTTGATTAAGCTCTCTGCTACTGTGGTGATAGATGTCATTTGAGATGTTATCTCTGATTTAATAAGTGAGGTCATAAGCAGTGCTTGGCAGGGGCATAAGTGAAAGTCATTGAACTATAAAGGCTGTATTTCAGTGTTTTTTCGTTTTCTAAGTCAGCTCATTTAATCTCCAAACTATAATGCTGCTTCAAATGTTGTATTTTTTCTGTTCATTTCTAGTTTTTTTTTAACATAAGCTAAGATCTTTTTACCATAACTAACTATAACGTCACTTTATCCATTAGTTTTCCCGGTAAAGTTCTGGGGTTTTTAATGTTGGGGAAGATAATGCTATCATACCTGATTTTTACGTCTAGTTAACATTTGTTTTTTTAATGAATTTCTATTTTTAAAAAAATCATATTCAGTAAAAATTTCCACTGCGCACAGTCTTTGGCTATTCCCAACAGGTTGCTGTCACAGGCCCAACACTTGTGGTCGCCAACCAACTGCAGCCTGCCCTCTGTGATCAGATCGCTATCCCAGCCCTTACTCACCTCTGTTCTCCATCTGCATTCCCAGCCCCCACCTCCTGCCCTCTGTTTTCTAACTGTGTGCTCCAGCCCCTCCCACTTGCACTCATTGGTTAGCCTGGTATCCTGCCACCCTACCCACTGCCCGTCATTCTCCTTCTGCTCGCACCTGACCCCTCTTGCCTGCCAGCCTGCTCTATGTGGCCTCTGCTCCTGGTCATATCCACATGCTCCTTGGTCTTCATTCTCTGCATGCATGGACCTGCCCTCTCCCTCCTGACATCCTTGTTCATTTGTGCCACCCCTGTCCAGGTAGGCCTTTCCTCTTGGCCTGCTTTCTGTCCCATCTTACCTCCTCCCTGCCTACTGTTGTCCGACTCCATGCCCTGCCCCTCCTGCCTGCCTTGCATGGTCTGATGTGCTGCCACTGCCCCTAAAGCTAACCCTCTGTTGTTAGATTGTTATCTCAACACCTGCCCCCATCTTCTGCTCTCTGTTGTCTGAATCCATACCCCGTAACCCTCCGACCTTCCATATGTGATCTATTGTCTAGTAACAACACCTCCCATCTGCCCTGTGTCATGTATTTGCCCTGATCCCATCCTGCCTTCCTTCCAACATCTGTGTCTGTGCACATATCCCCTTCCTCCTGCCCTCCATGGTGTGTTGTGCTTCCACTGCCCCTCACACCTGCCTTGCTTATTGCTCCTGCTTCTACCCTTTCCCCTTACCTCTGTTGTCCATGTGCGATCCCTCGCTCCCTTCATCCTGTTCTCCATGGTCCATTGTGCTGCCAGTTCCCCTACTGCCTGTTCTGTCTGGTCCTTGCTTTACTCCCCCTATCCTCCATTGTCTGTGCGCCTACCCACTCCCTCCTGCTCTCCATGGCCCATTGTGCTACCGCTGCCCCTCCCATCTGCAGTGCATGGTCATTTATGTTGACACTGCGCCATCTGCCTGTCCTATTTGGGCTGATTGCTGTCGCTGTCCACTTCCCCCTGCACTCTATTCCCTACCTCTACTCCCACTCTCCCTTCTGCCCTCCATGATCGCTGTGTTGCCCCTGCCACTCCCTTCTGTACTACATGGTCCACTGTGCTGCCACTGACCCTTTTGCCTGCCCTACGCGGTGAGCTTCTAATCCTTGCTTCTCGGTCTCCTGCCCTCCGTTGTCCATTTGGATGCACCTGCCCCATCTCTTTGTTCTTCATGATCCGTTGTGCTGTTCAGTCATATAATTAACCTTTAGAAAAAGATTAACTAAATGCAGATTTTAGTTTGAATTATGGTTATACATAATATAATAAAAATAATATAAAATAAACAGTTCACCATTTTGTGACCAGTGGTACATTGGTTTATGGTCTGCTACCTGATAATCGATCCTCAACAGTTTTTATCAGTAATAAAATCTAAAACAGTAAACAGAAGTCCTAGGAAAATAATAATTGACTTTGAATTGCAACTGATAAATGCCATTGGTAGGATGTATTTGTTATATCCTTGTAATGATGTAATGTTCTATGGTCTCTATGCTCACTGGATTCCAGAGTGTGGAATCCAGGGAGCAGTACACAGATGAACAGTTCCTGAGTGAGTTGGTCCTTGGATCTCCCTGGGGTTGTTACTTTGAATAAACTACTTTTAATCTACAAATCCACTGTACTTGAAGTCATTTCAGTGGCCACGAGGATGGGATCGTTTTGAAGAACTTCAATCATCAAAATCTGGATTAATGAAGATTTCATGAAGAAAATCAATTGATGAACTGAAGATTTTCTTACAACTGATAAATTACTACTGATGAATGCAACAACCCCAGATTAACTGAATATTTCGATGGATTTCCAAGGTATCTGATGTATTTAACTTTTTTTTTTACTTACATCTTCTTAAAAATCGCTAATTCTTAAAAATCGCTAATTTGCGCTTAAATCTGGAACTTAATTGATAAACTTGTAGTCAGAACTTATAATCGTCACTTTTATAATATTATTTTGCGCAATTTGGATATTTCTACTTAAGTGTAGCGCAATTTCAACATTTTACTAAAGCGCAATACCACGTTAAAGATCTTCATAAACTGCCAACGTTTCTCACTTGAAAAATGCTGTGTTGATTCAACTTCAATCCCTCTCGTGAACTCGACATCTCCATTCTTGTGTGGTTCTTCAGCGTCTCTTCGTGGCAACGCAACGCATCAGCGTCAGCAAACGTCAACGCACCCGCGTCATCGCGTATTACTACGCTACGACGTATACGTGGCGGCCATCTTCAGTTTCCTTGGCAACCTGATGCCATTGATCTCCACGGCTTCACGACTCGGCTGCAATTTTTTTGTTTACACGCCGCGTTTACACGCTGCGTTTACATCTTCGTTTTTTTTTTTAACGCATTTGTGGAATTTCAACGCTCACTACAAAACGGGAACAATTTTGACAATAAACTTCTACAGCTACATTTTACCTCGCTGACAACGGTGACTACATTATTTATTTTAATTCAGCTGACAACGGTGACTACATTATTTATTTTAATTCATTATTTTATATTCCAGTGACAACGGTGACTACTTTAATTATTTTAGTTATTTTTTTTTCTCTATTTTCTTCTTGCTGTATTGTGTGTTTGATATTACCTTAGTAATTATTATGGATGTCTCATCTTCTGTGATTGCTCCTCCTAAATGTTTGCAATCTCCTGGTCCTCCATCTATGAATTGGGAAGATTGGTCTGAATCTTTCGAGACTTATTTAGAGGCAATTGGTGGTGATGTATTTTTGCCATCCAGGAAACTAGCTTTATTAAAACATAATTTGGGAGTTGAGGGCAGGAAAGTCTTAAAAACTTTACCTACTATCATTCGTGTGGTTTCAACTGTTGTTGACAATGATGAAAGCAGTGAAACCAGTGAAACAAGTGCAAATGATACGTCCATAGATGTATACTCTGATGCATTAAAAGCTTTAGAAGAAAATTACGGAAAAAAAACTAGTATTGTAGTCGAAAGGCACAAATTTTTCTCGAGAGCACAGTTGCCCGGTGAAAATGTGCAACAATATGTAGCATGCTTAAGAACTTTAGCCATTACATGTAAATTTAAAGACTTACATGAAGAGATAATTAGAGATCAATTTATAAATAGGATTAAAAACATTAAAATTCAAGAACGTTTACTTGAACTCAAGAATCCATCTTTACAGAAAACTCTTGATACTGCTAGAAAAATGGAGAATACTTCTCATTACGTTAAAGAGTTAGGTTCTAAAGATGAATCCAGTAATGTGAATGCCTTAACTTCAAGTTATAAAAAGTCTGATTTTAAAAGTGACAGCAAAGAGATTAAACCTAATTTCAAAAATAAGCCTGTTTTCACCAAAAGGGTGTGCTTCAGGTGTGGTAGTCAAAAACATACTGCTGACTTCAATAAATGTCCTGCTAGTAAGGTTACGTGTATTAAATGCAAAAAAATTGGTCACTTTGCTAAGTGGTGTAGAACAGGTGATAATAGTAATTGGAAACGTTCGGTTAATCATGTGGAATCTAATGTTGAGAGTGATGATGAAGAAATTGACAGCAATGACAATGATATTGAAGTAATGATGTTGTAGGATGATTCTGTTAATGATATATCTGATGATTATTGCCCGCCTAAATGTGAAGTGTTGATAAATGAAGTGTACATGATGTTATGGGCAGATTCATGTTCACCGTATACCATTATTGATAAAAATATGTGGGAAAATGGAAACAAAGACTCTTTAATAACTTCTGATGCACGACCTAAAGGTTATTGTGGCATTAAGTTACCTGTTATGGATTATTTTAATGCCAAGGTAACTTTCAAAGGGAGGTCTTGTTCAACAAAAGTATATGTTGTTGAGCGGGGACGTGCTTTATTAAGTTGGAAAGATCTTAAAAAGATGGGGTTGGTACTAAACCCAAATCATCCTGATCAGGTAGTTTTAGCTAATGACTATCTTGACCAAGTTTTATTGACCAATGAGGATTCATCTTCAAGATGGGAAGCCATCTTTCCCAAATTATTTAGTAAAAATTTAGGATGTTTAATCAAATTTGAACATAAAATCATATTAAAAGCTGACAACACTCCATCTGTTCATAAAGTAAGGAACGTACCTTTTGCCCTACGGAATCCTCTGAAGGAAGAATTAAACAGATTATGTGATGCCAAGGTAATAGAACCGATTGAAGCCTCAGATTGGCTTAGTCCCATCGTTTTGGCTCGCAAACCCAATGGAAAAATTAGGATGTGTGTGGACCTGAGAGATCTAAATAAAAATATTTGGGTGGATAGATATCCTCTGCCACATATTAACGAAATGATTTCTAGTATTAAGGATGCCATGTATTTTTCATCAATTGATTTGTCGAATGCATACCACCAAATCAAATTACATGCTGATTCTAGGCATCTAACATCTTTCATTACGCCTGAGGGTGCTTTTCAATATCTCAGAATGCCTTTCGGTTTGGCATCTGCATCCTCAGTTTTTCAGAGAGTCATGTGCAGTATTTTGAAAGATGAATTGTATGTAAGAATATTTCAAAACGATGTTCTTATTTGGGGGAAGGATCTAATTTCTCACGACCAGGCAGTTCACAATGTGTTGCAGAAGTTACAAGATGCTGGTTTGACTGTATGTGGTGAGAAATGCAAGTTTGGGGTGAAAGAAATTGATTATCTTGGTCATACCATTTCCAATGAAGGTGTTAAACCTAAAATGAAATTATTGGATGCCATTGAGAAAGCACCTCACCCCATTAATAAGGATCAATTACGATCATTCTTGGGACTTGCAGAGTACTACTCTAAATTTGTCCCAAACTTTGCTGATAAAGTGTATTGTTTAAGATTACTAATGAAAAAAGGTACTTCTTTCGTATGGTCAACTTTGTGTCAACAAGCCTTTGAGATCATCAAAAATGATATTACTAAAGCTGTAGCTCTTAAACCGTATGATCCTGATCACCCTTCTATAATTGTTGTGGACTCCAGCGCTTATGGTTTAGGTGCTGTTCTTATGCAAAAGCACGATGGAATTGAACGAATTATAGCCTTTGCGTCTCGCACTCTTAAGGGTGCTGAACCTTCATATTCTGTAATTGAAAAGGAGGCATTAGCATGTTGGTGGGGTGTGGACCATTTCAAGACTTTTATTTGGGGAACTTCATTTGAATTAAGAACTGATCATCGACCTCTTATTGATATTTTTACCACTAAAGGTGCTGCAAGAGCTACACCTAGAATAGCAAAGTGGTTATATAGATTACAGGGGTATAATTTTCAAATAAACTACGTTCCTGGTCATAAGAATATAAGTGCAGACTGTTTATCACGCCTTCCTTTGCCGTGTGTCAAGAATGATACAACTGAGGATAATGATGAGTGGTTAATTGCCAGTATTGAAGAGTCTTGCAATAATGCATTTAGTGAACAGGAATGGGTTCAAGCTGTGACCAATGACACTTTGCTGCAACAAATTATTAATAACCTACACATCGGTGTAGATCTGTCTTCCCTGGACAAGTCCATTTTGGCGGATTATAAGATGGTTTGGCCGGAACTATCGTTTTATGATGGAATTCTCAGGAGAGGTGACAGATTAGTTGTACCTGCGGTTTTGCGTGACAAATTATTGAATTTGCTACATGAAGGACACAGTGGAATGACTAGCATGAAAAGGAGGGCTAGAAATGATTTTTGGTGGATTGGAATGGACAAAGACATAGACAGGTGCGTTAGGAATTGTCTGGCATGTATGTCTAGTGACAAATCTCATAAATCCCAAGAAACTACCATCTCTGCTACTCCTTTTCCTGACAAGCCTTGGAACAAAGTGGCTATTGATATCTGTGGTCCATTTCATGTTAAGGGTATTGAAAACAAGTTTGCAATTGTCTTGATGGACTTTCATTCTAAATGGCCTGAAGTGGCTTTTGTTAGGGATATTAAGGCCTCCAATATTATTGAGTTTTGTGAAGGTATTTTTCGTAGAGAGGGCTATCCAAGTATTATCTTATCTGATAATGGTCCTCAATTTATAGCAGAGGAATTTTCAGTTTATCTTAACAAAGTGAGTATAAGACACATTACTACTTCTGTATATAATCCTAGAGAAAATGGTTTGATAGAAAGATTCAACCGAGTGTTGAAAGAAGGCATTCAACTTGCCAGCAACAATAACGATGATTGCAAAGATGCTCTTAAAGAAATGTTGTGGTGTTATAGGAATACTCCCCATACAGCTACTGGAGTTTCTCCATTTTCTTTGTTAAAGGGGCGTGCGGCTGGATCTAAAGTCAAACCTGCATGGATGTCTAGAGACTGTCCAAAAGTAATTGATGGTAAGAATTTAGCAAGTAAAGTTCGACAATATCAAAACAAATATGTTCATAGTCATAATTCAAAAATCAACTGCAGTAGTAGAACTTTTAAGGTTGGTGATTGGGTACGTTCACAATTAATGGGAAATCGGAAACCTGGTTCCTCTAAATGGTCTAAACCCAAACAAATTGTTTCAGTATCTGGTAACATAGTGAAACTAGATGACGGTAAGCAATGGAATATAAGAAGCATTACAAGATGTAATGATCTTGAATGTAAACACATTTCTGATCAGGCTGTACGTTCTCAAAAAACATCTGTTGAGAAAAGAGATGGTGTTCCCATGTCAGTGTCTTTATCTACTAGGCCTAAGTGTAAACCAGTGTGGATGAAGGATTACATCTGTTCATGATTTTGGGTACTCAAATACATGTCATAGGTTTGAAGCATATTTTCTTGTTTTCTTTTAGGTTTTGTTTTGTTTGTTTTTATAGAAAGGGAGATATGTTATATCCTTGTAATGATGTAATTTTCTATGGTCTCTATGCTCACTGGATTCCAGAGTGTGGAATCCAGGGAGCAGTACACAGATGAACAGTTCCTGAGTGAGTTGGTCCTTGGATCTCCCTGGGGTTGTTACTTTGAATAAACTACTTTTAATCTACAAATCCACTGTACTTGAAGTCATTTCAGTATTCAAACACCGAAATTCAAGGAGGTTTTTCCATTCTGTCCAGACATATTGGAAAAAAATACAAAAACAAGCTGCAAATTGAACTAAATAACTAACAGCCTTGAGTTTTGTACCTCCCGAATGCGTAGATGAATTCTTTACATCAATTATTCAATCATTTTTATTGCACAAAATAAGAAAAAATTGGCTCCACTTTTAAATTACATTGATAAAACATAAATTGGCCATCTAAACTAGGTGGGTCACAAGAGGAGACCATATTTTCAAATTGAGCAGTGAACAGCTAGTCAAGCGGCTTAGAGGGATGTGCACAAATAAACAACACTATTTAGGGTTGCTATAACTCTTTTAACAGCTCTAATGCTACAACGCACCCTAACATGTATTGTTCACTGACATTTTTGAAAAAAAGAACACAGGGGCATATTATCAAGGGGGTTTATCTCCGCTTTTTTGGCTTTAAAAGCCAAGAAAGCGGAGATAAAATTATCTCCCTATTACCTAGCTTTTGCTAACACCAGTTAGCGACAGCTAGTAGGAGATAGCGACCATCCTGGGCCCCACTTTGCATGTCAGTGATATTTATCACTAATGACATGCAAAGTGGGCGTGCCAAGATGTTAGCGACTGAAAACAGTCGCTAACATCGCTATCTCCTATTACCAACTTTTGGAGATATTCGCGCTAAGCTCGGTCATGCATGAATATCATTGACTTTTCAGCGATATTCATGCATTGCGGCGATTTTTATCGCATTTGCGATAAACCTTGGTAATACCAAGGTTTATTTGCGGTAAAAATGGCAGCAGCTCAGCGGTAAATTTTTCCCGCTAACCAAGCAATAGCGATAATTATCGCTATTGCTTGGTAATATGCCCCGTAGTTTTTAGGGAATAATACAGGCGCAATCATTCACATATAGCCATGAATTTCCCCAAAAAGTAAGGAATGTCAGTGAAATTATTGGCTAAATTCCAACAATTTTCAAGAATTGCTACTTCAGACTGCCTTGACAGTATTGTATGTATCTTAAATTAATAACAAAATTACTAATAAAAAAGCATTTCTCCTCTGGTTTCAATTTTACACAACGGACAATATGTTTTTTTTTTTTAAATGTACAACTTTTCAGTATTTTGGTCCTACCATAGATGTCTTCTTTCTTCAACACTTGGTGATTACTTGTCATCCACTCATGACGAGTGAAAGGTAATCCAAATGTAAAGTATTAAAATGCATAAATAAATTATTATACACATATTTTGAAAACATACCTGAGTATTGATACACTTCCCACCCATTACCCTTAGATCTTTTACAACCTGCCTGTAAAAAAGGTTGTATATATTTTTTTAATTAATATACATTATAATTTAAAATATTTAAATGTATTAAATACATTAAGAAACACGTACTTTGAAAAGAATATTTAATATTTAATATTATTATATTTTAAATATACTCATAAGCTAGTGTTTTTAAGCTTTCATTAATACACTTCCTCACTTATTACCCCTGATTTGCCTACATTTTATTTATTATTTATTAATATACATATAAATAGATATATTTATGTATGTGTACATATGTAAAAATATATATTTCCTTATATTTACCTGAACCTTGCCAATACAACGGACAACATTGCAAAATCATCCTCCTGTGCACCGACCCAGATGCATTGTCATCTTGCATGCTGGGCACTGTAGTTCGGCATTCATCCGAAACTGCGGACAGGTGAGCTGCATTGAACAGTGGGAGGGGTGTATTGGCCTCAGCAACACTATAAACAGAGAGGCAGGACTATTGGGCAAAATCGTCTGGCTTCACACGGTGATGGGCGCTGATGAAGGCACGAAGATCGCTGAAATGCATTTGCCGCCACTGTGAATTGGTACATCAGAGTAATAAAAGCATTTCCAAAGGATTTCCCCTCAGGCCTCTGCTTTCTCTTTTCGGAACAAGTTACGGAACATATATATATATTACCTACTGGCGGTTGCCAGTAGGTAGTTATAGTTAGGATTTTTTTCAAAGCAAAATCTCAAAATTCTATTGTGAATAACTATGGCGCCGGTTGACGAATCTGCCTGAACATTTCCTCAAATTTGCCTCGCGGAGCTCCGGTCCTTCCTTGAAAGTTTGGGGGGATTCGTCAAGCGGGGGCCGAGATAAAAGGGGGGTCCCAAAACGTGTTTTCTCCATGTTAATTTCCATAGGGCGTTCGGACTCACTTTTAGCCCAAACAGCTGAATGGATTTCCACCAAACTTGGTAAAATTATAGGGACTGGTAGCCCAATGTGCCTTTGCTATGTCTCAAGATATGTGCTCCAGTGGATTTTGAGTAATTTAGGTTAAAAAATTATATATATATATCTATAGCCGCGCCCCGGTACGCGCACCGGGGAGCGCAGCGGGCGCGACACGCGTGGTGCGCACGGAAAGCTGATTTGCTCTCGGGTGTCTGTAAACATTTGAAACAGTCCGGACCGGCCGCCATCTTGTGTCTCGGGAGGATAGAGACACAAGAGGTGGAAAAAAAAGGGGGGAAATGACCATAAGGGGGCAGGGTAGACCCCCCTGACCCTCTAGGTTTGATGTGGGGGCTATAAAAGGGCCCTGCGGTGCAAAATAATTTTTTTTTTGAGTTGTGCGGGGGGAGCGCCCGGTACGCGCACCGGGGAGCGGACCGGGGAGCGGCCCATAAAGAGAAAAGAAGAATGACAGAGTTTTTAAAAAATTTAGCCTTTTTTTATAAACTGGAGGTAGTTCTAAAAAGAACTGTTTTTTTCTTCTTTTTGTTGTTTTATATTTTTTTAGTGTTTTTGGAACATTTTGTACTTTTTTTGGCTTTTATGAATTATTTTATATATTTTTTGTTATTTTTATGGGGAGAAACGAAAAAACAGGGAATTGAAAATGGCTCAACTGGAGCAAAAAAAAAAACCAGAAAAAATTAGGGTTTTTTGGGGCATTTGTGGTTGTCCCCAGCAAGGACGATGAGCTTTAAGTCAGTTCACCATAGGAGATGGTCTTACCACAATGAACACATGTTATTCGGAAATCCGCAAACCTGGCTGAATGCAAGGGATCGTCTCCCTTGCCTCTGGTCCCGATGGAATGGGTTGCTTTCTTTTGGAGGTGGTGCTTGAAGATTGGGGAGGGTTTCTGGCCAGTTCCCTCATCTCTGCAGCAGAATAGTTGATCGGATGCCTGCGCTGCATGTGGCGAATCATGGTGTTGTTTTCAAAAGAGTATTTTTTATTAGGGTTTCCCCTTGAAAGTTCCATGCCACAGATTAGGCAAGTCACCTTGGCCGCATTGACTTTTTTCTTGCCCTCTGGGATCGAAAAAAACTCCCATACAATGTGTGGTCTTGGCTGGTATGGGGTATTGTGTTCTTGCAGCCACCTTCTCCTCCCCTCCTCCTCCTCTTGTTGACCACCAATGTAATCTTGTGGTGGTGCTCTTGGTGGTTGTGGTGGTGGTGCAGATGCTCCAGCTGCTGCTGCTACTGAAGCCATTTCAAAGTACAAAATATACCTCAAAGATTGCAAAACAGGTCTTCCTAAGTCAAAGGACAAAGTCAGAATAAGGAAAAAAGGTGGGGTCTTTCATCATTTGGAAAAAAAAAGGCCTGAACCAATGAGAAGTGGTATTTTCAGGTCACAAGACTAGGGATTTCATCATTATGAAACCAAAACTGTTCTGCACCAATAAAAAGTGTTATTTTCAAATCACATGACTGACGCGCTTACATGGCGCGCCCCGGGTCACGGCGTGTAAGCGCGTCGGATGTTTACGTTGCGCGATCGTATTCGCTGGAGTGCTTCCGGGTGCGCTTCCGTCGTGCGTATCACGTGGACGCGGCTAAGCGATACGTCACGATGATGTTTTCGTTTGCGGCAATAGCGCTAACGGGACGCTCTCCGGAGCGTGCCCTGGGGCGCTTCAAAAGACTACGCTTTCCCGGGCGCTCACCGGGGCACGCTCCGGGAGCCCTCAAGGCTAAAAAAAATATATATATATATATATATATATATACATTAAGAAAATTATTTTAAATACAAATAAAATATAGGATTCATTCATTTTCAAAAATATTACATTTCATAGCTATAGACATTTGCTATTAACAAAATTTTGAAATTCAAAGAAAAAAACTTATGTTTGGGGCCTTATATATAGTTAGGAATTAGCATTTAAAAAACCTATGAAATTCACTGAAAAAACCATAGGTTTCACACCAGTTATAGTTAGGTATAAGCATTTAAAAAACCTATGAAATTCACTGAAAAAACCATAGGTTTCACATCCGTTATAGTTAGGAATTAACATTTAAAAAAACTATTAAATTCACTGAAAAAAACATAGGTTTCACACCAGTTATAGTTAGCTGGAAATTTTACTGACATAAAACCATTGAAATTCCCATGTTATAGTTAGTTGGACTCACTATAACTTGCGCGCCTGCAATGCACTGCTGATGACGTCACATATTACATCACTCATGACATGGTCAGTGACATCACTCATGACATCACTGATGACACCATCCTTGTGACAGAGTGAGAGACCTCCTTTCCGTGTAATGTAACCCTTGAAACACATATTCAAAAATAGAAACTAACATTTTCATAAGAATGGAGATACCCATACCAGTTACAACAACCAATTCAGTAATTCCACCATCTAGATACACATCCACTCATTCACCAACAGTTCTATATAGTCACTCATACATATACTCGCTCATCATATGTAGTGATACACCTATACATCCTGTTACACACCGACAGTCAACCAAAAGTTACTCACACACATAATCACTCATACAAATAAACTATTGAACATCCATTTATTTGCATGTACAGCTATACACACACTACTACCTTACTTCTAAGGAAACTTACACATACTTACTCTCTTAAACAATCACTTATAGAAGCACATACTTATTTAAACAGGAACACTTACAATCTCTCATTCTCACATATACTCACTTATATACATCAATACTCACATATACTAGATTAAAACATATGTAGTTACTGATAAAGACACTAGTGAGACAGTCATTAATCACTAACATACACATATACACACACATCCACCCATACAGTCCTGCACATATGCTGTCTTCAAAAGACATAGAAACAGTGAGTCAATCATTGATGCATCTATGTGTTAAGTAACACCCCCACCAAACCACACAGACACTCATACTGATACTAAAAAAAAACCTAATAACCCATATACACACACATGTAGCTACTCACCAACCCATGCAGCCACTTATACACAAAGTGAAACCTTGATACAAACATTTAAATATTTAAACAATACTCGCTAACAATAAGCCAGTTAACTAATCACATTTTTTTTTAAAACATCCATTAAGACACGTATTTAAACATTTATTCTTCCATCGTCCTTTTTCATATACATATATAAAACATATTTATTTTTCAGAAAGACACACATTCACTGGATGGTGTCATCAGTGATGTCATGAGTGATGTCACTGACCATGTCATGAGTGATGTAATATGTGACGTCATCAGCAGTGCATTGCAGGCACGCAAGTTATAGTGAGTCCAACTAACTATAACGTGGGAATTTCAATGGTTTTATGTCAGTAAAATTTCCAGCTAACTATAACTGGTGTGAAATCTATGTTTTTTTCAGTGAATTTAATAGGTTTTTTAAATGCTAATTCCTAACTATAACGGATGTGAAACCTATGGTTTTTTCAGTGAATATATATATATATATATATATATATATATATATATATATATATATATATATATATATATTCACTGAAAAAACCATGGGTTGTAGACCATATATAGTTAGGGATTAGCATTTACAAAACCTTATTTTACTCGCACAAAACCATTGAAATTTGCATATATAGTTAGTTGCACTAACCATATATCACGCACCCGCAATCCACTGCTGATGATGTCACATATTACATCATTCATGACATGGTCAGTGACATCACTGATGACATCACTGATGACATCTCAAATGACATCACTGATGACATCTCAAATGACATCACTGATGACATCACTGATGACATCTCATTTGACATTACTGATCACATCACTGATGATATCATTCATGTGATAATACGATGAACCTCTTCAGACTCTAATATAACCTTAGATACAATCAGTGTAAACAGACACTCACAGACTGTCACTCATCCATGGAGTTACTCACACACCTAGTCAGTCATGCAAAGAATCAATCACACCTCCATTTCCTCAACTATACAGTTATACAAACTTTACTTATTCAAACATATACTAACACATATTTACTCTCTTATACAATCCCTGATACAAGTTCACAATGATCCATACAGCCACTCACACATTCACTGGCTCTTATGCACAGTTATTTATATATGTCAACTCTCACATGTACTGTGTTTTATATATGTACTTACTTTGACATGTAGCACTGAGATATCCATTCACTCACCAATACACTCATGCACACAGTCAACCGCCCATACAGCTGTTTCCACATGCACTTTTGAAACCATACATCTAGTGAATCAACTGCTCACACATCTATGCACAGAGTCCTACACCTCCCAGCCACCCACACACACACTCAGTCTCCCATACAAATACTTGGGCAACCAATCAATAACCCGTATAGTTACTCATATAGCTACTTATCAACACATGCAACAGTTTACAGAACAACAGACATAATGAAGCACAAATTAAGACAGTTTAGTCACTAACCCATGCACTCAGTGAGACACATTAAATCACTCACTCATACAGTCAGTCATGCACCTACTAAATCCTTCATCCAGACACTTATACATCCACTCATTCTTCAATATGTAAGACATATTTTAACTTTACAGAAACATACAGTCACTGGGTGTTGTCATCAGTGATGTCATCAGTGATGTCATTTGAGATGTCATCAGTGATGTCATCAGTGATGTCACTGACCATGTCATGAATGATGTAATATGTGACATCATCAGCAGTGGATTGCGGGTGCGTGATATATAGTTAGTGCAACTAACTATATATGCAAATTTCAATGGTTTTGTGCGAGTAAAATACGGTTTTGTAAATGCTAATCCCTAACTATATATGGTCTATAACCCATGGTTTTTTCAGTGAATTTTCAAGGTTTTGTAAATGCTAATTCCTAACTATATATGATCTATAACCTATGGTTTTTTCAGTGAATTTCAATGGTTTTTTAATAGCAAATATAAAAAGCTGTAAAATGTGAAGTACGTGGTAGGTAAAAACATTTTCATGTTTATGCATGCTGATGTGCTTTGAACGCTGCCCCCCCCCTCCTTTTCTTTTAGGAGTATTCTCTCTTTGCAGATAGTGAAGGGTAGGTAACGCAGGCCTTTGTCCCCGTTGTAATCCGTCGTGCCTGCTTCCCTCTCCATTTGATTGATTGTTATCCTAGCATTTATTGTTTTGGAATTGGTTCTCTTTGGTTCATTCTCTATTTACAAACAAGCACAGAGTCGCAATACTCTGTTTAGTCTTTGCAGATAGTGAAAAATCGTTAAAAAAACAAAATGAATCAAGCAAAATCAGTAGGCCACTAATGGGATCTCTTCTTGACCTCGCTAAAATAGAAACATCAGGAACAACACCTCATGAGAAATACGAAACTAGTGAGAGGAAGTGAGCTCGACGCCATGATGGCTGCAAGACAGCTCGGCTCCGCCGCCGACCCCGCCCAAAACAACGACAAACCCTATGCAAATATTATAAATATATACAACACACCAGCAAAGTAACAGGGTAAAACGCTTTATTAAATAACTATTTACATGGCAGCCTGCTGCAACATCCATCACTGTTCCTGTCGAGGTAGCATAGCTGGCGGCCTAGGGGTGGAGGACCATTGTGCAAATTGCCCGGGGACGACACCATGCGCCTAGCCTCGTCCCCAGTACATCCAGAGGTGATGTCCGGCAAGTTGTGTGGGGGGATGCCTTGCTGATGCCGCCACCACCACCTTCTTATTGCCTGATCCGGCTAGCTCAATGGATCGAGCATGAGACTCATGCACTCTGATCTCCTTGGCCTCAGTCAAGCATCAATAGTAAGATTTTCATAGGTGAGTGTAGGTTCATGGTTTTCCATCCACAGACTAAAAGCCTGGAGTGGGAGTGAAAGAACAATAACTAGGTAAGAAGGAAGGCAGAGGTTGTGGGAAGGACTCTGGATATGGTATGTTGCTTGGTCCCTGAGATGCTTCGATGTCACTGCCTTGCACAAATGGCATAAGCCCTGGATGTTGGGTGCAATAGTTAAGGGTTCCGAGCAACGCTTATAACACTGTCTGAAGCTTATTTGCACCTGCTGCAGCTTCACTATTCTCAAAGTAAATGGGGGCTGTTTGTGGACCTGACTGCATTGGAAAACAATGTGATGCGGTGCCTCCCTGAACCACTTGACGGAGGCCCCCGAGATAATTGCGCCTGCTCCACACCTTGTCCCACAATCCGTTTGACCTGAAGACACGTCCTGCGGTGCCCTGGTCCGACCATCACATATACCTGCGCCAGGAGACGGCATGGGGTACAGTAGAAGGGAGAGGCGGCGCGAACGAGCCTCCCCCACCTCTCCAGGTGGAGGTTTCTCAGCTATACCCCAGCGCTTCACTCGACCAGCTGACTTGCACCCGCTCTTGCGACACAGTGCCTCGCTTGGCCAGCTGAATTGCGCCTGCTCTTGCTATTACAACGTCTCACCCGCCATCCAACGGAATCGCACCCAATCTTGCGGTACAGTGACAGGCGGCTGCTACGGAGCTCACTAAATGGTGGTCGGCTCCACAGACTTGGG
The DNA here is from genome assembly GCF_964263255.1 of Lissotriton vulgaris. NCBI lineage: Eukaryota > Metazoa > Chordata > Amphibia > Caudata > Salamandridae > Lissotriton > Lissotriton vulgaris. The sequence continues at coordinate 1,453,744,390 of NC_141689.1, read as the reverse complement.
CCTGGCCTGCAAAGATGGCTCTAGGCAACCGTGGAACTCGGACGCATGACTGCTAGGGCATGGGCCCCATACCCAAAAGAGTCCCCTCAGCCTTGAAGATTCTACAACAGTCACCGGGACCCCCGACTCCCGTAGACTTCCGGTGAGGAGCGTCTGCCATGATTTCTCGCGGAATGGCCACGACGTAGCCACGAGATGGTGGTGCTCTCATGTTGACGCCAGCTTCAGTCTGAAACATCCAGAAACACTGTAGACTACCAATTCGATCAGTTCCGGTGGAGCCCCAACGTGACCCGGTAGAGAAGAACCTGCCCTCCCCTCTTTGACTGATGGTTCTTGTTGCCTGTCCCTTTTCTTGTCATTTAACAGAACTTTTTGGACTGCTTAAAGGGGTTGTGACATTTTGACTATATTCTGGACCTGCGTTGTTGCGTAATGCGTCATATGACGCGCCGCGTTAGCGCACCCGGAAGTGCTCCGGTGCGCGAGGCGCAGCTTCCCGGAAACGATCCAGAGCGCGGCGCGCAGCGCGTAACGTAAGCATAACAGGTCATGTGACTTGTTAATAAAACTTTTCATTGGTTCATTTTACTTTTGTTATTCTAATGATGAAAGGCTTGGCCATATGACCTAAATATAACGCTTTTCATTGCTTTCGAACATTTTTTTTTCCTAAATGATGAAAGCCCCACCTTTTTTTTTCTTGCTCTGACTTGTAAAGCAAAGGACCCAGATGCATTTACAGTTTATCACAAACAATGTTCCAGGCTAATGTATTTTCCCGGGAAATTTACAACTGTCCTGCAAGTAAAATATTCCTATTTCGAGAAAAAGGGCGTTTCTTCGTCCCATGAGGGAGCCGTTGAGCAAAAGAGGCTCGGCCTGCTGTCTTAGTCGCTGATAGGCATGAATATCGGATTCTTATCGATCACTTTATGTTGCAGGAGTGGAAAACACAACAGCCCTTGACCATTTATCTTTACTGCGTTCCTGCGTATTATACCTTTCAACCGTCATGTAATCGGGCTGCTTTATTTCACTTGCATTTTACTCATACGAAAACAGTGGCTATTATTCAAAACTATACCAAAAAAGGTACTACTACCATGTTTTGTTTTTAAAACCTTTATTGTGAAAATGTCAGTATACAAATACGGGCCTATAACCACGTGGGCCGGCCACGGAGCAAACTGGAATCGTATATGATGAGGGGACATTTACACTGTAGAAGAACGTAACGAGCGGGCCATTAGGTTGCAAGAACTAAGGTGTCTAACAGTTGCGGAATCGGGGAACGTACATTTTATAATTAAAGTACGACAGGGCCAGTTACAATAAAATTATCTAGATATACATTTGCGGGCAAGTACCATGGGTGATGTTAATTCGAACTTTCAATAGTACAGTAATCAATAACACATCAGAACTTAATATCAATAGGGATGTCCAAATGTTTAATCAATTCTCGTCCCCGCCCGCCACGTGCTTCAAAACTGCATACGTATCTCGTGATATCAAGGTTGGGCAACCAGTACACAACAAGGAGTTACGAGTCCCATTTATACCGGCGCCATTTTGTGCGAGGCCGGGCAGGTCCAGGATATAGTCAAAATGTCTCCACCAACCAGCGGTCGGACCGAACACCTTTCGGCAGTCCAAAAAGGTTCCGTTAAATGACAACAGAAGAAATAGGAAACAAGAACAATCAGTCAAAAGAGGGGATGCTTTCGTGAATGGGGCCCATGCCCTAGCAGGCAAGCGTCCGAGTTCCAAGGTGTCCCAGGGCCATTTTAGTGGACCAGGCCCAAATCCAAAGAGCTGGACACCATTTTGAGAGTCCTGTTGCAGCCGGCTATCGCTGCACCACAAGAGTAACCGCAATTCAGCTAGATGGCGGGTGAGTCACTGTACCGCAAGAGCGGGCGGAACTCAGCTGGATGGGGGGTGAGGCACTGTGCCGCAAGAGCGGGCGGAACTCAGCTGCAAGGCGAGTGAAACGCTAAGAGGCGCCCCACTGCAGATGAGGTGCCTCCACTTGGGGAGGCGGGAGAGGGCCGTTTGCGCCGCCTCCCCCGGGCACCCCACGCTGTCTTTCGGCGCAGCATTGTAGGATAGCCACACCAGTGCGGCAACTTGCTGGACATCACCTCGGTGCCATCTGGATCTAGACGCGTTGTGCTGCCTTCGGCCTATTCGCACATTGGTCCGCTACTGACGCCGCCTCACAGGCCAACGGATTTTGTAGGCTTTTTATAGCCCAAAGCCGCATAACAGGTCATGTGACTTGTTTATAAAACTTTTCATTGGTTCATTTTACTTTTGGTTTCCTAATGATGAAATGCTCGATCATATGACCTGAAAATAACACTTTTCATTGGATTGAAACATTTTTTTTTCCCAAACGATGAAAGCCCCACCTTTTTTTTTCTCACTCGGCAATCCAAAAAGGTTCCGTTAGATGACAACAGAGGGGACAGGCAACAAGAACCATCAGTCAAAAGAGGGGAGGGCAAGTTCTTCCCTACCGGGTCACGTTGAGGCTCCACCGGAAGTCATCGAATTGATAGTCTACAGTGTTTCTGGATGTTTCAGACTGAAGCTGGCGTCAGCATGAGAGCACCACCATCTCGTAGCTCCACCGTGGCCATTCCGCAAGCAATCATGACAGCCGCTCCCCACCGGAAGCCTGCGGGAGTCGGGGGCCCCGATGACTTTTGTAGAATCTTCAAGGCTGAGGGGACGCTTTCGAGAATGGGGCCCAAGCCCTAGCAGACAAGCGTCCGAGTTCCAAGGTGTCCCAGGGCCATTTTAGTGGACCAGGCCCAAATCCGAAGAGCCGGCCGCCATTTTAGGAGTCCTATGGCAGCTGCCTATCGCTGCACCGCAAGAGTGGGCGCAATTCTACTGGATGGTGGACGAGACGCTGTAGCCGCAAGAGCGGGCGGTAAACAGCTGAATGGCGGATGAGGCACAGCGCAGCAAAAGCGGGCGGAAAACAGCCGATTGGTGACTGAAACGGTAAAAGTGCGCCCCACTACAGCAGACGAGCCTCCACCAGGGGAGGCCCGTTCACGCCGCCTCCCCCTCCCCCCCCGGGGCGCCCCACGACGTTTTTCGGTGCAACATTGTAGGATGCCAAGACCAGTGCGGCAAGTAAAGAACATCACCTGGGTGCCGTCCAGATCTCGGCACGTTGTGCAGCCTTCGGACTATTCGCACAACAGACCGCTACTGACGAGACACAGTGCAGCAAAAGTGGGCGGAAAACCGCAGAATGGCAAGTGAAACGCTAAAGGGGCGCCCCACTACAGCAGACGAGCCTCCACCTGGGGAGGCCCGTTCACGCCGCCTCCCCCCCCCCCCCCCGGGACGCCCCACGCCGTTTTTCGGTGCAGCATTGTAGGATGCCAAGACTAGTGCGGCAAGTAAAGGACATCACCTGGGTGCCGTCCAGATCTCGGCGCGTTGTGCTGCCTTCGGACTATTCGCACAACAGACCGCTACTGACCATTGTTGCTGTGTTTACATTTTTTTTTTTTTACGTGTTTACTGTTTTTGGTGCTTTGTATATATTTATAAGTTATTAAAGTGTTATAATCCTACTACTTTGTTGGAGTGCTATATATTTTTAATGTGACACATAATTGTGAAGACTTTGATGTACAAAAAGGCATCCCTGGAATCTTCCGCTTCAGGCTCGGTCCCACACACCCTCACAGTGAGAATCCCCTCCCCAATCACAATACAGGATCGTTATCAGATAGTAGGAACGCGTGTGGTGTGACGGATCTCATGAGGTGGGGGCCTTGATCTACTGTAACTCCTTTGAAGAGGGGTGATTCTTTACAGTTGAGGCCATAAACTACATCCGCAGGGCTAGGTGATAGCCTGGGACCGGCCTGGACAATCAGACACAAAGGAAGAGGAGTGTCAGAGGGTGCGGTAGTGAATAGGGTGAAAGGGAGGTGTCGGGCGGGCACAGGGTGTGATTCTCAGGGAAGAGCAGCGCAGATGGAGGGAGGTTTATGGCCCATGCATGAGAGAGAGAGCGGGGGTGACCAGTGCGTGGGGGAGATGCTTGCGAGAGTGGGGAGCAGTGCTGAGGATCGGCGGCATGCAGAGAGTGGGTCTGGTCAAGGCATCTAAAATGGCTGCCGTGCACAACAAAAGTGTGGCATTGGAAAAAAAGCAAGATGGCGCAGACAATGTTTATCAATACGGATTAATTTATAACAATTATTTTTAACAATATATTTACTCGCAGTGTCAAAATGGCGGTCAACACTTCCTGATTTCCTTCGAATCGAAAGTTAACAGATGTCACGCAACAAAAAAAAAAACGCTCACGCGCAGCCGCTGGAAGACAAGTATCAACATATATGAGCATCCTCAGCCACCCTCAGAAAACATAGGGGGTCAGGATACGTCTCCCGTACCCCCTTATACCCATTTCTCACATTGTTTTTCCTCCATCTTGTAATTTAATTAAAACGAAACACAAAATGGCGAATTCCCGCTTCGCGTCGCAATTCGCTACCCGGTTCGCGAACCGGAAAGCGCTTTTACCGCAAAAAATCAAATTTTTTTTATTTGCCCCACGGGACCCTTTAATAACCCCAACATCATTCCTAGGGGGTCAAGAAGGATCTACCTTGCCCCCTTTCATTAAAATCCCCCTTCGTTTTTCTCCTCTTCTTGTCTCTCGATCCTACCGAGAGACAAGATGGCGGCCGCTCCGGACTGTTTAGAATGTTGACAGACACCGGAGAGCCAATCAGCTTCGCTTCGCAAAGCTCCGTTACGCGAAAAAATCGCGAACCGGAGCGCTACCCGGAGCGCTGTCACATATATATCTCTTTTTTTAAACGTTAATTTCTCAAAATCCACTGGAGCACATATATTGAGACCCAGCAAAGGCACATCGGGCTAACAGTCCCTACAATTTTGCCAAGTTTCATGCAAATCCATTCAGCCGTTCGAGCTAAAAGTGAGGCCAAACGCCCTATGGAAAAATGAATGGGAAAAACGCGTTTTGGGACCCCCCTTTTTTCTCGGCCCCCCCTTGACGAATCCCCCCCAAATTTTCAGGGGCTGCTCAGAAACAAAATGTGCCATGTGCGTGGCTGAAGCGTGTTAAACCGCCATGAATGATGGTTAATGTAGTCCGAGGTGAGAGTCACAATTTATCCCTTGAGTAGGTTTCCTGATTTAATGCAGATTTCGCCATACTTGTTATGCCCTTGAGTATACATACATATATAAACATATATAATCTGCATATCTATATAAATACAAATATAAATGCATGCATTCATATACATATATGCAGTCACTCAAAATGTGCCCTAATTTTTCTTTCTGCAGCCCTAATAATACTTTCTATGGCAAAATATACCCCTCATTTTGTTCCTTTTTAAATTAAATGTTTTAAGAGTTACCACTTTATTCCAATCAAGATGGCTTTAGGTGTGCCATACCTTTGTAATAAGTAGGACTGTTAGCGCTCTAGTTGTTCTTTAGAACACTCTAGGAGGCTGCAGTAGAACACAAAGGAATCAACTGACAGCCTCTGTCCTTCTTGGATGTACATGTTTTACTGAGAATGTCAGACTTTATTCTCACATGACTGAGAAAGATAATGTGAATTTACAGAAAATATGCTTTCAGTTTTGCTTATAGATCCCCTTCCAAACCACTGTGGGAAAAGCATGAGATAATAGTTTTCTTTCAAACATGATTCATGATATCCCAGCAGAAGGCTTTTTCACATGGTAAAATCACCTTAGAACACACCACAATTCCTAAAATGAGTACGGTACCATCAACAAATGATTTATAATGTAACTAAAGTCTTAAAACCCTCTATTAACTACAATGCTTTTTAATGAGGTGCTATCATGTATATTGGTCCCAAGATGGCTGCCAACACTTCTTGGATGAAGTGCTGACAGCCAATCAGATTTCACGATGAGATGTGTGGTTAGGCTCCGCCCAGATATATATGTTTTTTTTAAGTTATTTTCATAAAAACCACTGGAGCAATTTTCACCAAACATAGCAAAGGCACATCTGCGTACCAGTCCCTACAATTTTGCCAAGTTTCGTGCAAATCCATTCAGCCGTTCAAGCTAAAAGTGAGGCCAAACGCCCTATGGAAAAATGAATGGGAAAAACGCGTTTTGGGACCCCCCTTTTTTCTCGGCCCCCCCTTGACGAATCCCCCCCATATTTTCAGGGGCTGCTCAGAAACAAAATGTGCCATTTTCCTGAAAATTTCAGCCGATTCCGTCCACAAAGGCCAAAGTTATTAGACATAGAATTTTCAAAAGTCCCATAGAGAAAAAATCCTAACTATATATACCTACTGGCGACCGCCAGTAGGTAATTACCTACTGGCGGTCACCAGTAGGTATATATAGTTAGGATTATTTCTCTATGGAACTTTTGAAAATTCTATGTCTAATAACTTTGGCGTTTGTAGACGGAATCGACTGAAATTTTCAGGAAAATGGCACATTTTGTTTCTGAGCAGCCCTTAAAAATTTGGGGGGGTTTCGTCAAGGGGGGGCCGAGAAAAAAGGGGGGTCCCAAAACGCGTTTTTCCCATGTTAATTTCCATATGGCGTTTGGCCTCACTTTTAGCTCGAACGGCTGAATGGATTTGCACGAAACTTGGCAAAATTGTAGGGACTGTTAGCCCGATGTGCCTTTGCTGGGTCTCAATATATGTGCTCCAGTGGATTTTGAGAAATTAACGTTTAAAAAATGTTATATATCTGTGACAGCGTCCCAGATAGCGCTCCAGATCGCGTACTTTTCGCGTCACAGAGCTTTGCGAAGCGATGCTGATTGGCTCTCCGGTGTCTGTCAACATTCTAAACAGTCCGGTGCGGCCGCCATCTTGTCTGTCGGTAGGATCGAGAGACAAGAAGAGGTGAAAAACGAATGGGGAATTTAATGAAAGGGGGCAAGGTAGACCCCTCTTGACCCCCTAGGAATGATGTTGGGGTTATTAAAGGGTCCCGTGGGGAAAATAAAAAAATTTGATTTTTCACGGTAGAAGCGCTTCCCGGATCGCGAACCGGGCCGCAAACTGGTAGCGAAACGGGAATTCGCCATTTTGTGTTTTGGTTTAATTAAATTACAGGGTATAAGGGGGTACGGGAGACGTATCCTGATCCCTTATGTTTTTTGAGGGTGGCTGAGGAGGCTCATATATGTTGATACATGTCTTCCAGCGGCTGTGCGTGAGCGTTTTATTTTTTTTGCTGCGTGACGTCTGTTAACGTTCGATTCGATGGAAATCAGGAAGTGTTGACCGCCATTTTGTCACTGCGAGTAAATTTTTTATTTGTTATAAATAAATCATTATTGATAAACATTGTCTGCGCCATCTTGCCTTTTTTGCAAAGCCACACTTTTGTCGAGCACAGCAGCCATTTTAGATGCCTTGACCAGACCCACTGTCTGCACCCTCGCAAGCATCTCCCCCACGCACTGGTCACTCCCGCTCTCTTTCTCATGTACGGGCTAGAAACCTCCTCCCATCTGCGCTGTTCTTCTCTGAGAATCACACCCTGTGCCCGCCCGACACCTGCCTTTCACCCTATTCACTACCGCACCCTCTGACACTCCTCTTCCTCTGTGTCCGATTGTCCAGGCCCGTCCCAGGCTATCACCTAGCCCTGCAGATGTAGTTTATGGCCTCAACTGTAAAGAATCACCCCTCTTCAAAGAAGTTACAGTAGATCAAGGCCCCCACCCGATGAGATCCGTCACACTACTCGCGTTCCTGCAATCTGATAACCATCCTGTATTGTGATTGGAGAGGGGATTCTCACTGTGAGGGTGTGTGGGACCGAGCCTGAAGCGGAAGATTCCAGGGATGCCTTTTTGTACATCAAAGTCTTCACAATTATGTGTCACATTAAAAATATATAGCACTCCAACAAAGTAGAAGGAAAATAACACTTTAATAACTTATAAATATATACATCACAACAAAAACAGTAAACACCTTAAAACATTTTTTATTAAAACAGAAGCAACAATGGTCAGTAGCGGTCTGTTGTGCGAATAGTCCCAAGGCAGCATATTTACCTAGAGTGGTGCTGTGTAGGACATTCTGAATGGAAATTAACCAGAACTATAACCATCTACTTCCAATAATATAACTTTTATGCCCAAATTACGCAAAGATTTAGCTAATCTGCTAAAGGGGGGAGTTGCCATTTCTTTACAATAATCAATAATGAAAAATCAACATCAATAGGGTTGTCCGTATTCCCGATGCAGCACTATAGTGCAACATACACAGCACCTGGGGTGTCAAGAGTGAACAGGTCCTAGCTGCTTAACCAATGACTGACAAATGCTATATTAAACACTTGCTATGTATAATACTTGCGTTCACAATAGTTTTACTTTACAAAACAGAACAAAAGATGTCCCCTGTAAGTAAACCCATATTAGCTGTTTCAGTTATTGAACATCCTAAGGTTTTATGACATGGGGAACAGTAGTGATATCCTGGGCGGGTGATGGAACTGGGTTTGTTAATGGAAAAACATCTACAGAGAAAACTATTGGTAAATTATACTTCTCCGGAAATTTTAAACTCACAAATGTTTCATTTGTGTAATCGTTTTATGAACATGTACATTAAAAAACTAAAAGAAATGCCAAGAACGCCCCATGTGAAAGTGAATTTTATCTGGCAATTTTTTTCTTTTCCTTCTCATGAAAAGAAAGTTAAAGCCAGGTTCGTTACCTGCCTCATCTGCAAAAAAAAAACTCTCGAGAGGGACCGAAAAAAAAGATAGCTATGGTAATCATACCATGCATCGGCACATGGAGAGGTGGCACCCTCTTAATTATTCTAAAGCACAACTTCGAGATTTGGGGGATAACCCCCGACCGGCAAAAACATCCACCAATGACTTAGCAATAAGTGAGTCAGAGGCAAGGGAAACGGTCCCAAATCTGCAAAAGAACTTTGGGCAGATGAGATTGACTTGTGTAGCATGTGGAAAATTAATTTCATGCGGAGAGATCAGTATTACTTCAATAAATACAGTAATCAATGATGCATTAGAACTTAATATCAATTCATTTTCCGAACGTGTAATCAGTACCTGTCCCATGTCAATTCATTGTTCGAACGTATAATCAATACCCATCCCGGATCAATTCATTGTCCGAACATATAATCAGTAAAAAGTGCGACAAGTGCAACAAAATCATATCGATAATTCATTGTGAGCAAGTACCAAAAGTGTCGACAATTCTAACCTTCAATAAATACAGTAATCAATGATGCATTAGAACTTAATATCAATTCATTGTCCGAATGTGTAATCAGTACAAGTCCCATGTCAATTTATTGTTCGAACGTATAATCAATACCCATCCCGGATCAATTCATTGTCCGAACATATAATAAGTCTTATCCCATATCAATTCATGTGCTAAAAACTGCATACATATCTCATGATATCAAGGCTGAGCAATCGGGGCACAATAGTTTCATTTGTACCGGCGCCATTTTGGGTGAGGTCAGGAAGGTCCAAGTATAGTCAAAATGTCTCCACCAACTCGTGGTTGGACCGGGACCTCTTTTGGCAGTCCAAAAGTTTTCGTTGAAGGGTAGTAGAGGGGACTGGCGACATGAACCATCAGTCAAAGAGGGGTGGGAGGCAAAAATCTCTCCTTGACGGGTCATACTGGTGTCCCACCGGAACTGATCAAGTTGGTAGTCTTGCAGGATTTTGGTGATTTCAAGACTGAGGCCAGCACCGGCATAAGCGCGCCGACGTCCCGCGGCTACGTCGTGGTCGTTCCGTGGGTGATCATGGCAGTCATTCCCCATCGGGGGTCGGGGGCCCCCGTGGCTCTAATAGAATCTTCAAAGTTGAGGAGAACGTTTCTGGATGCAGGACTCATTTTGTAGTTGAACTCAGAAGCGCCGTTGCACCGCAACAGTGGGCGAGACCCCCGCTGGGTGAGCGGAGCATCATTGCCTCGCAATAGTGGACAAGACCTTTTGTCGGGTGAGTGCAGCGTCGCTGCATCGCAAGAGTGGAGGAACCCTTTCGTTGGGCGAGTGGAGCGTCGCTGTATCGCAAGAGTGGACGAACCCTTTTGTTGGGTGAGTGGAGCGTTGGAGGTGCAGCTGAGGGGCCCCCACCTGGGGGGGTGAGAGAGGCTCGTTTGCGCCGCCTCTCCCTCCCAGCGCACCCCACGCCGACACCTGGCGTTGATATCCGTGATGTCCGGACCAGGCGATAAGAGGGGGGGGGCGTCGGAAGCAGAGGCAAGACATCCCCCCCCCCCGTGGCCTGCAGGGCGCCGCTTCAGGCCCGAACGGGGAGCTCATATCAAGCCTCTCCTGGCCCACCTTACGGGATGACCTCCCCGGCCGACGGCTGCCAGCAGGACTCGCCCTACACGTGCCGAAGGCCTCGTCTTCCGGATGGGCGTAGCCGCGAACCTGTTGCACTTCGGGAGTTTTCGGAATGGGGGTAGATATCTGCTGATTTGTATTTATTTCATGTTACCGTTATTGGGCGTGGCGGGCGGTGGGACAGACATGCTTGGAGCAGTGGGGGGGTGGCGGAGCCTAGCTACCTTGTGGCTGCCGTAACGTCAAGCTTGGCTTCTTTCACCACTTTCATGTTTCTTATTTCTAGCGAAGTCAAAAACTCATCAGAGGCCTACTGACTTTGTTCGATTTCTTTCCCTTCCTTTTCAAGTGTGTTTCATGCTAAAGTTTCTGTTTAACAGGATACAGGGATTACTTCGTATTTTACATATGTCTTCTTTATTAGGGGTTCTCTCCGGTTGAGTCAGATGATGTACCTCTAATAAATGGTCCGGGTGGAACTAGTTTCTCAATCAGTGGGGAGTAGATGGGCATGACAGATTACAACGGGGGACAAAGGTCCGCATTACCCACCCTTCACTACTTGCAAAGACTAGACAGAATATTTCTATTCCACGTTATTTGCAAACAGAGAGTACCTCGAAAGAACTATTCCTTGAACAATAAATGTCCAGCCAATCAATCAATCAGGCATGACGGATTACAACGGGGGACAAAAGTCTTCATTACCTATCCTTCACTATCTGTAAAGGGAGACAGAATATTTCTATTCTTCTCTGTTTGTAGACAGGGAATATCTCAAACAGCAATAATCGATAAAAAAATTAGTAGGATTATAACACTTTAATAACTTATAAATATATACATCGCAACAAAAACAGTAAACACCTTAAAACATTTTTTATTAAAACAGAAGCAACAATGACAACTAACAGTAGTGATATCCTGGGCGGGTGATGGAACTGGGATTGTTAATGGAAAAAGATCTACAGAGAAAACTATTGGTGAATTATACTTCTCCGGAAATTTAAAACTCACAAATGTTTTATTTGTGTAATCGTTTCAGGTCAAACGGATTGTGGGACAATGTTCACAATGGAAGAGTCACCAAAAGGCATTTGGATCGATGTTGCAGCAGGCTGCCATGTATATAGTTATTTAATAAAACGTTTTACCCTGTTACTTTGCTGGTGTGTTGTATATATTTATAATATTTGCATAGGGTTTGTCGTTATTTTGGGTGGGGTGGGGTGGGCGGCGGAGTCGAGCTGTCTTGCAGCCATCATGGTGTGGAGCTAAGTTCATCTTACTAGTTTCGTATTTCTCATGAGGGGTTGTTCTTAATGTTTCTATTTTAGCGAGGTCAAAAACAGATCCCATTAGTGGCCTACTGATTTTGCTCGATTCCTTTTGTTTTTTTAAACTATTTTTCACTATCTGCAAAGACTAAACAGAGTATTGCGACTCTGTGCTTGTTTGTAAATACAGAATGAACCAAAGAGAACCAATTCTAAAACAGTAAATGCTTGGATAGCAATCAATCAAATAGAGAGAGAAGCAGGCACGACGGATTACAACGGGGGCAAAGGCCTGCGTTAACTACCCTTCACTATCTGCAAAGAGAGAGTACTGCTAAGAGAAAAGAGGGGGGGGAGGGGGGGCAGCATTCAAAGCACATCAGCGTGCATAAACACGAAAATGTTTTTACCTATCATGTACTTGACATTTGACAGCATTTGATATTTGGTATTAAAAAACCATTGAAATTCACTGAAAAAACCATAGGTTATAGACCATATATAGTTAGGGATTAGCATTTACAAAACCTTATTTTACTCGCATAAAACCATTGAAATTCGCATATATAGTTAGTTGCGCTAACTATATATCGCGCACCCGCAATCCACTGCTGATGATGTCACATATTACATCATTCATGACATGGTCAGTGACATCACTGATGACATCATCCAGTGGCTGTCTGTTTCTGTACAGTTAAAATATGTCTTACATATTGAAGAATGAGTGGATGTATAAGTGTCTGGATGAAGGATGTAGTAGGTGCATGACTGACTGTATGAGAGAGTGATTAAATGTGTCTCACTGAGTGCATGGGTTAGTGACTAAACTATCTTAATTTGTGCATCATTATATCTGTTCTACGAACTGCTGCATGTGTTGATCAGTAGCTATATGAGTAACTGTATGGGTTATTGATTGGTTGTCCAATTATTTGTATGGGAGAGTGAGTGTGTGTGTGGGGGTGGCTGGGAGGTGTGTGACTCTGTGCATACATGTGTGAACAGTTGATTCACTAGATCTATGGGTTCAAAACTGCATGTGGAAACAGCTGTATGGGTGGTTGACTGTGTACGAGTGTGTTGGTGAGTGAATGGATATCTCAGTGCTACATGTCAAAGTAAGTACATATGTAAAACACAGTACATGTGAGAGTTCACATATATAAATTACTGTGCATAAGAGCCAGTGAATGTGTGAGTGGCTGTATGGATCATTGTGAACTTGTATCAGGGATTGTATAAAAGAGTAAATATGTGTTAGTATATGTTCGAATAAGTAAGGTGTGTATAACTGTACAGTTGAGGAAATGGAGGTGTGATTGATTCTTTGCATGACTGACTAGGTGTGTGAGTAACTCCATGGATGAGTGACAGTCTGTGAGTGTCTGTTTACACTGAGTGTATCTAAGGTTATATCAGAGTCTGAAGAGGTTCATCGTATAATCACATGAATGATGTCATCAGTGATGTGATCTGTAATGTCAAATGAGATGTCATCAGTGATGTCATCAGTGATGTCATTTGAGATGTCATCAGTGATGTCATTTGAGATGTCATAAGTGATGTCATCAGTGATGTCACTGACCTTGTCATGAATGATGTAATATGTGACATCATCAGCAGTGGATTGCGAGTGCGCGATATATAGTTAGCGCAACTAACTATATGCGAATTTCAATGGTTTTATGCGAGTAAAATAAGGTTTTGTAAATGCTAATCCCTAACTATATATGGTCTATAACCTATGGTTTTTTCAGTGAATATATATATATATATATATATATATATATATATATATATATATATATATATATATATATATATATATATATATATATATATATATATATATATATATATATATTACCTACTGGCGGTCGCCAGTAGGTAGTTATAGTTAGGATTTTTTTCAATGTTAAATCTCAAAATTCTATTTGGAATAACTTTGGCGCCGGTTGACGAATCTGCCTGAAAATTTCCTCAAAATGGCCTCGCGGCGTTCCGGTCCTTCCCTGAAAGTTTGGGGGGGATTAGTCAAGCGGAGGCCGAGATAAAAGGGGGGTCCCAAAACGCGTTTTCCCCATGTTAATTTCCATAGGGCGGTCGATTTCACTTTTAGCCCGAACGGCTGAATGGATTTCCACCAAACTTGGCAAAATTGTAGGGACTGGTAGCCCGATGTGCCTTTGCTATGTCTCAAGATATGTGCTCCAGTGGATTTTGAGTAATTAAGGTTCAAAAAAATATATATATCTATAGCAGCGCTCCGGTAAGCGCACCGGTACGCGCACCGGGCGCGCCACGCGACTTGCGCGCAGAAAGCTGATTGGCTCTGGGGTGTCTGTAAACATTCTAAACAGTCCGGAGCGGCCGCCATCTTGTGTCTCGGTAGGATCGAGACACAAGAGGTGGCCAAAACAAAGGGGGAAATGACCATAAGGGGGCAGAGTAGATCCCCCCTTGACCCCCTAGGTTTGATGTGGGGGCCATAAAAGGGCCCCACGGGGCAAAAAAAAAAATTTTTATTTTTTGATTTTCGCGGGGGGAGCGCCCGGTACGCGCACCGGGGAGCGTACCATGGGGAAAAAGAATGACAGTTTTAAAAGTAGCTGATTAGAAAAAAAATGTTTAGTTGTTTTTTTTATACATACACATACATATATATAAATGCATATGCACATATATATATGCATATATGTCTATATGTGTGCGTGTAGAGAGAGGTAGAGAGGTAGAGGTGTAGAGGTAGAGAGGTAGAGAGGTAGCGGTAGAGAGGTAGAGATTAGTAGAGAGAGAAGAGAGAGGTAGAGAGGTAGAGAGTAGAGAGTGAGTAATAGAGAGTAGAGAGTGAGTAGTAGAGAGTAGTAGAGAGCAGTAGAGAGAGTAGCAGAGTGAGTAGTAGAGAGTAGTAGAGTGAATAGTAGAGTGAGTAGTAGAGAGTAGTAGAGAGTGAGTAGTAGAGAGTGAGTAGTAGAGAGTAGTAGAGAGTAAGTAGTAGAGTGAGTAGTAGAGAGCAGTAGAGAGTGAGTAGTAGAGAGTAGGAGAGAGTAAGTAGTAGAGAGTAGTGGAGAATATTCCAAAGTTTGGCACAGCACCACTTTCACAATGAGTCCAATCAAATCATATCACTTAGACTACTTATTGAAGCGCTGAATCTTGGTGTATATTCAAATGCTTTTATTTTCCTTAAGTTTATGTACCACAGCCAGCCGAAACGTTTCGTTCTGTACAACAGAACTTCTTCAGGGCGTTCTTATTTCCTTCAAGTTATGTCGGTATCCCGTTGTCAAATAACTAGATATTTCTTCCAAATGTTAGACGAGACATAAGTATATTCTTATTAAAAGTGACTAGGTATCAATTTTACCCACACAATTCGGGCAGACTTGAGTAATTTATAGCATCCTCAAAGTCAGTCTTTCAAAAATTCCAAAGTATAGGACATGATAATCCAAATCCAAATGTTTCTCAAGAAAAGTCATTTACAATCGTTCGGAATATCGGTGTTTGGGCAGATATGATCCAGGGACCCCCAGTATGCAAGGGGAATTAGTCCCCCCTCTGCAAAGGCGCCAGTGGCCTGCATTGCAGAGAGGTGTAACAAGGGTGTGGCCTCATTACACTTCTCTGCAATGCAGCTCCCTTGCGCATACTGGAGGCTCCTGGTGGACTAGTTGACCCCAGGGACCCCCAGTATGCAAGGGGAATTAGTTCCCCCTCTGCAAACGCGGCAGTGGGCTGCGTTGCAGAGAGGTGTAACAAGGGGCATAGTCTCATTACACCTCTGCAATGCAGCCCCAGGCGCATACTGGAGGTTCCAGGTGGGCTAATTGGCCCCCAGGGGCCCCCAGTATGCAAGGGGAATTAGTTTCCCCTCTTCAAACATGCACGGGGGCTGCGTTGCAGAGAGGTGTAAAAAGGGTTGTGGCTTCATTACACCTCTCTGCAATGCAGTCCCCTGGCGCATACTGGAGATTCCTGGTGGGCTTTCAGGTCTTATATAGTTAGGAATTAGCATTAAAAAAACCTTTGAAATTCACTGAAAAAACCACAGGTTTCACACCAGTTATAGTTAGGAATTAGCATTTAAAAAACCTTTGAAATTCACTGAAAAAACCATAGGTTTCACACCAGTTATAGTTAGGAATTAGCATTTAAAAAACCTATTAAATTCACTGACAAAACCAGTTATAGTTAGCTGGAAATTTTACTGACATAAAACCATTGAAATTCCCACGTTATAGTTAGTTGGACTCACTATAACTTGCGCGCCTGCAATGCACTGCTGATGACGTCACATATTACATCACTCATGACATGGTCAGTGACATCACTCATGACATCACTGATGACACCATCCAGTGAATGTGTGTCTTTCTGAAAAATAAATTTGTTTTATATATGTATTTGTAAAGGTCGATGGAAGAATAAATGTTTAAATAGTTGTGTAAATGGATGTTTTTTAAAAAAAAAATTGGTTGGTTAACTGGCTTATTAAGTGTATCTTAGTGAATACATATATTAGCGAGTATTGTTTAAATATTTAAATGTTTGTATCAGTGTTTCTCTTTGTGTATAAGTGGCTGCAGGGGTTGGTGACTGACTCACTGTTTGTATGTGTTTTGAAGACAGCATATGTGCAGGACTGTATGGGTGGACGAGTGTGTATATGTGTGTGTTAGTGAGTGAATGACTGTCTCACTAGTGTCTTCATTAGTAACAACATATGTTTTAATCTAGTATATGTGAGTATTGATGTATATAAGTGAGTATAGTATATATAGTGAGAGATTGTAGGAGTTCCTGTTTAAATAAGTATGTGTTTCTATAAGTGATTGTTTAAGAGAGTAAGTATGTGTAAGTTTCCTTAGAAGTAAGGTGGTAGTGTGTGTATAAATGTATATGCAAATAAATGGATGTTCAATAGTTTATGTGCATGTGTGAGTATGTGTGTGAGTAACTTTTGGATGACTGCTGATGTGTAACAAAATGTATAGGTGTATCACTACATATGATGAGTGAGTATATATATGAGTGACTATATAGAACTGTTGGTGAATGAGTGGATGAGTATATAGATGGTGGAATTACTGAATTGGTTGTTGTTACTGGTTTGGGTATCTCCATTTTTTTGAAAATGTTTGTTTCTATTTTTTAATATGTGTTTCAAGCGTTACATTACACTGAAATTAGGTCTGTCACTCTGTCACAAGGATGGTGTCATCAGTGATGTCATGAGTGATGTCACTGACCATGTCATGAGTGATGTAATATGTGACGTCATCAGCAGTGCATTGCAGGCGCGCAAGTTATAGTGAGTCCAACTAACTATAACGTGGGAATTTCAATGGTTTTATGTCAGTAAAATTTCCAGCTAACTATAACTGGTTTTGTCAGTGAATTTAATAGGTTTTTTAAATGCTAATTCCTAACTATAACTGGTGTGAAACCTATGGTTTTTTCAGTGAATATATATATATATATATATATATATATATATATATATATATATATATATATATATATATATATATATATATATATATATATATATGCATACAGGAGAACATGACTTACAAAGAAGAACCGAAGGGTCACTGCAGGGGAATCCTTGGAAAAAAGGGTTTATTGCAGGGCAGGCAGCATGACACATTTTGGCAGATTAGCCTTAGTCATATGCTTGTAACCAGTAACTGCATCAATCCGCTATTCATACTGAGGGTCAACCTCCCATTGGTGGAAACCCAGCTGAGTCCTGTTGTTGGAGACTTCATGGCAGCCTGCATCAGTAGACTACCACTCCCAGGAAGCACCATGTCGTCTAAGCGGGAGAACGTCTTGAAACAGACTCGTAAAATCCCGAGTGCTGGTGACGATGAGTAGCGTGAATATGTGCAGGTATATAGTGAATAGATCCCAACTCTTTAGATTTGCATCTTGCAGACAGGATTCCGGAGAACATGCACAGCACGATGTGCACCATATGCGTTTCAGGATTAGTACTCCCTTCTTCAGTGGCTTTGTGATGCACAATGAAACGAACAGATTGCCTGCACCTTCTACAACTAAGGACCAGCCTCAGTGGGCGTGGCCAACCACCCGGCCTTCTGGGTCCTGTCATGCTCGGCATATTAACTGCAGGGAGTCCGTTCTTTCAAGCACATTTTGAAACAATATCAAATCCCAAGTGGGCACTTATCAGCTGATACTAGTCTTTGCTTTGTAGGTGCCAATCGGAACAGTGTTTCCACAAAGAGCCAGCACTTAGTACTGCTCCCACAGGATCCACTTTTGTGTGGCGAGCCCCTCTCCTAAGCGGCTGTGCAACATCGCTTCCAATATCAAAACAAAGACGTCCCAACATTTATTAAAGTTGATAGCGGGTCCCAAAATTGACTGAAAATGCGAGAAAATCTGGGCGGCAGTTACTACATTTCTTTAAAGGTCCCTGGTATATAGTATGATATCATTGCCGTACAGAGACAGTGCGAGTGTCGCGTGTCCTATTGGAATCCCCCAAGTAGCCGCGTCTTGGTGCAGCACATTGGCTATGGGCTCCAGGGCTAACATAAAGAGTATAGAGGATAGCAGGCACCCCTGTCTTTACCATGCTGTATCTTGTAGGGGCCTGAAATATGGGCTACTGTGCAGGCCCTTGCAGTTAGGTAGATGTAAAACAGTTTTGCCTGACGATTAACTCTTGGTAAATCCCATACTGCTTAAGGACAGCTAGTATATACTCCCAGCTCGGAGTGTCAAAGGCCTGGTGAATATCTAGTGAAAGGCACTTTGTTCTGGTGCGATTGTCAGGAGCTGCCCACATTAATTGGTAAAGTCTGCATATTTTCAGGGATGTATTCCTGTCAGGCTAGAAGCCACATTGATACGCATGTATGAGTTTTGGGAGGAAAGGAAGAAGACAGTTGGCTAATACTTTGCTTCGTATTTTGTCATCTGTGTTTAATAGTGTCAAGGCCCTGTATATGCCGTAATATCTGTGTGTTCCTAGCCTGGTTTCGGTTACGATGTCACTCGGGCTTGTGCTGTGGTGGAGGCTAGTGCACCTCCATCCAGGGAAGCACAGTATAGCTGCTCCAGCCAGGGCACCAACTGTGTGGCAAAGGCGGCATAAAACTCCACGGGCAGGCCTTCCAGTCCCAGGATCTTGTTGCAAGGAGGTTCATAATGGCTTTCCGAATTTCATTTGCGGTGATCAGCACCACAAGAGTTCTCCCATCTGCCACTGTCACCTGCGGCAACTGGATAGCATCTAGGAAATCAGCTATCACCTGTTGTTCTGCTGCCTGGGGAGCCGTGTATAGGTGTTCAAAATGTTCCTGAAAAGCCTTGTTCACTCCGTTTTGCCTATCCACTTGAGCGTCCAGTGAAGTATTGATTTCGAGTATGGGCAGTGGGGGGATCTCTAATTATACCAGCTAGCAGTGAGCCAGCTCTGTCCATCTCCCCATGCACCTTCTGAGTCTATGGATGGTAGTCCACTACCTGAAGATGCTCCAGCAGTTCAGCGTATTCAACACACACATCCAGCAGGTCAATTAAACGCTCAGCATAATCTATCTCATCCCGTTCCAGAGTGCCCAGGCTTGCGTTCACCCTCTTCAGGTCACAGAGTATAGTTTCTTGTGCCAAAACTACCAAACTAATTGCACCCCCCCCCCCCCCTTTGCCACCACCTTAAAAGCCTCCCAGTCTATTTGGTGTGAAAAGGCTGTATCTGTATTAATTGTGTCAATAGTGGTGGCCATATGGGCACGGAGGACTCCATCTTCTAGTAAGAGGGGATTTGGTTTCCAAGTCGGGACTGGTGCGGGCACACGTCTCCTGAATATAGTTACATCTAAGGAATTATGGTCAGCCAGTGTCTTTCCCAGGTAGGTAGTGTAAGTTATTTGAGTCAGCAATTTAGGGGAACATTGTATATGGTCTATCCATGTATGCAGTGTATGGGTTGATGAGTAAAATTAATATTCCAGCATTCCTGAATTTCTACTGAACCATACGCCAGTGACCAACCCTGATAAGAGAGCCTTAGCTTGTCGGACTGTCGCAGTGTCTGGCATGCGGGGTTGCACGCGGTCCAGGTGTATGTCTAGTACTGCATTATAGGTACCACTGAGAATCCATGGAAATGTTGTCTAGTCAGCTAGTGCTGCATTGACTCTAGTCAGGAAGACATTTTGGTCAGTATTTGGGGCATAGGGGCTGCCCGGGACCACCGGTGTGCCATCCATTTTACCTTGGATAAATGTGTATCTAACATTTGTATCAATGCATGAGTCTTGTGCCTCAGAAGGAGCTCCAGCTTTGATCCATACTACTGTCCTACTTGCAGGGTATGAGGTGATGATTATCTTCCCCCGCCATTTCTTTCACAGCTTGTGGGCCACTGAGGACATCAGGTGCATCTCTTGCAGAAACACTATCTGGGACCTGCACCTGCACAGTTGGGCTTAGATTCATTGTCTTTTATGGACTGACCCATCCCCCTTACGTTTCATGTTGTGAAGTTACAGTGGTGTATCATAGTCATTTGAACCATACGCAATGTGAATAGTGTACGCATGTGCTAGCAACCAGGATCCCTGTGTAAAAGTAGGCAGGAAAGGCACACCCATGTGGCCTCCCCGAACAATGAACTTCCAATTCCCCAATTCACGGTCCAACTTATAAAATGTGTTCAACCAAACATAAACACTGTAACTTGACAACTGTAGTGAGCTGTGTGCATTTGCCAGTAGGGTCGTAATAGATGCAGTGAACAACTGCATCATCTTGTGTGGCCTTAAGATGTTTCATAGAATGAATACTGTTTACATTACCCATGTCTCTACTCAAATCAACTTCATTTCTGAATGCAGGTTCGGTGACTTTTAGGCGACAGATAAAAGCTGTATGTGGAAGGGCATTCGTTTTGGAACAGACATTCAGTATTTGTAGGAACTTGACCTTCTCTGAACAGTTGTATACAGATTGAACACAGTTGTATACAGATTGAACAACGTATGCAATGAAGGTTTCCGATATATCTGTGGTTGATTGTTAATGTGAACTATGCTACCCGTGAAGTGTATGGTATTGGGTCAATGTGGCAGATAGCCAATTCTTTCTACACCTAAATGAGTTGTTTCTGTGATGGCATTAATGATGCCTCATATTCTTCTGAGCTATTTTGTACTTACTATCAGAGCTCGAATGATATACCTGTTTATAGAGCAAAGTGAACAAAAGAAGCGTGCATAATGTCATCAGAGACGTCATCAGTGATGTCATCATTTATGTAATTTGAGATGTTATCATTGATGTCATAAATGATGTCATAGACCATTTTATTTTTTTATTTATTTTGCCACCATGTATATTGATCACATATAGCTTAATTCCATTATTTACATTCCTTCCTTACAATCCTGTACATTGAGTCCCTTATCACAGTTATACATAACCTTATTAATATCATGATAAGGCCGATAAGCAATAACTAAAACAATTACATAAATAAAATCCCCCATAAAAAAATCAAATAGCATATAATGTGGCTCAATTGGATACTTATATACATATATTTACAAACATCAGAGCTTAACCAATTCCTATCTTATTTACCGGCTTAACAGATCCCTTTTTAAACCAGTTAATCATAGGTCCCCATATCCTAAGTCCCTTCTCTCTTATACGCCAGCCTTTGTTGTTATATAAAGCCATTTCCTGAACATGAATATTTAATAATTCGTAGAGCCAAGCAGTGTATGACGGGGGTCTGCATCCTTCCATACTGTAACTATCAAAAGTCTGGCTACTGTAGTTGTAATAAACACAAAATCCCTGTGAGTTGTAGATAACTTAGCTAGACTGTCATACCCAAATAATATCATAGATGGGGTAATATTGATCATCTGATTCGTTGTTTCTTGCCAGAAGTTTTCGATTCCCTTTTTTAATGAGTTAAGGGAGTTACATGAAAAGAACATATGAATAATATCAGCGGGCCCTGGAGGCATCTAGAGCATATATCCGATTGTCGCTTCCCCCACTTAAACAGCTTGGCTGGTGTATAGTACAAATCAAAAAGAGTTTTATAATGCTGTGTCTTTTTATTGGCCGCCAAAAGAACATTCCTCCCCAATTCAAAAGACATATCTAAATCTACTTCTGCCTCTCCCAATTTCTCCGCCCATTGTGTCTCTGTTTTGCCTAGGTCATCCAACAATATATTATAGAACTCCCGAATCCGGGCGTCCCCCCTATGTATTTTATCCAATATAGGTTTTGCTCCTAGGTTAAACTATCCCCTTTCCAAGTTTTTAAGGCACCCCTTCATTTGTAGATACTTAAACAAAGTCCCTTTATTGATTCCAAACTCCTCTACTAAATCCGAGATAGGTATTATTTGTGCTTCATCGTTATATAGACACAAAGCCTGTGTAATACCTGCTTGCTCCCAATCTTTAGCCATTCCATCCATTATTTCATTATTTCTGCTGCGAATAGTAATGACCCACATAGCGGGTGTATCTATTAAGTTTGGGGACTTTCAGAGTTTTACTGATTCCTATCCAAACCAACCTGGCTGCTTTAATAAATTTAAAGCGGATGTTCTTATAGTACCTCAGCTCCCATTGTCCAAAAAACAACCCTTTTTCTTCCTCTCCTATAGCTAGCTGGTATATGGAAGGCAAGTAATCCTCTCAAACCATCTTATCCTCCACCAAGAGGATACCCATCTGTTGCAAAAAAGCTGCCCAATAGTAAAAAAGTAAGTTTGAGGCAGCCCAGCCGCCTCTCTCCAGCGAGAGAGTTAATGTTCTCAGAGCCCGCCTTATTTTGTGATAGTTCCAGATGAAATTCGAGAAAATAGCATTCATTTTCTGAATTATGTTGAGTGGCAGTTCTATGGGGATGGAATTAAATAGGTATAGAATTCTAGGGAAAATTTTCATTTTTAAAACATTTATCCTACCCACTATGGTTAAATGTAGCTTATCTATTCACCGAAGATCATCTCAGATATCCTTAAGCAAAGGATCAAAATAATTTGCCCATAGCGTATCTAATTGAAATTCTATCCTTACCCCCAGATACATGACAAAGTCAGTCTGTCGCTGATCTTATAGGGCACAGTGTTTTGAACAAATTACCTGGGTCTTACCCTTATTAAGTCAAAAGCCTGATCTGCTCCCAAATTCCTCTTCCATGCTTTCGATCTCCGTAAGTGCCGGTGCTAGCCTAGATGTAACCACGGCAATATCATCCGCATTAGCGAGTACTTTGGTCTCATAGCCATTAGCTCGATAAGGTTCAATTGCTGTATTTGAGATCAGCTGATTATTAGAGGAATCTATGTATAAGGCAAAGAGGATTGGGGAGCACGGGCCGCCCTGCCTGGTTCCCAGTGTTACCGGAATTGGCTCAGACGTATTACCCATTACTTGCAGCCTTGCAGTTAGTTTATAATACATTGCTTGAATGCCATGATTAGCCATGGGCCAAACCCTCTCTCCGCCAAATTTTCCCAGAGAAATTACCACGTCACCCGATAAAAAGCCTTTTCGGCGTCCAAGAGGATCACAGCCAAACCATGTCCTTTAACTTCCGCTATATCTATCAAGGAAATCACCCATTGGATATGACCTGTAGTACCTCTACCAGGTATAAAGCCATGTTGCCATGGCGAGACCAATTTGGCTATGATCCCCTGGAGCTGATTAGCTAAAACCTTTGAATACATTTTGGCGTCGGAGTTTATTAACTATATATGCCGATATGATCCTGGCATCTCAGGTGGTTTCCCTTTTTTTGGAAATATTACTATATCTGTCTCCTGCCATGATCCTGGATGTATCCGACGGTATTGCACATCTAAAAAAAGACCTTGTAGTATTGGGGCCAAAATTGATTGTAATACCTTATATATTTCAACTGGAATTGTATTGGGGCCAGATGCTTTCCCCGAAGAAAAGGCATTCAGAGCTATATTTGTCCCCTCCAGTGAAATTTCCCTTTCCAGTTCAAATGGTGTTTCTGCCTCCAGTCTATCAGGTTCTAAGTAGTTTCTCATATCTCTTACCTGTCTTGGATCACTAGGTTCCAAGTTGGTATAATTTACTATAAAATTGTTCAAATACCTCCGTAATTTTAATCGGAGTATTTTGCGATTGCCCATCAGAATTCTTAATTTCGGCTATATTATTATATGAAGCCCACTGCCTGATCCTAAGGGCCAATAGTCTGCCCACTCTTTACCCGTATTCGTACCTCTCTCTTTGATGTGTCTGGTATGCCTGAGCCACTTGTCTTTGAAACAGACTATTCATTACTGCCTTTACTATTGCTATCTCTTTCCGTACCTCCCCCAGTTTCTCAAGGTTCCCTCGACCTAGCAAATCAATATGCTCTGTCTCCAATTGTGCCAGTTTAGTCATAAAACCAGTAATTTGCTCCTTGCGTTGCTTACACCACCAACCAACAAAACTGATTACTTGCCCCTAAGTCTAGCTTTAGATGCATCCCACACCATCGCGTGGGAGGCACTATACCGATGAGCATCTAATGCTCCCTGGTCCAATCTTTAATACATTTTGCGAAATCATCATCAGCTAATAATTTCCTTTCAAAGGTCCATGGACGAGACTTCCCTTCCCTGCCTTGGTATGTTATTTCCAACAGGAGAGGACTGTGGTCTGAAAAGATTTGGGGCATTTTAGTAATTTCCGCCTCCCAGGGAATCTGAGCTGAGACCAAAAAGTAGTCTAGGTGCACGCTTTTTTGATGTGGACATGAAAAATACGTATATCCTGGATCTTTATCCTTCTTGGCAGCCCACACTTTCACAAGCCCATGGCTAGCCTTGAATGTATTTATTGCCATATTAACCTTTGGCTTCCTTCCAGTGTACCTCAGGCCTATCTCCCGTGAGGTCCCAAGATGGATGTTAAAATCTCCACATATAATGAGTGGGGTTGGTCATGTAGCTGACTCTATCTCCAACTCTTCCCAAATTTCAGGATCGTCTTGATTTGAGGCATAAATAGTCCCTATTTTCAATACCGTACTTAATGAGACAATTGCCGATCGCCCCCATTTTTCTGCCAGGGTACGCTTAATCACTCCCACGTTTATATTGACACCATGTCTGCCTCTACATTCCCAGTTCTTGTTTCCAGTTTCATTATGCGATCCAAGATTTCAGAACATACTTTCGCTATTTTCCAAACTGAACCCTGTACTTTCAGAATGGCTGCTTGAGATCGTCTGCTATCTAGTCAGGCCTCCTCTCGATGTGCCATGACTGATTGTAAATTCGTGTCCAGCGTTGGTGTGGGGGCTTCTTCCACATCCTGGGCTTGCTTTTTTTATGTCCCCCACTAGCTGATTTACCGGTGAATAATCCCAGTTTAGTTCTTGCCTGCCTGGATTAGCATGTGTTTTAGGATTAGTCACCCTTCTAGCCATTAGTAATGTTACAGCGAAGTCTCTTCCACTAGTGTCTTGGAGATTCTCATCTTCAACGTCGCTGGCGCTAGTCATGGAGAAGGAGCCCTCCACTGGTTCTGTGTCGTCTGATAATGAGTAGAAATAGTAGATTGATTCAATGTCAGTCTCTTTCTCTCCATACATTTTTTGCGCAAAGTGTTTGGCCCATGCGTGAGATGGATCCACTGACTTCGCATCTCTATTATCTCCCTTTCCATGTAAATGGCCCAGCATGGCTTTCCCAATGCTGGAGTTCTGTCTTATGGGGGTTCTGGCTGGCTAACCTGTCTGGGTGAGATGTTTTCTGTGAGAACCCTTCTATCCATTGTCTGGGGGCTACAATTTTCCTCCTGCTGCGCCTTATCCATAGCGTCCTCCGTGACATTGTCAGCCCTCTCATTGAAAGCTAATGCATCCTCCATACTAAGGGGCCCATTATGATCGCGGACGGACTTGAGTCCGTCCGCGACCATAGAGGAGGAGGGAACCTCCGCATGGCCTGCGGAGTTTCCTCCTGTCCAATTAGGATGTGACCGCCACCCTGGCGGTCACATTCTCTATTTTTACCATTGCGGCGGGTGCGGCTTCAAGCTGCACCCGCCACAATGGTAAAAATGCATACATTGCATTTTTATGCAGAAAGCGGCAGGCACCCTGCGGTTCCTGCTGATTTCTGCATACAAATGCAGGGGGGTACCATAGGTACCCCCCATGTGCACCCCTCCAACCCCCTTCACCCAGGGGGCCCGCAACGGGCCCCTGCAGTGAAGTTCCACATGCATTTCCACGGCGGAAAACCCGCCGCAGAAAATCACTTTTTAAAGCCCATCCTAATATGGCTGGCGGTGTCTGAGAGACACCGCCACCATATTAGAGCTTTTCCGCCGCGGTTGTAAGCCAACCGCGGCGGAAATGCTGCGGACGGAAACCAGGACCCACCAGCCATCCTAAAGTGGTGGTGGGTCTTTGGTGGGTCCGCTGCGGTCTTTCCGCATCCTCCGGGCCGGCGGTGGCTTCCGCCGGCCCGGAGGATGCGGAAAGACCGCAATCGTAATAGGCCCCTAAGTGTGGCATCCTGGCCTATGGTTACTCGTGGAATCATGGGCCAGGGTTCTACATAACTCACATCCTATTAGGAGTCAGTTGGCCCAGGCTCTTTTACCAAATGGTACGTTGTATTTATTCCTAATAAATACTTAATTGAAATACCTCATTTGACCCTTTTCTTCAAACGGAACACTAAGCCCCCCGTCATACTCAGTTCGACTTTGTCCCCCCAAGACTCCAGAGGGGCCATCAGGACTGAGTATGTTAACTCGGGTACTGCAGGTGTGGTGGGTAATATAGGGTGGCTCGAAATGTCTGCCAAACCTTTCTCTTCTGCCTGTGATATTGCTTGATTTATTAACCCACCACGTTGCAGGGTATCCCAAGGGGTGCCCACCATACTGAGCCTGTTCTCTCCGTCTGCGATCAAATCCCCCACCATCACCTTTTCGTTGGAGGCCGTCTTCCCGATACGATTCCCAGGCCTCTTTGTTCCCGCAAACAGCTCCGCAATGGTTGACTCTGGCTGCTGCTTCTCCGTTTCCCCTGCGGATTCCTTCGGGGTCATATTCTGGCCTCGACATCTGTATAGCCAGGTTGCCCCTGCTCCAGCTCCTGCAGTCTCTGCGTCTGTTACTGCCGCCTTGCCTACCACGGCCGCGACCCCTTGAAGTGATCCGGCTGTAGTAGCTCTTTTTGTCGTCGTCTTGGCCTGCATTGATGGGGGTGCTTTCGGGGGCATTCTTCTCGGAATCCAACCAGTCTGCTCACACGAACACCTTTGCTCCCACTGGCAACAACCTGGGCTTAGCAGCAACTGGCAGATCCGCCAGCAGGTAAGAGCCAGCTCTGTCCGTGTTTCATTTACTTCCAGCATTGTTGCCAAGACATATGCGCTACAAAGTATCTTTTCCTGAAGGGCTTCTGATAGCGATATCAGCAGGGCCGAAGTCATCTTTTTAATTAAGGCATCTGACAGTGCTCGGGGTGTACACAGTCATGGCGTTCCTGCTGCTGGGACAGCCAAAACTAGCCTGTCGCCATCTTGCTTCCTGCCCAAGAACATGATATATGTGATGAAATGTGTGAGGTCATAAGCTGTGCATGGCGAGGGAGCAAGTTATAGTTAGCTCTGCTAACTATTATTATAGTTACCTCTGATTATTCTAATTGGTGAATTTATGTGTTTTTTTTGTTCAAAACGTTAATGTTGTCGCTGACAAATTAGCCTAACTCTAACGTTACTTTAACCTTTGTTTTTTTGTGTGAATTTCTAGCTTTTTTTAAAAACAAAAATAGATCTTTTCATCACACCTAACTATAACATTACTTTTAACCTTTGATTTTTTTCAGTGAATTCTAGGTTATTTTTAACTTAAACTAATATTTCATTGCCATAAGTAAATCCAACCCCCTACCCGTGTGTGTAGTATGGTGTGAGAAGGGACAGTCCTCTTCACTCAGACCTTTTTCTGGAATGACAGGAGTTCACAGTAGGGTGTAGAAAGATACTGATCTCCGCGAAGACCTTTCTGTAGAATAACAGCTGTACAAAGTAGGGTGCATGGGAGAAGTGGCCTCTGTGATGACAGGTTTACCCAGCGTGTCAGGTGTATGTAGTAGGGTATAGGGAGTGAGTAACTTCTCCAGTAACACCCTTCCGCAGTGTGATGAGCATATTTAGTAGTGTGTGGGGAGGGACTAGCCTCTCACCTGAGCCCCCCTCTTGGACAACAGGTGCGCATAGTAGGGAGTAAAGAGGGATTGGCCTCTCCTTTCACACCTCTCTTTCAGATGACACATGTGGGTGATAGGGTGTGTGGAGGGACTGGCCTCTTCACTGAGACCCCTCTCTTGGATGACGAGTGTGTGTGGTAGAAAATAAGAAAGAATTGCCCTTTCAGCTGAGCTCTCTCTGTCAGGTGACAGATATACATCGTAGGTTGTGTGGAGAAACTTGCAACTCTGCTGAGACTTCTCTCTGGAATGATGAGTGTGTTTATTAGGGTGAGTGGAGAAAGTACTCTCTCCACTGAGACACCTCTCTTGGATGACGGGTGTGGGGAGGTACTGGACTCTCCTCTGAGATCTCTCTCTCGGATGACAGATAAGTATAGTAGGGTGTGCAGAGACCTTTCTCTCAGGTGATGGGTATGCGTAGGAGGTTATGTGGGGGGACTGGCCTCTACACTGAAACCACTCTATTCAGTGACGGCTGTGTGTAGTAGGGTTTTGTAGAGTCTTAGCTCTCTACACAGAAATAGTCAGCTCTGATAAACAACATCTCCAGTAAGCCTCTTTCCTACAGTAACACGTGTGCATACCAGTGTACACTCAAAGTTCACCTTCTCCTTTCTAGTTTTCACGATCCCACAAAAATCTTGCAATAAGTTATCTTTTTGTTCTTCAAATTAACATTGTATTCATCACAGTCCTTATGTCTTACACACCTTCTCTCAATAATATAGGCCAGAATATAAATTTCTCCTAGTAGAGTGTATTGCCAATTCACCCACTCTTTACTATTTACGATCCCATGAGAGTCCAGTGAGATCATAATTTTTTTAAAAGCAACATACATTTACTTTCATCAGAGTACCTATACCTTAGAGACCACCTCTATAAATCTAGGGGGACAGAATGCCTTTTTGCTGCCCCCTTGTATATTTTTTTTACTTGATTTCCACACCTACAATTTTTACAGTAAACAGTAATGGAAGACATTTAATTTCTAAACCTCCAACAGCCATCCAATTAGAGTACTTGTAGGAGTCTCTCATTCCCGCAAGAACATGAAGTCTCTAGGGGAAAACGGGACTCTCCACCAGTCACCGGGCTACATTTTAGAATTTTCACTCTCACAGGACTCTTGAGAGACTCTTGCGAACCCAGCTGCCATAAAAATACAATGATTTGTTACCCTAAATTTCTCAAAGCCTACTTAGTGGATTTACACTAACTCACAAAAAAGCACAATTTGCAGACCTAGATCTAGCTATGTGCAAAATTTAATGTAGTTCCGTTCAGCCGTTTTTGTTGTAACCTGTCTTAAAGAAGTCAATGGGAAATGCAGGGGGATTTTTTTTCTCGGTCCCTACTTTATGAATCACCACAAAACCTTCCAGGATGGAGCTGAGGTGCATTAATCGTAAAGTTTTGTAAAGATACCTGAAATAGGGCCAAAGTTATTAGCAAAACAAAAAACGCTTTTTCTATGGAAAAGTAGACCTAACTATATCTACTTTTTGTGACTGTCACTATGTAATAGATAGATAGATAGATAGATAGATAGATAGATAGATAGATAGATAGATAGATAGATAGATAGATAGATAGATAGATAGATAGATAGATAGATAGATAGATAGATCTTTACAAAACTTAATAAAAGAGTGATCTTTTTTCATCAGCTCCTTCATGAAAGGTTTTGGGTGATCCGTCAAGCTGGGACCAAGAAAAAGGGGGGGCCTCAAAATACAATTTCTATAAGGATTTTTGAAAAGTAATACAGCTAAAATGGCTCTAGCAATTACACCAAATTTAGCAGAAAGCTAGATTATGGTCCAGAAAACATGTTTTTTTAGTAGTTTTGGAGAAATTCGGTTAAAAAATATTGGCATATCTGGATGGTTACGCTTACAGCACTCTCGGCAGCGGGGGCTTCCCCGTTAAGTTCAAAAAGGAAAAATAAAATTATAATTTGGCAACGTTATCATTTTATTTTCCATACTGCAATGGCTCAGTTAGTTTCATACAGGCTCCCACTCCCTGTCTGAGCCCTGAATTAGGGCTCTCAGACCAATCAGAACACTGCTGTCATGCTGGTGACAGCAGCATTGTGATTGGCTAGGGGAGTCTGGCAGCCTGTGTGCTACTGGGCTGCTGGGACTCGAGAGAGGAAGAAGAAGAAGAGGACAGAGGAGAGATGGTGGCCGATCGTGCCCAGGTAAGTGCTTTTTTGTTTGTTTTTTTCCCTTCCCCTGCCCTCTCTGCCCGGCTTCACTTCCCAATTCGGTAGCAGCCACCACTGCTCTAATGAGAGTCCTACAAGAACACAACCTCAAATGTAGAGTGTTCTGAATGTTCGAGGCAGCTTTTTTTCCCTTCGTGTCACCTCACTTCTGCGGTAGTAAGCACTCTGTCTGGCTGGCCGCAACAAGATAAGAAATGTTGCGGTGGCCATTACAGGACTCAGGGACTTAGTTCAGTGTCCTGAAAAAAGTGTTCGAAAAAGAATATATGTAGGATTGCAATAAAAAAATGGCGGCACCATAGTTTTTTCAAATGACCCCCAGGGTGGGATAGACCTCCAGGGTCTAACCATATTTATTTATTTGAAAAAGGGAGGTGACTTGCTTGGGACCCCTGTCCCTGAGCCAATTACTGCCTTGAGGAACCCATCTCCTGCCGTCTTATTAAAAGAAGAAAGGGCGAACACCCACACTCCCAGTCCCTCAATGAGGCCCAGGGGACCCCATCCAATTGAGCCTTCTTCCAAATTAGGCCAGGGGGCGTGGAGCCTGTTGTGGTGGGGTAATTTTGTGGTGGTCTGCAAGAATAGCAGCAGCCCCCCAGCAACATTAAAAAGTACAGTAAAGTCTCTCCGGGGACATGAAATCCATGGCTCCAGGAGAAGAAATTATCATATTTTCAAAATCACTTCTAGGTGGAATTCTTTGCTCTTCAGCTGGAGTGCAAGGGCCTCTTGTGGTTGTTTTCATGATCTCAGGAACATGTTGATTTGAATTTAAAATTTAAAAATAAAATCAACAGGTCTTTCTTTTAACATTTTTCAACCCCCAAAATGCAATCGTAAAAACAATGTTACACTAAAGACTTAAAGACATGTTAATATTATTTTTCTGGGTAAAGATCGAGCTTTCCACCAACTTAGGTGTAATTCCATCAGCCGTTTTGGCTGTACCACTGTCTAAAATCTCCTATTGAAAGTGCATGGGGAAATTGCATTTTGGGACTCCCCTTTTTCTCTGACCCCGGGTGATGGATCACCCCCCCCCCCTCCTTTTCTTTCTCTTCCTTCTTTCTCTCTCATGGCCCCACCAGGCCGCAACTTTGCAAGATCGGTACAAGTATTACGAAAGTTTTGCTTTTGTTTTTGTATATGGAAAAACTTACTTTCAATAAAGAATATTTTGAAATCAAAAAAAAGATTTTGCTGAGGAGCTGAGGTGAGTGAACTTTTGTTTCTGAAAAGTTTAGTGAAGATTCGTCAAGCATGCTGAAAGTTATTAGCAAAACAAGTTGCTGCCTGTTCAATCAAATTGCTTGGATATGGCAAGACATTGCTAAAATGTGAACATTATTTTCACTAAAACATCTAAGCAGATTCACACCAAATCACAAAAAGCACACTTTCTGGGAATAGATCTAGCTTTCTGCTAAATTTGGCGTAATTTTATTCAGCCATTTTTCATGAATCGCTGTTCAATTTTCCTACGGAAAATTGCATGAGGTAAAGCATGTTTTGCCCCCCCCCATTTTCTTGGCCTACACTTAACTGATCACCCCGAAACTTACCAGAATAGAGCTGAGGTGGATGGTCCATTCTTTAGGAGAGTTTCATGAAGATTTGCCCAATTGCGCCAAAGTTATTAGCAAAACCAAAGATCCATATATGACAACTTAATATTTTAAGCAAAAAAAATGGACATTTACCAATTAAAGTTATCCCAAGTAACTACACCTCATGTCTTAAAGTAACTATAACTCATGTACCCACCATGCACAGTCTTGTTATCAATTATGTAATTTCAATTGTTGCAGTGAAGTTATCACTGATGTCATAGATCATCTCTTAAGAAATGTAATATTTGGGGTATTTAGCAGTGCATGGCAAGGGTGTGAGTTATAGTTACTTAAGGGTACAAGTTATAGTTACTTTGGATAACTATAATCAATACATTTCAGTGTTTTTTGGGGTTTATTATGTTACATTGTCACTGACATTTTCATCTAACTATAACGTTACTTTAACATTTGTTTTTCAGCAAATTTTAAAGTAATTTTTTATGTAAAGTAAGATAAAATTACAATTCCATACTATAACATAACTTTAACCTTTGCCTTTCTCAGTGAATTTCTAGTTTTTTTAACATAACGTAATATTTTGTAACCATTCCCTAGGAAAGTACCTTTTTTTGCATGGTTGGCCCCAACCTTTTGCCTATTGCCTGATCTAATTTTGAACTGTAAATTCACTGGGTCTCGGCTGGCCGGGTCCCCAGTGCCACATCTCTTTCCTAAAATATTATACCCTCATCATCACAAAAACTTTATTTCGATTAACATAACCTCAAAAAGTACAATCATAAAACATAGTAATACATTTAAAAGTTATGACAATAAAAAAGGGGGAAAGAATGTGTATCTTGCAGATTTATCACAGAAAAGTACAAACGGCTGAGATTAGTTCATGGCAATCTATGGGACTCCATGGTCGGGATGTGCAGATATGCTAAATAAATAAATAAATTACCTAAAAACATTTATCTTACAAAAATATTTAAGAAAAGGATGACCTTTACTCTAATGTTCCTCAGGCGTGAAACCCAGGAGTTAAAAGTTTCCTACGCCGGGGTCTAGGGCCAGCAGCACTCTTACATTTTTCTGGTATTTATACAGCCTAATTTAAAAATAGCAGAGTCATATGATATAATTAATGTCCTGCACCAGATAAAATAAATCACAATCAAGAGGAGAAAGGGCCCAGTGTCTCTTCTCTCACACTTTCAAGTATTTTCGGCGCATGAGCCACATAGAATGTAGGAACCCTGCAACGGAGTACACTATCGACATACTGGTATCATGCTTCAGTCTCCTAAGGGCCTCAGAGCAACATCTCATGCCTAGGTTTTTACAGAACTGGACCAACCAACGTTTCCTTGCCTTTTGATACGCGGGGCAGGTAAATAAGACATGCGGGATAGTCTCCTCACTATATTCACACACAGGGCAGTTTGCAGTTTGCACATCCCCCCATTTATATTATACCCCAATTGGCACACCTTCAGCTACCCCGGTAAGTCCCTAGTAGGTGGTACCCTAGTACCTAGGGCAATGGTACTGAAGAGGTTTCTCTGGGGCTGCAGCACTTGCTGTGCCACTCCAGGGGACTTTCACCAAGGCTATGCACTCTGCCATTGTAATCTGCGTGTCTTGGTACAGGAAAATCCGGAGTCAACAATGCACATAGCCCTGTGTGCCATGCCAGCCATACTCTACATGAGATATAGGTAAGTCATCCATACTGCAGGCCTTTAGCCCTGAGGCAGGGTGCACTTTATCCTATGTGTGGGCATATCCACATGAGCAGACATGTCCCTACAATGTCCGGCCCATTTTGTGATGTTATAAGTGAACAGGGTACCAAAAAAGAGTACATGGGCTGGATACTTGTCAACACGAGTTTACTACCTCCATGATGACTCCACTGATTTTCCAGATGTTTGGTACCAGATATCTTGCCTTAATAAATCCTCATTGGTTCCAGTGTTGGATTCATTAATAAATTCACACAGGAGACCCTTTTAGAGGGTCCCCTGAAACTTATCCAAACACTAATGGTGTCTCTGGCCATTTGTTCGCAGTCTGCCATCACCAGACATGTCTCTGACCTCATGGGGTGACAGCCAGCACTCTAGGGGGACAGAAACGATACCTGTTCTGGGCAGTGGTGTTTCACACCTCCTCCAGGACAGGATGGCCTTCCAGGGTGGGAAGCTTCAAAGGCAATGCCACCTTTGAAATCCAACCCAGGAACTCCCAGATAGTGAGGGAGGCCAAGCCCCCTTTCCTGCTCCACTTTTGGCAGGAAGAAAGGTGTTAAAATTAGTTAGACAAGGAGGTGGGTCCCCCCTCAGCCTGCACTAGCACTAGGGTGGAACAGACAAGGTGAACCCCTCTCCTGAAATTCCACCTTCTTCAGAAGGTAGAAAAATCTGTAATCAGGGCTACTGTAGTGCCTCTTCCGAGTGTAAGTGCTCACTAAAGGGTGTAGATACCCTAAAGGTAGATAGCCCATTGGCTATTGCCCGTCTCCCCTTATAACACCCCTAAATTCAGTATTTAGACCTGAACCTCTGATTCATCAGGCCAAAGAAGACTGGGGCAAAGGCTACACGAGAACTAAAGCCTTGCTGTAGAAAGAAAAGGGGCAAAACCCTGCCAGCTGCAAGAAGGACTCAACAATTGCGGCTGCTGTGTTTTCCTGAAACCTGCAAGGACTCCAAGAACCCCGAGCACCTCCAGCCTTTGGGAAATCGCAAAGAAGCGCCCTTGGAGTGAAGGCCTCAATCCCCTGCACACCACATTCACCAATCTCAGGAAGTCCGGTTTGTCGACTTGCTGGTCCCCGATTACCTCAATGCAGCACCAAAGCATGAACAGGTTTGACTGCTCTGGAGGATCAGAACTGCCTCTCCAACCAAGTTTGAAGGCACCAGGACCTATCAGAGCAGCGGCATGCTAATGCAAGAGGTACTGGCCCCCAATGGTAAAAACCAAGAAAAAGAGTCCACACTGGGCTCCCGAAGCACCAGAAGCAAGCATCCATGAGGGACATGAAGACACCCAAGATCCACTTCCTGAGTGGCCAGGCTTTCCCGAGATCTTCTCTCCAAGTTGCTTGTTCCTGATCACAAGGACCCTAAAGATACACGATTCTGGCTGATCTGTTCGCTCTTCACCCGGCCCCACCGGCCCAAACACCAACCACCCAGTCCTGCTCCTGTCTCCTCCAGGTCCTTTTGACCTCCTCCTTCTAAGGAGGCCCATTGGACTTACCTGTAAATCCACCTGTGCGGTGCATTTTCAAGTGGCTCCCTTTGTCTTTGCGCACCAGACTTCAAGACCCTCAGCACTTTGCTCCCAGCTGATTCGGGACACTTCTAAACTTCTCCTACTGGAACTTTGGAACTGGTCCCGACATCGACCTAAAACAAGAAGGTGAGCTTCGTGAAGCATTGCCTGATTTAATGAGCAATTTTCTATTTTCTTCCTATTGATTCTATGGTGAATAATTGTGCACAAATGTGATATATTTTCCAAACTCCTTAAAAAGCGTAACTCAGAAAGTGCTTACCATAGAACTGTGTTCTTGGTCTCTAAAAATACATACAAAATAGTCTTTATTTTTACAAAGTGGTCTAAGACTTTTTTCTCAAGTGTGTGTCTCATTTATTGTCTCATGTGGGGAACACAAATGCTTAGCACTACGCTCTGAAAAGCCTAACTGTTTGCCCACACTACCACAAAAGAACATTGGAATTATCTACTTTTACCTCTGCATACCTAATTGGAAATCACTGGACTCTCTTCACAGTTCACTTCATTTTAGTGCACTATATATAGAACCACCTTCCTACATTTGGTGGCAGTGGTGGTATAAAAGACTTTGCATTTGCTGGAACCAATTTGTCAATATTTGACCACATAAGTAAATCCCAAAATTGTCTTTAGCTAGTCACATTTTTTTGTTGGTCTATCTCATCAAACTTGCTAAAATTATTTGATGGGGTGTTGGTTAAGTCCATGAAACAAACTGTTTAGAAATGTAAAAGTATTTTGCTTTAGTTAGGACTAAGTAGTCAGTGCTAGATATTTTTTTTTTACTTCATAAAAAGGTCCCAACTTTAGTAGAAATAATGCCTGATACGTGGGGGCCCGATTCACAGAACTGATGTAAGACAAAATCCTAAACTTACTACTATTTTGGTATTCACAGAAGGCACTTACTCATTTCGGTATTCACAGAAGTTAGGAGTCCTAACTTTTAAACTCCAAAATTCCTTCTGTGAATACCAAAAGTCTTAAAGTTAGGATTTTTCTCAGTTTAGGAGTCCTAAAGTTAGGAGTCCTAACTTTACTACTCCTTTTAAAAAAAAAATATTTATTGAGTTTTTTTACATTTAGTGCAAGCAGGGCAGAGCTCATAGATAACACAGAATCCATGAAATCAATAATTAAAGGAGAAACAAATCCAGAACCCAATAAGAACAGAAAGGTCATTGTCCAATAAAATAAAAGAACAGAACATTACACGGTTACATCTGTAAAAATAATATAGGACAGAGATCAAAGACATTGCACGCAGGAAATATTAGAGTTACCCTAGAACCTATGCAGGATCAGTTTAGGGTCCCCTGAATCCATTGCCCTAAAGACGCCCAGATCTTTGCACCCAAAGCTCCTTTTTTTCGACCCTTAGTCCTATAGATAGCCATTTCTATGTTGTAAGTGGCTAAGAGACGGGCTCTCCAAGTAAGAAAGGAAGGGGAATCTGGATTGATCCATTCTCAGGTGATACATGCCCGCAAAGTTGCCATGGAAATGAATATGAACTTTCTCTTCCCTTCGGGGAGTTCATCAGAGGTTACCCCAGTTAGCACTAATTCCCCTGTCTAAACAATTGTGGGACCACACAGTAATATAAGAAAGGTCTGAATTGCAGATAAAAATGAAGACAGTCGGGAACAGGAAAAGAACATCTGTAGTGGGTGGCTGCAAACAGGCCACATCTACTGCAAGGTGTCCCCACAGTGGTCCCTCATTTACAGATTTTTGAAGGAGTATAATATAAGTCAAACAAGGCCATGTAATGCTGCGTGCGGGCTCTACCAGTAATTAATATAGTGTTGGCCACTACAATAGACTCATGTAACTGAATGTCATCACTACCCAACTTTTCATTCCACCTCCCTTGGTGATCCTCAATATCGTCTGGAAGAGAAGATATGAATAAATTATAATAATATCCTATCTTTTTTTTACTAAACATACTGTCGATAAGCGGAATCCTCCGGAGCCTAGAACGATCCTGCGCGCGTATGGTGTTAAAAAAGCTATGTATCTGGAGATACTTCAAGAAATCATTGCCGGTTAAATTATACTTATTCGATAACTCCGAAAAGGTGATTAACTGATCATTCTGCCATAGGTCACCTACACATACAATTCCACAATTACACCACCTGGTCATAACATGATCCTGAAAAACTGAGGGAAAAATGCTAGAGGAAGACAAAGGAGTATTCAGCAAGATCTTCTCAATCCCCATTTGGCGCTTAATTATCCTCCAAATCCCATACGCAGCTTTCAGAATCTTAAATTTTTTTCTTCTTTAATTAGCTAGACTCATTTTTAAAACACTACCTCGACACTCCATCCCCATTGCAAATTCATAAATTGAAGGTGAATGACTCAATGGAATTCGAGCCTTTACGCCAATTATTAGCGGGGTAATGAACTGTAACACCGACGCGAGATAATAATGCAGAACGTGTGGGATACCCCAGCCGCCCCTGGTCTTTGGGAGCATCATTTTCTTACAAGATCTGCACTGACGTTTGTAGCCCCAAAAGAATCTAGCTGCCATCCTTGCTAGTTGTTTAAAACAGGTGAGAGGGAATTCTAGTGGAATTGTCCTAAACATATATAGGAACTTTGGTAGGATCATCATTTTTAAAATGTTACAACGACCAAACAAGGATAGACGAAAGTGATCGATACGTTCTAACGAGGAATTCGCTTTTTTCAGGGCTGGGTTCAGGTTGAGTTCTGGGATAGCCGAGACCGGGACCGTCATTTTGATACCCAAATAGGTCGCTACTGAGACTGTATTTAGTTGTGGTGGAGGATTCTGACCTACATACAAAATTTGGGTTTTCTGTATATTTAATTTATAGCCTGAAAAGGCACCAAACTGGGTTGCTAGATCTTCTTTTATTGGGATTGCCCCTTGGATATCTGTTGTCATGACTACTATGTCGTCCGCGTACGCAAGGGCTCTATAACTGGTACCGGCAACTTGTACTGGTGCTATATCCTCTGCCTGATTCAGTTTGTTTAAAAAAAATATCAATATATAGAGCGAACAGAAGCAGAGAGGACGGGCATCCCTGTGGGGTGCCTCAGTAAATATTGAAAGGAAGAGATTTTTTCGGTCCCATTTTAATACAGGAGGATGGGCACTCATACAGTTCTCTTAAAGCTACTATCATCTTAGGACCGAATCCCTTTAACAGAAGCAGATCCCAGAGATATAGCCAGGCCACCCTGTCGAATGCCTTCTCGGCATCCAACAGGGTGATTCCAAGATCCGTATTGGACCCTTGAGCCCAGCCCATTAACGCGATCACCCATCTAACATGATCGGCCGTATCCCGATTGGGGATAAAGCCGTGTTGCCAATGCGAGATGATTGAAGAAATTATACCTGAAAGTCGAGAGGCTAAAATTTTTGAGAAAATCTTGCTGTCAGTGTTGATTACCGAAATAGGTCTATACGAGGCTGGGTGAAGAGGAGGTTTCTCTTTTTTGAGGAAAGCCATAATGGTCGATTGTCACCAGGAAGATGGTGCTGACCCTTTCTGTGCTTCCAAACAAGTAAGAAATAAATCCTGTTTTAGCACCTGGCGGAATGTTCTATAGAACTCAAGAGGGATACCATCTGGTCCCATAGCCTTGCCGACAGCTAGAGAAAGAATAGCCAGGTCTATTTCTTCCCATGTAATATCTTCATCTAATACAGCCAGTATTAGGAGTTAGCTTAAGGATAGTATCATCACCACAAAAATTTAAGATGGAATCGGATGAATAAGATATGGCCTCCTCAGTATATAATTTACTGTAGAACAATTGGAAAACCTCCAGGATTTCATCGGGTTGATCTTGAATTTGTCCCATCTCATCCTGTATTTTATTTATAGAATTAACTGCTTCTTTTTGTCTGATTTTTTTAGCCAGAAGACGCCCTGAATTTTCCACAACCTCATAAAGCTGTGATCTAAAAGCTGCCACCTGCTCTGCAAGCTTAGATGCAAAGATCTCATATAGCCTAGATTTATGTATGGACAGGCCGGCTTTAATGTTTTCGGTGTCCTGTGAGGTAGTAATGGCTATGGCTAGTTTTGCTTCCCACTCCTGCACTTCCTTATAGTAAGTAGCTAGCTTATCCCAATACTTTCTTTGCTTGTTAATTGAAAAAGAAAGTCTCCCCACGTACCCCTGCTTTAAAAGCGTCCCAAACAATTTGAGTAGAAGCAGAGCCACGATTAATCTCAAATAATTCCTTGATCCATCTCCCCATATACTCAATGTAGAGTGGATCTACTAAAAGTTTATGTTCAAACGACCAAGCAGATACGTTAGATAGAGACCCAGAGTCTTTTTTAATCTCTATCACAATGGGGTTATGGTCGGAGATTATTCTAGGAAAAATCTCATAATTGATGTTAGTAATAAGATAGGAGGGAACAAAGAAGTAGTCCAGTTGGACACATTTCTGGTGGGGCGCAGTGAAAAAAGTATAACCCAGTGGAGTCGTTTTTTTAAGAAAACCAGCATCAGATAACCCAAATTCAGATACTAAACCTTGAAGTGCTTTATAGGTCTTTTGTTTTTTAATTCAATATAAAGCGAATCAGACCGGATATCAAAGTTTCCTTCCAGATGGATATTTAAATCTCCACAGAGTATTAAAGGAGCCGGCCAAACAGTTAATTCTATGCTGAGCAGGTTTAAAACATCTGGGTCGTCTGAATTTGGACCATAGATCGAACAGACGGTCCAAGAATTACCGTCTACAGAGATTTCGGTTATTACCCACCGACCATACTGATCTGATTTGATACGTTTCAAACTACAACTACCTAGTCCTCTTCTGATAAGAATTGCTACCCCCTTTGTAGTAGTGCCTTGACGGGTACATCCCAGTACTTGCATACCTAGATCATTAAGCCAGCCTCTGTCATTCCATGTCAGGTGGGTTTCCTGTAGACATAGTAGGTCTATCCTTATACTCTGAATTATTTGGCCGCACATCCCTCTTTTCTTCCTATTATTAAGTCCGCAAACATTCCAGGAACAAACCTTAAATTTACCCATAATAATATGTTAAGTAGTGCATGGACAATAACACCAAAACTGAAGTTGTATCTAATTTCGGGTCTGGGTTTTCAGTCAGATAAGAGAATCGAAAAAAAAACATTAGAGTTACTGTCTCTCTTACAACTGAGAGATCTGCCCTTGCTTGCCCCACCACCATACGACCCCACCCTCCCTCTGGTGCCCCTAAACTAGGAAAATCCTAACTTTAAGACTTTTGGCATTCACAGAAGGCATTTAGGAGTCCTAAAGTTAGGACTCCTAACTTTTGTGAATACCATAATGATTAAGTGCCTTCTGTGAATACCACAATGAGTAAGTGCTGTCTGTGAATACCAAAAGGGTAGTAAGTTTAGGATTTTGCCTTAAGTTAGTTCTGTAAATCGGGCCCTGAGAACCAGGCTCAGGAGCTCGATCGGACCCCTTATGAGGACATATCCTATGCCCACTTAAGGACTCTCTGTAAATCATATGTTACAAAAATTTGCTCTCATGCAACCATGGGAAAGCTTAAACAGCTTCTGGCTGCATTTGAGAGAGATAACCCAGAAATAGTGGCTGTATTCCATGAGGATGAGACTGCTATCACAGACCCGGGGGACTGGAGCAGCCCCCTCTTCTCTCAGAAGTAGATGAGGCTCCCTCTAGAAAGATTGGCCAGGAGATTGAACTTAGAAGATCAGCTCCTAGAAATAGAAGGACAAAGGAGAGAGATGGGCCTAGGACCTATCTCTGGTGGCAGCATACAAAAACATAGGGAGGGTGAAGGCATTCATGACTCTAAACTCCCCAAAGAGATTGTCCCTAAATACTCAGAAGGAAGATGACATCACCAAATTGTTCATTGCATTTGAGAGGCCTGTAAAGGTAGAAAAGTATCCAGAAAACACATTAGGCTCATCTCTTGTGGGGACAATTCTCAGAGAGATGCAAGTAAAGACTCCTGACATTACCTGAAAAAGATACTGAGTCCTATGACCTCATGATGGGTACCCAGATTGAGGGGTTTAGACTGACCACTGAAGAGTATAGAATTAGATTCTAGAGTCAGCCCTGGGTGGAATTTGTTTACTTTTTAGTGAAAACACTAGGTGGTTGGTTAACAGGTAACATTGTGAAGGATTTTGAAGGACTTTACAATGTAATTATGAAGGAGCATCTTTAGAATAATTTGTACAATGAGAAGTTACATCAGAATCTGGTAGACCTACGTCTACTTTCTCCGAGAGTTGGGGAAGAAGAGAGACCACTGGGTCAAAATAAGGGAGACCAAATTACTAGTGGTGGGTGTGACCAAAATAAAGAGGCCAAAAAGATACCCCAAGGGAAAGATGGTGACCAAAAATATAAAAACAAAGATAAGTCTTCTTCAGGCCCCCAAAAACATGCTCCGGAGGGTGGGCCCAGAAAATTTTCACTGTCAAAGAGTGGGTACTAGGGTAAAAATTGGGATCCCAAAAAGGCTTTCTATTTTGATTAGAAGACAACTGGATACCAAACAGAAGACCCTAACATTAAAATCAAAAGGAATGCCTCTAGCACACCTGCGGTAACTGCACTTGTTAATCCTCAGGTGGGATCCCAGGTGAGCCCTGACCATGGCGAGACTAGAGGTACCTCTAGTCTCAGAAGGAGGGGTTAATGTAGCTACCCTGGCTATCTGGCCCTGTAACCTGGAGAGATACAGACAAGAGCCAAGTATTCATGGGATTAGGGTAGAAGCCATCAGGGACAATGGTGCCAGCATCACCATGGTAAGAAACAACTAAGGGCTGGCTCCAATCAGTGAGGCTGAGCCAAAATCATGATAGAACAAACAGAAGTGCCAGTACTGATATGAGTGGATTTAAGTGAACGAATAATCATCCAGAACTCGAAGAGGAATTCAAGAACGGGGATTGCTAGTTCATAGCTTTTTATTTTAACAACATTTTTGAAAAGAACATTTCAAACAGATTTTTCAGTTCATCATACAAAAGGGAATTATCTCAAAAAGGACACATAAGACATTAGAAAATAACTGTACATCAATCATTCATTCATAGTTACATGCATATCACAACCAAACAATACCACTCAACCAATTGAAGAAAAAACATAAAGCATATAATACAATATATACAATACAATGTAGGGGAATTGGAAAGGGAAAAGGCCACAGTCTGCAAAAGATTTTTCAATGATATTAGGAAAAATAATTTATGCTTAGTACATTCCTATATATCAAACCAAGTGATCAAAACTCATTGGAATTATTAATCCTAGGTAATGTACAACATGGAGCTGCAGGGAAGATTCATTCGATAGCCAGCGGCTCTCGCAGACCAAAGTGTGGCGGGGCCTACGCGTTTCGAATCCCACCAGTTTAGTTGGGATTCTCTTCAGGGCCTAATGAAGTATCTAAGAAAAAAGGAATGAAACAAAGGAAAAAAATATAAGAAACACAAGTTTGACAGCTAATATATTAATTGCAGGACATAACACCAGAAAAGTTGACCGAACGACTCAAGCGTACCCCTAACGGCTTACCAGTGGGTGTGGATCAAGAGTGTAAGGAGGAATTATAAAAGAGATCACAACTAGGGCCTACGAGTTCAAAAGAAATCGTAAAATGAGCACAATTTAATTCGTGTAGCGGGGGCTTACCGCGAGTAGTGCGGAATTCAATTCAGAGCCTGGGCTTGTCTCGGAAAAGGTCTGCGCCCATGTAGCAACATTGCACACAAAAACTGTAAAAGAGACAGTTTCTGTATCATTTTGCAGCATATACACGGGCATAAAAGTTGCCGGGGAGGGAGAGTGGATACACTTACTTGCGAAATCGACCACCACACGGACCGGTAGCGTTCAGGCCGGCGCTATAACTTAGCGCATGCGTCCTAGAAACAGGGACGAGGGAATCTACCTTTTTTAAAGGGCGTGATTAGTGAAGTGCCGCATTTGAAAGGGGAGGCGCACGAGGCATGATTCAGACCCGGATCTGTTCGAAACCACGGACTGGGAAGAATTACACAAAAGCTCGGTCAGGGGGAAAGAGGGAGTAAAAAATTGCATGAGATGCAAATATTCAAATGGGGGCCCAACAGAGGGCTGAAGGAGTCCTACGTTAGTGACACAAGACGGATACCAAGGGATTGGATCGCGGGCAAGACATACATCTATGTTGTATAGCACACTGTCAACTAAAATCTAGGCAAAACCCACATAGGTGATTGGGGCATATTTCAGACGATTGTGTATTAACACCTCTGGTGACAGGGGTGTTCAGCAACATGTGGCTGCGGGATCTGGATAGAAACAGTTGCAGTCAAAGGATTAAAAAAATTATACATATCTAATTAAAGTTTAAAAATTTCACTCTACACGAATTAAATTGTGCTCATTTTACGATTTCTTTTGAACTCGTAGGCCCTAGTTGTGATCTCTTTTATAATTCCTCCTTAGGGATCCGAGAAAAGCATTCTTTCAATCACTTCACACATTGGGCCCCTTCCATTCACAGATGCGATGATGCACTAAGCTTGGTAATATGCTTAATGTTTTTTGCTTTTCCACCCCCGCATAATTCATAAACCCTTTTTTTTAAAAATCTTTGTCCAGCACTATTTATTATAGCATAAAGCAGTCATACGCCCGACTTTGTCAACTTCAGACCGTGAAGGCTTCTCAAGGCTTTGCAACCAGTAAGAAGCCTGCTCTTCGATCAGCGTAATTATAGATGATATGTCCTCCCGCCATTCTCATTAACTCTTCCCGTTCTTTTCTAGACCACAGAAATCGATTACGGAATATTGTTAACCCCGACCAGGCCCCGAAACACAAATTGTTATACTAGGGGTGAGAATTCACACTTATTTCCTCATTTACCTTCGCCAAGTAACGTTCCGACTTCAGTCTAAAATAGAGTTTCCTATTTTTTAAACAGGTCCACGTTCTCCTCCCGGCAGTTTTCCACCACCCTCCTACGGACACATTATAAAGAGATATCTTTCACTCCATGTAAAAGGTGAGTAAAACTAGGCACCCCATTAGTTT
Source organism: Lissotriton vulgaris (assembly GCF_964263255.1). Classification (NCBI taxonomy): domain Eukaryota; kingdom Metazoa; phylum Chordata; class Amphibia; order Caudata; family Salamandridae; genus Lissotriton; species Lissotriton vulgaris. Next base: position 1,453,700,233 of record NC_141689.1, on the reverse strand, counting down.
CTATTAGGCTATTTCTGATCCAGTACTTGTAACATCGAATGAAACTGTTTAGCATACCTTCTTGTTGTTTATCTCCAGACCCTGATTCATGTTTCCTAACTAACTTCGGTCCTTATCAGAACACTCTTGATCCACATCCACTGGTAAGCCGTTAGGGGTACGCTTGAGTCGTTCGGCAAACATTTCTGGTGTTATGTCCTGCAATTAATATATTAGCTGTCAAACTTGTGTTTCTTATATTTTTTTCCTCTGTTTCATTCCTTTTTTCTTAGATACTTCATTAGGCCCTGAAGAGATTCCCAAATAAACTGGTGGGATTCGAAACGCGTAGGCCCCGCCACACTTTGGTCTGCGAGAGCCGCTGGCTATCGAATGAATCTTCCCTGCAGCTCCATGTTGTACATTACCTAGGATTAATAATTCCAATGAGTTTTGATCACTTGGTTTGATATATAGGAATGTACTAAGCATAAATTATTTTTCCTAATATCATTGAAAAATCTTTTGCAGACTGTGGCCTTTTCCCTTTCCAATTCCCCTACATTGTATTGTATATATTGTATTATATGCTTTATGTTTTTTCTTCAATTGGTTGAGTGGTATTGTTTGGTTGTGATATGCATGTAACTATGAATGAATGATTGATGTACAGTTATTTTCTAATGTCTTATGTGTCCTTTTTGAGATAATTCCCTTTTGTATGATGAACTGAAAAATATGTTTGAAATGTTCTTTTCAAAAATGTTGTTAAAATAAAAAGCTATTAACTAGCAATCCCCGTTCTTGAATTCCTCTTCGAGTTCTGGATGATTATTTGTTCACTTAAATCCACTCATATCAGTACTGGCTCTTCTGTTTGTTCTATAAGCATCACCATGTTGGCTTAGTCACTGGCATCCGCTGATCAATATCTTGTAGGAAAGACATTTACAGTCCTCAACGCTGACAATCAGGCTTTGGAATATCCAATTGCCTTGGTGACCTTAGATTGGGGAGGGGCTAATGGCCCCAGAAGGGCAGTGGTGTCTTCTGCTATCCCTGTACAGTGTCTGCTTGGAAATGATTTGGAATGCTCAGCATGGGCTCAGGCATAAAAGAAACCCCATGCAGCAATGCTGGGAATACCTGAATGTGTTTGTATAAAAACAAGGCCACAAAGCAATCCACAAGGTGAAAAAGAAGTGTTGGAGCCTGAAAAGATGGGCCAACCTTCCAAGTGAAAAGGCAAGAAGACTGGGGATCCAGCTTCAAAACCGACACCAGACCAAGTCCCCTCTCTGCAGGGAGAAAACTTTTCAGCTCCAGAGGGAACTGAGCCCCAGGAGCTTGGGCCGTACAAGGTAGAGCTCCTAGGTCCAGGGAGGTCCTCTAGGGAAGATCTGTGCCAGGGTGAGAGAACTTGTCTCACTCTTGAAAGCCTGAGGCTGCAAGCTGTTGACCAGGAAAATGAAAGTGTCAGTGTTTTCCACAGGACCTATTGGGAGGAGGGACTCCTAAACGCTGAGGCCAGAGACCCCAAACATCTGTTTGGAGTGGCACTACCACTCTGGTAGTACCTCAGCAGGGAGTTCCTCCTAACATTGGCCCATCACATTTTTCTAGCTGGGCATCTTGGCCAGACAAAAACCAAGAGTTGGTTAGTCTTCTGTCAAGGAATATCCCAGAAGATAAAGGAGTTATGCAACTCCTGTGCCCAGTGACAGGACATCAGTCACCTGAAGGCCCCCTTAATTCCACCACTTCTAGTGGTTGGAGTACCTTTGAAAAGGTAAGGATTTACATTGTTAGTCCCCTTGACCCTCCAGGAGTAGCATTTATTTGGTGGTAGTAGATCATGCCACCAGATACCTTGAAGCAATTCCCCTATGGACCACCACTGCAACTTCAGTGGCCAAGGCCCTCCTTGTTATTTTTACTAGGGTTGCCTTTCCTAAGGTCGTAGTATCAGACAGAGGTACATACTTCATGTCTACATACTTGAAACATAAGTGGACTGAGGGTGATGTCACCTATAGGTTCACTATACCATACCATTGGCAGGCAAATGGGCTTGTTGAAAAATTTAACATGACCTTAAAAGGCATGATTGATGGACTCCCTTAACAACTCGGAAGGAGATGGGATGTTATTACCATGCCTGCTTTTTGCTTACAGAGAGGTGCCACAAAAGGGAGTAGGGTTTTCCCTTTGAACGTATGTTTTGACACCCTGTAAACTGACTCCTCTGTCTTGTCAAAGGAGAATGGGAAAGACTCCTCAGAGAACTAAAGCAAGACATTGTAGATTATGTACTCGGCCTTTATTCCAGGATGGCTGAATATTTGAAAAAAGCAAACAAAAACCGTGATGCCAGCCCAGAGCTCCAAAAGTTCTGGTAAGATAAAAAGACTGCCACTGTGGAATTCCAACCAGGGCAGAAGGTGTGGGTTTCGTGTGGCACATAAGTCCCTTCAGGACTAATGGAGTGGAGACTACCGTATGCTTGAGAAAAAAGGGGAGGTCACTTACTTAGTGGACCTTTGCATATGCAGACACCCCAAGAGAGTGATACATATAAATTGCCTTAAACCCTACAATGACAGGGCTGATGTGACCAGGCTTATGGTTGCAGATGAGGAACAGGAGACCGAGAGTGAACCAATCCCTGATCTCCTTTCTCACAATCCTAAAGATGAGTAAGTTGATGGAGTGGTCTTTTCAGACTCCCTCACTGCCAAATAGCTGACACATTGCAGGCAAGTCCTGACTTAGTTTGCTGAGCTCTTTCCCTTGACCCCTGGTCAGACTAACTGGTGTACACTTAATGTGGACACTGGTGACAGCCTACCAGTAAAAACAAAATATACAGGCAGTCTGATCATGTCAAGGAATGCATGAAAGCTGAGGTAAGCAAGATGCTGGAGTTGTGTGTCATTGAACACTCAGAGAGCTCCTGGGCCAGACCAGTTTTGATAGTACCCAAGCCTCTTTCCCAGGGTGGAAAGAAAGACATGAGACTTTGTGTGGACTACAGGGGCTTCACTCAAGACAGATGCCCATCAAAATCCAAGAGCTAATGAGCTCATTGACAGGTTAGGGGTAGTCACATATCTGTGTACCTTTGGTCTCACATTAGAGTTCTGGTAGATAGGTCTGACCCCTGAAGCAAAAGGAAATTCTGCATTTTCCACTCCTGATGGGCACTTCCAGTTCACTGTAATGCCCTTAGTTTTGATGAATGCCACTGCCATGTTTCAGTGGTTGTTGAACAAGTCCTTGACAGATTGGAAGCCTACAGTGCAGTCTATGTAGATGATATTGCTATCTTTAGCTCAACCTGCCAGGATCACCTGATCCAACTCCAAAAGGTCCTGAAGGCTCTGCAGAAAGGAGGCGTCAGTATCAAGGTAAGCAAGTGCCAGATAGGGCAGGGCAAGGTTGTATACTTGGGCCACTGTGTGGGTGGAGGCAAAGTACAACCCCTACAGCCCAATAAAATCAAGACCATTATGGATTGGGAAGCTCCAACCACCCAGACACAAGTCAGGGAATTCCTAGGCCTGACTGGGTACAACAGGAGGTTGTGCAGGAATATGGGTCCATTTTTGCCCTGCCCCTGTCACAGAACTGACCTCCAAGAAAATGCCCAGGAAGGTAAACTGGACAGTAAGCTGTCAAAAGGCTTTTGACACCTTGAAAGAAGCAATGTACTCAGCCCCCTTTCTAAAATCTCCAGAATACTCCATGCAGTTCATAGTGCAGACATGTGTCTCTGAAAATGGTATAGGTCATGACCAATCTCTTGCTTTCATCAGCACATGGCTTATCCCCAGATAGCAGAACTGGGGTGCCATAGAGAGGGAAGCTTTTGCTGTGGTTTAGTTCCTGAATAAGCTGAGACAATTCCAGTTTGGTTCTTACTTACTTGTCCAAGCTGACTACAGACCTCTCAGATGGCTCATGCAGATGAAAGGATAAAACCACATATTGTTAAGGTGGTCCATATTCCTACAGGGAATGGACTTTACAGTGGAACACAGGCCTGGGACAGACCATGCCAATGCAGATGACCTTTTCAGGTTCTACCACTTAGAAGATTAACTCTCACTAGGGAAAGGTTAGTCTCATCCTCTTTAGTTTGGAAGGGGGGTCACATAGGAAAGTGCTTCTTTTTGCATAGCCCCCACATCTTGCCTGATGTAATTTCAAACCGTAAAAGTGCAGTGGGTCCCTGCTGACCAGGTCCTGAGTGCCAGATATCTTTCCCAAAATGCTGTACCACGATTGGCACAAATTCAGCTAAAATGATTTTAAAAACTTAGACGGTCCACTAGGAAGTGGCTAGTCAACACCGTAGTGCCTGGCACCACGAGAGTTTTTAAAAAAACCCTCACACACCAACCTAGTTGGTGTCATGCTTCATCATATGGTTCCCAGCTGAGTAGCCGAATGCTACCCAGCTGTGCTGTGACACCTGATTACAGTGGAGCTGTTTTGTTTGCATTTTTATATGATGGTGGTAAGGTGGTGTGACTTAAAAATACCTCTGGGAAACTCACTAATATATACTTTATTCCCAGTGGCCCAGGGTATATTTACAAATAAATGAGTGGATAATGTTTTAAGACCTTGATTTGTGTCTGACTTATCCTTTGGTCTACATGTTTCAGCTCTTTGCAAAACCTTAAATGGAGCTTTCTTCAGGACCTCTCTACAATTGATGTAGGTGAGAAGTGAAAAAAGTGAGTGGTAAAAATTGTAACCACGTGTTAATCAATTTTTGCACACACTAAGGGGTCGATTCCGAAGCAAGAAAGAAAACCGTCCGATGTTTCGTATTCGTAGCCGTTTCCGTACGAATCGTACAAATCCGTCCGAATTGCGTAGTACGATCTGTTGCCCAAAAATACGTCTGAATGTTTGCGAACCATACAAAATACAAGCAAAAATCTGTACGATACGGACAAGGAAATCGAACCGTACGATTCATAAACATGACGTACCACCCGACAAGTACGATCCAGTCCGGGGACCGAGAACGCGATTCGTACGTGAAAACGTCGTCGAGTATGAACAGCGATTTGTATGGAAAACATCACATATGAGCGAGCTGCACAATCAAATACGACACGAACCCCCCTTAACGAAGCGCACCCGAACCCCGTAAAAACGTCGCGTATAAGCAAGCCACACAAATACGAAACGAACCCCCTTAACGAAGCGCACGCGAACCCCCTAAAAATGTCACATGTGAGCGAGCCACACAAACAAATTTGAAACAAACCCCCTTAACGAAGCGCATGCAAACCCCTAAAAACAGCAAAAGGATGGTGTAAACGACTCGCACAACACCCCAAAAAATGTCTCCTGTGTACAAACCATTGGAAATGAATGTCCTGGCCAGATCCAAACAGGCAAACAGAGGTCTAAACTCAGACCCACCCCTATTAACACACCCACCAAAATGTTCAAACTAAGCCCCACCCACAAATGGCCCAATAAAAAGGGCCCACACACACAAACCATCATCCTTTGCAACATAGCCTTTTAGTGACAGCACACAGATAACACACCAACAACTGCACACATCCACCTTCACACATACCCACCCTATCACATTCAGACCCACACACCCCCCATTCACATTCAGACCAACACACCCACATCCATACAGACCGTCACCCCCCCAATTGCATCCAACCCACACCATGTCCGCACAAAAGAATCCAAAGTTCACAAAGGAGGAGATGGAGATCCTTGTAGATGAAGTCATCAAAGTCGAGCTACAGCTGTTTGGCGCATTGGTCAGACAGACCAGCATAGGTGAGGATCGCCAATAGGGTCCATAGGGTCAATGCTGTTGCACCCATCAGGCGCACCAGGAAGGATTGCCAGTCTAGGTGGTACGATCTGCGGAGGATGGTGAAGCGGAAGATGGACGAGGACTACGCCAATAGCCACCACACTGGGTGTGGTGGTCCCCGCAGACCAGTACAGTACCAGCCCTGGGAGGAGAAGGTCATGGCCCTGCTACCACCGGTGGGAGTACATGGCATTGAAGGAGTCGTGGAGCCTGGTGAGTATACAAACAACTCAAGTAACATGGGGGTAATGTCATCCACACTCCAAGTACAAAAAATGCCAGCAACAAGTGGCAAGCACCCGCCGCCCATAACTACAGGCCAAAATTACGCTAATGCCACTAACATGTGTATGCCCCATTGACAAACCAAGGCCATGCTAAGTCCCATGCTACAGGAAGCACAAACCCTAGAATGGACGTCCTGTATCCTGGGAGGGTGGCTGTCACAAAATGCATTGTGTTACTCCAAATAAGACCCATTGTGGTACTCCAAATAAGACCCAATTGCATGGGCGTCCACAGGGGGGGGCAAGGGTTACTCTTAGCCCCCCCTGGATCGCCAGTGTGTCTGTTGTGGGCCAAGTCAGGGCCGGCCCTAGTCCATCATGCTTTTGAAATGGTGCCATTGTCCCAGGTGGCGATTTAGAAAAGGGGGTGGTGATGAACAGAGTGTCTGAGTTAAACAGACCACTCTTACCCAGTCCAAAGATCAGGGCTTGATCCATCACCGTTATTTATCTCACTGCCCCCATCCCAGCTCAGAACCTGGCTATATGCAAATCAGTCTGTCCCTGGCCCAGTGCATCATGGGAACAGGGCAGACTAAACTACCAAGCCAATTCTTCACCAGAAAGGAGACAAGCTACCGGGGACCGGTTTCTGGAATTTCAGCCTTCTTCGGCCCGGCTTGCTTGAATCCTGATGGAGCAGTGAGAAAGGGACTCATGTATGAGTATACCCTGCCACACCTATAGTGGCCAAAAACGATTTACCATCAGGATTCAAGCAAGCCGGGCCGAAGACGGCTGAAATGCCAGAAACCGGTCCCCGGTAGCTTGTTTCCTTCCCAGTGTAAGAATTGGCTTTTGTAGTTTGGTTTGCCCTGTTCCCATCATGCACTGGGACAGGAACAGACTAATTTGCATACAGCCGGGTTCTGAAACTGGGATGGTGCAGTGAGCTAAAAAACGGTGTTGGATCTAGCCCTGATCTCTTGACTGGGTGAGAGTATTCTTTTAATTCAGAGACTCTGTCCCTCACCACCCCTTGTTGTAAATATTTTTGTCCACCCTAAGCGTGGAAGGGTATACTCAGATGTGAGTCCCTTGCTCATTGCACCATCAGGATTCAAGCAAGCCGGGCCGAAGACGGCTGAAATGCCAGAAACCGGTCCCCGGTAGCTTGTTTCCTTCCCAGTGTAAGAATTGGCTTTTGTAGTTTGGTTTGCCCTGTTCCCATCATGCACTGGGTCAGGAACAGACTAATTTGCATACAGCCGGGTTCTGAAACTGGGATGGTGCAGTGAGCTAAAAAACGGTGTTGGATCTAGCCCTGATCTCTTGACTGGGTGAGAGTATTCTGTTTAATTCAGAGACTCTGTCCCTCACCACCCCTTGTTGTAAATATTATTGTCCCAGGTGGCAGCACCCTCCATTGGGTGGGAATGGTGCAAGAGGGTTGTCGAGAATTGTGCAAGGCATAGGGGAGGAGGGTGCAAGGCGGAGGGTGAGAAGGGTCTAAGGCAGAGTGCCAGAAGGGTGCAATGCAGAGAGGATGAGGGAGCAAGGCAGAGGGGAGGAAGGTGCAAGGGGGAGGGCGGGAAGGGTGTAAGGGGGAGGGCGAGAAGGATGCAAGGGGTAGGGTGAGAAGGGTGCAAGGGGATTTCTGAGAATAGTGCAAGGCAGAGGGGAGGAGGGTGCAAGGCATAGGGTGAGAGGGGTGCAAGGCAGAGTGCCAGAATGGTGCAAGGCAGAGGGGATGAGGGTGCAAGGCAGAGGGGAGGATGATGCAAGGGGGAGGGCAGGAAGGGTGCAAGGGGGAGGGCGACAAGGGTGCAAGGGGTAGGGTGAGAAGGGTGCAAGGGGGTTTCCAAGAATTGTGCAAGGCAGAGGGGAGGAGGGTGCAAGGCGGAGGGTGAGAAGGGTGCAAGGCAGAGTGCCAGAATGGTGCAAGTCAGAGGGGAGGAGGGTTCAAGGGGGAGGGTGATGAGGGTGCAAGGCAGAGGGCCCAAAGGGTGCAAGGGGGATGGGGATGAGGCAAAAAATGTGGCCACCCCTATCAACATTTCTGTGTACGCCCATGGCCAATTGCACTCATCCCATATGGCCCATGTACACACCCATGCACCATGCTCAATGCACAGGGAGTGTGAAAGTACTGACAAGAAAGCTGACACTGGGCACTGGTGTAGGCAGCACAAGGCTCTCCTGTGACCAGTGCAAGTACTAACACCAGGAAAACGAGGTCAGATATCTTGGACAGGAACTCAAAAACACTGTTATGGCAGCATGCCCCTTGGGGGGACAGCCACACCACGAGGGATGCCCAGTTCCAAATCAGACTCCAACTACCAGCATGGCCTGTCACACACACCCCTTACATAAACAAAGCCTCCTGGGACAGGCAATGGAGTGACCCACTGTCACAATCGTCATGTAACACAACAAAATAAATACAGATCAGATGAAGCATCCAAGCAAAAACAATGCACAGTGCTGATTCACAAGTCCCTTGCGCTTCTTTCACGACGCTGTTGCTTCACCTTTGTGACGCAGCGGACGCACAAAGGTTGCGCCATGGTGCTTGGGTATTTACAAGGTGAGGCATCTGGCAGATATGCCACGTTCTAAAGCCCTGCGCCAGAAGTAGGTGTACTGGTCCAGGGGGGGTGGTGGGGGGTGCGGGAGTGTCACGGCACAGCAACACCTCACAAAAGTGGCTGATTGAAATATTCAAAATTTCACTCAGTCACTTTTATGCACATGGTGGCACAAAACCATGTGCATGCTTGAAGCAGACATAAGGATTGATGCAGCATTGCGCAGATAGGGCCACACAGAGCATTGCTGGATCTGTGTTGCGCCGGCGTCACAACTTCAGCAATGTGCCACTTCCATGGCACAGATGCGTGACCCAGCTGTGCCGCTGTTCCACCATGGTGATACGCAGTGTCAATGTTTTGCATACATGCTGGCATAGCTGTGGTGCACAATGACTGGCAAATCACTGCTGACATGCATGGCTGTGCCAGTCATTGTAAATAGTCACTCACAACTACCAGGTGGAACAGTGCCAACGACTATGTATATGAAAATTAGATGTCGCATGAAATGGCATCAACATTGTATATCTGTCACACCCACAGGGCAACGTGCTCAATCTACCCCCAATGATGGGAGATGAATCACAGTCCCAGGCTACTCAGCACCCTGATCCCACCAACAGCGACGCCTCTCACCACTCCATGGATGACCCCGACCAACCTGGCACCTCTGGAGCCCAAACCCGTGCAGCAGCTGGATCAGGGACATCTGTGCCAACCACCACACCCATTCCTGCCACATCCCAGCAGACAGCTCAGAGCCCTGCCCACACTTCACAACTGAGCCAGTCTGACAATGAGGGACAAGGTTCGCCGGCCACCCAGGAAGTGGCAGACAGCACCACCACGGCCATCCCTCAGGTGTCCCGTCAGCCCGATGTGCCCACAACCGCAGGCCAGGCTCGTGTGGGCAGGTGTGGTGGGAGTGGCACCAGGCGGAGGCGAGAACCTGACCACCCAGCTGCAGGGCCCAGTATGTCTGAACTACGAAACATCATAGAGGCATACTGGATGGACACCTGGGAGTTCTGCCAGGTAGTGGGGGCCCTCACAGAAATCAAAAACCTGCAGGCCGAGCAACACGCCAGTCAACGAGAACACCAAGGGCAGATGGAGGCAAGACTGGATGAGCTCTTGGCGGTGCACAGGGACATAAGCCATTCACTCCGTCGGATCGCTGACAACATGCAGCACCCTCCCTGTGTCACCAGACAAGAAACATTGAGGCGAAGACCGCCAACAGGCACAGGGAGGGAGGAGGAGGAGGAATCATCCGACGGAGCGTCCCATGCATCGTCAAGGCCTGCATATGAGGGTCCCCCAAGGAAGGTGGGTCGTCCATGCAAAAGACAGTGATAGGAGGTAGGCCATGCGCATCTCCCAGGTCACCTGGCCTGGCATCTTGCCGTTGTGTGCAACTGCATCACCTTATTGACTGTTCCACTCACCCACATGTTAAATGTTAAATGTTGTATACTTGTAAAGCGCACAGCTGGCCAGCAAAGGGGCGTCCCGGCGCTGTATACCGCTGGGGAACCCATCCTGGCTTTCCCTGTGAGATGGTCCCTCCTGGACATCTCCAAGGTGAAGACAAGCATCCCCGGCACTGATGGGGCCGTTAGTAGAGATTAAGCAAGCTATTGCCCAGAGTTGCTGAGTGGGACCCATGGTTGGAGTAGGCACCGAGGCGAGAATTATCGAGTCTGCTGACCATGGCCCAAGACCCTGCCGCGTCGGGAATCGAACCCTGGTCCCGGGCCGACCTCTGCTTCTGGGTTTGCCGCCTCTAACCAGTGAGCCACACCACTCCACTTGCTGGTTGCAGTCTGATCCATGATGCCAAGCACTGTAGTCTGGACTCTGTTCAATCAAACTGCAAGGCATCACATCTCCCTTTGTGAACTTTGGATTCCCCCCTTTTTGTAAGCACCTAACACTCATTTATTTTTCCCGCACAAGATATAAAAATAAACAAAAGAAACACAATTGATTTTGATGTTGCATTCTTTTTACATGAGTCAACAACATATGTGTGGGGAAATCTCAAAGTATGCCAGAGTGGGCAACAAACTCAAGCCATCAATACACTGGGATCTGAGTCCGGTTGAGGACACACATAGGTCACAATGTACCATCAAATACATACATGGAGCGCAATAGTCACCCGTGATGGTTTCAATCTGCTGAGGGGGGGCTTGCCCTACTGCTCTGACAGACAGTTCTGGAAGAGTTTCATGAAGGTGAAGAGGTCATGGGTTATGTTGAGGTAGTACTAGGTCTGTTTGGTGATGTGGGAGAACTATCTCCTGCATGCAGTTACACTGTGGATGTGATGAATGGTGCCCAGGGCACGGGTGTTGGATGGGAGACGTCCATGTTCATCTTTGGGGCAGGGGTTGTGGAGTGCCTACTGAGTGTGGCTGATGAGTATGAAGGTAATCCTGCAGTTGACAGTGAGACAATTGTAGGTATCTCAGGTGGACAGTCATGTGGCTGTGGCGGGGGATGTTAAGGCCGAGGTGTGCGCATGTACCCTGGATGTGCACAAGTCCTCGTGGAGTCTGGCTCTTGTCCCTGCATAGAGGGTTTTGCCGTAGTTTAGCCGGCTGGTGTCGTAGACCTGGGTGACTGTCTGTCTTGACTAGGAGTGGATCTATCTGAAGATCATTTGCAGCCTGCGGAGGGACTTGCAGCATGAGGTAGTGATCGTGTTGACTTGCATGGCACCTGCTTGCGTGTGTGGCCACTGTGTGCTTGTGCGCTGCCCAGGTTGGTGTGACACAAGGAGTTGCCCCAGCTGTAAGGGGACATTCCTCAGATGATGAGCTCAGTCTTGTCCAAGTCCAGCCTCAGGTGACTGATGTTCATCCATATGTCAATGCACCTCATGCCTTCTTGAATGTTGGATCTGGGAGTGGCTGGGCCTTTGGTGAGGGTGAGGAGCAGCTGGGTGTCAATGGCATAGAAAAAGATGATGAGGTTGTGTGCGCATGTGATGTTGGAGAGGGGGGTCATGGAGACATTGTAGACCGTCACGCTGAGAGATGTGGCCTGGGCCATGGCACTGATGACCCCAGTGCACTATGCAACAAAGGGGTGATGCGGACTCCCTGGGCCTTGCTGGGGAGGTACTTGGTAATTTCATCCTGGGTCTTCCTTTGGATCCCAGTGATCGAGATGTGTGATCTGACAGTGTGTGAGCACATGGGGTTGAATGCCGTTAAGCAGTCGATGGGGTGAGGGTGGTGGCCTCACTATTACTGAGCAGGGTCCAAGATGTCGTTGTTGGCGCTAATGAGGGCTGTTGCAGTGGGGTGATTACTGTGGAAGATGCTCTGGAGCAGGTTGGCTGGAGATGTTTGCAGGGAGGCAGATGGTCAGTTGCTCCTTTACTGTCTTATTGATGACATTTGCTGGGTAGGGAAGCAGGGTGATGTTCCAGGACATCCTGCGTTACTGGCGTCCGTTGTCAAAGAAGGTCCTAGGTTTCAGCATGCCTCCAGCTCCCATGGGAAGTGGAATACTCAAAGGACACATTCATGACGTGCCGGATGTGGGCTTCAAGGATGGTGTATGCTGTGATTGAGATGTTGTGTGTGAATGCTCCTAATGGATAGCTGCAGTGGATGGTGTACATGAGCCGGGTGGTGTCTCTTCTGCTGACGGGAGTCAAGGACCTGAGGGGGGTATGTCCTGTGGAAAATAGCACTGTCTGCCTCTGTGTGGGGAGGATTTTGTGTACGTCCATGAGCTTTGAGTGGTAGTAACTTGCAAGGGATCCCCTTAGCCTTGCAAGGGTGTGATGTATTTTGGATGGAGAGCTGGGGTTATATAGTTCACTCAAAATGCCGATGATGTCATTCATGTTGTGTGTGTTGGTACCTAGGCCATACCTGAAGGTTGTCCTCTTGTCCGTGCTGATGATATGGTGATATCTGTGTGTGGAGGATTTCAGGGCTGAAAGGTTAACTGGTGATTGTTTGTTTTACAAGGTGTACACATGAGTACGGCTAGACCTGTATGAGTTCAGTAGGCCTGCCTTCTCGCTGGTGGCTTAACTGTTGTTGTGCTTTACAGGAAAGTCAGCCAATGTGGCAAGAGTGTTGGATCAGTTGCTGATCCAGTGTGTGTGGTTGCAGGGTGTGGCGGTCTAGTTGTTTGAAGTGTCCTGTGGGAGGGTGCCACACAGCTCGTTTGTATTGACTCTGGTCAAGCTTACCTGGTGCATCTGAAAGCAGAGTGTGGAGCAGTGTGGTTATTTATTTGGGCAAGTGGATGCAAATGTTGATGTACCAATGCAGGATGGTGCTGTGGTTGTCCTCCAGCCAGGAGTTGCTGTCCCCCTGACCCCTGTAGTCTGTGTAGGTGAGGGCCTGCATGCTGATGTAGTTGTCCAATGTCTGAGGACCAATCACTAAGCCGTTTCCCAGCCCTGTGGTTTTGGATTTAGGCACAATTTCATAGGAAGCCTCTCTGCTTAAATTACAGATGTGTAAATCCGGTTCCCCTACTGACCCCTTGCCCGCCAAGCAATTCAACATCCTTTCTAACATTCACAATCACCATTTAACCACCATCTGGAACCTTTCCCTCAGGTGGCTGGAGCATGAGTCTGTAGTGTTACCTACGTCATGGAAGGACCAGAGGGTTTTGCACTGTGCACGTTGCAAGCGCTGATGGTCCTGCCTTTGGCACAGGGGTGGCACAACAGTGGCACTGACAATCTGCTGCCTGCAATGAGAATGGGTGGAGGGAGGGAGGAGCATCTCGGAGGTGTGTGTGTTGCAGAATCAGGGCACTCGGTGGTGCGGTGCCGCAGGGGAGGCAGCAGCAGAAATGAGTGAACACATGACAGCGTAAGGGGTGAGACACCATGCAGAAAGTCGCACACAAAGACAAGGAGCTTTGAAAGGCACAATGTAACAGGCGTATTGAAAGGAAGGAGTATCTGGTTACTCATAGGTCACTGAAAGACAATGGATGATCAATCACCAAATATGACGGTCACAGGATCAGGCAACAAAAGGTCAAGCTGTGGCCAGGACACAGTGTCAGCAGTGTTGCCTGCCCGTTGTGGTTGCAAGCTGCACAAATACATACACAAACATGTACCTCATGCAAATTATGGATTATTAGCCATGATAAATTGCATGCATGTTGTGTTCTCCCTGGCGTCCCTCTAAGCTTAGAGGGACGCCAGGGAGAACCGTAGGAAAGATCGGTGCTCCACTTACCTGAGCTGCTGCCAGGTGGGGTGATGCTTTATCCTTCTACCATGTAGGTTTCTGAAGGATACATCACATTACCTAATCAGATGATATGGTTTAAATTTTGATTATTTACATGATTTTGCAGAGAGAATTAATGGTCCTGAAGAAAGCAGTGGGTAAATATTGCCCACATATGCTGAAACATGTCGACCGTTCACTTTGAAAAGCAGTTATTTTGTTAAATCTGCTTAGAATTCACACTGGTTTCAAGATTTGGAAGATCAGAGAGATACCATTAAATTTTCTTTGCTACTCTCTTCTCTCCAATTTTATATATTTCACTTATACACTCTTATGCACGGCAAATCAGTTACCCTCACTTATATTTAGTTTTTGGTTCTCCCTATCAGTCAAGTCTACTCATACTGAGTAAGCGGCAGCCACAGTGACAACAGATGGCTGGTATCTTTCTCCCAGGTATACGGAGAACCCAGATGATGACAAGGGCGGTACCGAGCGCAAACTGATGGGTACTTTTTATACCCTAGCGATATTAAGCTGTGCCTAAAATCCACACGGGTTTGTCTTTCATCACTTCTTAGTTGTATTAGTTGTGTCTTGGACAAGGGTAGAGTAGAGCTTTCTAGACCCATAGGCATTCTTTGTTGGTATTACATCATGAGACAGGTGCCCGTAGTGATGAATGTACCATCCCGGTGTTGATGTGCATGACAACATCTGCATAATGATACTATTGGGACAAGTGTAAAGGTGATGTGTACCACATAGTGCGCCATCACACATGACATATGTCAACAGGTCATCACACAGCGATCGTGCAACAAGATCACATGCCCTGTGCTATATCACTGCCTGCCACACCTAGGGCCTGCTCATGTAAGTATGCAATGACAAGAACTTGATAGACACACTTTTTTGAAACGTACCCCTACATCCCTGCCATGTGTGCGCCTCGTATCACTATTGTAATGGTGCCATACGTGAGCAGGTGAAACGTACCGTCTGAAATGCCCCCTATCCCTGCATTCACTACAGCGTGTGAACCGTGCCGTCTGAAATGAACCGTACCCCTGCATTCCATGCGTGTGTGCTCATCGGATCACTATTGTAATCGTGCCATACGCAAGCGCACCGTACCCCTGGATTCCGTGTGTGTGTGCGCATCGTGTCACTATTGTAATCGTGCCATACGCGAGCCAACCGTACCCCTACTTTCCGTGCGTGTGTGCGCATCGTATCACTATTGTAATCGTGCCATACGCGAGCGCACTGTACTCCTGCATTCCGTGAGTGTGTGCGCATCTCACTATTTTAATCGTGCCATACGCGAGCGCACCGTACACCTACTTTCCGTGCGTGTTTGCGCATCGTATCACTATTGTAATCGTGCCATACGCGAGAGCGTGAAAAGCACCGTACAAGTGTGTGTGTGTCAAAAAAGGGTTAGGGGACACCTAGGGGACGAGTAGAAGGCCCTGAATGCATCCTGGTTGTCATGGATACTGAGATTTGAATGTGTGCTACAGGTGCCCTGCAAAATTCAGTTGGTCATGAATATACAATGTTGCAAAATGATTGTGGAGTTGAAGCTCAAATTTTAATCATGCAAATGTGTGTCAGGGCCTTATGTGGGAAGTGATTGGATGAAACGTAGGATGCAAACTAATTTGGCCTATCACACTGTATTCCTGAAACTGAGAGCCCCTCAGCAGCCCTGAATTAAGCCTGCATGTAGCCCTGAGAGAGCACTTGCCTGCACAACATTAGAGTGGACCACACTGCTGCTGTCTCTGCATCCTCTGGCATATCATGATGGCTCGTACTGTGGATAGGGCCCCAGCCTTCAGTGAGGAGGAAACCAAGGCCCTGCTGTATGCACTTCTTCCACAGTACAGCAAGCTGTATGGGAGACCGGAGGAGCAGGTGAGTGCTGACTGCACAACCTTTGAGTGTGCACCTGTTGTGTGAGTGTCACAACAGGCATTGTGTATTGGTGGGACAGACATGCAATGTGGTTGTGAGTGAGTCCCGGGGGAGTACATGTTGGTGCCCCTCATGCAGAGCATGATGTAGTTCATGTGTGTTCACTCCTCACTTGCATTGTGCTTACTGTGACCTTCACTGCATAGTGGTGGCTTCATTCTCAAACGTCCTGAGGTGGAACAGTGTTCCCCCAGGAGTGACAGGTGACTGTACTCACAGATGTTTATGACTTGAGGGGACCTGTGATGAGATTGTCCAAATGATGTGTTATAGCTCATGAACATTGATGTGTGTGAATGTTCCTTGTCATCTGGCTGAGTGTGTATGTGATGTCTTGCACCACTGCTGCATGGTGTTTGCAGCTGCTCTGCCATCTGATGTGACATCTAAGCAGTGCTGTGTGCCTGAATTGCTAAGCTAGCACAACACCTGTGACACCCGTGGCACATGCGCAAATTGAGGGTTGTTTCCGCTGTTGTCAGTGACAGGCGAGTGATCTGTGCCAGGGCGTGTCTGTCTGGTCTGCTGAGGGTTCTCAAGTGGAGTGGGATATGTGAGTGCTTGCCACGTGCTGTCACTAACCCTGCAGTTGCATGTGTTGTCCAGTGTGAGCCATGATCTGTGAGTCTGTTGCACCCGTCACACCATCTGTAGGCTCTCAATGCCATGTAGTGCATTGTTCCTTGCACACAGGCCTAATTCACATGGACAATGGTGCAAGTCCTGTCATCATCCTATGCCCTGTTCACATTATCAATGGTGTGCAAGTGTGTGTGTCGGGGACATGGAGCAGGTGTAGTGATGTTGTTTCACTTTGTCTTCCTGAGAGGTAACTGCCTACGAGAAGGGGAAAATATGGTTGGAGATAGTCAGGGCCGTCAGGTCTGCGGGGGGGCCCTCGCCGGCAGCTGCACAACATTCAGAAGCGGTGGCAGGACATCCGGTGCTGGACCCGGCGTAACGCCCGTGTCAAGCTGGACCTGGAGCCACCATGCCAGCATGGTGAAAGCCGTCACCTCACACCCCACATGCTCCGGGTCCTGGCAGTCGTCTTTCCAGACCTCGATAGGCAGTTGCATAAGAGACAGCAGCAAGGAGGGGGTAGGTACATGGCTGTTTGTTGTGTAGTGTGTAACATGCTTTTCGAAGTGCTCTGAAGCCTGGCTACATTCCCACAGTTGTGGTGTCTGGTCAGACAGGTTATATGTGCAGTGTTGTTTCAGTTCACCATAGTCACCTGGTACTCATTTACATCCCTTCCCTTCCTTCACATGTGTCCCCTGGTCTGTGTGTAATCACATTTGCATCATGCTCATCTATAGTGCAAGGACATAGGACTGCACATTGATATACGCATCATGTGGGAGGGTGGTCTGTGACATGGTTTGGGACCTTGCCTGTGCCATGACCTGTGCACTGTGTTGTGGCTTCATATTTGTTTGCACTGATGATGAGTCTCAACAAAGGAGTGTGAGGTTTCTACTGCACACCCTTGCAGCATGCAAGACCCATGATATGTTCTCAGACATGATGTACATCAGTGTGAGATATGCATAGTGCCATGATGGTTACTCATGGTACAGGCAGCTCATTCCAGACCCACTACAGTCCCCTGAGACACCCTGGCCTCCTAATCATGTGTGTCATCCAACACTGTGCCCATTCTATGTGGCTTCAGCATGGGTCTGCCTCAGTGGTATTGATCCCTGGTATAGTTAGTACTTTTCCTGTGTCTGCTAGATGTGTCCACTGGATATGGATACAAGATTTTGATTGTACTTACTCACACTGGACAGTACCTGTGTGCCTATTCACAACAATCTGTTATTGCTTGTTTGTGAATAAAATGTATTGCCAGCCCCACGAGGTGGTACAAAAGGGGGTGGTGATAGACGGAGCATCTGAACCAATCAAACACTCACACACAGTCAACAGATCTGGGTTTAATCCATCACCATTCTTTAGCCTACTCTGCCACCCCAGTTCAGACATGGCCACATGCAAATAATTCTGACCCTGTGCCTCATGGGAACAGTCCAGCCAGAACTGCCAAGCCATGTTTTCCCTGGGCCGGAAACAAGCTTCCTAGGACCGGTTTCTGGCATTACAGCGATCTTCATCCTGGCTTGCTTGAATCCAGTGGCAAAGTGAGCAAGGGACTCACGTCTGAGCATACCCTGCCACCTTATGGCGAACAAAGCGGTACAAAAGGGGGTGGGGATGGACGGAGCCTCTGAACCAATCAAACACTCACACCCAGTCAACTGATCTGGGTTTAATCCATCACCGTTCTTTAGCCCACTCTGCCACCCCAGTTCAGACATGGCCATTTGCAAATCAGTCTGACCCTGTGCCTCATGGGAACAGTCCAGCCCGAACTGCTAAGCCATGATTTCCCTGGACCGGAAACAAGCTTCCTAGGACCGGTTTCTGGCATTACAGCCGTCTTCAGCAAGGCTTGCTTGAATCCAGTGGAAAAGTGAGCAAGGGACTCATGTCTGAGCATACCCTGCCAACTTATGGTGAACAAAGCGGTACAAACGAGGTGAGCTGATGTTACTTTTTGAATTGTTGCTGCACAGTTTCTGTTAGCCTGATTCTGAGGACTCACTTCTTGAGCTGTGGCAGTCACATTGACTGAGGTATGGGGGTGTTGTGCAGGAAAGGTCTACATGGGCCAAAGATTTCGCCTTGCCAGGTCTGAACTATGGGTGTGAATTGACTGATCAATGTTTCACCATGCACTGCCACTGTGATGTTGGTCAGGGATTTCATTTGGGGCTTGGCAGCCAATGTCATTTTGTTCCAGACATGATTATGCCTCATACAATTTTGGCAAATGTATGTAGTTCAGATGCTACGATGTATTGTGTTACTGCTGCACACTTCAGCGTTGACATTTTGCCTGGGGATAATGGTGTGTCCACAATGCAGCAATGATTTTGTTCATCACAATTGCAGGCCCATTAGCTGAAGCATTGTCCTGAGTTGGGACAAGTGTGCCACTTCGCATGACAAACAGTAGGTCTTATGTGCAAGCAACTGTGTCATCAGGGAATGGATGCTCATATGAGGACTGTCATACTTCAAGTAGTGTCACATATATGATTGTACCTTGGCACTCACAAGACTTGTAAAAAGTTGTTCATGTTTTGGATGTGTTAATATGATGAATTTTGTAAATGACACTTATGTGCCTGTATGAAAGTTGTCTCACAAGGTAGTGCACACAAAACGACATTTCCACTTTCATCAGAGTGGCAGGCAGTTTTTCAAAGAGTCCAGTGTTAGTGATTAATGGTGTGTCTTGATCTCCATGTACATGTCCCCACAGTGGTCTTGAGCTATTGACACTGGTATGTTGTCAATTGTACAAAGTAATGAGTGTCAAGACATCCAGAACTCCGTTGGACCATGTATGTAGCAAATCTGAAATGCCATTTGTTTCTAACAGTGTTTTTATCTTAAAGGATGGCAGCTGTTTCAAAGAAGGTGTAAATCTTTTTTGTGTGCTTTTCATTGTGAGACATCTGTCATGCAGGCATATACGTGTTGCCTTCACAAGATGGTGATTTACCACATTCAGTACATGTCGATTATGTAAAGTGTGGTGAGTCCCAAGATGCTAACATTTCTTAAAATTGATATTTTAAACTATGTACTTACAGGTAAGCATGGGCGAATTTTGCGAATTCGCGATCCGCGAATTTGCGGATTTGTGAATTCGCGATCCGCAAAATTCGCGAATTTGTGCGAATTTGCGGATTTTTATTTTTTTGCGTGTTCGCGGGATTTTTTGCGTGTTCGCGGGGTTTTTTGCGTGTTCGCGGGGCTTTTTGCGTCTTCGCGAGCCGCTTGCATAGCGAAGTTACACATGCAGTCATTTATGGGAGAGGGAGAGAGAGAGAGATAGATAGATAGATAGATAGATAGATAGATAGATAGATAGATAGATAGATAGATAGATAGATAGATAGATAGATAGATAGATAGATAGAGAGAAAGAGAGGGAAAGAGAGAGGGAGAGAGAGAACGAGAGAAAGAAAGAGAGGCCGGATCTCTGAAGGGCCAGATTCCTGAGTTGCCCCTACAGGACATACAGCTTTTTATTTTTAGCAAAATGCATATGAAAATTGTGCTGTAAAGGTCTCTTTTAGTTTAACCCCTCCTGACAACTCAAAATGGGTGTATTTGCCATCCTCTCCCTTCTTCCTGTTTTTTATATCTGTAAGTGCTTCCTGATGAGGTTTAATTCCTTGGACAGGTGCCTCGTTGCCTACTTTAAACTATTCTCTGACCCTGCTTCAAGGGTCAGAGCAGGGTCAGAGAATAGTTGCAAGTAGGCAACGAGGCACCAGGAAGTAATTAGCATCAGGTGTCCAAGTTGAAGTTAATTTGTTTGTAACCCTTTTGTAAAAGGTTACAAAGAAATTAGGTTCAACTTTTGCACCTGCTGCTGTAACCCTTGCTTGGCTGAAAATTCGTACCCGCTGATTCGCGGATTTTACCGCGATTTCGCGAGATTCGCTGATTGCGAAATCGCGGAAAATCCGCAAATTCGCCCGCAAAACGGATTTTACACCCACCCTTACTTACAGGGCTCTGAGTGTGTATTACATTGGGGAGTGAGGTGGGTTATTGTTCCCTGAGGGTCACCACTACTGTTACTTTTTTTGTGTATTTGAGGTGGCATCACTTCATTGTATTGATCAGCTCTCCTGTAATGTAACAGTAGCCTCTATGTGTAATTCACATTCAAGTTGTGGCCTGATGTGTTCTTTGAATCCTTGTGTCCAAGTAGCATTTTGTCCATACCAACAGGGCAGTACAAGTCTCAAATATGTGCAGGGTTATATGGCTGTTACTCATGATGCATGCCATGATTTGCAGTGTGACCTACTGTTTTTGTGCTCATGTGTCAGATGTATACAGGTGACTGATGCCTTTCTGTTTCTTCAACTTGCCCACAGCATCATCAACAGAGACAGAAGGAGACACATGCATGGACCAAGAGGAGAGACCCAGCAACAGTGCCACCATCGCTGTGGAGTTGGAGGGAGCCAGTGGCACGGAGGGTGAGGGGAGTCGGCCTGCGGACCTTTTGGAAGGCGACACTTCCTACCATGCAGATGGGTCCGCTTCTGACTCCCTGGAGGAGGGGGAATGCACCGCAACACCCGACAGCAGCGCTGTGTCTGTCCCTGCCTCCTCCAGTACCATTTCCACCCTCACAGTTGCTCCAGTCCCTTCTGTCTGTGCAGCCCCCATGTCCCCTTCGGCCCAGGCACCGCACCCTCTGCCCCTGTCTCCCCTGCTGCCCTCAGTGCCGAGTCTGTGGACCTACTCCGGCAGATTCATGTTGGTCAGACATCAATGCTGACAGTCCTCCATGGCCAGACTAAAATACTGACCCAGTTTTGTCGTTAATGGAGGGCATGTCAGCTATGATGTCTGACCAAGCTCCCCCAAGCGCCTTGAGACCCTTCCGGGTGAGTAGCGCGCTATACAATTGCACTGATTGATTGATTGATTGATAGAGTCTCACGTCCATGGATCCTCACTGACGGCAGCAATTGCCCTTCTGCAGAGGTCCCCCCCCTCCTTTGGACCCATCCACACTCCCCTCTCCCATACCTGTTCAAAGTACACACAGGAAGGCACGATCATGCACACCTAAGGACACATAAAGCACACTCCAACAAAAGTCAAAGCGCACACCTCCTGGCACGCAATCTCAGAGGGTGGCAGGCACACCCACAGGGACTGGGTCAGACCACACACACGCAGCCAAACTCACAGTCCACAACCCGCACAGCCCTCAACCTCCACTCCCATAGTGTCCACGGGTGCATGGGTGGTATTGACGAACTGGCAGCAGTGTGCAGCGCTGAGTACCTTTCCACCTTTGGCGCTGCACAAGCCACTGAGGATGATACGTCCCACCCTGCACCCACCACACCTACCCTTCCCACTACTGTCCCTTTGGTCCCTGGTCCTAAACACGATGACGCCCCCCAAGGGTCAACAGACCATTATTCCATTCCTGTGCAGGCAAGTTTGGGGTAGACGTCCTCCCCTACGTTCCCCAAAGGACTTTGTTATGGACTACCAATTGGACTCTTTAGAGCTTGGACTCAATTTTCAAATTATTTGATTTTGAATCTCAATAAAGCCTTTTCTTTTGCATTCTACACTATTGCATTTTAGGTACTTGATGTCGTTGATGAGTGCCCAGGAGTAGGTGTCATGCTAATGTTTTGGGGTTGTGAACTATATTTTTTGATGATGGTGATGAGGTCGACCATGGGATCTATGTGTCTTCACAATGTCTCTGCAAATAATCAGTGGCTGTGTATGTTCAGTTTGGCTACAGACATTGCCCCAAAAAGTGTTCCTTCCTCTGTGACACCTGTGATCTTCACTGCAGACAGTTGCACAATTGTTGTGCTGACATCTGTGCACATTTCCTGTTTTGGTGACAGTTCCCTTCAGCAAGGGCCATGCCTGCTCACAAGTGTGTACTGCTCATTTGTCTGTGCCATCCACACTGCTGGGAGACATATCCACCCACCCCCATACTGTTGGCCTATGCTGGGAGTCATATCCACCCAACCCTCATCTGTGTGGACACTGCTGGGAGTCATATCCACCCACCCCCATAATGTTGGCCTATGCTGGGAGTCCTGTGCACCCACCCCTCATCTGTCTGGACACTGCTGGGAGTCTTATCCACCCACCCCCATACTGTTGGCCTATGCTGGGAGTCCTCTGCATGCACCTCTCATCTGTCTGGAAACTGCTGGGAGTCATATCCACCCACCCCTCATCTGTGTGGACACTGCTGGGAGTCATATCCACCCACCCCTCATCTGTGTGGACACTGCTGGGAGTCAAATCCACCCCCCCCCATACTGTTGGCCTATGCTGGGAGTCATATCCACCCACCCCTCATCTGTCTGGACACTGCTGGGAGTCATATCATATCCACCCACCCCTCATCTGTGTGGACAGTGCTTGGAGTCATATCCACCCACCCCCATACTGTTGGCCTATGCTGGAAGTCCTGTGCACCCACCCCTCATCTGTCTGGACACTGCTGGGAGTCATATACACCCACCACTCAGAATGTCACGCACCGTACCCCAACATTCATGGTGTGTGTGCGGCTCGTATCACTATTGCAATGGTGCCATACGTGATCTTGAAACGCACCATACCCCAACATTCATGGCGTGTGTGTGGGTCGTATCACTATTGCAATCGTGCCATACGCGAGCGTCAAATGCACAGTACCCCAACATTGATGGTGTATGTGCGGCTCGTATCCCTATTGCAATGGTGGTATAGGCGAACGTGTAAGATGCAAAGTACAAGTAGGCTTCCGTTGTTGCGGTACGTTGTACTCACCGTCTGCGCTGTCGTCAGTTTCTATGCACCAGGTCGTGGGCGTACATGACTGGGATGACACGGACGATGTGGTTCATGGCATGTATGTCACGTACCGATGTGCGGTTCGAGACGGACTCTGCTTTTACGGCTGTTTTCAGCTCCCGTAGAAAAAGGGTCGTACGGAGTGTCACAGAGACAAATCGTACTTGCTGGGCTGGAAACTGCTGCTTGTTTACGTACGGACGTCGCGTACTGCGTGAACCGGATACAAATCGTATGTATTTTTTGATCGTACGGTGTTTGATACGATTCGTACCGAGATCGGCTTTGGGTTAGGATCGTACTTGATTGTACGTACGGGGACATTGAAGCTGTACGAATCGTACGGGAATAACACTACGTACGGCGAATTGTAGGGGATTTTACCGGATCGGAATTGGCCCCTAAGTTGTGCTTTTCATGCTTAGTGGACTAACCGTGATTTAGGGTCCACTGTTGTCTGTGTACCTGTAAAGAGAAATACGACAAGACAATACAACATATAACATTTAAAACTGTGATTCATTGATATGTTTTTACCAATTTCGTTCTGTTAATATCCATGTGGTTACATAAACATTAGGAGTCAAACATGCGTGTATACGCGCTGCATGGAGTGTCAACTATCGCTACCAATGAGTGATAGTGACTATTCAGCAGTCAGCATGCTTGTTTCCGATTTTGATGAGCATGCCTGGGTTTTATATTTTATATACACGCTGCGTGGAGTGTCAACTATCGCTATCAATGAGTGATAGTGACTATTAGAGGCGGTCCAATGACCGTGTGAAACTAGCTGGTAAGCGCTCTTCGCATGCTGTTTTGTAGGTAACAAGAATGATAAACTTCCACTATGGGCTTTAAGCTGTGATTGCTCAAAAGTAGATCACTTGTAGATATTTTTGTTAATCACGTTATGCTCATAGCCGTTCTGTTCCTGGGAGGGGTGAGACCCTTTATTCACACACTAGATGAGAGTTAAAAAGGTAGATGAAGTTTATAAAATCCTATGGAGTTCCATGGTGGCAGTTTAAAACAACAGAGTTTACTTCAACAAGGAAAGGTCTTACTTTGTCTTGCTGCTCGCACGCATCTCAACCTATTCCGGAATCCTCAGGAACTTAATGTGTCCCGGGGCCGTTGTCAGGTGCGTTGATATAATGTTGTTGTAGGTGCGGGTACACTTCCTGGAAATTTGCATCACGGGCTATTGCGTGACCACGTGTGCAAAAACGATAGACCACTCACCCAACAGACGTGCTGTGTGTATCACAGTGAGGTCAAAAATGCCCGATTCCTCATAAAGGAAAATCTGGGACGATTCTTGTACGAAATGTACACTGTTGTTTTGAGTAAAAATTGTATATTATATGGACTCTGCTTTCTTGAACATGAATTATACATGTTTCGTTTCTTGACACAAAAGATATTTTAGAAATTTACTGCACAGATCGTTCTATTATGGAGCGATCGCAACACTGTGCAATGGCTATCACCTCAAGATCGGTATTAGGGGAGTATCCCGTGCTCATTTCTCCATATAAGAGAGGGTGTTCAGTGGGAAACTGATATTTCTTAACCTCAAAGAGATTTTGCTGTGTGAAAATCTCAGAGGAGATTGGTTGTTCTTGCAAAAAACTGCTGATAAGTACTATGATTTGACTTTCAGGCTATTGACAAATATGACCATACAGTTCTAGGTGTCTCCATCTACTTAAACTGTCCCATGGTATTTTGTCGTAAAACCCCATGGTGTGGGTGGACAAGCGATAAATCCTTCGCTGCTCTTTTTCTAACAATTGTTGTTGAACATTACCGCTCGTGGTTTCTAAATGTTCAACCACCACCCATTCCATGTAATTGGTTGAGTGGCCTTCTTCCAGAAAATGGTTTGACATGTGAGTCATATTTCGTTGGCACTGAATTGTGGTTCTGTGCTCACAGATACGTGTTTTCACTCTCCGGCTCGTCATACCTATATACCTGAGCCCACAAGGACAGGTAATAAGGTAAATGGCATTGACTGTGTTACAGTTTGTGTGTTTTCAAATTTCTCATACCTTTTCTTGGTTCTAACTTTAAGGTCTTTGTTGGCTTTGTTAAGTGGCACACACTGCAGTCCACACACGGGTAATGGCCGAGTGACCCTCGGGAAACCCCATGCATTATGTATGGTATTCGCTTGTTTAGTGTGTTGCCGTGGTCTTATGTGTACCAGACTGTCCTTGAGTCTTCTACCTTTTCTATTGGAGAAAAGTGTTTTTCCCATGGTTGGTTCCCAGTGTTTAGTACTTTCCAATTTTTGTGAATTATTTTTGACACTTGGTTTGAAAATGGATTATATGTGGTCACGCAGGTCAAAGAGATTGAGCAAGTGAATAGTAGATTTAATATAATATCTACTAGCAAGTGCTAGTAGATATTATGTTAAATCTACTATTCACTTGTTTTTAGATTTAGGGGTCTGAGAGAAAATAATAAAACGTTTATTCTACTCAGTTCCACCTAATTTTACTTATCACACACTTTTTTCACATGCACTGCTTTCTTTCAGTTGTTAATACTATATCAACACCATACTGACACCACCCAGTGAAACGAACAACATCAGCTTCCTTACTCTTGACAGTCTTCACTTCACAAATAGTGTGACTGGTTTTGTACGAACTCCTGGGTAAGGAGGACCCAAATGATGTGATAGTGGTGGCACAGAACGGCAACTGATGGGAAAAATTCCTACCCTGGTTGCGTGCTAAATGTATGAGTGGTTGAATGGTATTTACACATGAATGGCATCAACTCACAATCTAATTTGTAAGTCGTATGGTGGTCAGTCTTAAGTACAAAAACATGGTGTGACTCCTGGATACCTTTTGTTGTAGTAAGCCTTTTAGAGGGTCCCCTGAAACTTAACCAAGCACCAGTGGGGTCTCTGGCTGGTTTTAGCAGCCTGCCGCCACCACACATTTTTCCGACCTCATGGTGTAAGTGCTCGCAGAAGACAGAAAAAAT
Organism: Lissotriton vulgaris; assembly: GCF_964263255.1. Lineage (NCBI taxonomy): Eukaryota > Metazoa > Chordata > Amphibia > Caudata > Salamandridae > Lissotriton > Lissotriton vulgaris. Next base: position 1,453,673,916 of record NC_141689.1, on the reverse strand, counting down.
ACCTTTTCTTTACAGGGGTATTTCACACCTACTCCAGGACAGGATGGCCTTCTGAAGCGAGAACCTTAAAAGGCAATGCAGACTTTGAAATCCAATCTAAGAACCCCCAGACAGTTGGGAGGCCAAGCCCCCTTTCCTGCTCTAGTTTTGGTAGGAGGGAAGGAGAGGAAATTAGTTAGATGAGGAGGAGGGTCTCCCCTCAGCTTGCACCACCTCTAGGGTGGGGCAGGTGAGGTGAACCCCCTCTCCTGAAATTCCGCCATCTTAAGATGTTGGGAAAACCTCCAATCAGGGCTAGGGCAGTGCCTCTTCCCACAGTAAGAGGTCACTAAATGGTGTACACATCCTAAAGGTAGATAGCCCACTGGCTATTATCTCTCTCCTCTTGTAACACCCCAATATGTAGTATTTAGGTGGCTCCCCGAAGCCTGAACCTCAGATTCATTGGACCAAAGAAGACCAGGACAAAGAAGACCCACTGTACGACAACTAAAGCCCTGCTGCAGAAAGAAAAGGGGCCAAACCCTGCCAGCTGCAAGAAGTACTTGATAATCACTGCTGCTGTGCTATACTGAAACCTACAGGGACTCTAAGAACCCTAGAGCACCTCCAGACTTTGAGAAATCACTGAGAAGCTCCCTTGGAAGGAAGGTATCACTCGATTGCACACTGTAGGCACCGATCCTGGTTTGTTGACTTGCTGTTCCCTGATGACCTCAGTGCAGCATCAAAGCAAGAAGAGGTGCAACAGCTCCAGGGGGTCATATCTGCCTACCCACCAACCAAGTTTGGAGGCACCAGGACCTACCAGAGCCAAGGCATATTAATACCAAGGGTACTGGACCCCCAGCAGTAAAAACCAAGAAGAAGAGTTCACACCAGATTCCCAAAGCATAGGAAACCAGCACGCATCGATCGACTTCGAGACAACCGCGACCCACTTCCTGAGTGGCCCAGCTGTACCGAGATTGTCTCTCCAAGTTGCCTGCTTCTGACCACAAGGACCTTTAAGATGCATTATGCCCGGATGACCTGTTCACTCTGTACCCAGCCCCACTGGCACCAGCACCGAGCAACCAGCTCTGTTCCTGTGGTTCCCAGGCCCTTGCAACCTCCTCCCTCTAAGGAGACCCACCACACTTACTAGTAAGTCCATCTCTGCAGTGCATTTTCAAGTGGCCCCCTTTGTCTTTTTCCACCAGACTCCAAGACCCTCAGCACTGTGCTCCAGTCTGACCTGGGATGCCCCCAAACTAGTCCTGCTGGAACTTTGGACCTGGTCCCAACATCGACCTAAAATGAGAGGGTGACGTTCATGAAAGCATTGCCTGATTTTATATTCAGTTTTTTTTTACTTCTCATTGATTCATATGGTGCGTAATTGCCCACAAATGTGATATATGTTCCAAACTCTTTAAAAAACGTAACTTGAAAAGTCCTATTCTTTCAACTGTGCTCTTGCTCTCTAAAAAATACATTAAAAGTGTCTTTATTTTAACAAATTGGTCTCAGATTTATTCTTGAGTTTGTGTCTTCTTTATTGGCCTGGTGTGTGACTACAAATGCTTAGAATTACCCTCCGATCTCACCCAGACTACCACAAAATGAGCATTAGAATTATCAACTTTTACCTCTTCATACCCATTGGGTAATCACTGGACTCTCTGCACAGTGTACTTCATTTTAGTGCACTGTATGGAGAGCCAGCTTCCTCCAGAACCATAAACAGAGCTCAATTAAAACCTTTTCAGTCAGCACTTCAAGACTGGCTCGAATGGAGAGACAGCTTACGGATTTGGAGGACAGACATAGGAATTGAAACCATCAAATATTTGGCCTCCCGGAGAGCGCAGAAGACCAGGCATCATCATGCGTCACTTTCATAAAAAAATTGATTCCTAAAACTCTTGGCCTGAACTTTGCAAAGGACTTCGAAATAACTTGCGCCCACGGAGTACTCACATTCAAATTGAAAAATACCTCCACGCACAGATCCCTGATCTTTCATCCATTTCAATACTCACACACAGACCTCATTCTCTCCCACATGAGGAAGGTTCAAAGGATCATCTGGCATTGCTCCTCTATCAGCATCTCCTAAGACTACTACAAAGAAACAGTCATGAGGATTCCGTGTGTACATCAAATCATTAAAAAATTCATTTATTTGAATCAAAATTCTTAAAAATCATCCTAGTGGATTTTCCAATAATTACAGAAAAACATAAATACAACAACATCTCAACATGACTTTAACAAAAGCAACACAAGAATTATAATAAAAAAGCAGACATATTTCCAAAATATACGGGCGAGTTATATTAACAGAATTGCAAATTCAATGGTTAGAAAACATAAAGTAAATCTGATGAATGAACAATTAGATAAAGTGGTTAAATGGTCGATCTTCTTACTGTCTTTGTGCGTTTCGGGGTGCTTGACGCTTTCATCAGGAAAACCACAATGATACCACATTGTATCGCATGATACATCTTCCCCAAAAGAATTGAATACAAACTCAGGACCCAATACCCACATTTTATAGGATGCCTTGAAATCCACCATCTGTGGCCTCATTATTAAACTAATGCCTCGGAAAAACAAACAGGATAATCCCAACCTAAATAAACTAGAGCAACAGATAAAATCCCTAGAGAAGGACCTTAAAGTTTACCCGGACAAATCATGCTTACATCAACTTACAATGTTGAAATACAAATTGAAAGAATTCACCAGGAGTCTGCTGATAATGTTGAGGTTTTTATTACTAAAAGAGACTTAAGACAAGTACATAAGTAATGAGGGCTCAAGGAAATGCACCAACTGACATTGCAGGAGTTCCAAACTTTCACCCATACATTCCAAGTACAGTAGTGCATAGAATACAAGCGGCAGAAAAACCTATGGTTCCACATATGTCCTGTAAAGCAAGATCATAAATATAATGCAGAGACAAAATGAGAAAAACTAAACACCACACAAACCTTTTTTTTTTAACTTTGTTTATTGAAGTTTTCAGTGTAAGTACAGTACATATGATCCGTTAGGGACAGCATATAGGTTGGTACATCAGCAGTATACATATGACTGTGTTACATACAAGAAATGACATAATTATCAAGATCATAACAACAAAACAGGTATCGGTCAGTACTTTCAATTAACAGCCGAATGTGGAGCATGTATCGTTCGCAACACAAAATATCTAATCACAGATTGGGCCATACGGAATCAATAAGGAAAGGGGCCAGCATAACACAGTTTCACACAGAGGGATAGACATTCAAGGAATACAGCAGTACATGGCATGACAATAAGCGAGATTACAGTTCTATTTCAAGTATCCAGTTTACAGGGCACAGCCGTCAACATACATTTGAGGCAGCTCACCCACTCTCCTACTTTCCGGAGTATGTACATCTACTTGGCTATCCTGTTCCTCAACCCCAGTCATAGCATGTGTAGATGAAGGGAAATCCACTCTAGCTCGTGCCCATTGCATGAATGGTTCCCAGATATCATGGGGTCGAGATGCCGTTGGCATCAACTCCCAGTATGTGCCGAGTTGCGTGTGCCAGCCAGGCCGCAAATTTAGGCAAAAGTATACGGACCCATCTGACAGCCACCTGGCGCCTGGCATACAACAATAAAAGGGCATGTAGTTTGCGCCTGGTAGGTTCCGTGTCAGTCACCAATCCCAGGAGTCCTAGTTGTGGGGAGGGATCATCGGATCTCCCAACTATTTGATTGACAGCATCGAAAATTTCAGTCCAGTAACTAGTAAGTAGAGGGCAACTCCAAGACACATGTAAGAAAGTAGCATCATTCATGCCACATCTCCAGCATCTAGTATCGTCCCTTAAACCCATGCGGTGGAGGCTAACAGGGGTGCGATAGTATCTATGTAAGAATTTAAAATGTACTATGCGCAGTTTGTAGTTGGGTGAGAGTTCCAAGAGTTATTTACGACAAAAGGACCATTGTATCTCACTTAGTGGTGGGTCTAGTTCTCTATTCCAAAGTTGCATGGAGTTTGGTACTACAATCGGGGCTTGGTCTTGCATAGAAGTATATAGGCGAGTCACTAATTTTTTCGGTGAAGCCCGAGCCAATATATTTTGGAGTGCTAGCAGTGTTGGATTCAGTGGACACCGAACCTGAGTTTATATCAAAATAGTCTGTGATGTCTTTCCTGATCTCCTCTTTGAAAGCTTCATCAAGGAGCGCATGTGGTGGCAGGCGCCAGCTAAAGGCATGGGTTGGGGCACCAGGAATTGTCAGTTCCAACATGTTAAACATGGGGCATGATCTGAGAGTGAGCGAGCCAGACCACCAACATTTGTCGTCCAGGCGGCCACATCGGGGGTGACCAGCCAGAAATCTTATCTGAACCAGGCCGCATTGTGACTAGATATACATGTACCCTCGCGGGCAGTACGGTTTCTCACTCTCCAGATATCTGTCAGATCTCCCTCCAGCATAATATCATGTAAAGCTTGGCTTGCGTGCGGGTGTAATGGTCTAGATGCACCTCTGCGATCAAGGGAATCATCTAAAACCACGTTAAAGTCACCTCCCCATATAATGGTAGCGCAGTCTATCATAGTGACTTGAGCCCAGACAGCTCTAAAAAAGTCTGGTTCGTCCGCATTCGGACCATACACAGCTGCTAGTACTACTAGTTTACCATTCAGCACACCAGGCACAACAACATACTGCCCTTCCGGATCAATGTACATTTTACGCTCTCTCCAGTCTATCCCCTTCCGTATCAGTATCGCAACTCCTCGAGCATAATTTGAATATATGGCAGAGTATGTAGCCCCCCCATCTGTTGTGTTTCAGTTTCGCTGATGGCTGGGAGTTGATATGTGTTTCTTGTAAAAAACAGATATCTATGGTATGCCTCTGTAAATAGGTATGCATTAATCTCGCTTTCCTGCCATCATTCAGTCCTCGGATGTTCCACGTCAGAATCTTAGTCACTCCCATCTATAGTGATCAATCAGCATGCGCCCGTTCCCTAAATGACTCTCAGCAAAACCATGCTGCATGGTGATATGAAACACATTGATATAGTACCGACATCGTACCAAACACCCAACTGATCCCAACCTCCCCCCACCCACTCCAACCCCCAATCAGGTTGTGTCGAAACCCCCCCATAAGCACGCAAAGCGTGGAAACTAGTAGAAACTCTAAACATTGGGAGACACCCCTCGGAGGCGCGGCAGCACGTGCATACACCCCCGTTTGCACAGGGTGGCTGAGGGATAGTAATATATTTCCGCAAATACCCAACATTACTGGGCCAATAAATCTACATGGTATAATTATAAGGATACATTTCCATTACGATTATAACAAGTCTCAAACAGAAATTGGACATATGACACTTATCATCCAGTCAGGAGCACAAAAAACTCAGCAATTTTTAGGCACTTATAATAGTAACAATAAGAGATTTACATCTCACGTATATTTTTAAACAAACTAGGCGTCCGATATCAATTGTTGTCGCTCATGTGACCCTCTTCATTACCACCCGCAGCACCCCTCAGTGTCGCCTTGGGGCCGCAGACGTGTTTGGCAAATTTGAGTGCGGACTTAGCGTCAGTGAAATAATGTGCAGTGCCATCATGCGATACTTTAAGTTTCGCAGGGTACAGTAATGAGTACGGAATTTCAGCTTGAAACAGGAGTCGCTTAGCTAGTAAAAACTCTCGACGAGCTGCCTGTACTAGAGATGTGAAGTCAGGGTAAAAGGATATAGAGTTCCCCTTGTGTGTGATTCATCCTTTTTCTCTGGCCAGCCGTAATATTAAGTCCCTGTCTTGATAGTTCAGTAGCTTTGCTAGTATAGGTCTAGGTGTGCCCCCCATCGGGGATTTTTGGCCAAGCGCACTGTGTGCACGTTCTACAGTAAAGACAGGGGATAGATTTGGGTCAAATAGTTTGTGTAATAAATCAGAGATAAATACTTCCATTTTCATGATGGCCGTCGTCTCCGGAATTCCGGTGATTCGGATGTTGCTCCTTCGGGAACGTGCTTCCAAATCATCTGCCTCCGCACGGAAGGTCTCCAACTTCTTATCCATGTCCAAGATGTGCTCCTTAGTTTCCTGCTGAAGCTCACAAATATCTACATGGTGGTTTTCAAGACAGTCCAGCCGCGTTTCGTGCGTTGAGACCTGGGAGCGGACTGCCTCAAGTTGAGTTGTCAGGGCATCCAATTTTGTATCAATGCTCCTAAGACTGGTACACACCTCCAACATGAGTGACCTAATGTCTTCGTCTTGGCTCGCCCCTGGCGCATCATTTGCCGCAGCTTCTCGGTCTGGGTCACTTTGCTTTGGTGGGCGCTTGTTTTCAAATGTTATTTTAGGCTGGCGAGTATCAACTTTGCCCATGGTGGCCTGGTAGTAGGGCGCTTCACGTGTGACTGTCTTCACTGGTCAGTGAATGACTCGCTTGGATCCTGTCCCGCAGAAGGGCCGAGGAACAATCGCCAATAGTAGTGTAGGGCAGCCTCAGGTGGGACCGCCACCCTCGCAGACAGGCAGGATTATTGTCCGCAGGGCCAAACAGTATGCTAGGCACCAATTCCAACTATACCTTTCCTCCGGTGTCGTCGCGAGTGGTCTGGGACCTTGAAGGATGGATCGAGCCACGCAGCTGCAGGCAGATTTCACAGTCCGGTCTTCTAGGTTAATGCCGCCAGATACTCTCGGGCCTCGCGCGGTATAGAGGACGACAGTGTCCTGTTGGGTGGGATCCTGGCGCACATTCCGGCCCTTGCTGGACTAGAGGTCTGCGCACCGCGGCCTGCCCAGTGGCCCAGGTACTGTCTTGTGTATGAATGAGGGGGTCTTCCCTCCGCGCTGGACGACCTTGTCTTGTTTCGCCCTCGCGTGTCAGGAGTATTGCATGGGGGGGAGGGTGCAGATCCCACCCCACTCGGAGCTGCATCCGTATTACGCAGGCGACTCAAACACACATTCGCGTTGGAAGCTGACCATCCTTGTCCAGTGGGTATGCACTCAATGACTAGAGCGGCAGACCCTGATGCAGAGGTCTAGCCCGGGACCAGGGTTCAGTTCCCCGCCTCGGCGGGTCTTGGGCTCAAAATTCCACGGACCTGATAATTCTCGCCTCGGTGCCTATTCCAATCATGGAGTCCCACTCTGCAACTCTGGGCAATAGCTTGCTTAATCTCCACAACGGCCCCCACAATGCTAAGGATGCCTGGCCTCCACCTTGGGGATGCCCAGGAGTGGACGCCTCACAGGGAAAGCCAGGATGGGTTCCACAGCGGTATTCGTACAAGCGCCTTGAGACCCTTGCGGGTGAGTAGTGCGCTATACAAGTATCAATTTACATTTACATTTACCGCCACTTTGTGGGCTCACCGCTGTCACTCTCTGCAATGTTTCCGCCTCCTCTCGGCAGCCATTATCTTTCGCGTCCGAAATGGCGCCGTGTTGGATCAGCTCCGATGTCTTCAGCAATGGAGTCTCGCGTCTTCCAGTGGAGCTATCGGTACGGGAGGGCAGCGATGCAGGAGGCGGCGTCACCTCCAAATAATTCTCCAGGCGCCGTGCAGCGCTGCCCGCTCGCGTTTTAATGTGAGCAGTCGGTCCGCACTGGGCCACCACAGCCTCGGGCTCAGTTGGCAGTGCGCACCCGGGCAGGGCACCGCAGCCCTCGGCCCCCACAGCAGAGTCACTCCGGTGTTTCGTCGGGCAAGCGTGGCACGCCACACAGGTCAGTTTGAGCCCTGTGAGCCAAGCACCAGGTACGCTTGAGTTTCCGCCACAAATTTCTAGTAAGTTTGGGTTTAGCACTTACGGAAGAAGCAGTATTAATATAGGATAAGAGCCTCAGCCGGCAGAGCTCGCTCAAGAGGCGGCCATTTCGCTGCCCGGCTAGCCACGCCCCCCCCCCCCCCCCCAAACACCACACAAACTTAACAAAGAATTAAGCAACAAAGCACACATCATTGTACGAAAAACCAAGGTATCTCCTTCTGTGGATGTAACAAAGCCAGTAAAATACTAGTGTCCTATCTTGAACAAATCTACCATTGCTCAAAGATAATCTCCATCATTAATGCAGATGGCACACCCTCCACAAAAGAAGAAGATACCCTTGCAGCCTTGAGTCCTTTTACCGCAACCTTCACACTAAATCCAATCACACTCCATACAGAACTTGCCTACAACAACTTAAAACAACCCCATCTCAAAAATAGACAGCAGACCTACATCCCAGTTAGAAAAGCCTATTACCCAAAGGGAGATCGAACTATTCAAAGTTGGGAAAGCATCAGGGCCGGACAGCTTCCCCACCTCTTTCTACCATACCTGGGGCTCCTCCCTTGTCAAAACCCTCGAAGACCTGATCTCTCACTTCTCATCAACACAATTGGTTACAGGAACAGCAGAAGAGGCCACAATAATAGTAATCCCCTAAGAAGGTAAGGACTATTCTGTTCCCAAGAACCAGGGACGTACCTTCAGGGTGGTGTTTGGGGTGTTACAACCCTCTAATAAATGTATTATTTAATAAATAGTTGGGTACAGGAGCTTTCAGATGGGTATGGTAAAGTGTCTGTCAGATTTTACCTGGGATTTTTAAATACCCAGACAAAAACACACGCATGTACATTTGTATCTGATTTGAAGGTCATGAAACATGATTATTTGATAAAATACTGTGTTTTAAGTACCCCTCGCAATCTGTACTCCTTTTCCTTTCCTCTGGCCATAATGTCCCCTTCATGTGCTGCTTCTTATGTAGTGATTAACATAATATGCCAACATGACTGTAGGAAAATCTGAAGCTCACGCCTCCCCCCAATCTTAACAATCAATCTACTCCCCAGCCAAGAACTATTGCCCAATCTCACTACTACAACATATACTACAAAATATATGCAAAAATACACCCATCACAGTCTGGATTTATCAAGGATAGATTCAGTATGGATAATATCAGACTCTGCAGTCATGTCATCGAGAAAGCACAATTCCTCAACCCAACCGGCCTGCGCGATTACACTAGACACCAAAAAGGCCTTTCAAAAAACTCTTGTGGTCTTTCCTACAAGCTACCCTTAGTGAATGTCCCCTCTCCCTTCTTCTTTTTCTACTCACATTGGAACCACTCCTCATAACAATTAAAGAGAACCCCTACATCCTCTGTATCCTATATCCAACTGGTTCACAAAAAGTGGCAGCATACGCAGATGACACCCTCCTCTTCACATCTGATTCTTCCATGCCAGCATTATGTCAACTACCATGGACAATGCCTCAATCTCAGCATACATCCTTAATAAGGACAAAACGGACATTCTACCCTTGAACAGACACTGCAACAGGTCTCTTATTGGAGGCCAAGGCCTTAAATGAGCTCCATGCAAAATACAATACCTATGCATTTGGTTCAATCAAACCTCCAGAGAATCCTTTGACGACAAAGAGAAAATTACCCTATCCAAAATAAAAGATCTACTAGATAAATGGTTGACCAGATTCATCACCAGGTGGGATCGTACTGACACCATCAAAATGATGATTTTGCCTCTCATCAACATTCTAACCAGCAGGTCATTTATTCATCTGTCGGACAAATTCTTCACAAAGATAGATCTTATACTCAACGACTTCCTGTGGCAATCCAAAGACCAAGAATAGCTTTAAAAAAACGAAGCCTTTCAAGGAAACTTGGAGGCTTAAACCTCCCAGACTTACTACTGGAGACTCCAAACGGCATACTTGATGAGATTTGGCATTTCTGGCTTCCCGTGCCCAATCTCACTCCCTAAATTTGGCTCTATATTGAGAGCAATCTGATGTAATGACCATTGGTTAATAAAAAGATATATACAAAAATAAATATATATTGAGAGCAATCTAGCCCACTCACTATCTCTCAGTTCCCTTATAACCAACAAGAAAATAAGAACAAAACACTCCCATGCATTCTTTCCTATACAGCACAGGCCCTACCGTAAATTAACAATAAACTACCTAACAAAATATGTTATTCCACACTTGCATCGCTATGGCACAAAGATAACCTCAAATCAGAAGGCAAAACTCTCTTTATGGAAAAATGGGCATGCAAGGAAATTATTTTAATAGGAGACCTGGACTCCCCCGCAGACCCTATTCCCAATTCACTCCTCAAATCTGAATCTCAACTTGAAGAAATTGACTTCTACCACTTTTCTTTTTATTATTAAAGCTGTTATTACCAGACATAAACCCCATAGAATAATTGACCTACCATCCACCCTGGAAAACATAGCCAAGGGAGGTCTCACAGCTTCCAAGTTCTACTCCTAACTGATTACCACAAACTCCTCCCAAACTAAACTGCTACAAGCTAAATGGGAATCTATTCTGATCAATTTGTATACCAAGTAGAATCCAATCTTAAATTGGCTATCTGTTTGGTCCAACCTACCAACGAAGAAGGCCATACCCTCACGATCCCAATGCAGACTATGGACCGCATACATTGCCCACTCGACAGCTGCCAAACTATATAAGCTAGGCCTCTCAAACTCAGACACCTGTTGGAGCTGCAGTAATGCAACAGGAGACGTATCCCATGTGCTGCTTCAATGCCCCTACTCTAAAAACCTCTGGCCTGAACTTAAGTCTATCATATCACAGACCCTTCAGATAAATTGGACACCAACCTCACCTCTACAGCACTGGGAATTCTCCCACCTGACATATGACATCGCCTAGACTGTGAAGGTTGCATACTATGGGTCATACTCATTTCAATCGATTTCAGAGCTGTTCTGGCGGAATGCAAAGACCTATCCAAACTCTCTACTGACGCTTTATGGGAATGGGTCCAATTCACCAGGGGGCTGGTAACTTCTTAAGCACCTTCCCAAAAACTCCCTCGAAGAAAAAAAATGTCCAAAACTATACTCCCACATCTCCAGTACCTTATCATCATAACAGGCACAACCATCTCCTCCCTCATTCCCCATTGCCCTCCCCATCTCCCTTCCCCTTCTGCCTTTCCACCCCCATTCCATCCATTCCCCACCTCCTCTCCTTCTTCTGTGACCTACAGTCCCTCTGTATCTCTTCTCTCCTTTGTCTCCTCTCTTCTCCACTCTCTATCTCCATAGCTTAATACTGCTTTGGGATATTCCAAAAACACAATACCCTCAACAAAACCCCATAAATCTGCAATTACCTCTAATAATTAGGATACTATGACACTACACTGCATGGACATAAGATTCATAAAGATGCTATGCTCCCTTGATCCCACACCTCTTTTTAAATAAATTTACTATTCCCTTTGTCACTTATACCCCAATATTACGTGATTTTTCCTTTCCTACTGTACTTTTTCTGTTATTGTTGCTTCCTAAAATATAACTTATTTGAAATAATGAATAAATTCTCTTTAGGAGAGTTTCTGTGCAGATGTATGTTTTATGGAGAACAATATAATGATTTGAGGGGAGGCTACCCACCATGTACCATCCTACTGTGTGATATCTCTTGAAGGCGCGCAACGGAAAACTTCCATTGTGTAATGTCTGGGATAAATCTGTAAATGTCTTATCGTGGAATATTAGATTCTGATTGGTCATCTACACGGGAAGCGTTGGAAGTCATTGCTCACTGTAAAGAATTGTTTGATTTAATTGTGCGTTGCTGAGCCAATTTTGGATTCAGGCGCCCCTTTCGACTCTCCTTAGAGGAGACGCTGCTCTTTTCCTGCTAAAGAGATAGACTCCTGAACAAATCTATTCCTACTTAATTGACTGAATCTTTATTTGATTCTGCCTTTTAGAACTGTACCAAACCCAGTACAATCTCCGCTTTCAACTGTCTTTTTACAAGTGCAATGTAAGCTGAGAAACCTAGAGCGGACATAAAAGAGCAACAGTTTCTCTAGGGTTTAAGTGAAACACTATTTTTTAATTCATTCTTTCGAATGACGGTACCATGCTTCTAAAAGCCCATTACACATAATTAAACAAAGCAAGGGCCTAGAAAGCCTATTGTTGTTGATTGATAGCGATGTAGGACTAGGCAGCAGATGGAACTGATTTACTTCCTACCTGAATGAACCCTCTAAATTAAGACAAGCAAAGCACACCATACTAAATGCTACCTACTACTAGCAACAAATTGAACAAAACCCACATAGTACTTTAGGACAACACAAGTGTAGCAATGCATTATATAAATACGCTATAAGTTACAGTATGTAGAGAGCTTCAATCCACCTGAAATACTAGTCAAGTAGCCTTTTGGACCAGCAATCTCTAAATTTAGAAAGGCTTAACGGTTTCACACTAAAATGGGGCAAGGTAGATCAAGACCTAGTAATGGGCAATGTAATAAAGAAAGCTTTGCCCGCTCTTTACATCTGCTTAAATATAAATGCCAGCCCCGAGCAAGTACTCTCTAGCTATGATACCATCACTAAATTAATAAGGGAAGAGCTATTCTGTACTAAGAAACCGAAAAGGCCCATTACGAGGGGATGGTTTAATACTAACTGCACAACATCATACACTAGATTAAAGGTAGCTTTAACTAAGAAAATAAGGGACAGAAATGAGGTAGTAGAATTAAGAAAAGCTTATAATTTAGCATTAAAAAATCGCAAAAACCAGATTAAAGACTCCTTATGGAATCAATTGCATCAGAGCTGCTCTATGAAAGATTGCACCACTTTTTGGAGAATAGTGAAATCCCCCTTTCTTTGTGTTGATAGTAACCTCCCAAAGTTAGACGTGGCGGTAGACGCCAATGCGTGAGTTGATCAATTCTCAGCTATCTTCAGGCAAAATGAACATAGTACCTTGGGTCTAGCTGAACCCCCAAGCAAACAAACTATCCAATACACTTAAAATTTGCCCACAATGAAGTCATCAGTGCCCTTAAAACATCAAAATCCGGTAAAGCCCCTGGCCCGGATGGGGTTCCAGTTGACCTGTTTAAGCAGAATTTAGATTTGTGGTTCCCCATTTTGACGAGAGTCCTGGAAGCAGCTACCACGACCGGTTTACTCGAGTCTTGGTCTACCTCAATCCTGGTGCCGATCTTTAAGAAAGGCGACCGCCATAGTCCGGCCTGTTATCGGCCCATATCGCTCCTGGACTCTTTAGGGAAGGTGGCTGGCCGCATTCTACTAGACCGCCTCCAGGATTGGGCAGTTGATAACAACATACTATCAGACCTGCAATATGGCTTCCGAGAAGGGTTGGGCACAGTAGATCAAGTCCTCAATCTCTCACTTTTAATGGGGACATATGTTTTAGCAAAGGGAGGATCTCTGTACATGGTTTACGTTGACTTTACAGCAGCGTTCGACTGCGTAAGTCACTCCAAACTGTGGGCAATAGTTTTAGATATGGGGGTTCCACCCCCACTGGTAAATTTCTTGAGAGAATTATATTCTGATGCAACGGCGAGGGTGAGGTACGGGGTTGACGGGGAGCTAACCAAGCCCTTTAAGATAGAGAGGGGGGTCAGACAGGGCTGCGTTCTGGCCCCCTTCCTATTTACACTATATACCAACGGGCTCGAATTTGATATGGTAAAAGAGAGCCAAGACTTGCCAGCAATCCGACGTCGACCAATACCGGCATTACTTTATGCCGACGACGCCGTCATTCTGGCAAGAACACCGGTTCAACTCCAGCGCTCACTAAATAGATATTGTAACTATATGACCTCCCTAAATTTAAAAGTTAACATAAAAAAGACCTTTACTATGCACGCTGGTCCAAGACAAAAAAAAATTAAGGAAATACACGTCAACAACTCAAGCTTAGCTTCCACAACACACTATCCCTATTTAGGGATCGTGATAGATAACAACTTAAAGTGAACAAGCCTTCCATGCTAGGAAGCTAGCTTTTCTAAGGGCAACATCAGCACTGACGGCATTTGCACAAAAACTAGGAAAGAGACCACCGGAAGAGATGTTAAAGATTTTTAAAGCAAAATGCGTCAGTGTTGCTAGTTATGGCGCTGGTCTATGGGGGTTTTTATATACAGATGACCTACAGAGAGTAGAGAACTCTTTCCTTCGTTATCTCCTCGCTGTCCCCCAAAGTACCACGACTTATGGGTGTCACTTAGAATTAGGGCTAGATCACATTTCGGACATCTTAAAGATCCAACCAATATTGTTATGGCAACGTATTTGGACAAATGACCAGTGCACGTTAACTTGTGCCCTCATAGAGGATTGCATGGCACTTGATAACACCCAAAAGATAAGATGGCTTGAGTATGTAAAGTCCTTTTTTAACGATCTAGGTCTCTTGAGATATTACACCCAACCATCCACGATCTCGAAAGTGCCAAGAAGGGAGCTAAAGAAGCTGTGTCTCCTCCATTTGGGTGATCTCCGACTGACTCAAGAAGTGGGAAAAAGCACAGTTCAGCATCTGCTGGCCATTCAAACTACCTTTTTAATACAACCATATCTAAAATAAAATCTAAACCAATATGAAGAATTCTTACTTACAAGATTTAGATTAGATCATTTCTACCGGCTGATTTCTTTTACAAAACAGAATGACTGAACGAGTACTCTTTTACCATGTCCATGTGATTCTAATTCGAAGCAATCCTCTATTCATATAGTATTGTTCTGCAAGTTCTATGAAACTCCACGGAGACGTTGGATTGTTCCAATATTGAGAGCAATGGGGCTTTGAACATGTCGCCCAGCTTTCTTAGCACTGCAAATGTTGGTTAACGAATTATATGCAAAATAAATTGTCTGTTTTTTAAAGTTTTGTGTTAACCACCGCCCTAATCTTAATTAATCTGCCGTCTTTATTGAATTTCGTGTCTAAATTATGTAACTTTAAAAGATTTTACTGAAAATGTGTTTTACATGTGCTTTTATGGTTTTCAATGAATTATGGAAATCGAATAAAGATGGATTTGATTTGATTTGAGTAGGCGTCCGCTGAATACTAGCACTCACACCCAGAAAAACAATCAATGCAGTAGTGTGGCTCACCGGTTAGAGGCGGCAGACCCGAGAGCAGAGGACGGCCCGGGACCAGGGTTCGATTCCCGACGCGGCAGGTTTCTGGACCAGGGTCAGCGGACTCGATAATTCTCTCGCCTCGGTGCCCACTCTGATCAGCGATCACACTCGGCAACTCTGGGCATAAGCTTGCCTCATCTGCACTAACGGCCCCACCAGACCGCCGGGGATGCCTGGTCTCACCCTGGAGATACCCATTAAGGGACCATCTCTCAGGGAAGCCAGGAAGGGTTTCGCAGCGGTCGAAGCGCGGAGATACTCCTCCGGGAGTCTATCCTAGCGCTATATAAACCCACAATTAATTAATTAATTAATGCAACTGAGAGGGAATAATAAGGAATAAACAAGGGGAGACTACAGACACACCTTCACAAGCAATGCCCAAAAATAATCCTCATTGGTCAAACTATATGACCAACATGACATTACCAAAACCTTACTAACCTTGAAACCCAATACCCACTACAATGACCCTCTTCCTGCTAAATGCTGGCCCTCATTCAACCACATGGTCATCCCCTATTGGACTAAGATAACTACTGAATCACTAGCCCAAGGATCTTTCACGGATTGTCTAAAAACTGGACAGGTCATCCCTCTCTTAAAAAAATTAAAAAGGAAAACCCTTTAGACCCAAAGAACTTTAGGTCGGTAACAACCATCCCCTTACTAGCCAAAGTTCTAAAAAAATGTGCTCAACAACAACTGAATCCACATATTACTGAATTTAAGCTACCAAACAACTACTAATCAGGGTTCAGATTAGATCACAGTTCGGAAACTGCAATCCTGCACATATTAGATGACGCTCTGCTTGCTCTAGATCGCAATGAAACCTATCTCCTGATCCTTCTTGACCTATTGTCCGCATTTGACACCATAAATCATCCCAAATTATTAGACTGTCTCGAGAATAGGATGGGCTTATCAGGAACAGTCTTGAAATGGTTCTATTCCATCCTAGAGAACAGATCGCAAAGATTCCTAGTAAACAATAAGCTATCCCTTCCATCCCCTATTCAGATTAGGGTTCCACAAGGATCAACTCTATCCACATCACTATTCAACTATTGTACCATTAACAGCAGTATTACAACAGGCTAACATTTCCTTCCACATGTATTCAGATGACATCCAGCTGTATATGAAGCTTTCATCACCAGAAGAGATCAACATAGTGAACCAAGCACTACAGAGAAGCGTTGAATGGCTAGGTGACAATCCTCTTAAGCTTAACGCAAAAATAAATTCCTCCTGATCTCCCTTCTAAAAACGCAGCCAGGATTAAGGAATGCACCAAGATGATCATTGCGCTAAACAGTTCCCCGATTCTAGTAGACTCAACCAAATCTCTTGGAATCACACTGGATAAAGAACTAAACATGCAAATCAACACAATGGCAAAAAAGCACGTTTCCATCTGAGTTACCTCAAAAAATTGAAGCCGTTCATCTAATCAGATGATCTCAAAATGGTAGTCCAGGCACTGGTCATATCAAGATGTGAGTACGGATGCGTGACCCTTTCAGGGCTACCTAAGATCTCTACAGCTCCCCTAAAAGCGTGTCTCAATACAGCAGCCAGACTTATAACAGGATCAAAAAAAAATTGATCACATCTGAAAGCGCTCAATTGGCTACCGTCTGATGCAAGAATACAGCTCAAGATTGCATGTATCACACACAAGGCAATACACCACAAAACTCCACATTACCTGGCCCAAAAAATCACGTTGTCAGGAGGAAGTAGAC
The DNA here is from genome assembly GCF_964263255.1 of Lissotriton vulgaris. Classification (NCBI taxonomy): domain Eukaryota; kingdom Metazoa; phylum Chordata; class Amphibia; order Caudata; family Salamandridae; genus Lissotriton; species Lissotriton vulgaris. Next base: position 1,453,657,096 of record NC_141689.1, on the reverse strand, counting down.
ACTACAGGGGATCTAAAGATTTTTTACTGAAACCAGCATTCTTCCGTAAGAAGAGATCATACAATAGAGCGTTCACGGGAGCTGCACCAAGGATTTGGAATTCGCTCTCACAGAATATTAGAAGAATCACGTATGGTCCACGGTTCAAAAAAGAGACTAAGTTTGATTTAATGGGTAAATTTGCCCCATACCAAACATCAGGCTACACTAAGACTATTCTGAGTTCGCACACAACCCGTCGATCAGCTACATTCAGCTGTTCAAGTAGGCTACTGTAAGCTGGATTAAGTCCTGGTAATCGCAGATCAAAGAAACTGGTCTTGCACTAACCAGCTTATCCCTCTTTGATGGAACTATAATAGCTATACTCAGCTAGACTAAAGAGAGTTAGTCCCTTGACCGTCTACAGGGATGTTGTCTATAGACAAGTATCTCGATCGATGTATATTTGTTTAGAGTAGCAATAATATAACCATTGTATGTAGCTAGAATATCAGTAGTGGTCTTATTCCGATACTTATTTATGTTATGGCATGTTTTACTATATCCCAGTGATTTATTTTATTCTTCAATCTGTTGTGGCTTGGGTAAGGGTAAGCATTTGCCAATATTATTGAATACATATATATACTTGTTTTTAAAGAATTGAATACCCGTTGATTTTGAACGTGGTGGTCATGTAAAGCGCTCTGACACCCAATTTTTGGGTCTTGTTCACTCTATAGAAAACACTGAATAAATAAATAAATAGAGAAAAAAATAAACACATTGCACCAATGCCTGAAGGGAAAAGCCAGAGCTGAATGTAGGCTCTTGCAAAATCTAAATGCACTAACAGGAAGTTGTCCTCGCGGTCCAAACAATGTTCAAACCTCTTTAATCAGGAAGTTGTCCACGCTGACCAGACAATATTCAAACCCCTTTAACGTGATTTGCAGTAGTAAACGAATAACACACATCAATACATGGTTGAAAGTTTGTATATTACTCACATCAAACTAAGAAAGCAAAAAACTTTTAACAAATCAACTTTTCAATCAAAGGAGATCCCACCCCCAAAGTCAACCGCCCGCTCAAAAGCAACATCTATATGTGATGTGAAAAAAAGATGTGGGAAACCAATTTAGTGAAGGTTTTGTTGAATCCGTGTCCCAGTGCTTAATTTGAGCCGGATTATCAACACAGCCATTTATGACAGTCTGCACTGTTTATCTTAATTACAGATTAACACAACAACAGTTGTTTATGACTAACATCTGCTGCTCAAGCCATTATTGTAACTTTGGTGTCTGGAATAGTCTGAAATGTCATACTTATAGGGTGTCTTGATTAATAGTTGATTCCGTCACTGGTGGCACGTATAGGGGCGATGAGTAGTGCAAGCTGCAGTAGCTTCTTGACGAGGACCCTAGCACTTTTTTTTTCTTTTAAAAATTAAGCACTGCTATGTCCCCCCTCCCCCCCAAACTCAATGATACAAGTCCTAAGGCTTGAACTGGGTTTTGACCTCTTGTGACGTGTTAGCTAAATCACTGCTGAGGTTCTTATTTACTCTTGCAAAAAATGGTAATAACGACAAATTTTCAGCCAAAATTGTGAGGGATGCACAGAATCTTCCACACAAATTATCACGTCAAATTGCTAACTTTTCGATTAATTCACAGTTAAAGCTTGTCATTTAAGCAAACTTCAGTGGCAAAGATAAAACGCCTCCTAAGTGAAACGGCCAGAGAGGTTACTCAACGAGAACTCAGGATTCTACTCTGATTCCAGCACCTACCGTTATCTGTTGCAATGCTGCTCTGATTTGAACACCGTATCTTGGTCGCCTGTGCTTGGAATTTCCTTTAACCATAGTTCGTGGCAGAAGCGTATTACAACATCTTCATATGGATAATGATTGCAGCTTCGATCCATGCTTTCCATTATGCCCACTTTTAATTGTCTCTTGGTCTCTGTGAATTGCCTCCTTTTCAATTCCTTCACAAACAGAAAAGTCTATTTTCACTCTCGCTTTCTAAGTCGCCAAGGACAATTAACAAAATCACCTCAAGGTAACTCCACTCTTGATGGAATTTGTCATTTCTCAATGAGACAGTATTTTTCTTAAAACACTCTACACCACAACATCTTACAACTCACTAAATACTGGATGCTCTCCTTCAGCATCCAGTATTCTCCTTGAGCCCTAAAGGGCCATAATTAGGCCCAGGGCCTAATTATGACTATGGCGGTCCATAGGGCCGCCATAGTCATGGTGGCGGTCCGACAATCGCCACACTGCAGGACGGCCCGCAGTATTACTACTGCAGAGATTGGACTGCCATGAGAATGCCACAACCACCAGGGAACCGCTTTCCCTAACGGTCCTGCGGTGGTCTGAGGGCTGCAATATGCTTGATGGTGCCCTAAGGAATCGCCATGCATATTACAACTTTCCTCACTTCCAGCAGTGTCATGGAGGTCCGTCCTCCATGTTACTGCTGGCAGTGAGGAGAGAAAGGAGGCCCCACAGGACCCCCTCTTTCCCCTGTGGATGGGGTGCATGAAGGGGGGCACATGGCTCCCTTCAAGGGGGCACACTGCCTTTCCTATGATCCTTTGAAAGGCAGCACTGTGGGCCAGCCGCTGCAGAATTGCCTGCCTGATTTTAACTTGTAATGATCGAGGTGCGACGCAAACAGGTCCACTGAAAGAGACCCCACCTGGCCGCCAACAACGAGAACACCTGAGGGTCCAGCTTCCACACGCTGGCATCTAGAAGGTGCCGGGAGTGCCAATCTGCCACTTCATTCTGCCGACCCGGCAGATACTCCGCAGTGACCGACACCTGATGGTCCAGGCAAAAGTACCAAAACTCCCCCGCAAGGTCCACTAGCATTTTGGATCTGGTCCCCCCCAGATGGTTGATATATCGGACCGCCGGCACGTTGTCCATCTGTAGAAGGACACACAATTGCACTCTGTCCTTGGTCCAACACTGGACCGCAAAGGACCCCGCTAGCAACTCCAAGCAATTGATATGTAACAACTGCTCGTGGGCAGACCATGCGCCACCTGTGGAAAAATCTCCGCACCTGGCCCCCAGCCAGATCGACTGGCGTCTGACTCGATAACTATATCCGGGGATGATCCAAAAATCGCACGGCCATTCCAGGCCTCCATGTGCATCAGCCACCACTGCATCTCGTCCCTCACTTCCTCCGGCAGAGGAATCAGCTGAGAGTACGTCAGGCCCTTCCTTAGGTGATATGTCTTCAGACGCTGCATTGCCCGATAATGAAGAGGGCCTGGGAATATGGCCTGAATCGAAGATGACAGAAGACCCACCAAACGTGCCAAGTGGCGCAGAGATATGAGCGGCTTTGCCAGGGTCTGGCGTAGCTCGTGTCTGATCTTCGCCCTCTTTATAGCGGGAAGGCTCAAAGTGGAAGACACCAAGTCTATGTTGAACCCCAAAAAGGTGGCAAACTGGACATGAACCAGAAGGGGATTATTCTCGTTGATAACGAAACCCAGTCCCTGAAGCAGGTCGACTGCAATCTGCAGTTGGACACTAGCCGCTCCGGACTCTGTTCCATGAACAGCATGTCGTCCAGGTACACGATCATTCTCATACCCCGTACCCGCAAGGCCTCCACCGCCGGACACAGCACCTTTGTGAAGCACCACGGTGCCGAGTAGAGCCCGAAGGGCAGCGTAGTGAATTCGTAAACTTGACCGTCCCACCTGACCTGGAGGAAACGACGGTGAGGAGGGAAAATCAGAACTGCCAAGTAGGCGTTTTTTAAGTCGAGCCTGACCATCAATCGGACGGACGCAACACATCCCTCAAGAGGTGAATCCCCTCCATTTTGAAACGGCGGTACAACAGCCACTCGTTGCACTCCCTCAAATTGATGACTGGACGTCGGCCCCCGTCGACCTTGTCGACCACAAAGAGGTTGCTGAGGAAACCTCCGGGATGCTCGCACGCGCCGGAGATCGCCCCTTTGTGGAGGAGGGCGGAAACCTCTTCGCGCACCAAGTCTGCATCTCGCTGTGAGAAAGTAATGGGGCGGGGAGGATGCAGCTGACACGGACGACCATGGAACTCCAGCTGGAAGCCCTGGACCATCTGCAGCACCCAAGCCTCGCTTGTAAGGGAAACTCATGCTGGGAAAACTGCTGTAAGCGCCCCCCAACCGCAAACCCACTGAGGGTAGCACACTCACCTCTTCCACCACTTTGTTGCTGGCCTCTTTGGCCCCCACGGCCACTGAATCTCTGTCCCCTTGTCGGGTAGAAATTGTTGAATGTGGCGTTGTCCTGAAACTGACCGCGGCCGAGCCTTGACCCCGATCGGAGCTGTTGCCACGACCGAACGAGCGGCCCATGCCACGTCCGGCCCTCTCAAAAACCAGAGGGGCAAAAACTTTCTTTATATTGGACTGTGCCCTGTCCAGAGAAGTAAATGTGGCCACAAATTTGCCGAACACATTTCGGACATCTTAAAGATCCAACCAATATTGTTATGGCAACGTATTTGGACAAATGACCAGTGCACGTTAACTTGTGCCCTCATAGAGGATTGCATGGCACTTGATAACACCCAAAAGATAAGATGGCTTGAGTATGTAAAGTCCTTTTTTAACGATCTAGGTCTCTTGAGATATTACACCCAACCATCCACGATCTCGAAAGTGCCAAGAAGGGAGCTAAAGAAGCTGTGTCTCCTCCATTTGGGTGATCTCCGACTGACTCAAGAAGTGGGAAAAAGCACAGTTCAGCATCTGCTGGCCATTCAAACTACCTTTTTAATACAACCATATCTAAAATAAAATCTAAACCAATATGAAGAATTCTTACTTACAAGATTTAGATTAGATCATTTCTACCGGCTGATTTCTTTTACAAAACAGAATGACTGAACGAGTACTCTTTTACCATGTCCATGTGATTCTAATTCGAAGCAATCCTCTATTCATATAGTATTGTTCTGCAAGTTCTATGAAACTCCACGGAGACGTTGGATTGTTCCAATATTGAGAGCAATGGGGCTTTGAACATGTCACCCAGCTTTCTTAGCACTGCAAATGTTGGTTAACGAATTATATGCAAAATAAATTGTCTGTTTTTTAAAGTTTTGTGTTAACCACCGCCCTAATCTTAATTAATCTGCCGTCTTTATTGAATTTCGTGTCTAAATTATGTAACTTTAAAAGATTTTACTGAAAATGTGTTTTACATGTGCTTTTATGGTTTTCAATGAATTATGGAAATCGAATAAAGATGGATTTGATTTGATTTGAGTTGGCGTCCGCTGAATACTAGCACTCACACCCAGAAAAACAATCACTGTAACTGAGAGGGAATAATAAGGAATAAACAAGGGGAGAATACAGACACACCTTCACAAGCAATGCCCAAAAATAATCCTCATTGGTCAAACTATATGACCAACATGACATTACCAAAACCTTACTAACCTTGAAACCCAATACCCACTACAATGACCCTCTTCCTGCTAAATGCTGGCCCTCATTCAACCACATGGTCATCCCCTATTGGACTAAGATAACTAATGAATCACTAGCCCAAGGATCTTTCACGGATTGTCTAAAAACTGGACAGGTCATCCCTCTCTTAAAAAAATTAAAAAGGAAAACCCTTTAGACCCAAAGAACTTTAGGTCGGTAACAACCATCCCCTTACTAGCCAAAGTTCTAAAAAAATGTGCTCAACAACAACTGAATCCACATATTACTGAATTTAAGCTACCAAACAACTACTAATCAGGGTTCAGATTAGATCACAGTTCGTAAACTGCAATCCTGCACATATTAGATGACGCTCTGCTTGCTCTAGATCGCAATGAAACCTATCTCCTGATCCTTCTTGACCTATTGTCCGCATTTGACACCATAAATCATCCCAAATTATTAGACTGTCTCGAGAATAGGATGGGCTTATCAGGAACAGTCTTGAAATGGTTCTATTCCATCCTAGAGAACAGATCGCAAAGATTCCTAGTAAACAATAAGCTATCCCTTCCATCCCCTATTCAGATTAGGGTTCCACAAGGATCAACTCTATCCACATCACTATTCAACTATTGTACCATTAACAGCAGTATTACAACAGGCTAACATTTCCTTCCACATGTATTCAGATGACATACAGCTGTATATGAAGCTTTCATCACCAGAAGAGATCAACATAGTGAACCAAGCACTACAGAGAACCGTTGAATGGCTAGGTGACAATCCTCTTAAGCTTAACGCAAAAATAAATTCCTCCTGATCTCCCTTCTAAAAACGCAGCCAGGATTAAGGAATGCACAAGATGATCATTGCGCTAAACAGTTCCCCGATTCTAGTAGACTCAACCAAATCTCTTGGAATCACACTGGATAAAGAACTAAACATGCAAATCAACACAATGGCAAAAAAGCACGTTTCCATCTGAGTTACCTCAAAAAATTGAAGCCGTTCATCTAATCAGATGATCTCAAAATGGTAGTCCAGGCACTGGTCATATCAAGATGTGAGTACGGATGCGTGACCCTTTCAGGGCTACCTAAGATCTCTACAGCTCCCCTAAAAGCGTGTCTCAATACAGCAGCCAGACTTATAACAGGATCAAAAAAAAATTGACCACATCTGAAAGCGCTCAATTGGCTACTGCGGGGAATGAGATTTTGATATCTTATCTGATCACCTAGATACCTATCTCATTCATCCTTTTTGGATCGATTATTGACTGTCATTGAGTAAAAGGCAAACCCACATAAGTTAAATCAACCCCATAGACTGACGCAACTCTGAAGAACCACTTACGACTGGTAGAGTTTAAAAAGTTTAATATAAACCCAAAGTTATCTGCAAATACAGTCCTCTCAATATAAGATTCAACAAGTATACTGGAACTAAAAGGAACATAAATTCCCTAAAGAATCTCAGTCTACAAATGAATACAATCAAAACCAATTCTAGAATCAGCAAATTGAATAGCATAGACACAAAATGAATATGATGCGTCATTTACATAAAAAGAATAAACAAGTTAAATCTGTCCCTACTCTATGCTAGATGACATCCCTACTCAACAAGTCCTTTACCTAAAAAGGTGTCAGCAGTTTGACTTCCAAAGAAGTTCAAACTCTCTTAATCTCTGATGAAAACCTATGTTGAGAAGCAGTACCCTTTCTGCCTACCCATCCGCTCTCTAAGGGTCCTCGGCCTACTGCTCTCTACTCTCTTGCTCCTTCTCAGGCCATCTGCTCTCTTGCGTTCTGTCTTCTCCCCGGGGTGCTGTCCCTAAATACAAAATCACAGTATGGGTGGAACGCCCCTTTGAGACGCCCACCATGTACACATTTCACGTAGTCATGCTTCTGGTTTTTTCCATAGTTTCGTCTCTTCGAGTCGTCTGTTAAGTTGACCTTTTTCTTCTCAGGCGCCGTCTCCGTCGTGCTGGTAACCCCAGGACATTCCAGTTGACACTTCCAGACCAAAGTCTATCACTTCAACAGAGCTCTATTCATTACAACTGTGATTGTAACCCCTTTTGGTCCTGTGAACAGTCACTTCGAAACAAGACCCCAAATTCCAAACGTCCCTTATCTCGCTAGGCCATAAAACTTCATCCAGCATTGTCACTTTAATTTAACGAGACCTTTGACTCTTGTCTCGCACGTACAGATCAAAGCTATCCCCCTATCCCTGTGAGACCACTAAATTATATGCAGTGGACTACACTCTTGCGAACCCTTGGTCCGTTAGGTTAAAATAGCACATGAACACACCATTCTACAATTCTGCAACTCTTCTATACGGTATGACTTTTAACACACATATACATAATCGAATTAGTAACTTATTCATTATAATCGAATCCATGTTACATAAAATACAATGTTATACCCTCGTTCTTACACAGTGCTATGTAGTCTGCACCTTTCTTCAATTTATATTTCATCTCTTTCTCCGTTTAATTAATTACATACGTACATGAACTCCGTTTAGCACGTTCTACTGTTCTTAAGCATTTTCACACGTTTCTATATTAGCCCAACCTATATACGGGCCTTTCTATTCTAATGCACATTCTAGAGTAAATACAGATACATTTCCTATTACTTAAGTTACATGTGCTAACCTTACGCTGCAAGTGCTAATTTCACGTTACAAGTTCTAACTTTACATTACAGTGCTAATCTTTACATTACAAGCCTGTAAATATGGTACGGATATATTTTTCATTCAAATTGCGCTCTCTGTGGGCCCGATTCACAGAATGAACTTACTACTTTTGGCATTCACAGAATGCACTTACTACTTTTGGTATTCACAGAATGAATTTACTCATTTCGGTATTCACAGAACTTAGGACTACTAACTTTAGGACTCCTAAATGCCTTCTGTGAATACCGAAAGTCTTAAAATTTGGATTTTTCTCAATTTAGTAGTAGTAAAGTTAGGACTACTAACTTTAGTACGCCTAAATGCCTTCTGTGAATACCGAAAGTCTTAAAATTAGGATTTTTCTCAATTTAGTAGTAGTAAAGTTAGGACTACTAACTTTAGGACTCCTAAATGCCTTCTGTGAATACCCAAAGTCTTAAAATTATGATTTTTCCACAATTTAGTAGTAGTAAAGTTAGGACTATTAACTTTAGGCCGCCTAAATGCCTTCTGTGAATACCGAAAGTCTTAAAATTACGATTTTTCTCAATTTAGTAGTAGTAAAGTTAGGACTACTAACTTTAGGACGCCTAAATGCCTTCTGTGAATACCGAAAGTCTTAAAATTAGGATTTTTCTCAATTTAGTAGTAGTAAAGTTAGGACTACTAACTTTAGGACTCCTAAATGCCTTCTGTGAATACCGAAAGTCTTAAAATTACGATTTTTCTCAATTTAGTAGTAGTAAAGTTAGGACTATTAACTTTAGGCCGCCTAAATGCCTTCTGTGAATACCGAAAGTCTTAAAATTACGATTTTTCTCAATTTAGTAGTAGTAAAGTTAGGACTACTAACTTTAGGACGCCTAAATGCCTTCTGTGAATACCGAAAGTCTTAAAATTACGATTTTTCTCAATTTAGTAGTAGTAAAGTTAGGACTACTAACTTTAGGACGCATAAATGCCTTCTGTGAATACCGAAAGTCTTAAAATTACGATTTTTCTCAATTTAGTAGTAGTAAAGTTAGGAGTCCTAACTTTACTACTACTAAATTGAGAAAAATCCTAATTTTAAGACTTTCGGTATTCACAGAAGGCATTTAGGCGTCCTAAAGTTAGTGGTCCGAACTTTACTACTACTAAATTGAGAAAAATCCTAATTTTAAGACTTTCGGTATTCACAGAAGGCATTTAGGAGTCCTAAAGTTAGTAGTCCTAACTTCTGTGAATACCGAAATGAGTAAGTTCATTCTGTGAATACCAAAAGTAGTAAGTGCATTCTGTGAATGCCAAAAGTAGTAAGTTCATTCTGTGAATCGGGCCCTCAGTTCCCCCCTTTGATGACCTCTAGGGGTCATCACAAATACTTCAATTTGAATGTTACTTTACACAGAACTAGTTACAAGGCTCCCTCTTTTTATCGTCTCGAGAGCTCTCAAACTTCTATACTGCTGATCTCGCAAAGCAGCTAATCTCCTTTCTTGCTCTCTCATGGACCTTTGCAACCGGTTTGACCTATACCATTTGTACAGTCTCACTAAACCCCACAATGTGATTATGCAAATCAAAATTATTAAGACAGGTTTCAAGATGTACCAAACAATGCTTTTACCGAGATTGGCAAACCAACCTCCAACCTTTCCCATTCCATGACCTACTTTTTCCCAAACATTTATCTTTGTCAAATCTTCGATTTCTCGATGTATCTCAGTAATGTTCTGTATAACCTTCTCAAGTGGTTTTGAATTGTCTGGAATGTAAGTACAACATTCCTGGACCTTCAAAGCCTTGCAGACTCCGCCCTCTTTTGCTAGCAGAACATCTAAAGCAAGACGGTTCTGAAGGACCATTGCCCTAATCGACTGCATCTCTCCTTCTACTAGCATCAATGACCTTGCAGTACTAGCATACAGTCTATCCACAACTGTAGCTAGTCTCCTGATCTTAACATCATTAAGTATCAAACCTAAAAGAGGAAACATTGCTCCGAATACGTCTCCAACTACCTCAACATCTCCTACTTCCCTTTTCCCTCTTGTCGAAGCCTTTCCCTCTACTACCTCTAAATCCTTTGCATGATATATTTTGGGGAAGACAATTGCCAAATAACATGAACCATACCAATTGTCAGGCAATTTTACATATGCATTTCTTCCACATACAAAATATACATTAGGAATCGCTTGCATCCCTTTCATGAAATCTTTCGTATAGTACTCTAACCTGAAAGCATGTTCACAACTAACTTCACCTACAAATACACTCTCATAATATGTCTTGCTTCGAGTCAAACATAACTTTCCTTTCTGCGTTCTATCCAAAGCTATTGGACCATTACTACCCTTCCTTTTGTGTGCTTTTTCCTCTTCGGTCCAATCTGTTTTCCATTGTCCTGACATTTTTAGAATCTTCTGCCTCCTGTACCGGTCTTCAACTTGTCCAATGAATTTTTTCTCAATCTCTGACACTTTGCAAGTCAGATTATTTCGGCGTGCATATGAAGTATCTAATGTATCCCAAGGAAGAAAGAATTTTGCTAATCTATCTTCCTTTTTGTAATAGTCCCACTTATTCATTTGTTTATAATTCGGGACTTCAGGCAGTACCGAATCATAATTTGAAAAGTAGTACTCAAACCCTTCACGACAATAAAATATACTGAGCAATAAACTACATGTTATCCCATATGTCAGTGGGAGGTGATGATATCTGATGCCTTCATCTACGGAAGCCGGCAATTGCATGCAAACATAACAATCTTTAGCCTCCATGGCATCAATATACTCGTACAATAGCTTGGCATATGCATTTGATCTAAAATTTCCCTGTGACTCGTCTATGTGTAACCTACGAGCTTCATCTGCCAGTAACGCCTTTTCACGGATTTCATTGCTCTCCTCCTTCTTCCCAACAAGAGCAGGTTTCAAAGTCGTTACAGGCTTTACATCTGTTGTCTCCTTTACACTTGCATTTCCTATTATGTATGATATGGTAACTACTGTGATGATAAGAGAAATTACTACTGATATTAGTGTACCTATTATGCATTTGTCCTTTCGGTTTGGGTTGCCAGTCTCCATGTTATCAAACAACTTGGCTCTTTCCTTTTCGAAGAAAAGTTTTCTTTTTCAAGTCTTTATTTGCTTTATTTGATTTCTCAATCTATGAAGCACTCTTAAAAAAAGTCTCTTTATTTTTCAACAATGTCTTTTTATCTTCAGCAACAGACAACCCTAACCCTTCTCCGTCCTCTAAATGTAATCCCTAATTTTATTCTTCTTTCCACTCGGCGCTAGGTTATCTTCTTCTTACAGCTTAATCACAAAAAGTCTTTATGCATCTACAATGATTCTAGTACCAGCAGCTCTAATGGCATATTCCAACAGTTCTAAACGAATGACTTTTTCTTCCTGTGCTGGTATTGGATGACCCAAAGTTGGAAACTCTAATCGATTCAGCACTAAGTCCTTGATCCGATTTAGGTAAAGGGGAATGGGGAGTGTGAAGGTCAGTAACCCCTCAGTCTCGATTCCAGGCGTCAACATCCATACCTCCACTGTCACAGTTGAATCGAGGTTGGTCACCTGCACCTCTCTCACTCTCCCAGATCTCTGTCCCCAAGACATCTGCTGCTAGATAGGTCCACTCAGGGGTGGCGTATCTTCTGCAGGGCACACGTACCCTCCTTGATCTTCTCGGACTCTCAGAGCCTGAGTCCGTAGCTCCTTCGTCTAGATCTGAATCTTCAGAGATCGGGACAAGGGTTCTCTCTGGATTTGCTCTCAAGCTTGACCTTCTCCTTCTTTCCGGCCAACTAGCTTCTCCATTCCTTGTCCTCCTGCTCCTTGTTCTTGGACTCGTTTCTTGACCACTTACAGCTTGTTCGGTGTCTGACCCAAACTCCCAGCTACTTTCCTCTTCTGAGGCAACTTCGGTCTCACTGGTGTCCTGACCGTCATCAGCCTGTTCCGACACAGGCTCAGCCTCTTCGATCACCTCTACAGCTTGACTTTCCCTCTCTGTGGCTTCTCCGCTTTCCGCTGGATTTTCATCCGAGAGAGGAGCTGTTTCTTCCAGAGGTGCTGGAACTCTTCGGGTGTGTGAGGCGTGTATCCAGTTGGGCAAGCCTCCACACTTTACTGCAGTGTTCGTAACTAGTATGACTTGGAATGGTCCACGCCAGCGCACATCTAGACAGTTCTTCCTGACATGTTTCTTCACCAGGACCCAGTCCCCAGGACACAGGTCATGGCACAGGTCTTGAGCTGATGGAACCTCTGCAGCCTGCACCTCGTGTGGAGAGAGACCTGTCCTTCTATCTGGTGTGCTACGTATGCTCATAAGAACCAGTGGAAGTGCATCAGGCCAGCTCAAGGACGGCGATGAACAAACTTTGGCGAGTCTGGATTTGATGGTGCTGTTGATTTGCTCTACAATCCCCGAAGCTTCTGGTCGATAACTACAGTGGAGCTTCTGGTCTATACTTAAGGCTGAACATAGCATCTTCACTATTTCGCTGTTGAAATATGTTCCTCTGTCCGATTCCAAAGAGGCTGGCACCCCAAACCTCGGTATCAGTTCTCTAAGCAACAATTTTGCTACTGTAAGTGTATCGCATCTACGTGTAGGGTAAGCCTCAACCCATCTGGAAAATATACAGACAATCACTAAGACGTATCTGAGGCGATTGCACTTGGGCATTTCAATAAAATCCAGCTGCATCCTATTGAAAGGCCCCCCAGACCTCCCTATGTGGCTCAGTGTGACTGGTGTTCTCTTTCCTACGTTTAGCTGCTGACAGATCACACAACGCTGACATACTGCTTCTGCCGCTACTCTAAACTTCGGATTGTACCACGTTTGTCTGAATACTCTCACCATGGCATCTCTACCTATGTGTGCTGGTCCATGCAATCTCCTTGCCATTGGACTAACAAGTTCGTTTGGTAAAACTGCTCTCCCATCTGCAGAGATCCAAAAATCCAACCAGCTGTTTCCCATGCCTTTTTCTCAACATCAGGTGCATTCTCCTGGACGCATTTCAGTTTATCCCACGTCTCTGCAGTTTCTAGCAACATAGTCAAATCAGTTCTTTCCTGTATTCCCCCCACTTCTACCTCTGTGAGAGAATACCCCTGTTCCGCACAGTAACGTGCGACTTCATCTGCATATCGGTTACCTTGCGACACAAAATCTGTGTTTTTTGTGTGCGCGGCACATTTAACAACCGCTATAGCTGCTGGACCTTGTAATGCCTCTAACAATAATCTCACGAATTCTCCATTCCTAATGGGAGAACCCGAGGAGGTCATGTAACCTCTTTGAGACCACAACTGCCCATAGTCATGAACTACCCCGAAACCATACTGGCTATCGGTGTATATGGTGACTCGAATTTTATTGCCTGCCAAACAGGCACGGGTCAAAGCAATGATTTCAGCTACCTGAGCGGAGTGTACTCCTTCCAGGCAGGCGGCTTCCACTACTCCGGTAATGGTACAAACTGCATATGCTGCTCTCAGCTGACCGATATCGTCTCTTACGCATGAACCATCAACAAAGAATATTTCATCCGGGTCAGTCAATGGCTCATCTACGATATCTGGTCTTGGTTTGGTGCATAGTTCAGTCACATCAAGGCAGTCATGATCTGTACAAACTTCATCATCAATATCATTAGGAAGTGGCATCAAAGTAGCAGGATTCAAGACAGAGCATCTTTTTAGGGTCACATTCTCAGCAGCCAATATGACTTGCTCATAGCGTGTGAGCCTGCTATTCGTCAGATGCTGAGTCTTGGTCCTAGTCATTAACAATTCCACACAAAGCGGTACGTACACCACTAACTGATGTCCCATAACCACATTTTCACACCTTTCAATGCTGACACCCGTTGCAGCAACGGATTTGAGACATCCGGGCAACGCTGCGGCTACTGGATCTAAGGTAGCCGAAAAGTAAGCAACTGGTCTACGGGCATTTCCGTGTATCTGGGCCAAAACTGATAAAGCACAACCTTCCCTTTCACAGCAGTAAAGCAAGAATGGTTTCTCGTAATCAGGCATTCCCAAAGCCGGGGCACGACACAAGTCCTCCCTCAGCTGTAAAAACGCCATCAAACAATCCTTGTCCCATGGTACCGGACCACTCACCCCCTTGTGCGTCAGTTTTTGTAAAGGTTTTGCCTTCAGTGAAAAGTTGGCTATCCACTGCCGACAATAACCGACCATACCTAGAAACATCCTGACTTCTCTTTGTGTTTTGGGCGCACTCATTTTCATGATCGCCTCTATTCTGTCTGGAGACACCTTCCGTTTTCCCTTTTCAATCCTGTGGCCCAAGTATTGCACTTCTGTCAGACAATACTGCAATTTATTTGGAGACACCTTGTGTCCTTCTCGGCCAAGTGATTTAGTAAGGTTATGGTGTCTACTTTGCAAGCTTCCTCAGTTTCTGACGCCACAAGTAGGTCGTCTATGTACTGGACCAGAACCGAGTTCATGGGCAGTATTAGACTTTCAAGATTTTTCTTCAGCAGCTGGTTAAAAATCGATGGGCTTTCTGTATACCCCTGAGGAATACGACACCATGTTAGAACGCGATTTTCCAGCTTAAAAGCGAACAGATATTGGCTTTCCTCATCTAAAGGGATTGAAAAGAAAGCCTGGCACAAGTCTATTACCGTGAACCATTCAGCTTGGAACGGTATCTGAAACAATATCACTGATGGATTCGGTACCACTGGACAACATGAAACAACGATATTATTAATCTTTCGAAGATCCTGCACTATTCTGTATTTCCCACTAGGCTTCTGCAAACCCATAATCGGGGAGTTACATGGACTTCCCACGATCTCCTTTAGTATTCCCTGTTTAATCATGGATTCGATCACAGGCTTTATTCCTGCAATCGTCTCCGGTGTCAACTTATATTGTGGTGTTCTTGGATAGTCGGCATTGGGTTTTACCATGATCTTTACCGGTTCTACCCCTTTGATCAGTCCTATTTCTTCTCCAGTAAAATCTCACACCTCAGCTGACACCATCTCCTTCAAGTCCGGTGGAAGCTCCTCCACCGTTAAGGTAGGGTATAGTTCCACGCATCCCTGCGAGTTTACAACCTTAAAGTCGGCATCATCGTCGTTAGTCTGCACTTCTACTCCTTCAGGTGTGCAATATATGGTGCAGTTTAGTTTACACAACAGATCTCTTCCTAGCAGACACACAGGGCTTGAATCACAAATCACAAACTGGTGTTCATCACTGTATTTCCCTATTTTCACCGACACCGGTTCTGTCAGAGGATTCGTCATTCTCCTATTTGCGACTCCTACCACCTGGATTGTTTCTCCGGACATTGGCAGACCTGGGACTACCGCCGATCTCAAAGTGGATCGAGTGGCCCCCGTATCCACCAAAAAGGTCGTAGGACATCCAGCCACCTCAGCCTCCACGTATGGTCCCCTCTGATCTACCTCCAAGGCTGCCCCTAGGGTACAGTCTTCTTCCCTATTCACTCGCTGTCCTGTAAGGGGATCAACGTAGTAGCATTCTTCTCCTCCTACGAACAGTGGTAGTTGCCTATAGGTTTTCCCTCCATTTGCAATGCGAGGCGGTTGAGGGAACTGAGTCCCCCCTTTGATAAACTTTCCCTTCGGGAGCGCTGTTCCCTTTACCAGGCTGTTCTGAACCTCATCCTCCTCCTGTTCTAATTCCCCCGTCTCGACATTATAGGGACACTCGCGTCTCCAATGTCCCACCTCGTTACACTGATGGCACCTCGTTGTCTTTTTCAGTGTCGCGATATCTACCCTAGGTCTCGGTTTTTCCTCCTCATCTCTGCTTTGATTAATCTGTTTCTTCCCTAGGGTTCCTGTTCCGTGTTGCCGCTGTCTACCCTTTCCAGCTGACTGCATCTGCACCAACATCAGCTTCTCCTTAAGTTTCTTTGCTTTCGAATCTATTTCATCGCTACAGTACCTCGCATACCTCAGGATCTCATCTAAAGGTTTGTTTTGCCAACAGATCAAATGCTGTTCAATCATTAGGCTTATGTCTGATCTCAATCCCAGGACGAACTTCGACACAAACTGTCCTATGTCTTTGGGATCCATCACGTCCAATCCACTGTACTGTTTGAATGCTTTCAGCAATCTCTCATAGTACTCGTGAACGGTCTCTTTAGGTTCCTGAGTGGTTCGATCTATCTTAACCCAGTCTATGTCCTGCAACGGCACCTTCTCTTTCAACCATGCCATTACCCTCTCGTACTTTTCCATGACTTTCTCTGATGGCCCATTCGTCTGGGCATCTCTATCCGGTTCGGAAATGGGCCATTCAACACTAAGCTTGCATGCCGTCCACAAATCTCCGGGTACTACAATATCAAACAGGGTGTTCAAGTCGACCCACAGCACTTTAGAGATCTTCACGAACCTCTCTACCTGCTTGTACCATTCAACGGGATTCTCCCTTAGCTTTGGGAAGGAATTGGTAAATGCCGCTAGATCCCCCCTACTCCAGGGCACATGCACGTAGTTTCCGTTCGCGATTTCTCGCAAAGGGAAAGCTTCCATTCGCATTAGCCCTCCCTCCGGGGACCCCGCAAGTGTGCTCATTCTGACGGTTCCCCTCTTGGACCATCTTTCCTCCCATTTGTCCAAATTCCTCCACATTCTGATACTCAGGATCAGTTCCTTTATGTGTATTTTCAGCCCGATCGTCCTACGCTCATCTAGATCCTGATCCGTGCAATTTAGCCTGTGGTTACTCTGTAAAGCTTTAGTTCGTGATAAGTCTATCATATACCTGGTTGCCAACTCAGATAATTTTTCATGAACTGACCTCGCTTTCCGAGTAACATCCTTAGCCATAAACAGTATTTCATCCTGTTCATACAGATCGATCCTTTCCATTGGCAATGTGCCGTCTATTATTTCCTCCAAATCTGATTTTAAACTGGTTACATCGAGCCGTTTTGCCTTTATCTCAGCTTTCAGTACCTCACTCCTAAATGGTCCGTTCACATCCCTCTCACCCCCACTACGAGTCCTTCGTCTAGGCACAGGTGAGTTATGAGGAGTCCTTCTTGCTTCTCTTTGTTCCCACCTCTCTAGGTCCCAAGCTTTCCCATCTTCCCTAGGGGTATGATGGAACAATGTTCTATTCCCCATCACTGCATTTTGTCTTTTCGGCTCGGTCTCTCTAGATGCAAGATAGGATCCCCCGTTCTGTTCTAAATCACTGCAACTCCCTTGCTGTCTGGTGTCACTCAATAAACGATAAGGTCCCTCACGGCCCTCCATGTTCCCGCGATCCCGTCCGTGATCACTGGATGCATGGCGAGACCTTTCGCGACTCCCCATACTCTCGTGACTCCAATGTCGCACATTTTCGTCCGGTGTATGGTGAGTGCACCTGTAACTATCTCGGTACTCCTGTGTCCTTCGTTCTCCCTCACTAAGGATGGAGCGAGGCACTCCCCCACATCCTGTACTCTTGTCTTCACACATTTGTCTATTGCCACCGATGGTATGGCAAGTATCTCTTTTGCTTCCTTGACTCCCTCCCTCCCACTCCGGACTGCTTTCGCCAGCTCCGCAGTGAGAGAGGATCCTGTTATTTTGATCTCTCCATTCAGTTTCTGTTTCTATTCTTTTATTCTGAGTCTCTACGGCAGCATCCCATTCTTTCAAGTACTCTCTTAACTCCTTAAAGGATTTCGGTTTCGGTCCCCTCAGATCCATCTGTCCTCTCTGACCCCCCTGTTCTACCCAGGGATCCGTTACTGGACCCAATGGGGTACTCCGACTCCTTGGTCCTAGCAACTGCCTTTGGGAATCGATCGTATTGTTCCTACTTTCCATCTCTGCCCTTTCCCTGTCCCACCGTGCCTGTTCCTCCTGCTGGGCTCCCTCCGGGTTGTAGATTGACACTATAGGACCTATGGTAACAGGTACTTGTAGAGCATCTGGCAGTTGATACGACCTTGTACATTCCGTTTCTGGCACTTTCTGTACCACAAATCTTCCTACTACTCTCTGTACGGGACTAGATTGAGGTACTTCCTCACCTTTCTTGGGTTCCCACTCTGTTGTGGGGAGCGGTCTATATTCCCCCTTCCTAGCCCCGTCCCCCTGCTGTAGTTCGGGACTTTCGGCTTCTCTGTTGTACGGAGGTGGTCTGTCCAATAATAACCTATCTATCAGATCCTCCTCCGTCTCGCTCTCCTCATCCTCTTCTGGAGGTTTCTTTTCTCCCGTAGCCTCTAGCATTGGGTACAGTTTGTCTGCTTCTATTCTTTGCACCCTCCACTTTTTAGCTTCATCATCCCATTTAGCATCCTGCACTGCTCTTACCGATCGTCTCACTCTTTCTTGGCGCCTATTCAG
Source organism: Lissotriton vulgaris (assembly GCF_964263255.1). Taxonomy (NCBI): domain Eukaryota; kingdom Metazoa; phylum Chordata; class Amphibia; order Caudata; family Salamandridae; genus Lissotriton; species Lissotriton vulgaris. The sequence continues at coordinate 1,453,638,541 of NC_141689.1, read as the reverse complement.
GCTCCTGTCGTGTGCCGCCTTGAACCATGCATTGAGGGCTTCGAACTGTGTTGGCCTCGGTAGAGGTCTCGTTGCGAGCATTACCGCTTTCAGCTGATTCAATGCTTCTAACCTAAACGTCCCGTATCTCGGGAACGTTAGTTCCTCATTTCCTTCTGTTAGCTTACTCCACTCGGAGATCCATAGTATTGAGTGTAACCCAACATTCACAGCCATATAATAAGCTGGTGTGCCTTCCGGTGGGGCTTCTTCCCCTGCATACGAGTTCCCTCTATCTCCCTTAAAGATCGCCCTTAAACGTTTAAAACACTTCATTTTCAAGAATCTACGATTTTCCTTAATTCTCTTCCTTGTTTACTTCCCGATGACAAACCACCAATCCCTGCGCGGCTCTCGCTGACCAGCCTATCCCAGCGCGGTTCTACGCTGACCAGCCAATCCCAGCGCGGCTCTACGCTGACGTCACTTGTCCCCTCTGCAGCAGTTCCCCTCCTTTCTCAGCTCGTCTCGCGGTCTTGCATGCGTCTCATTCATACACCGAAAAATGACTACTTCCGACCAAGCGATCACTTTTCTTGACTGTACGTCCACAGCCTAACTGTAATTGTCACCTCAACTGGCGAGACGTCTTCCTCTCACGTCAGACGCTCGCCTTAACTGATAGGTTACTTACACACAGTAAACGTCCGACCAGCGTCCGTTACTCATACACTCACTCTGACATTCCCCCTATCTCGGTCCAACGGGCGATCAATGGTACCTCATGACCCCCTTTACAATGGTAGACAATTACTCTGGGTGTTCCATACACCCGAACCACTTAAGCCCTTCCCTGGACTTAAGATTTTTATCCGGTTGCGCGCGCTCACAACCTTCCCACAATCACACTACAGGCATTCAACTCCGCTTGACATTACGACACAGGTACAACACAAAACACCGCAATCTGGCAACGCATGACCCTTATACTCACTCTCGACCGATTCTGCTGCTTTTCTCTCTCGCACCGTCAGCACCTTCTTCGGCAGGGATTCTTCTTCTGGTCGTCGCTGACTAGGGGCCTTGGGGTAATCTAGACCTAACCTAGGTTGCCTTCCTCAAGAAGCCAACCATCTTTCTCTGCTACCAACTGCGGGGAATGAGATTTTGATATCTTATCTGATCACCTAGATACCTATCTCATTCATCCTTTTTGGATCGATTATTGACTGTCATTGAGTAAGAGGCAAACCCACATAAGTTAAATCAACCCCATAGACTGACGCAACTCTGAAGAACCACTTACGACTGGTAGAGTTTAAAAAGTTTAATATAAACCCAAAGTTATCTGCAAATACAGTCCTCTCAATATAAGATTCAACAAGTATACTGGAACTAAAAGGAACATAAATTCCCTAAAGAATCTCAGTCTACAAATGAATACAATCAAAACCAATTCTAGAATCAGCAAATTGAATAGCATAGACACAAAATGAATATGATGCGTCATTTACATAAAAAGAATAAACAAGTTAAATCTGTCCCTACTCTATGCTAGATGACATCCCTACTCAACAAGTCCTTTACCTAAAAAGGTGTCAGCAGTTTGACTTCCAAAGAAGTTCAAACTCTCTTAATCTCTGATGAAAACCTATGTCGAGAAGCAGTACCCTTTCTGCCTACCCATCCGCTCTCTAAGGGTCCTCGGCCTACTGCTCTCTACTCTCTTGCTCCTTCTCAGGCCATCTGCTCTCTTGCGTTCTGTCTTCTCCCCGGGGTGCTGTCCCTAAATACAAAATCACAGTATGGGTGGAACGCCCCTTTGAGACGCCCACCATGTACACATTTCACGTAGTCATGCTTCTAGTTTTTTCCATAGTTTCGTCTCTTCGAGTCGTCTGTTAAGTTGACCTTTTTCTTCTCAGGCGCCGTCTCCGTCGTGCTGGTAACCCCATGACATTCCAGTTGACACTTCCAGACCAAAGTCTATCACTTCAACAGAGCTCTATTCATTACAACTGTGATTGTAACCCCTTTTGGTCCTGTGAACAGTCACTTCGAAACAAGACCCCAAATTCCAAACGTCCCTTATCTCGCTAGGCCATAAAACTTCATCCAGCATTGTCAATTTAATTTAACGAGACCTTTGACTCTTGTCTCGCACGTACAGATCAAAGCTATCCCCCTATACCTGTGAGACCACTAAATTATATGCAGTGGACTACACTCTTGCGAACCCTTGGTCCGTTAGGTTAAAATAGCACATGAACACACCATTCTACAATTCTGCAACTCTTCTATACGGTATGACTTTTAACACACATATACATAATCGAATTAGTAACTTATTCATTATAATCGAATCCATGTTACATAAAATACAATGTTATACCCTCGTTCTTACACAGTGCTATGTAGTCTGCACCTTTCTTCAATTTATATTTCATCTCTTTCTCCGTTTAATTAATTACATACGTACATGAACTCCGTTTAGCACGTTCTACTGTTCTTAAGCATTTTCACACGTTTCTATATTAGCCCAACCTATATACGGGCCTTTCTATTCTAATGCACATTCTAGAGTAAATACAGATACATTTCCTATTACTTAAGTTACATGTGCTAACCTTACGCTACAAGTGCTAATTTCACGTTACAAGTTCTAACTTTACATTACAGTGCTAATCTTTACATTACAAGCCTGTAAATATGGTACGGATATATTTTTCATTCAAATTGCGCTCTCTCACTACCGTCTGATGCAAGAATACAGCTCAAGATTGCATGTATCACACACAAGGCAATACACCACAAAACTCCACGTTACCTGGCCCAAAAAATCACGTTGTCAGGAGGAAGTAGACACTACAGGGGATCTAAAGATTTTTTACTGAAACCAGCATTCTTCCGTAAGAAGAGATCATACAATAGAGCGTTCACGGGAGCTGCACCAAGGATTTGGAATTCGCTCTCACAGAATATTAGAAGAATCACGTATGGTCCACGGTTCAAAAAAGAGACTAAGTTTGATTTAATGGGTAAATTTGCCCCATACCAAACATCAGGCTACACTAAGACTATTCTGAGTTCGCACACAACCCGTCGATCCGCTGCATTCAGCTGTTCAAGTAGGCTACTGTAAGCTGGATTAAGTCCTGGTAATCGCAGATCAAAGAAACTGGTCTTGCACTAACCAGCTTATCCCTCTTTGATGGAACTATAATAGCTATACTCAGCTAGACTAAAGAGAGTTAGTCCCTTGACCGTCTACAGGGATGTTGTCTATAGACAAGTATCTCGATCGATGTATATTTGTTTAGAGTAGCAATAATATAACCATTGTATGTAGCTAGAATATCAGTAGTGGTCTTATTCCGATACTTATTTATGTTATGGCATGTTTTACTATATCCCAGTGATTTATTTTATTCTTCAATCTGTTGTGGCTTGGGTAAGGGTAAGCATTTGCCAATATTATTGAATACGTATATATACTTGTTTTTAAAGAATTGAATACCCGTTGATTTTGAACGTGGTGGTCATGTAAAGCGCTCTGACACCCAATTTTTGGGTCTTGTTCACTCTATAGAAAACACTGAATAAATAAATAAATAGAGAAAAAAATAAACACATTGCACCAATGCCTGAAGGGAAAAGCCAGAGCTGAATGTAGGCTCTTGCAAAATCTAAATGCACTAACAGGAAGTTGTCCTCGCGGTCCAAACAATGTTCAAACCTCTTTAATCAGGAAGTTGTCCACGCTGACCAGACAATATTCAAACCCCTTTAACGTGATTTGCAGTAGTAAACGAATAACACACATCAATACATGGTTGAAAGTTTGTATATTACTCACATCAAACTAAGAAAGCAAAAAACTTTTAACAAATCAACTTTTCAATCAAAGGAGATCCCACCCCCAAAGTCAACCGCCCGCTCAAAAGCAACATCTATATGTGATGTGAAAAAAAGATGTGGGAAACCAATTTAGTGAAGGTTTTATTGAATCAGTGTCCCAGTGCTTAATTTGAGCCGGATTATCAACACAGCCATTTATGACAGTCTGCACTGTTTATCTTAATTACAGATTAACACAACAACAGTTGTTTATGACTAACATCTGCTGCTCAAGCCATTATTGTAACTTTGGTGTCTGGAATAGTCTGAAATGTCATACTTATAGGGTGTCTTGATTAATAGTTGATTCTGTCACTGGTGGCACGTATAGGGGCGATGAGTAGTGCAAGCTGCAGTAGCTTCTTGACGAGGACCCTAGCACTTTTTTTTTCTTTTAAAAATTAAGCACTGCTATGTCCCCCCTCCCCCCCCAAACTCAATGATACAAGTCCTAAGGCTTGAACTGGGTTTTGACCTCTTGTGACGTGTTAGCAAAATCACTGCTGAGGTTCTTATTTACTCTTGCAAAAAATGGTAATAACGACAAATTTTCAGCCAAAATTGTGAGGGATGCACAGAATCTTCCACACAAATTATCACGTCAAATTGCTAACTTTTCGATTAATTCACAGTTAAAGCTTGTCATTTAAGCAAACTTCAGTGGCAAAGATAAAACGCCTCCTAAGTGAAACGGCCAGAGAGGTTACTCAACGAGAACTCAGGATTCTACTCTGATTCCAGCACCTACCGTTATCTGTTGCAATGCTGCTCTGATTTGAACACCGTATCTTGGTCGCCTGTGCTTGGAATTTCCTTTAACCATAGTTCGTGGCAGAAGCGTATTACAACATCTTCATATGGATAATGATTGCAGCTTCGATCCATGCTTTCCATTATGCCCACTTTTAATTGTCTCTTGGTCTCTGTGAATTGCCTCCTTTTCAATTCCTTCACAAACAGAAAAGTCTATTTTCACTCTCGCTTTCTAAGTCGCCAAGGACAATTAACAAAATCACCTCAAGGTAACTCCACTCTTGATGGAATTTGTCATTTCTCAATGAGACAGTATTTTTCTTAAAACACTCTACACCACAACATCTTACAACTCACTAAATACTGGATGCTCTCCTTCAGCATCCAGTATTCTCCTTGAGCCCTAAAGGGCCATAATTAGGCCCAGGGCCTAATTATGACTATGGCGGGCCATAGGGCCGCCATAGTCATGGTGGCGGTCCGACAATCGCCACACTGCAGGACGGCCCGCAGTATTACTACTGCAGAGATTGGACTGCCATGAGAATGCCACAACCACCAGGGAACCGCTTTCCCTAACGGTCCTGCGGTGGTCTGAGGGCTGCAATATGCTTGATGGTGCCCTAAGGCACCGCCATGCATATTACAACTTTCCTCACTTCCAGCAGTGTCATGGAGGTCCGTCCTCCATGTTACTGCTGGCAGTGAGGAAAGAAAGGAGGCCCCACAGGACCCCCTCTTTCCCCTGTGGATGGGGTGCATGAAGGGGGGCACATGGCTCCCTTCAAGGGGGCACACTGCCTTTCCTATGATCCTTTGAAAGGCAGCACTGTGGGCCAGCCGCTGCAGAATTGCCTGCCTGATTTTAACTTGTAATCTTACAGGCGGTGCGCAGGCAGCTTTGGTAGTCCAGGAGTGGGCTGCGGTGCGGCGGCCCACTCCAGGATTGACAAAGTCGTAATCAGGCCCTTAGTGTCTTACCCTATGGATCACCTGCAGGCTGACTAGTGTGATTGACCCATTAGCACTATCAGAACAATATCAGCTTCTTTGATTTTACCAGTTTATTATTTTCTACGATCCTTCTTCAGGAAATCCTTTAAAAGTTTTCACATTTTAAATTAAAAATAAGTTTTGCCATGAAGAAACTAGGGGCCAGATGTAGGTAATTCTATTTTATCGATTCATAAATACCGAATTTTACCGATTCGGTATTTATGAATCGGTAAAATAGAAGCTGGGAGATGTAGGTAGATTTTAAATTTCAATTACCGAATCGGTAATAATCGGTATTTACCGAATCTGTAATTACAGAATCGGTATTTCCCATTGATTCCTTTGGGCTTTGAAGCCCATAGGAATCAATGGGAAATACTGATTCTGTAATTACAGAATCGGTAAATACCGATTCCAGCAAGGGTGCAGGGGGTGTCACTTTGACACCCTCTAGCACCCCCAATACAGGCATGTGTGCCATGTGGCACACAGACATGCCCTAAGGGCATGTCTGTCTGTCACATGGCATAGGTGTGCATGCACACATGTGCATGCACACCTGGATTCGGTATTTTACCACCCAATTGGATTGGGTGGTAAAATACCGAATCTGAAAGGCCTTTTGGACTCAGAAGAGTCCCACCTACATATGGAAGTTACCGAATCGGTAAAAATACCGAATCGGTATTTTACTGATTCAGTAAATTTACCGATTCTGTAAATTTACCGAATCTGTAAAATGATGCCCCTACATGCCGATTCCTAAATACCGGTCGGTAACGGCCGAATTCGGCCGTTACCGACTGGTATTTGGGCTCCTACATCTGGCCCGTAATCTATAAATGTTTTTTTAGTGCAGAACTTGCTGGTCGGTACCGTCTAATGTTGACCTGTTTCTTGTAATTATATTCACTCAATTCTACTCACCACAGGCGCTGACTTTGAAACGTGATCTGCTTTTCTAAAGTGCACTTCAGAAATATAAGTGTCAGTCACCACGCTGAAGAGCAGTAACCCATGAAATACTCTAATATCATTACAAGGACCTTTTATACATTTTGTTTTGATCAGCAAGATCTGGCATCGTTATTTGCATGTATTAACATAAAACGTTACTACTTGTCTGAAAGTATTTGCTACTGACGTGTCCTGATTACACAATGCCCATCATGTCCTAGAGGTTGCACAGCTTCACCCTCTCTTCTCTGCAAGTGAGTTAAGAAGGCGGCTGTGTCTATCCACTCCGCTGTGTCTTATTCTGAATACGAGAAAATGCAAATGAAACTGAAACGAACTTTTGTAAGACAACAGAATTTGCTGGCAAGATTGAAGCCTTGCTATGAATTAATTCCAAGGCACATTACAAAACCCTACAGAATGAAACAGCTGTCCCAAAGTCCCATTTGTGTTTGCTGATCTAAAGTATTTGTTTGGTCCAGAATAAACTCAGTGGAAATTTTTAAGTTTTGAACTGCTTAGGCAGCCTGCATGTTTTTAAACTGTACCTAAACGATGTAATAATCACACCAGGTCTGGATGTGGAACGGCATATTCTTTATTTTGCCTCACTGACCAATGCCGTTCTGTTTGATCCATTTCTTTGATTTTTTTATTTTAACGTTTTATTAACATTTTCATACAATAAAAGAAAATAGACGAGAAGTAAAAAGAGAGTACAGTGGCGTTGCGCAAATTCTAGGAGAGGCCAATAAGAGCATTTGCAGATTTCATGCAAGGTAATGTGAGGGCATTGCAGATCACATCATGAGGAGTATTGTATGAGAGGTCAATAAAACATTTGTAGAATTCATACAAGGCAATGTGAAGAAATTGCATATCAAATCATTAACATTCATTAAATAGGTCAGATCAGCGAAATTCATTAGGTATTGCAGCATTTGTGGAAAGCTTCCATATTTAGACGGTGACAATTTATTTCTTGTGTGAGGGGAATGTAGAGTGGCGAGGAAAGTATAACTTATGGAGAGGAGTAGTGAGATAGGGGAAAAATTAGGAGTGGGAGCGGGATAGGGGATATCCCACAAGCCTAATTATGGAAGGAGGGTTCTTGGGTAGAATGAGAATTTGCCTAGCCTTCGTGCTGGTAAGTTCCAATTCTATTAAGGACTCGGAGGCGAGTATTATGCCTTCTTCGTTCGCTTTATTACTTCACACAGCAGCAAAAAAAGAAAAAAAAACTACATTTCCCATGAACACTTGGGAAACAGGAAAAGTCTGAACATTAGTCCTTCGTTAGTGTCAGCACTCCGGCAGCGCCCATCATGCACCGCTGCTGCTTCCTCTTCCTCTTTCTTCGCGCGATGCCCATGTTCCAGCATTCTCACACATCCTGTTTGGGACCATCATTCCCTGCAAAAATCGCAATGTCAGATACCGACCAACTACTTAGCACAACTTAAGGCACATGGCAAGAGAAAACAGTGCCAAGCAAATACAGCCAGAACAGCAGAAACATTCCATGAAAGAGTTACTTACATTCCATACAGGGAGGGCCCACTTCTTGGAAGTCATTGGGAGGGATAATCCTCACCTCCGAGTCCTTAATAGAATTGGAACTTACCAGCATGTAGGCTAGGCAAATTCTCATTCTATGGCAGGACCGGAGGCTTCGGATTATGCCAGTTCAAAGCTTGTTGACAACTAGCCGAGCCACTTCCAACACTGGCTTGAAATAAAACCTCTTAAAGGTGGAATCTGACGACCAATCGGCCGCTCGCATCAGATCCTCTAACCTAGCCCCAAGGGCAAACGCTTTAGAGGCCATCGCCCCTCACGCTGAATGAGAACCGAGTTGCTTGGTATCAATCCCCGCCTCCTGCATCACCCAACGCACCCACCTGGCGATTTTTGGGGAAGAAACAGCCTTGTACGGTTTTCGTAGGGCAATGATAAGTTGTCTTTCGCCCGGAGGGCGAGTGTTATCAGTCATATCCTCATAAGCACGGAGGCACTGCACTATACACAGTTTGGGGGAATCTGGAAAGGCCGGGTACGAAATAACCTGTGTGTGGGACTTAGTCCGCCTACTCACCGTAAAAGACACCCCATCGAGGGTAAAAACTCTGGCAGTAATGTCAAGAGCTTGTACGTCCAAGACCCTCCTGCAGGATATCAAGCACAAAAGCATTGCCAACTTAGCTGTGAGTTCTTTACCAGAAAACGGGGATTATTTGCTGGGCGCACAGCGTGTTTAGTAAATTCCAAAGTCTGTATGGATCACCAGAGTATCGCCTTCTGTTCGGAGGCGTAATACGTTAAGGTAAAGAGTTGCACTCTCAACACTGAGAAATGTCCTCCAGGATCCAATAGTGTCCTTGTATCAAGGTTTCATGAATGATTGAGACTCTGCTCGAAAAATGGTTGTCAGAATATTTATTCACATGTATTTCTGGCTTGTTGGTTCACAAGCATTTATTATTCATATTCCTTCATCATTTCGCACTCATACGATCCCAATGCATTTCGGCATTTCCATTATGCCTTCATCTGGGGATATATTTCGCGAAAGTACGTCCGTGACGGCCAAAGCAGTCGCTGATTTCAGCGACTGCTTTGGCCGTCACGGACGTACTTTCGCGAAATATATCCCCAGATGAAGGCATAATGGAAATGCCGAAATGCATTGGGATCGTATGAGTGCGAAATGATGAAGGAATATGAATAATAAATGCTTGTGAACCTAACAAGCCAGAAATACATGTGAATAAATATTCTGACAACCATTTTTCGAGCAGAGTCTCAATCATTCATGAAACCTTGATACAAGGACACTATTGGATCCTGGAGGACATTTCTCAGTGTTGAGAGTGCAATTCTTTACCAGAAAGAAATCTATTTGGCTGCCAAGACAGAAATAAGTTCAGAACCCTGTTTACATCCCAAAGGATGGAATACCGTGGTTCGGGAAGCAGCGAGAGGCGGATCCCTCTCAGAACTCTGCACACCAAGGGGTGCTCCCCAACCGGGGAACCCTGCACAAGGTCTTCACCAGCCGAGATTGCGGAACGGAAAGTGTTGACTGACCGATAGGTTAGGCCATCTTCTGCCAAACCGGCCAGGAAGTTAAGAACGTAGACTACATCTGCCCATAGGGATCAAAACTCCGTCGCACACACCAGCGACGCCATCTATACAAGGCTGATCGGTATCTCCTGGTCGTGCAATCAGCCCATGCCTTGGAGAGCAGAACCTCTGCTTTCCCCGAAGGCCTGGAAGCGTCCAACGATGCCGGAGATCCTCCAAGCCATCAGCCTCAGTGATCCTTCCTGGACCAACCGGTGGGGAACCCCGTCCGGACTGAGCAGAATGTGAGGAGAGTGGGGGAGTAGGATTGGAAAATCCCAAGAAAGTTCCAGAAGAACCGGAAACGAAACTTGAGACCTCCACCATGGTGTGATCAACACTGCCTCTTCCAACTGTCGACGCAGCAACGCTGACACTCGTGTTATCATTGAAAACGGAGGAAACGCTTACCCCCTCTCACCCGACCAATCCTGGAGGAAAGCGTCCGTTGCCTCCACCAACGGATCCGGGCGCCAACTGAAGTACCTCGGAAGCTAATGATCGAGGCGCGACGCAAACAGGTCCACTGAAAGAGACCCCACCTGGCCGGCAACAAGGAGAACACCTGAGGGTCCAGCTTCCACACGCTGGCATCTAGAAGGTGCCGGGAGTGCCAATCTGCCACTTCATTCTGCCGACCCGGCAGATACTCCGCAGTGACCGACACCTGATGGTCCAGGCAAAAGTGCCAAAACTCCCCCGCAAGGTCCGCTAGCATTTTGGATCTGGTCCCCCCAGATGGTTGATATATCGGACCGCCGGCACGTTGTCCATCCGTAGAAGGACACACAATTGCACTCTGTCCTTGGTCCAACACTGGACCGCAAAGGACCCCGCTTGCAACTCCAAGCAATTGATATGTAACAACTGCTCGTGGGCAGACCATGCGCCACCTGTGGAAAAATCTCCGCACCTGGCCCCCAGCCAGATCGACTGGCGTCTGACTCGATAACTATATCCGGGGATGATCCAAAAATCGCACGGCCATTCCAGGCCTCCATGTGCATCAGCCACCACTGCATCTCGTCCCTCACTTCCTCCGGCAGAGGAATCAGCTGAGAGTACGTCAGGCCCTTCCTTAGGTGATATGTCTTCAGACGCTGCATTGCCCGATAATGAAGAGGGCCTGGGAATATGGCCTGAATCGAAGATGACAGAAGACCCACCAAACGTGCCAAGTGGTGCAGAGATATGAGCGGCTTTGCCAGGGTCTGGCGTAGCTCGTGTCTGATCTTCGCCCTCTTTATAGCGGGAAGGCTCAAAGTGGAAGACACCAAGTCTATGTTGAACCCCAAAAAGGTGGCAAACTGGACAGGAACCAGAAGGGGATTATTCTCGTTGATAACGAAACCCAGTCCCTGAAGCAGGTCGACTGCAATCTGCAGTTGGACACTAGCCGCTCTGGACACTGTTCCATGAACAGCATGTCGTCCAGGTACACAATCATTCTCATACCCCGTACCTGCAAGGCCTCCACCGCCGGACACTGCACCTTTGTGAAGCACCACGGTGCCGAGTAGAGCCCGAAGGGCAGCGTAGTGAATTCATAAACTTGACCGTCCCACCTGAACTGGAGGAAACGACGGTGAGGAGGGAAAATCAGAACTGCCAAGTAGGCGTTTTTTAAGTCGAGCCTGACCATCCAATCGGACGGACGCAACACATCCCTCAAGAGGTGAATCCCCTCCATTTTGAAACGGCGGTACAACAGCCACTCGTTGCACTCCCTCAAATTGATGACTGGACGTCGGCCCCGTCGACCTTGTCGACCACAAAGAGGTTGCTGAAGAAACCTCCGGGATGCTCGCACGCGCCGGAGATCGCCCCTTTGTGGAGGAGGGCGGAAACCTCTTCGCGCACCAAGTCTGCATCTCGCTGTGAGAAAGTAATGGGGCGGGGAGGATGCAGCTGACACGGACGACCATGGAACTCCAGCTGGAAGCCCTGGACCGTCTGCAGCACCCAAGCCTCGCTTGTAAGGGAAACTCATGCTGGGAAAACTGCTGTAAGCGCCCCCCAACCGCAAACCCGCTGAGGGTAGCACACTCACCTCTTCCAGCACTTTGTTGCTGGCCTCTTTGGCCCCCACGGCCACTGAATCTCTGTCCCCTTGGCGGGTAGAAATTGTTGAATGTGGCGTTGTCCTGAAACTGACCGCGGCCGAGCCTTGACCCCGATCGGAGCTGTTGCCACGACCGAACGAGCGGCCCATGCCACGTCCGGCCCTCTCAAAAACCAGAGGGGCAAAAACTTTCTTTATATTGGACTGTGCCCTGTCCAGAGAAGTAAATGTGGCCACATATTTGCCAAACTCCTTAATGAAAGGGTCCCCGAACAGTCCCTCTTGCTCCACTGCGCCAGCCTCAGAAGAGGTGAGGTCACCCAGCTTAGGGTTGATCTTAATCAATAGCGACCTCCTTCTCTCAGTAGAGAGGGCGCAGTTCGCATTGCCAAGAAAAACAATGGCCCGCTGCGCCCAATTGGAAAGGTCCTCCGGGGATATAAGATACCCCGAGACCTTGGCCTCTTCGGCCATGTCAAGAATCTTGGTCATGGGACCCACCGCATCTAACAGGTTGTCCTGGCAGGTACGCCTGGACCTATCTATACCCTTCCTAGGGTCCTTGACAAATTTAGCCAAAAACTTTGCCATCTTCGGGTCAATATCTGGGGTCATTGCCACCTTACCGTCTAAGGTGGGGCGAGGACACTCCGCTCTAAGGCGGTTGCGGGCATACTTATCCACGGGCTTTCGCAAACGGTTCGCCACATTCTGGCCTACCTCTTCCCCGGGAACCCAGTCCGAAGACCGGGGGTGGACTATATTGTCCGGGTCCAGCATGTCCGAAGGGCCCCCGGAGGCGGCAGCTTGGGACGGAAGCCACGACCTAGAGGAGCAGGCCTCCTCGTCCGTATCCGGAGAATCCCCATCCTCCTGTGGCTCCAGGGGACATAGTGCGCGGGGTCGGGGTGGAACCTCCATTGGGGGCACAGGGGTGGGCTGGGACCCCTTGTGCACCATAAAGGCACTTTTAACTCTAGCAAAAGCCTCAGAGTCAACCCCTTCAGTACAAGGCTTCTTAGTAGGAGGGGGGAGGGTGAAGGCGCTGGGGCCGGGGCCGGGGCTGGCACGGGAATGAGGGCCGCAAGTTTCGCGTACGCCTCATCCATCCGCGCTGTGAGGCGCTGCTCTAGGGGAATCATGGCCCGATCAACTGCCCTATAAAGGGAGTCATCCACCGCCTGGTAAAAATCGTCATCCCATGTGGCGTAATTCAGAGGGTCCTCCTCTGGGTACTAGCTTTGGCCCCCCTGCATCATGAGGTAAGTTAGGCTCCGAAGGGTATCAGAGATATGGCACTGCAATTAAACAAGGACCCTCACGGGTACTAATTTCAAACTGGGAGGGAGCCCAGAAAATGTGGGGACACGAAAGGCACACAATTTAAGGGGGGCTAGCCCTGGGGACGCGCAACCCTTCAATTTATAGGGCACCACCCGGTAAAGCATCCCACTGCACCAACAGACTGGTGCTTATTCCGACCCCTCAGGGTGTAAAGAAGTTGAAATACAACCCACACAGGGCGTTACAGTCAGGGGAAAAACCTAATTTTGTGACCCCAAAGGTGTCTGACCGGGTGGCAAGGGACCAGACAAGCCGCCTGTGGCAAACGTGCGAAAAAACGCTTTGAAAAGCGTCTCTCTGTCGCGCTGGTCACAGAGGAAAAAGCTCGCCCCCTGGCGGTGGGAGGACCACACCGCGCTGTCACTGGGCACAAAATTGCGTGAGGAGCGCTAAAAGCGTCCCGCGATAATCAGGGGACTCTGAAAATAAGGAAATATGTTAGCGCTAGCCAAAACACCACACCGCTAACACCACAGCCCCCAAAACCCAGGAGAGAGAGCAAAAAACCACTTCACTTGCTGCTGAGCAGCGAAGAAAGAGGAAGAGGAAGCAGCAGCGGTGCATGATGGGAGCTGCCGGAGTGCTGACACTAACGAAGGACTAATGTTCAGACTTTTCCTGTTTCCCAAGTGTTCATGGGAAATGTAGTTTTTGTTGTTTTTTTCTTGCTGCCTGTGTAGTAATAAAGCAAAGGAAGAATGTATAATCCGAAGCCTCCGGTCCTGCCATAGAAATCAGCTCAGGACCCTGATCTGAGAGTGCAGTAGTCTTTCTGTAAGCGTCTAAGGGTAACCATAGTGGTCTGGATTTATTGTGGTTGAAATTTAGGTTGGGAATAATGTTGATGGAGTTTCTGAGAGAGCTTTCCTAGGCCCACCAAGTGTGGTAAGAACTATATTTGAAGTCTTTCCAATCATAAAGGATCTTTTTGACTCCTAACATGAGTAGTAAGTATAATAGTAGGAGTTCTGTCTTGTTAAGTGGGAGGGGTTGGAATCAGGAAGAGCCCAAGGGCCTGACCATATGCTTGGATCTAGAGTTACTTTACAGAAGAAGATGTTGCTTATGGTTTTGTTGATATCTTCCAAATATGAACGGAGCAAAGGGCAAGAAAATACAATGTGTTCAATGTCACCAACCTCGGTTGAACAATTCCAGCATTTGTCCAAGTTTATTAGGCCCAGTCTAAAGAGTTTGTCCAAGGGGACCTACGTAGCGGCCAGTATTAACATTGTGAGATGATGGGGGAGATTTTGCGTTTAGTAACATATTTCCATACTTGTGACCAGATTTTCTCAGAAACATAAGCATAGCCTTCTTTACGGTAGTAATCAAACCATTTGTTTAGACATTTTTGTACGGAATTGGGAGTGTGGTTGTAAATGATTTTATACAGTTGTTATGGCTGGATTTTCCGTTGAAATGGGATCAGCCCCCAGGGGCCCCTATGACCCAGCCAAAACGTACTCACCTTCCCTCCTTAGACAGTATTCACAATGGATAGATGTACGGATATATATATATATATATAGGTCGTACCTAAGGATGGGGAATATACATAGATTTTCTACAATATCTTATTCACATCAGTTGGTCTCGCGGCCACCCTGACCCAGACCGGTCTACCCTAGGGCAGATCTGACACACAATCCGGTGCGTCTACACATGGGCCTGCAGAACCCAATGCTCCCTTTTCCAAACCGTTCGCAATCCTGCGAAACTACACGCTAGTTCGACCTCCTAACGCTCTCACTTATTCAAGCCACAATCCTGTGGGTATCGGCACTGGTAATCCTCCCCAGTGTTCTCACTAACGCCGCATATCAACGACGACCACATTCCTATGGACACTCATCAGGATAATATCTCAGTTACCTACTCGGGATAAAACTATAATAATGACGTTTGATACGGTTCCCAAATTATAGGGTGTACCTCCTATTCTTGGCATCAAAGGTCCACTCACTCCCTCTTTGTTCGATCACTATTTACCTGATCGGGATTTCACATCCGCTCACATAAACAACGCTCGGCTAGGAGATACATTTACCAAGATTGAACATGAACATGAGGCACACGATAATTCCATAAGAATTAGGATATTTATTAACAGTAGACACAAATCACATTACTATGCAACATAACTTCTGCAAAGAAAAGGTAAAGATTAGAGTGCACATTCTATTAGAGTTAGGCGGAGGTCACCTGATTAGTGGGAAGTCTGGACTCGGCAGTCATCTAGGTTCCCTTCTCGTCTCTGTATCCTGGCTCGCCTTGCAGTCACCCCCAGCCGTCACAAGTACACGTCTGCACCGCTAGGCTCAACCTCGTCTGCTTCCCTTCAGGACACCGGAACCTTGCTGATTATTAGCTACCGTCTCTCTCTCTCTCTCTCTGTATCAGTGCGCTCCGCGCTGCTTCTCGTTCCGTCTTTCTCAGAGAGTTTCGGTCTTAAATCTTTCTCAGACTTCAAAGATGGCGACTTGTCCACCATAAGATGAATAATGGCAGAGATGCTAACGGCTAGATGCCGCCTACGGACTAACTGACAAACTGACTAACACCTTCGCTAATATCAAAGCCCATTCCTTCATGGAAATTCACGGCCAGTAACCTGCCGCCCACCAAATTCTTGTACCTCCCCGTACCAAGGACACTTTCCCAGCCGGCCGGCCTGAAGTTGTGTCTTCGGAGTGGAGAAAAATACATTCCTTCGATAAGGGTCAGCCTGAACCGGTTCTCTCCAAGCGAACAACAGCTTGAAACTAAAACACTACATTTGACCTAGAAAGCCTTCTCGGCTACCGGGCAGAAAGCAAAATGGAGTCTGTCTCGTTTAAGGCCTACGGAGCCCACAATATGCATAGCTCCATGGAAAATAGCCCAGCATGTTAGCAAATGAGCAAATCATAACTAATACTTATATATCTATCCCCTAACTTAAATTCATAAGCCTTACTTTAAGAAAAATGGCACGAAAATGCCCTAATATATGTAAGACAGGGTCCCTATCTATAGTCCTAATCCCTATGCTATGGGGGTGATAGGCTGGAGTCACTCTCCATCATTCTCCTTCTCCAAAGAGCCAGCAAAAAGGCAGCCATTACATTACACCCCTTGACTCCAGTCTATTAACCACAAACTAAATGGAGCTAACATCAGTAGAAGAATAATATGAAACAAAACTAACTGATCTACGACCCTTGCTAAGTCTAAAAAATTGGAGCAGGGAAGGGATGCATTGAATAAAGCAACAAATAGCTATCAGGACACAAATAGCGACAATAACCCCCCCTAAAATCTGTCGTAAGGAATGCAAGTCAGGCAGCCAATTAAAAAGCCAGTCAAAGAAACCCTGATCTATATGTTGTCTAATTTCTGCAGTCAAGTCGTGGAGTTTGTCAATATGGGATTGGATAGCTTTAGAATGGTCAGACAAATTAAAACAGCACAGACCTTCAAAATCAGAACATTCATGTCCATGTTTCAACAAAAGATAATCAATAGCGGCCCTGTTCTGCAAAATAGCTCTACGTTCACCTTGGGCATCTAATAAGAGATCAGATAAAACAGTAGATGTTTGGTTAATGGACTTAACCATCCAGCAGGCCATTTTGCCGATTGTTTTGGCATTATAAACGGCCAATGCAGGCACTCCAATAATAGAAAAAGCTAAACCAAGATATTCTGATCTGGAATAGAGATGAACAGAGGAATCACAATCTTCATGCAATGACATAGAATCACGTACAATACGGGAATGTGAAGTAGGATGTGAGGAAAACATTAGCAAACTCAATCTAGTGATGGCACATGGGCCACCAGAAATATTCGCAGGAATATAGGGCCAAGACGAATTCCCACAAGAAAAGAGCCATCCAGCTGGCAATAGCATTGAACGATAATGGCTAGTGGCTACTAATAAACGTTTACAGGTCATATTATTTTTAACTGAAAGACATGAATTCGGAAGTCTCTTTGAACATAACAAACGTTGATGAGCCGAAAAGGAAGTAGCGGCTTGGAGCTTCAGCTTCAAGCACTCAGTAATAGCTTTAGGGTCACAAGTCATAATGAAACATAGGTCTCCAGGGGTAATATTAAAAGTAGTAATGCGGGAATGAATAGGGACATCAAGGTCTGGAAGAGCAGTACATGAGGGACAAAATTCATGGGCCGCAAAATCACCCAGAATAACATTAGGTCGGGCATTAGATATATTAAAAATATGACGTAAAGTCTCAGTGGATGCAGGGACAGCAACCAAACAGATCGCTAAAATGTCAGTGACAGATTTCATGGGCGTGAGACGGAAATGTGGAGAGTTCGTGACCCGCTTTGCGAGTGTAATCCAAAAATTATTCGAAGTTGCCCACGCAGACCGCGGGGCTCGAATTATCCCATCAACCGGCGTCGGTGGATCCTCTCCTCTCCCGGCGTAGCAGGCCAAAAGGAGTCCAGCGCCGACACATCCTGCAGCAGCAATCCAAAGAATGATCTGAAAGAATACAAATACAGACCTTAATCATTCTCGTAAGTAGCATTTATCAGCTGGGACAGCTTCCCAGCCATCTTTCCCTGGCTTCATCACCAAAACGGTGTTGTCATGACCGGTCGCAATAATATCAGCCTGTTCAGGAGGATTTTTAGGCGATTGCACCCATATTTTAGCTCCAGGAAGATCAGACGATCCGAAGCCTTTTTGTCCTCGCACAGTTAGCAACGTTGGGGCAGAGCCTTTTTTGATCTCACCACTGAAGACAGGCATAATCAGTAACTGAGCAACACGGTCAGACTTTTTGATGAACAAATCCGTCTCACTGCTATTAAGCAGGAGAACTTTAATCTCTCCCTGATAATCACTGTCAATTACTCCTCCGAGCACTTGTACACCTTTCAGGGCCAGGCCAGATCTAGGGGCAATTAATCCAAAGCTACCGGCAGGTATACAGACACCAATGCCAGTTTCAACAATGATTCGATCCTTTCCTGGAAATTTAGCATCATTTAAAGCATGCAGGTCGAGGCCTGCGGAACCTGGGGTCGCTCTACATGGAGCCAAAGCACCGGGGGTAATTTCCCAATACATGACAGTATTCGATACAGAATTTGGTTTTGCATCAACATTTGGAGGAAACAAACGCATTAAAGGAGATTCAGCATGTAACAAAGGGCGATTATTTAAAATTAATAAAGCTTGAAGTAGGACATCTCTCCATTGGCTGTAACGGTCATCAGTCAACTTGCGCAACTGTTCTTTCAACAAGCCATTCATTCTCTCAATCAGTCCTGAAGCCTGTGGATAATATGGAATATGAAACACCCAATCAATATTATTTTCCGTACAGAATTCCTGCACCAATCTTCCACGAAAGTGGGATGCGTTATCTGATTGAATTTGAAAAGGGACACCATAGTACAGAATAATCAGCTCCAGGGTTTTAATTGTATTCACTTGGGTAGCGTTCTTGCAAGGGAAAGCGACCAAAAGGCCACTATAAGTATCAACCACTGTGCAAATATATTGACAATTTCTGCTCATAGGGAGCGGGCCAATATAATCAATCTGCCAAATTTGGGCGGGCAATTTACCTCGATGCAAGTGACCTCGAACAATCTGGGGCACCTCTTTTTTCCTAGAATGCTGACAAATGGGACAATGTAGAATGACATCTTTTATTAAAGAAAAGGGAATATGAATTCCTCTATCGGCAGCCCACCTGCTAGTGGCTTTCTCTCCAAAATGTCCTGCTTTTTGATGGGCCCACTTCGCCAATCCCGCCAAATCAGAATCCTGCATGTCCACCACTGCCTCAGAAATTTTAGACTGTTCATCTGCAATATTATGGAAAAATTTGTCAAGGGAGTCAATCGGAGTATGAGCATCCACATGAAAGATTGTTACAGTACTCTGCGGGAGCAATTCCCAAATTTCTTGCCACAGTTCCTTGCCCCACAGTCCCTTTGAATGCAATTCCCAATTATGAGAATGCCATGTTGGCAACCACACCGCTAGTCCATTCGCAGTGGACCAGGAATCAGTGAAAATATGACATGTGCCTGGTAGTTCCTGTTTCAAAACTTGGTAAACTGCATAGAATTCAGCATATTGGCTACTCTTACCATCTCCAGTTGTGCTCAACAATTTCTGTGTAATCGGGTTATATGAAACAGCTTTTCAATGTCTTTTGTCACCAATGAATTTCGCAGAACCATCCGTAAACCACACATGTTTTCTATCCTCCGCGGACAGATCATCAAATGATTTACCCCACTTCACGGGAGACTCCTGCACTACGGGAACCGAACACTCACTTTCAATCTCATTGGAGGGCGCCTGCGCCACTCGCTCATGTAAAACCGCCACACCTTTCGGCCCCACACGTGCCCTGTCCTGAATGTACCATTTCCATTTAATCACACTAGCCTCCTGAGCATGTCCAATTCGATTGGACTTTGGTGAACTCAAAACCCACTGCATAATGGGAATTTCAGGCCTCAAAATCACAGCATGGCCTAAGGTCAATTGCTCGGTATCCACCAGAGCCCAATAACAAGCAAGCAACTGTTTTTCAAAAGGTGAGTAGCGCTCACCAGCCTCAGGTAACTTTTTGGTCCAAAAACCTAATGGCACTTTTTGTCTGCCTTGCTTTTGCCACAAACTCCAATTGGCATACAGGCCTTCCACGGACACATTCAAATCCACATCACCTTCACTCACAGGCCACAAATCCAAAGCATACTGAATAGCTTCTTTAGCCAAATTAAAAGCGGTCTGTTGAGACTCACCCCATTCAAACGCATTCTTTTTACGGGTGACACGATACAGTGGAGCCAAGATTTGACTCAAATGGGGAATATGCTGACGCCAAAATCCAAACAAACCAATAAAGCATTGAGCCTCTTTCCTGTTTCTGGGAACTGCAAAATCAAGTATTTTACGCTTTACTTGTGGGATCACTTCTCTGTGACCCTCATGCCAATTAATACCTAAAAATTTCACATTTTGGGATGGAGTTTGTAATTTGTCAGGATTAATTTCCCAGCCTTTCGCTCGCAAACAGTCAATGATCTGATCTAAATGGGACTGTACCTGGTCCTGCGTTTCACCTTGAATTAAAATGTCGTCAATATAATGACAAACCTGAACTTGTGAATTCGTAGGCACTTCAGACAAATGCTCCGCCACCAGCCGGTGACAGATCGTAGGACTATGTATATAGCCTTGAGGAAGACTCCGGAACGTCATTTGACGTCCATTCCATGTAAAACTGAATTGTTCCTGACATTCGGGGGCAATCGGAATTGAAAAGAATGCATTAGCAATGTCAATAGAAGCATACCATGTACCTGGATGCTTTTGAATTCTTTGAATCAGCGTGACAATGTCAGGCACTGCAACAGTCAAGTTAGGTGTATTTTTATTCAGTTCTCGATAATCAACAGTCATGCGCCAAGAATTGTCACTTTTGCGCACGGGCCAAACGGGATTATTCCAAGCAGATGTGACCGGAGTAATGACTCCCGCGTCCACCAAATCCTGAATAGTAGCAGTAATCTCCTCATGACCACCTGGGATACGATACTGTTTCTGACAAACCACCTTCGTGGCCAAAGGTATTTTAATAGGTGGCATTCGTAAGCGGCCAACCCGTACGGGTCTGGTCCAAATGTACTGTCGTGTACCAAATTGATAGTATCCATCATCCAAATGCAAAGTCATACCTTTCAAAATGTCAATTCCAATAATGTATTCCAAAAGTGGCACAACCAACACAGAGTATGCTCTACGAGGAATCCTACCAATTTTAATTTCGAGTGCAGTTTGAACTGCGGGTGTCTCTTTACCACCCAAACCAGTAATTGTAAAAGACTGTCCATGAAATTTTTTCGACTTACCATGAATTAAAGTGGCCTCCGCCCCAGTATCAACTAATGCTCGGGCCCTTTGGATATTACGATGTTTCCAAAAAATCTCAATATCTACATAGGGTCTGTAATCTCTGTGAGCCCACTTGCGTACCGGAGCTTGACCTATTTCCTAGTCCTTCTTCCCGCGTTCCGTCAACCAAGACAAATCAGGGTAAATGCTCTCAGTTTTCTTTGGTATCAATATTTCTTGTTCATATCCGTCTCCAGTACGAAACGGATTAGTGTCATGTTCAAAAAATTGTGAATTACGGTCAGAAAGTCTGTTACGATCCTCTCTCTTTCTCATGTCAGGGGAATAACTCCTTTCATCTTTTCGTCTGTTAGAAACACGCTCATCTCTCCCCCTCTCACGATCATCCTCTCTCCCCCTCCCGTCATTACGATGAGGGGATCCATCACGTTCATAACGCCGATCATCATTGCGATCAGAATTTACACGTCGCTTCTCATCACCACTATCATCCGAACCACGATCATACTCATTCTTTCGCACACGACGGGCACCCTCCTTCCGATCCAAACCACGCTTACGAAACATGTCCCATAGGCGATTATTAGGCTCACCGTCAATGTCTTCCCTTTTGACACCATCAGCAATGAGAGCAAGAAACATGTCACGTCTAGAGAACTTATAGTCCCCACCAGTACGACCCTCAGGTCGAGATTGTCTTTCAGGTTTAAACCATTCACCCAGCTCACCAAGCTGACGAACAGACTCAAGCACAACAGACAAAGGATTGCCAGTTTGGTTAATCAATAATGTCATCATGACCTGCTTGTAAGCAACAGGAGAAGAACGGATAATGCGATTGCGCACAGAAGATGTTAAAAGACCATCCAATAACTTGTCAGCAGTACTAAGGAAGATAGCCGTTTTCATGACTTCCTCTTTTAAACGTTGCGACGCATCGCGCAAAGTGTACCATGGTTTCTCATCAATAGGCCAATCAGATTCAGTTGGATATTTATGATTACAACTGTCAGACGCAAGCTGGAGCAAAGAAATTTGACCAGCACCATTATAATTCCGAAAATGATCCTGAATCGTAGAATCAGAACTCAAAGAGCAAAATCGTAAGCAATCAACAGCATCGAGCATAATACCGGCAGCGCCAAGTTCATAAAGACGCACCATCCAGGTAAGCAAGGCCTCACCAGGCCGTTGTCGAAATCGTTGTAAAATATCACTAACCTCCTGCTGAGTAAAGTCTTCAATACAATCAAAAGCTATACCACCCGGATTACCAGGGGCCTGTTGTAATTTTCGTCGAAAAATCGGGTGAGCAGAAACTGCAGGAAGAGCTTCCGAGGAAGCCCGCATCTTAGATTTAGCAGCACAATCAGGGCAAGCTACGTCATCCGAACGGGAAGAACGAGCACGGTCACTAACAGGACCTAGATCAGTACATGAAGCAGATTTACAATCACGTCCGGAGCGAGAAGACTCGCGCTTGTCACCCTCCTCCGCCGAGGAGTCAGAAGTATGAGAATCCCAGATATTACCGTCCCACTCATCGGGGTTCCAATCCATTCCAGCTTTCGCTACAACCATACGCACTTTGCGTGTAGATACACGACCACGACGATGTTTATACTTATATCGTGCAATACGGACCGCAGCTCTTTCGGCAATGGTCTGATATGTTTCAAGTTTATCGGCAAGCAATTTATTTTGACAACGTAAAAGAGTATGCGCATTTTGCAACTCAACACACTGTCCCTCCATGTCCTTAAATTGCTTTTGTAGCTGTACAAACCTCTCATGCAGTATTCTATATGCATTAAGAACAATCCAACCTCTGCGTCCTTAAATAGGAAGCTCATCACCCTTCACTACTGGCGCTTTCTGCAAGCACGATACCACATCGGCAGGCTCCGCCTGCTCCAAGCATGAAGACCAATTTTCACTCAAACCAGTAGAATCAGCCCACTCACGAGCCAAAGCCTCATAAGGCGTAGACTCCCAGCCGGGAATCTGAATCGGCAGTTTAAAAACCGACGATGATTTTTTCGCAAACATAACGACACAACAAAGTTATATACACAATTATAAACAAAATTATATACGTACAAGCCGAGCGCAAACCAACAAGATCAAAACAATACAATGCACACAGGCTTCGTAAACAGTTCGTGACGCCAGATGTTATGGCTGGATTTTCCGTTGAAATGGGATCAGCCCCCAGGGGCCCCTATGACCCAGCCAAAACGTACTCACCTTCCCTCCTTAGACAGTATTCACAATGGATAGATGTACGGATATATATATATATATAGGTCGTACCTAAGGATGGGGAATATACATAGATTTTCTACAATATCTTATTCACATCAGTTGGTCTCGCGGCCACCCTGACCCAGACCGGTCTACCCTAGGGCAGATCTGACACACAATCCGGTGCGTCTACACATGGGCCTGCAGAACCCAATGCTCCCTTTTCCAAACCGTTCGCAATCCTGCGAAACTACACGCTAGTTCGACCTCCTAACGCTCTCACTTATTGAAGCCACAATCCTGTGGGTATCGGCACTGGTAATCCTCCCCAGTGTTCTCACTAACGCCGCATATCAACGACGACCACATTCCTATGGACACTCATCAGGATAATATCTCAGTTACCTACTCGGGATAAAACTATAATAATGACGTTTGATACGGTTCCCAAATTATAGGGTGTACCTCCTATTCTTGGCATCAAAGGTCCACTCACTCCCTCTTTGTTCGATCACTATTTACCTGATCGGGATTTCACATCCGCTCACATAAACAACGCTCGGCTAGGAGATACATTTACCAAGATTGAACATGAACATGAGGCACACGATAATTCCATAAGAATTAGGATATTTATTAACAGTAGACACAAATCACATTACTATGCAACATAACTTCTGCAAAGAAAAGGTAAAGATTAGAGTGCACATTCTATTAGAGTTAGGCGGAGGTCACCTGATTAGTGGGAAGTCTGGACTCCGCAGTCATCTAGGTTCCCTTCTCGTCTCTGTATCCTGGCTCGCCTTGCAGTCACCCCCAGCCGTCACAAGTACACGTCTGCACCGCTAGGCTCAACCTCGTCTGCTTCCCTTCAGGACACCGGAACCTTGCTGATTATTAGCTACCGTCTCTCTCTCTCTCTCTATATCAGTGCGCTCCGCGCTGCTTCTCGTTCCGTCTTTCTCAGAGAGTTTCGGTCTTAAATCTTTCTCAGACTTCAAAGATGGCGACTTGTCCACCATAAGATGAATAATGGCAGAGATGCTAACGGCTAGATGCCGCCTACGGACTAACTGACAAACTGACTAACACCGTCGCTAATATCAAAGCCCGTTCCTTCATGGAAATTCACGGCCAGTAACCTGCCGCCCACCAAATTCTTGTACCTCCCCGTACCAAGGACACTTTCCCAGCCGGCCGGCCTGAAGTTGTGTCTTCGGAGTGGAGAAAAATACATTCCTTCGATAAGGGTCAGCCTGAACCGGTTCTCTCCAAGCGAACAACAGCTTGAAACTAAAACACTACATTTGACCTAGAAAGCCTTCTCGGCTACCGGGCAGAAAGCAAAATGGAGTCTGTCTCGTTTAAGGCCTACGGAGCCCACAATATGCATAGCTCCATGGAAAATAGCCCAGCATGTTAGCAAATGAGCAAATCATAACTAATACTTATATATCTATCCCCTAACTTAAATTCATAAGCCTTACTTTAAGAAAAATGGCACGAAAATGCCCTAATATATGTAAGACAGGGTCCCTATCTATAGTCCTAATCCCTATGCTATGGGGGTGATAGGCTGGAGTCACTCTCCATCATTCTCCTTCTCCAAAGAGCCAGCAAAAAGGCAGCCATTACAACAGTCTAGAGGCTTGGTGGTTCTAAGATGCAACTAAAGCTATTTTCTTTAGAATGCTTGAATATTGTGGGTTTAGGAAGGATTGATTGCGATTTTGAGGATGTTATAAAATTCCATGTCAGCGATGTTGAAGGATGTTTGAAGTAGAGAGAAGGGAATTGGATTTGCTGTATTTATCACATCTTTAATGTATCAGAAATTATGCGATGACCATTTGAGCCAGTGGAGGGATTTACCATCAATTCTTATTAGTGGTTTGTGCCATAGTGAGGCAGGAGGAAGAGTGTTTAAGTTTCACAGTGCATTTGCTGTCCAGGTGTTTTACTGCTAGAAATGAGTCTCCGATTATGTTTGAAGAGTGTAGGGGACTGAAGTGCATCATTGAGATAGCAGTTAGGGTGTGACGGGGAGAAGAGACTTATCTCGATGTCTGCCCAGATAGGTAGAGGGAGTAGAGAGTTTGGATGAATCCAATGCATAGCTTGTTTGAGCAGCAATGGCATTTGAAGTTTGCTGAAGTTGGGGACACCGACTCCAATCGTTATCCTTGTTCAGTCATAGCACTTTGGTTGAGCTTCTGGGAATTTTACTGCACCAAATAAAATGAGTGATAAACTTGTTAAGGAGTTTAAAAAAAGGAGTGAAAAGTTTAAGAGAGGGCATGCTTATTATGAAGTTTATCTGCGGCGCTATTAGCATTTTGGTGCCCCACCAAGTCTTGTGTTTGGGTGACCATCTCTCGATAAGGTCCTGTATTTCTAGGAGGAGGTTGTTTTTAATTTGTGTGTGAGAGTCAGGCGGCAGTTTAGAGTTGGATGCCCAAGTATTTGAGGTGATGGTTTTGCCATTTTAGGTTTCCTTTACTGAGTATTGTAGTGGTCAATGCAGGTATAGTGGGAAGACCTCTGTTTTTTATTTATTTAATGTGCAGCCTGAAGCTTTGGCATAGGCATTATTCAGGTTTAGGATTTCATGTATGGCTGTATCTGCATCTTCGGAAAAGATGAGGACATCATCAGCATATGATGCCACCTTGTAGGTTTTAGAATCAAAAGGGATGCCTTTTATGGTGGTATTGTGTTGTAGTTCAGCTAGGAGGGGCTCTATGGCTTGGGGAAAAAGGAAAGGGAAGAGGCGGCAACCTTGCCTGGTGCCTTGGGATAACTTGAACCTCTCAGAGAGGGAGACATTTCCTCTGACTCTGGCCGATGGGTTAACATATAGTCCAAATACCATTTGTTTGAAGGGTAGTCCTAGGTTACATTTGAGGATTAAGAATCTTAGGAAATGCCAAAATACTTTGTCATAAGCTTTTCAGCGTCCATGACCATAGCCCTTGCATTGGAGTGAAAGAGAGGGGCTTTTTTAGGATGTACACAAAAAACTCTGCTATTATCAGAGGCAAGGCTTCCCTTAATATAAAACTGGTTTGGGAGAGATGTAGTAGTGAGGGGAGTATTTCTTCCAATCTTGTAGCTAGGGTTTTTGCATAGGTTTTACAGTCTACATTAAGTAAGGATATTGATCTATAGTTTTTGGTATCTAGTGGGTCTTTTTTATCTTTGTGGATAACTGTTATTATGTCTTCTAAGAAGTTTGGACCTGTTTTGCCATTAGAGGAATAAAAATACAAAAAGGGATTTTCAAAGTGGCATGAGCTGTGACTGAAAGGTTTTGTAAAAGCTACCCATGAAACCGTCAGGCCCTGGTGCTTTACTTATTTTAAGTGATTTGATCGCTTTATCTATTTCTTGCATTTCAAATGGTTTGTTTAGGGTGATGTGATCTGCTTCTTTGAGTGATGGGAGATTGATGTTTTGGAGGCTTTTTTTAGCAATCTGAGACATCAGTTTGCAATCTGGATTATGTAATCTTTGTAATATTGCATAAAAGCAGCTGGCTATGTTTTAGTATCAATTTTTATGTTCTCTGTTTTGCTCTTGCTTGCAATAATTGATGAGTTCTGGCTTTTGACCTTTAGGGATTTTGCTAGGAATTTCCCAGCTTCGTTAAATTCATATCGTATTTTGCCTTATAAGTGTTCAGCCATATGTGAGATCTCT
This sequence comes from Lissotriton vulgaris, assembly GCF_964263255.1. Lineage (NCBI taxonomy): Eukaryota > Metazoa > Chordata > Amphibia > Caudata > Salamandridae > Lissotriton > Lissotriton vulgaris. The sequence goes on along the minus strand of NC_141689.1, from coordinate 1,453,611,581 downwards.
CACTTCTTAGTTTATTGTACTGGTATTTTAGGGTTTTCTGTTTGTTGATCACTTTGACAGAGTGATTAGAGACTAAAAGGCGCTCAGGCTATTTTACTCCAGATACTATTTCCTCAAGTTTTTTGTTGGCTATCCCAATTTTATTAGTCATGATACTGACCATTCTGCCCCTACTGGTTGCTTTCATAGCTTCCCAGAGTGTTTCTGAGGAGATCTCCAGGGAGGGTTCATCACTAAATTAATTAACCACATGCGCGCTAGCGGAATTCCGCTCCTACACTGAGATTTTCAAAAGCGCATGTTACGTGACGAGCTGGGCTCGTCATCAGCGTGCGAGGAGGCTACGCCATGACGAGCCCAGCTCGTCATCAGCGTGAAAGGGGTTAAGGATTGCAGTGCATATTTCTTCTCCGCTGGTTGGGTCACTTAGTAGCGTCTTGTTGAGATGCCATGGTCTATCTGGGTTTCGAAAGTTGGTTATTGTAATGTCTAATGAAAAAAAGGCATGATCCAAGGTAGTGATGGGTTCAATCCCGGTGTTGGATCAGTCAGGGGTACGTTTCTGGTTAGTCAGGATGTAGTCAGTCCTTGAGCAGAAACTATGTGGGTGGGAATAGAAAGTGAACTCATTACCTGCGAGATTGAACAGCCCCCATAGGTCAGTTAGGTTGCATGCTGAGCACAAGTTTGTGGGATTTCCCTGGCCTAAGTTTGCAGGGGTATAGTGTGTCTAACAGTATGTCCATGGAAAGGTTAAAATCTCCTCCTAACAGTATGTTAGCGCAATTGGGAATTTCATTTAGGGCCAGATGTAGGTGAAATAGATTTACCGATTTTTAATTACCGAATTTTACCGATTCGGTAATTGTAAATCTATGGGGTGGACATGTAGGTATTCCAGATGTGCTGGAATACCGATTGGGATTATTTCGGTATTTACCGATTCGGTAAATACCGAATCGGTAATGCCCATTCATTCCTATGGGCTTTGAAGCCCATAGGAATGAATGGGCATTACCGATTCGGTATTTACCGAATCGGTAAATACCGATTTTCACAAGGGTGCAGGGGGTGTCACTTTGACACCCTCTGGCACCCCCAAAACAGGCTCGGGTGCCATGTGGCAGGCATACATGCCCTAAGGGAAGGTCTGCCTGTCACATGGCATAGGTGTGCATGCACACATGTGCATGCACACCGTAATCGGTATTTTACCATCAAATTGGATTTGATGGTAAAATACCGATTCGGTAAGGCCTCTGGGACTCTGAAGAGTCCCACCTACATCTGGGTGGCTCAGATTCGGTAAATGTACTGATTTTTTATTTTACCGAATCAGTAAAATTACCGAATCGGTAATTTTACCGATTCGGTAAAATAATGCCCCCTACATACCTATCACCTATTTACCGATCGGTAACGGCCGAAAATACAGATTTTTGGCCGTTACCGACCGACCTACATCTGGCCCTTGGGCTAGATGTAGGTAGAATAGATTTACCGATTTTTAATTACCGAATTTTACCGATTCGATAATTAAAAATCTGTAAATCTAAGGGGTGGGTATGTAGGTATTCCAGATGTGCTGGAATACCGAATCGGAAGAATTCGGTATTTACCGATTCGGTAAATACCGAATCGGTAATGCCCATTCATTCCTATGGGCTTTGAAGCCCATAGGAATGAATGGGCATTACCGATTCGGTATTTACCGAATCAGTAAATACCGAATTTCACAAGGGTGCAGGGGGTGTCACTTTGACACCCTCTGGCACCCCAAAAATAGGCATGTGCGCCATGTGGCACACAGATATGCCCTAAGGGCATGTCTGTCTGTCACATGGCTAGGTGTGCATGCACACATGTGCATGCACACCTGAATTCGGTATTTTAACACCCAATTGAATTGGGTGGTAAAATACCGAATTTGTAGGGCCTTTGGGACTCAGAAGAATCCCACCTACATCTGGGAATTACCGAATCGGTAAAAATACTGATTCGGTATTTTACAGAATCGGTAAATTTACCGATTCGGTAAATTTACCAAATCTGTAAAATTAAGGGCCCTACATCTCAAAATCCAATTACCGGTCGGTAACGGCCGACTTCGGCCGTTACCGACCGGTAATCGGCGACCTACATCTGGCCCTTGGTCTTTTATTTAGCTTGTCCCAGAAGGAGGGGTAATCGGACTTGAGAAGAGAAACATTTCCGATACAAAATTCCTGATTGTGTTTGGATATTTGTGACATGACCCATCTGCCTTCAGTATCGTGTACATTCTTAATGACTTTAATGCCTGCCGGTCTTACAAAGACAGTGACAACGCTGTTTTTCTTACGAGAGTCAGGGGAGCATGCAAATTTGGACCATCTGTTATTTAGGAGTTTTGAGGCGATATCAGTATTTATTCTTGTTTCTTGGAGTAAGAGAATATTGCCTTTCAATATATGGCAGTATTCAATGATCGTCCTTATTTTGGCATGGTAGTTTAGCCCCTTCATGTTTAACAAGAGGATCTTGAGAGCGTTGTTAGGCATGATATATACTATGTTGGTCTCTGTAGAGTTTGAGAGGGTCTGAAACGGGAGTGGCGTACTTTAGGTTGCTGCACGTGTGCAGTGCAAAATGGGCTTGGTCGATTAGACTTGGGGTATCCCCGGATGGGAGAGAGGAGGTTAAGGGTGCGGGGGAGGGATATTAAACCAGAATCAGGAAAGCAAGAAATATAAGGAGAGAAGATAATAAAAAGAAAAAAACAGTTTTCCATCTTAAGACGGAAGGTGGGGAGTGGTAGCCATGGACCTGCTTTGTGGGAGCTACGAAAAGTGGGGAGTAGTGATGTGCCTTCGGCAGCCAGGAAGGAGAGTTTAATGGCTGGCTGAGTGCTAGGCAGGGTGCACTAGGTTGTTGAGATTTGGAATGTTAATTCACAGTGCTAAATAATTAACATTGGATAACAAGCACTTGGAGCAGTTTTGGGAGTTCTTTGAGTTAATAATTACAGAGGGCGTTTGTGAGTATAGCAGGCATACTGCAGTTGAAGTTAAACACACCTTTCAAGCATCTATGGTGCGTAACTGGAGTGACAGAATCAGAGCTCCTTCAAAAAATACATCAGAACATAGTATTTTAGAACAGAGAATTAATTAGAGGTCTGATTGCCTTAAGCAATCATGAGATCGAACAGGTATAACTATAATGTAATATTCAGGGCAGGGTGATACAGGCTGTTACAGAGTCACATTGAAACTTTGCCAGAATTTCAATAGCTAAGTCTGCTGTTAAAAACAAAAACAGTATGAATCTATCCCTGATCCTGATGATCTTCTTGCTTATTTTCGAGATATCCCTTCCCCTCAATCTTCTCATGTTGATTTTCAAACGTTAAATTTAGATATTTCCCCCTCTGAAATTTCTCATGCTGTTTCAATCCTACGTAAAGGTAAAGCCCCGGGACCAGACGGTTTCACCATTGAGTTCTATAATCATTTTTCTTCCCTTCTCCTCCCTAAACTTTTCCTATTATTTCAGTCCTTTGTTGATTCTGGTTCCTCTCAGGGAACTTTCCAAGAAGCATTAATTTGTCTAATACCCAAACCAGATAAAGATCATACTCTATGTAAAAACTATCGCCCTATCTCCCTGGTCAATACAGATTATAACATTTTTGCCAAAATTATAGCCCTTAGATTAGACCCTCTGTTACCGGAACTTATCGGTCCGGAACAATCTGGATTCGTTAAAGGTCGTTTGTCATCAGATAATTCTCGTGTTTTCTTTAACATTTTGAGTAGAGCCGCCTCTCTCACTTCCCCACTAGCTGCCATTTCTCTCGATGCCGAGAAGGCTTTTGATAAAATTGGCTGGGATTTTATGTTTCAAGCTCTTCGTTGGTTCGGTTTCCCACCTAAATTCATTTCTCTTATTTCTTTACTTTACTCTAGCCCCCATGCCTCCATTTTTGCTAACGGCATCACTTCTGATTATTTTCCCCTCCGAAGAGGAGTTCGTCAAGGATGCCCTCTATCTCCTCTTTTGTTTATTCTAGCTTTAGAACCCTTTTTAACCAAAATTAGACGTGACGAGAATATTTCCGGTTTTCAATATGGTCCCCAACAACAACAAGTTAAACTATCGGTGTACGCTGACGATATTTTATTTTACTGCTCAGACCCTCAAACAACCCTACCTTCCTTCCTTAATCAAGTCTCCGCTTTTTCTAATGTATCTGGCTATAGACTTAACACGGACAAATGTGAAATTCTACCCCTGAATCCTTTATGTCTAAAACATCTATTTGATACCTCTGGTTTTTCCTGGCAACCCTCTAAGATTAAATACCTAGGTGTTTGGTTCGCCCCTCGTCTCTCCGATACCCTCAAATGTAATTTTGAATCCCTCTCTACTAAGCTCACTTCTTCCATCAATCGTTGGAATCCTCTCTTTCTTTCTTGGTGGGGTCGCCTGGATTCCATAAAAATGATGCTAGCTCCTTTGGTCCTATACACTATTTCTATGATTCCCATTCGCATCCCTAATCAACACTTCAAATCAATAGATTCTATTCTGTTGAAGTTTTTATGGAAAGACAAAAAATCCAGAATAGCCCTCTCTGCTTTAAAGAAGGACAAATCTCTGGGTGGAGTCAAATTTCCCAATTTTAAATCATATCATACTGCCTTTTCCTTAAAACAAGCCTTGCGTTGGCTCTCTTCAGATCTTCCGTATTATCCTCCACTTTGGTTGACACTAGAATTATCTTTCCTTCACCCTTATGAATTCAATGAAGTTCTTTCCTTTTCCTCTAACGTCACCTCTCTCCGATCTCCCATCATTTCTCACACACGTTCTCTTCTTCAACCTTACTTGATATCCTCCTACCCTTCTGCTTCTTCTACTCATACCCAACCTATTTGGCATAATAAACACATTAAAATTCATAATCGTTCACTCTATTGGAAATCCTGGCATTCCCGTGGTTTAAAATGGGTTTCTCAACTTATCTCTGATACTCGCCCTCTTCCTTTCCACTTCCTCCAAACCCAATTTTCGTTACCTCCCTCTACTCGTAAGCAATATTTATCACTGATCCCCTCTCTTACCCAATATCTTTCCTCCCTCCCTGCCACCAACACTATTCCTATACCTCACCTTTCCATCTCTAATGCTCTTGACCAATCCCCATCTGCTTCTTTTCTTTATAAATCTCTTCAAGCATCTATTGAACGCACTAAATCTAAGGTTGAGTTGGCTTGGGAGGATGACTTGTCTCAAAATTGGCCCCCTACTCTTTGGGATAAAATTTGGTCTAAAATTCATAGTACATCTAGAGCTGCCAATACTACCCAAACCTTATTTTTTATCTATAATCGTACATTATATACTCCCGTGAATCTGTCTTCTTTCTCCTCAGACACTTCTCCCACTTGTTGGTCCTGTCCCTGTCCTTTGGCTGATTTGAAACACATGCTTTTTGAATGCCCTCCCATTCTCCGTTTCTGGCAATTAGTTTGGTCTCAAATGCAAAAAAAATTTCAAACTCACTCTCCCATTTTCAGTCCTTCACATTTTTCTAGGTTCCCTTTCCCCTGATCTCTCTGGACCCCACCATAAACACAAGCTACTCGATCTCCTGATAGCCATTGCTTTCCATCATATTACATCGCATTGGAAACAGGCTAAGGATGTTTCCTTCTCTGCATGGTGGAACGCAGTTTGTTTTAATCATCGTCTAGACACCAATTTTGTCTCACCTATTTCCCTAGCAATTAAACGTGACCTTCTATGGCTCCCTCTTACCGAATATTTATCCAGAATTGCCAGACCATCTCCCACTTCTCCACTACGTAATGTTGAAGTTCAAAAAACACCGTGAATTGTTTTATCTTAGTATATGTAAATTTATTAATGCATCCTATGTTTTCTTTTTTGTCACTTTTACGATGTATGATTCTCATGTTTTCCCCTAACCCTCAATATTCCTGAAATTTTAACTTATATTCTTTTTGTTTAACATTATTTCTTTGATCAATTCCATTCTGTTGTAAGAGAGATTTCTTGTTTTTATAACTTCTGATTGTTTCTTCATGTACTGTCTTTTCTTCTTTGTGCCTTAATAAACTTCAAACTTAAAAGAAAACAACAAAAAAAACAGTAAAATCGACAGATTCAGCGTGGTTGAAGTAGGGTGATACATAGGAGGAGTACCCCTAAATGCACAGACATCTAACCTTTTAATCTACATAAGAAGTGTTCTATGTGTGATGAGATTAAGGTTGCATCAGATGTTATATTAAGTTGACATTTAATCTTGCACTACTTTTTGTCTAAAAGTGGAGAATGAATCAGCCCTAGTCTGAGTGGGGGCATGTGTGAGCATTGTCATGTATACATATGAGTACACATGTATGACTATGTGTGTCGGTATATGTGTAGGTGGGTGGTATGATATTCGTACATGTGAGCATGACTATATGAGTAGGTGTAGGATATAATATTGGTGTGGGTTTATTTATGGGTGAGCGTGTAAGAATATACAATTTTAAGGTTGCGAGTAGGGCTAAGTTTGGGGATGGAAGTGGGAAGGTGGGTGTGTGTGTATAGGATGATAGATTAAATACCTTTGACTGGGGAGCACCTATGAGAGTGCATTTGAGCTAATGTAGAGGCGTAAAGTAAGTGTACATGCAAATGTATTGTTATCAGTGCACAGAGAGTGGTTTGCAGTGGCCAATGTCACAATGCCTGGGGGTGCATTAATGAAGTTGGTAAGATATATTCACTTGTGGACACATTCTAAACATGATATACACATGTTAAACATTTTGAACATCACACAGATCATATACATAAATTAAGCACCACATGGACACCATTATATATGACAGGCAGAACTTGAGAAAAGAGAGTCTTATCTGACTGAATGGTCATTAGTCAGAAGACACTGCCATAGATGAATAGAGCAATCGATTCAGGAGAATATTCCTTGTTGCTGTTAGGGTTCGATGTAGGACTGGAGTTCTGTGGGTTCATCAAAGATCAATAATTTCCTAATGTGGTTAATTTTAAATCTGTCAGGGCTGATGTGCAAGAAGGTGATGTGCAGTGCTGTGAGGGAGTTGTATAAAGCTAGGAAGCCTTTCCTGCGAAACACTGTCTTTATATATTCCGATCTTGCTGTTGTTCTAGTTCAGCGTTCTTGATTTTCTCATGTGTGCCGAAATAGCCTCTGATTTTTTAAATCTAAGATGTCTCAAGATGAGAGGACGTGGGAGTTTTGACCCCTGGATCGATCTAGTTGGGACTCTTTGTGCCTTTTCAATTTCGAATGGTCTCTCAAATCTGATTCCAAGGGTTTGTGGTATCCAGTGTTCGAGGAAGGACACACATAAGGAGGCTTGGTTCTCAGACCCTTCAGGCAGTCCACATATTCTAAGGTTTCCTCTTCTGTTTCTGTTCCATTATGGTTCCGGGGAGGATGTTTACTTGCTAAGTGGTGGCCTGTGAAATCTTTTTCTCCTTGAGGTTCTCATCTTCTATAAAGATGATTCTGTATTCTGCTTCCCCTATATGTGTAGATAAGTTACTCTGCAGTCATAGATCTCAGTTTGTAAGAGGTCGTATTCACTTTGGTGCTTTGCGCTAATTGTTGTAGAAAACAGAGGTTGCATTGGATTAAGTCCATCTTGTCGTTAACATCTAGGGCTTGTTTTGTTATGACAGGAGATTCCATTGCGGTCAGTCTTGTTTGGCTCTTTTGAGGAGGCCTTCTGTTTTTTTTGCCTGCCTTATGGTCCTTCGTGTCCCTGTCCTTGGAGTCTTTTTTATCAACCATTGTAGATATGAATGCTAGAAATGGTCTTGACCTATTTTTGGAGGGCTGTGGGGCATTTGTGTAGGCAAGATCTAACACTATTGCAGCAAGCTCTGTTGGTTAATATCTCTGTACTCAGGACTCAGCATTCAAGTGTAGTATTTTGGGGCTCAACATATGGGAGTTTAGGAACTTAACATGGTGGAGAAGCAGCCACAGTTGTTGCAGTGTGTACAGCGCTCCATGCTTATACAAATTCTTGCTATTTAGCAAAAGGCTGCAGTTGAATTAGACCGTTAAATTAAACTGGCTGTAATTCTGAATCTGATATTATCAGGCTCAGAATTACAGCCAGTGAGTTTATAAGACACAGTCTGTACCCTATTTGTGCAGGTTTCACAGTCCTTTCACACCATTGGCAGTGTTATACAGTGTATACAGTGCTTTACTGCTTGACAGGTGTTTTAAAGAATGTGTTGGTTGTGCCCCTTTTATACTACAGGGTCAGATGACACTGCCGTGTTTGTAGGCCTTCGTATCATGATAAGCCTTAAGTATTAGGCTGCAAACCTTGTATGTGTTCGCTGCTGCTGTCAGGGGTAGGTGCTCCTCTATGGATTTTGCACCTCAGATTTGTCAGCGGGTGTAACACATCAACAGCAGAAATACACAATAGTAGCGTTACACGATGGGCCCAACCTCCGCATCAGCACTATGTAGGGTGGAGTTGTATTGAAGTAGGAGCCTTAATACATCTCTGCGTGATTCAGTTGTTCGGTTGGACTTAAGTCAGACCTGTTGAGGTGTACGCAAGCATGAACAGGTGCAGGTCAGGGTTTTAGTGCCTCTTTCTGCAATTCCTAATGGAAGCTTATGGTGGCCATATTAGTATGCATAGACCTTAGACTGGAGCAGGTGTGCCTGTGACGTGTGATGTTGTGGATTATTGGTCACAGCCCTCCAGTCAGCCTCACATCAGCGGGGTATGCATCACATCGTATCAGTCTCAGCGGTGTACACTTTGGAGACACCAGAGGTGCTAGACATGCCAGAAATGTTGACTTTCTGCAGGTAGAGATGCTCAGGCAGATGTTAGTTCTGCATATCATCCGCAACTGCATACCGCACACCATGTGCCTCATAGACATTTTTAAGCTAGAATGGTCTTGTTCTGCTGCGACTCAGTGCTCATTGGAGGTGGGCATGTCCAGGAGCACCATATTGCAGCACCATCTTGTCATTGTTATTGTCTATCATAGTCTATTGTTCAGAGGAGGGCTGCTCTTAAGTGTTGCAATATGGCTGAAGGGGGTGAGCGCTCAGCCTTCTTAGTAGTTGAGCATGTAATCCTTCATTCTCAGGATCGTGAAGAACCAGGTTTTTAGAACCCAGAGGCGCCAGGGGCACACCCAATGTCTTCGGGTTGACCTGTCTTAGAATACAGAGACAAGGAATACTTCTCGGTGACGTCAAAGATCAAATTTATTGGCTGCAACCAGGATCAGAAGTCTCCGAAGCACGACACGGGTGGATCGCCATAGACTGTACAACTTTAGTATTGCGCGACATCGTCTTTTATGCCAAAAATCACATTCCTGACTAGTATCAATTACTTACGAACTGTCCAATCACAAAGTGACATTTCAAAAGGTATTGCATAACGACAAGCCCACTTTTCAGTTGTCCAGCCCATCATCAATTACAAGGAAAACCCAACATTCTTGCTCGGTCATGCCAGACAAACCCATAATAAAAGGACCTCAACCCAAACCATAAATAGGTATAAAAGAAGGAACAGAAACAGATGAGAAGCAAGATAGAAGGGTGTGTGCGTGCACCATAAACTCAGCAATGTCCTGCTCTTTGATCTCTATCTTGACCAGCTGCCGAACAAGGAACTGGCTCAACAAGGTTAGCTTTGGGCAATTGAGTCATTTCGCTCAGGTCACACAAAAGTCAGCTAAAGGTGTACGTGTCCCAAAGACCCACTCGGCCGTAGTCATCGGCCTATGTGAGTGCAACCACAAAATGGCTGGCGTACACAAAATGGAACCCGAAGGTTCGGAACGAAATCCCTGAATACACAGTGTATCCATCAATCGAACATGACGAAAATACTCGTACATACCGCACTCGTCATTTGCGGTTTGCTGATACCAGAATCGTCATGATACGATGACCTTTATTGAACGGGTTCAGAATCACGGAACCTCAGACCCTCCTTTTGCCCTTACATAGGCAATAAACCCAAACTCATGTCAGTCTGAATCCAGGTCTATATTCATCAGATCATCAAGATGGTGCTGTAGCATCATCCTATTACTTAGTAACTCTCTCTGGACAGGTCTCCTCGCACACAAAGTAGCACAAAGGCCACATATAGCAGGAGCACACTGTACGCAAAGACAGAACAGGAAAAGGATAGCTAAGATCATCCCAATGATCATCAGAATCTTCCATCCCCAGGTGGGTAACAATCCCCAAAACCATCCCATTAACGACCAATCTCCTTCGTCCACATGTACAGACTTGGAGATCTTATGTAACTTGGAAATGGCTTGGTAGACTGTCAGAGCGTTGTCTGGAATGAAAACGCAGCAGCTCGATTGAATCAATTCACATACCCCTCCTCTATCTGCAAGTATGACATCTAACGCAACTCTGTTCTGAAGAGTCATAAGGCGATCCGACTGGAGCTCATCAGTCAAATTAATAAGGGCACCAGCAGTCTCAACTATGGTGGACTCAACCACTCTCGTCAGTTGTCAAATGTTCCTGCTGTTAACCATAGGTCCCCAAAACGGCAGAAAACCCTTCAAGAAATCTCCTAATTCTTGTCCAGCGGTATCTTCCTTACTGAAGACACCTCTAACAACTCTCGTCTTGTGGTAATCTGCCGCAGCTATATAGGTAGGAGGCAACAGGAACGAGACAAAACATGTGCCCGAGAAATCAGGGGGCAACCATGTGTACGCTCTATCATAGCAAACAAAATAGGTACCCTTAGCTGCTAAAAATGATGGGGAAGTCAGGGAACGCAAAAACATACGTGTCAGTGCAAATACTCTTCCCTAACTGAGCTCTCGGATTCTTGCTATTACCTTGCAGACAATAATGACCCTGATGGGGTACAATCCAAATCAGAGAGGATCTTTTTGCTCGCCGGTTCTCACTCAGACTAACTCCATATCCAGTCTCGTTCCATCCAATATACGCTAGTGTCTCATCTCTCGGGATAGTGTCATAGGAGCTCACTCCTCTAATCATGTCCACTAACTAGAGCACTATTCTTCGGATTGTCTTTCACAGAACATAGGGGGTAAACTTCACGAGCATAGATGAACATCGTTCTGTATGCCCACACAGAACCATTGTAACTGAATGGCAGGACCAGGTAAGGAATCAGTAGTATGAGGCATAAGACCACACACCCAACAATTAGTCATGTTCACTACTAGCTGGTGTTGGTGCAGAAGCTGTACAAAGGAATTATTAACAAATTCCAATATCCTAATGGACTCATATTCGGGCAGAGGGTGAAAAGAATGCGAAGAAACAGTAGGAGAAGGCATAGGTTGTGTAGTGGATGCAAACGTCACCTGAAAAGAGAATATTATATATCCCATCAGAAACATCATTAGGCTAAGTAGCATAAAAAGACATAATATTAAAAAACATTTTCTGCTCATTATTGTACACATTTTGCTCTTAAAGCTCATTCTTTCAACAGGTCTCTCCATCTCAAAAAACTCCATCCTCTAACCGTGCTGTTCGCGGCAGTTGGTTCGATTCGCTCAGTGTACCTCTGAATGTCCCAGGGAACGCCCTAGAACAAACCAGAACCGTCGACCTTGTGTCTACACGGCAGTACGTTCTAAGTCTTTATACCGCGACCCTACAACTGAACCCGGATGGCGGTTCAAAAAACAATAATCGGTCAAAACAGTTCCCCGGAGGAGAGAGCATAAATTTTAAAATAGCAAAGAAAAAGAATTTGAATTTATTTGTCCCACGACTCTTGGTCGCAAATTATAACGGCCTTTGCTAGGCAATGTCTGATCACGGAACAAAAGTTCAGGTTCAGTTGTATCCAGTCGAACTGTCGGTGGCACAGCTTCTTGCAGAAGATCGTCGCTTTCACTCTCAGAGTTAGTCCCAATTAAACGTGCATCGCTAAAAGGCAGAAAACGAGGCACGGTTTCAGTTCCAGAGTCTGGAATACCTTTCTGGACCCACTGGTCGTACGGCAGAGGCAAAGGAGCTCTCTTACAATGTACGCCGTGGGTCCAGTTCTTTTTACCGCGCACTCGCACTGCGGATCGCGTGGACAATAGCACCAAGTAGGGTCCAATCCAGCGGGGCTGATCGTTCTTTGTCAGCTGAAAGTTCTTAACCAAAACCCAAGAACCAGGTTTGATGGCGTGTCCTGGATCATCAGATGCTTGTGGCAGTGTATCATGAACCTGTTGGTATAAAACACGCAATTTAGCCGTCAATTCGTACAAAATAGTCAAGCAATACAGGGTGCTCAATTTCGCTGAATTTGGTCGGCCTCGGCCCTCCCCATATGTTTGCCGGGTGACCAAAGACAATCTCATATGGACTAAGTCCCACTCATGAATGTACAGTCATCCTAGTCGACAAAAGTGCTAATGGCAAAGCATCGGGCCATTGTAGACCAGAGCTCGCCTGAATCTTGGCCAATTTCAACTTGAGGGTGCAATTATAGCATTCTACCAGACCAGCTGATTGGGGGTGATTTGTAGCATGGAACTTTTGTCCGATTCCCAAACCTTCAAACACTCTCTTCATCACTTGACCCACAAATTCACTCCCATTGTCACTCCAGACCATTCTCTATAAACCAAACCTAGGGAAAAATTCCTTAACAAGGGCTTTAGCTGTGGACAAAGCAGTATTATCTTTCAGGGGATATGCTTCTACCCATTTCGAAAAGGCACAAACAACCACGAGTACGTATTTCAAGTTGTTGCACCTCTCCATGTGGATGAAATCTAATCGCAAAGCCTCAAATGGATATGTCGGAGGTGCAAAATGACCAGCTGGAGATGGAGTTCCCTTACCAGGATTGTACATCAGACAAACCATACAATTTTTAACCAGATTCTCTGCACACTTAGGAATTCCAACATTTTGCCATACTGGAGAAAACAACTTACAAATCCCTTTCGCACTGATATGAGCCATTCCATGCGCCATCGTAACCACTGCAAGCACGTACGCATCAGGCAACAACCATCGCTGATGTTCTGACAACTCAACCCAACAACCATTCAAATCCAATTTACCCTTACTTTCTCTCTATTCATTCAACTCTTTCTCTGTAGCTTCAGCCTGAATTGACTTCACACTCTCTATCGTATCTTCACACATACTTCTATCCGGGACCCATCTCGCCAGACCCGCAACATACATTCGACTCATTACATCTCTCGCCGTTTCTTTCGCAACTTCATCCGCAAACGCATTACCACGACCAACATCATCAGTAACATTCTTATGTGCACTGCATTTCACGATCGCAACTTGCAACGGCAAAGTAAGTGACTCAAGAAGTTCATTCACCAACTGACCATGCTGAATCTTAGTTCCATGAGACGTGAGGAACCCACGTTCCTTCCTCAAACGACCAAAACTATGAGCCACACCAAACGCATATTGGCTATCAATATATACAGTCACTCGTTTCCCTTTCGACAACACACACGCTCTTGTCAATGCAATCAACTCTGCTGCTTGAGCTGAATTATGTGGGATACGTGCAGCTTCAACAATCGTATGCAAAGTCGTAACAGCATATGCCGCAGTCGTATCACCATTCGGAAGCTTGAAGCACGAACCATCAACCCATAAAGTACCATCGCACTTTGCAAGAGGAGTGTCCCTAAGGTCTCTTCTACCTTTCGTTTCCTCTTCTGTCCGAAAAAAGAATTCATGCTGTTCTGAAACATCTGTCTCTACTGAAATTGGCAACAACGTAGCTGGATTCAACGTATTGCATCTCTTTATATGCACATGACTCGCTAAGAGTGTCAACTCGTAACCTGACAACCGAGCACTAGTTAAGTGCTGTGTCTTGGTCCTATTCAACAAGGTATCCACTGCATGTAGAACCATCACAATCAACGTATTATCCATCACCAAACCATCAGACTGTCGAATAGAGACAGCCGCTGCTGCTGTAGCTCTCAAACAACTCGGCAGCACTCTAGCTACCGGATCCAAAGTCGACGAGAAATACGCACATGGACGTTGCTTATCGCCAAACTGCTGTGTCAAAACTGACAATGCACATCCCTCTCTCTCGTGGACATAGAGTGTAAAAGGCTTACTGTAGTTGGGAGTACCCAACACAGGAGCCGAACACAACGCATCACGCTATTTTGAAAAACTCTTCTGACATTCGTCAGTCTAAGGAATAGGATTCGGAGTATCCTTAACAGTAAGAGCTATCAAAGGTTTCGCAAGAAGCGAAAAATTTGGAATCCACTGTCTATAATATGATGTAATACCCAGGAAAGCACACACTTCGCTCTGTGTCGTTGGCACACTCATTTTCACAATTGCTTGAATTCGTTCTGGGGTCAATCTTCTTCCCTCCTTCGATAAGAGATGACCTAAGTAGGTCACTTCTTGTCGACAATACTGCAACTTCGAAAGAGACACCTTATGATGGAAGTCAGACAAATGACGCAACAACGACAAAGTAGCCGTTTTACAAATCTCTTCATTGTCAGCAGCAACTAACAAATCGTCGACATACTGAATAAGAGCAGCAACATCAGGTAAAACAATCGTATCAAGCTGTGTTTTCAAAGCTTGACTATAGATGGATGGACTCTCACAATAGCCTTGAGGAGCGCGTTTGAACCGGAAACTTCAGCCTCCTAAAGAGAAGCCAAAAATATCTCTACTCTTCTCGGCAATCGGGATGCTGAAGAAAGCATTCTTCAAATCAATCACTGAAAATCAGGTAGCAGAAGCTGGAATCATAGTCAGTAAAGCAGTAATATCTGGCACAACAGGGAATTGCGGAACTACAATCTTATTCACCTTGCGAAGATTGATGACAAACCTATACACAGGCGGTTGCGAAGAATCAGTGCATTTCAGAACAGGCAAAACCGGACTATTGCACACATTACCTCTCGTCTCTTCAGTCACACCTTTCTCAATCAGATCATAGATGATCGCTAGAAGCGCTCTTTCACCATCACTAGAGATCCGATATTGAGGAATACGTGGCAATCTAGCATTCGCTTTCAGCGTCACAACATATGGTGGAATCTCCAAAAGACCCACATCATTAGGACCAGTAGCCCAAAGTATCAGGAAGAGAAGACAATGCTGCTGGAAGTCGATCTTTAGACAAATACATCGGAGAAATCACTCTCTTACCTAATGTAAGCTGTACTCCTGAAGGAGAACAATGTAGTGTTGCATACAATCTCTTCAACAAATCCAATCCCAACAAGTTCTCACCACAACCTGTCGTCAGAATAAGGGGTGCTTCAAATTCACAAGGTCCAAAAGAAAGAGACAAAGGACTAGAAATCGGATTACAAACCGGGGCGCCAGAAAAACCTACTGAAACATTTGTCAAGCAGACAAAGGTGCGCCAGGGAGATTAGAGTGCATAATAGAACTCTTCGCAGCTCCAGTATCCAACAGAAAAGGCTCTGACACACCTGATGTAATCACTTTAACATAAGGTCCACTCTGATCTACTGGAACTGAAACAACTCCCTCTCTTTGTCTATGGCTGTCCTAGCAATCATTACCGTCCATATTCTCACCTTCGACATAGTAGTCATCAGCATAGTACTGAGTCGTCCTACTAGACGCACCATTCTGCTTATCAAAACAATTCATTGAATTCTGTGGAGGCAAGGAACGCGCGTTCTGAGGGAACACACCACTTCCTCTACCTCTAGGAGCTTGCTGAACACCTCGACCTCTCACACCAGAAGCACATTCGTGCGCTGCAACAGACCCGGACAACTATTCTTGAAATGACCCTCTTCTTTACAATACGCACACTGATTAGGGCCTACAGGAAAACGGTGTTGAGAAGACTCGAACCTTTGCGAGTTTCTCTGATACTGCTGAGGTTGCTGATAATCGCGCTGATTATTACGAGGTGGATACGCTTGCTGCAAAAGAACCTTCGTCTTTAACTCTTTAGTCTTCTTGTCGGCTCTATCTTTCTCATCCTTATCCCTATTCTCGTAGTACTGCGCAGTAGCCAATATCTGCGCTGACGAAGAAACAGCCCAAGAACTCTCAGAATCCTTCAAATTAGTACACAACACTAGAAGCAAATTATGCACAAACTTATCGACAAACAACCGTTGGCCACCTTCTGTACTCATGTCCTGACCACTATGGTCGATAAACGTCTCTTCAAACCTAGTGAAAAAATCAGACACACTTTCGTCTTTCTTCTGCTTACATGCAGACAATTTGTCCCAGTTTACACGCATAGCAGGCATCAACGTCTTCATGTAATTAATGATCTTACCAGGGAGTTCTGCAACTAAAGGCTCAGGTTTGGCACCACCAACTTGTCGGCCATCTGCGGCACCAATATTATTCCATGTATCACCTAACTCTTGCGCATGATCCGCATGACGAATCAATCCCCATAAAGGTTGTGGAACTACATTCCCAAACAACATGTCTATATCGGCTAGATTCATAACACATGAATCTGCAGTCTGTGATAATTCCTTATAGTACCCTGCAGGATTTTTACGAGGATCAGGCAAAGTCTGCTTAAGGGCCAAAACTTCAGCTCGCTTCCATGGAACATGTACCCAAACACGCTGAAAATGAGCCGGTACAGCTACAATACCATTAACAGCGTCGGCCTGAACTGCATCTTTCCAAACCGGAGGAACCTCTCTCATTGGATATTGTCGCACTTTTCTCCGAACAGAAGGATCAGGCTCAAACAACGACTGAGAAGGAGACTTGCTCCTAAACAACAACAATGTGGCAACTGCTCTTTCAACTTCGAGACCCACTATAGTTCCCTTTGCAAACTCGGACTGTACACGGAACAACTCAGAAGGAGTCTGTCCCAAATCACCATCTTCCCATTCTTCACGAAGGAAAGTACACATCTTGTCAAAAACATACCTCTGCTTCGGTGCTTCCCATTGACGGAAGACATCCATAACAGACTCTAAATCATATCTCAAAGGACTAGCAACCCATTTACGTGCTAAATGATCCAATACTGTCCGCTTATCGGGACCAGGCAATTGGCTACACAATTGTTTATGCTCTGAAACAGGGGTCATACCCAATGTCCCAAAGAAAGGAGAAAAAAGACCAGTAACAGTATCAGTCATTCTCTGCCTAACAGAAGGAGAAGTTGACAGAAGGACAGGAGGAAAAATAGGCTGAGACAAAGTATACGTAGAAGTAGTATCAGAAGGAGTATCAGAAGAAGTAGACAATACAGGAGACAAAGTCGTAGGAATCGAAGACGGAGCAGGTAGCAAAGTCGGCGGCCCTTGAGAAGGCTGCACCAAAAAAATAAGAGTCAACTGAAGAGGAGCTGTTGGCTGTAGAATAACAGGAGGCAAAGCAACTGGAGGTTGCGCAACTAAAGGTTGCGCAGGTGCTGTAGCACTCTGCACATAAGGGGGTGGCAAACTCAACAAATGTGACATCAAAGGATCTTTCTCAAGGTCCATCGTTGCACCTTGCTGATGAGGTGGCAAAGCTGGATAACATTTATCAATCGCCATTTTATGTTGCCTGTGCAACTGCTCACTCGCTTGTTCTTCTTCGTTATCTTTAAACTGTATAGCAGCTTGCATTATCGAGATACCTTTCTCTCTTTTATTTCTCTTCACTAATTTAATTTCTTTCTGTTTGGCTTCCTTTCGCCAGAGGCGGAAAGAGTCAAACATTGCTGGCCGGGCTTTCTTCTTAAAAAGTTTAACTTCCAGATTATCTAAAATATCCGTGTCATAACTACCATATTGGGGCCACTTTAGGACACCGTCCTTCCTAGTATATCTAATCCATACTTCATTATACGTGATGGTGTCCACGCCAATTTTCAAATAGAGCTCATAAGTCGGAGTTCCGATCGGAGGCACCGGACACGAGTCCTCCAATCGCGAATCCCTATTGCAACCACAACAAAATATCTTTCCAAGTCTGCTAAGACCAGGCATCTTCGCTCTCTAGTCTAGCTTCAAACTTCAAGGGAATATTGAATACGATAGCCTCGCGAATACACGAGTCCCTCTGCTTTGGAGCTTGCAAGTTCCAAATCAAAGATCCCAAGGGATACCCAAAAACTAAGGACTGGGAGACGCTCCACTCGGATCTATGTTGATACAACGCATGTTATTACAACGCATGCTTTTACAACGCATTTTTTACAACGCAAAAACTTTTACAACGCATGTATTTACAACGAATGTTTTTACAACGCAGGTACCTTTACAACGCATACCATTACAACGTAAGTATTGGTAAATATATATTAATTTTATAATCGTAAATTAATTAAAAAAAATATAATTTAATATAATTTAATTTTAATTTAATTTTAATTTATTTTTACCCTGTACCCCTGTACCCCCAAAACCCAAAACTGACCCTGAACCCCAAAAATACCACTTTACCCAAAAACCCAAAACTGACCCTGAACCCCAAAAATACCCCTTTACCCAAAAACTAAAAACTGACCCTGAACCCCAAAAATACCCCTTTACCCAAAAACTAAAAACTGACCCTGAACCCCAAAAATACCCCTTTACCCAAAAACTAAAAACTGACCCTGAACCCCAAAAATACCCCTTTACCCAAAAACTAAAAACTGACCCTGAACCCCAAAAATACCCCTTTACCCAAAAACTAAAATCTGACCCTGAACCCTAAAAATACCCCTTTACCCAAAAACTAAAAACTGACCCTGAACCCCAAAAATACCCCTTTACCCAAAAACTAAAAACTGACCCTGAACCCCAAAAATACCCCTTTACCCAAAAACTAAAAACTGACCCTGAACCCTAAAAATACCCCTTTACCCAAAAACTAAAAACTGACCCTGAACCCCAAAAATACCCCTTTACCCAAAAACTAAAAACTGACCCTGAACCCCAAAAATACCCCTTTACCCAAAACCCCAAAACTGACCCTGAACCCTAAAAATACCCCTTTACCCCAAACATATAACATTTAAAATATAATTATATACTTACCAATACTTACGTTGTAATGGTATGCGTTGTTAAGGTACCTGCGTTGTAAAAACATTCGTTGTAAATACATGCGTTGTAAAAGTTTTTACGTTGTAAAAGTTGCGTTGTAAAGGTATGTCGCTGTAAAAGTTGCGTTGTAAGTGATGTTTCCCGCTCCACTCATACTTAACTGAAATATCGATGACGTCGCCAGAAGACCCGTCTATCGTCTTGCTCTGCAAATCATCAAAGGGCTCCAAGACAGGGCGACAGTCAGGGCAGCAGTCCTTCGTAGCCGCCGGAAAGCGGGGAACCTCGCAGCAAACACTTTTGGACCACGACGACATACAGGGTTCGATGAAGTGGCAGGCCTTCCTCCAGAATTTTCACACGAAGCTCCTCACGATCTTCAGGCTTGGACCGGTACCACTTAAGTCGTCCCACGTTGGGCGCCAACTGAAGAACCGGGTTTTTAGAACCCAGTGGCACCAGGGGCACGCCCAATGTCTTCGGGTTCACCTGTCTTAGAATACAGAGACATGGGATACTTCTCGGTGACGTCAAAGATCAAATTTATTGGCTGCAACTAGGAACAGAAGTCTACGAAGCACGACACGGGTGGTTCGCCAGAGACTGTACAACTTTAGTATTGCGAGACATCGTCTTTTATGCCAAAAATCACATTCCTGACTAGTATCAATTACCTACAAGCTGTCCAATCACAAAGTGACATTTCAAAAGGTATCGCATAACGACAAGCCCACTTTTCAGTTGTCCAGCCCATCATCAATTACAAGGAAACCCCAACATTCTTGCTCGGTCAGGCCGGACAAACCCACAATAAAAGGACCTCAACCCAAACCATAAATAGGCATAAAAGAAGGAACAGAAACAGATGAGAAGCAAGATAGAAGGGTGTGTGCGTGTACCATAAACTCAGCAATGTCCTGCTCTTTGATCTCTATCTTGACCAGCTGCCGAACAAGGTTAGCTTCGGGCAATGGAGTCAGTTCGCTCAGGTCACACAAAAGTCAGCTAAAGGTGTACGTGTCCCAAAGACCCAGTCGGCCGTAGTCATCGGCCTATGTGAGTGCAACCACAAAATGGCTGCCGTACACAAAATGGAACCCGAAGGTTCGGAACGAAATAACTGAATACACAGTGTATCCATCAATCGAACATGACGAAAACACTCGTACATACCGCACTCGTCATTTGCGGTTCGCTGATACCAGAATCGTCATGATACGACGACCTTTATTGAACGGGTTCAGAATCACAGAACCTCAATCGGCACACATCTGGGAGAGTGGATTGCGGTGGATGAGGTGATCCTTGTGGCATCAACTGTGCCATTTTCTCTCCTCACATGACCTGCTGGAAAATGTGTGATTGGTTAGAAGTTGCAATAAAATGTAGGGTTCAGGTGATTCGAGGGCTGTTTGCTCTTAGGGTGCTCATACGGAACACTTTTGTGCCTCTTTACGGATGGATGGTGACAGACTGGGGGAAATACATGTGATTAGGGTGACCAACTGACATGGGTGCAAATTCATGAGTGTAAAAATTCAAGACAAAGGGTCAAAATTCAGGACATAAAATCAGGACAGGAGGTCAAAATTCAGGACAAAACTGCGGGATAAAAGGTAAGTTTTACAGACACTTCAGAGGAGGTCGCTCAATAGAATATAAATAAGCCCATCCATATCCAAACATATTCAATCATTTGCAAACCTATCCATCATGTATCCTTCTATCCATCATTTCACTCATCCATCCCTCCATCCATCCATTATCCATCCATCCATCCTTTTACCCTATTCATCAGTACACTCATCCATCAACTCTTCCACCCATCTATCCAGCCTTTTATCCTTTCACCCATCCAGCCATCCTTTCACTCACTCATCCATCCACCCAGTCACTCATCCTTCCACCCATTCACCCTTTCAGTCATCAATCCATCCTCCCTTTCTCTCTCCATCGACCTTTCACTTAGCCATCCTTCCTTCCACCCATCTATCTACTCATCCACTCATGAATCCATCCATTGACCCTATCAGTCATCCATCCACCCTTTCACTCCTTCACTCATCTATCCATCCATTTGTCCATCTACCCTCCCTTTCACTCCCTCATCCATCCTTATCAATCGATCCATCATTTCACTCATCCATCCACTCATTAATTCACCCACCACCCACCGGTTCACTCATCCGTCCATCCTTTCACTCATCCATCCACCCTTTTACCCATTGATCTACCCTTCCACCCATACATACATCTTTTTACAGTTTCTCGCATCCATCCTTCCACTCACTCATCCATACATCCTTTCTCTCATTATCCATCCATTCACCCTTTCGTTCATCCATTCACCCTTTCACTAATCTATCCAACCATCCACCCATCCCTTCATTTACTCACTTGCACACCTTTTCATATTAATTATGAGCTGAGCCTTTCTCTGCAGAATTGCAGACAGAAGAGGCCCATCAAGAATTTCACGCATGCTGTAGTTCCTAAAGCAATGGGGGGGTAGGGTTCCCTATGCCCCTGCACATAGGAAATCTGAAAACATGAAATTCATGGGTCATGCATGATGCACAGTGCCAGGCCCTGAGGTGACTGTGAGATGGTGTTGTTTCAAGGGCTTTAAGTGGGATGAAAATACGGGGTGGGGGAGTCCGCCAAATGAGGTGTTCGATGTAATTAAGGGCGTGGCTTAAAACACGTAAGCTAACAATCTAGGCTTAATATAGTGTGCTTCCTGACTGGTATTTTGCCTCTTCTGTCATTGTATCCAGATATATAGCAATTTATGCTGAGTCAGCATTTTACAGTGGCAGAAGAACAGGCAGCCAACCGAGTCTAAACAAAAAAATAAGACACTGTCCCCGCTCTGGGTGTGGTGTACACTTCGGCAGAAGTCCCTAATAAAATGAAGGCAAAAGACTTTGGAAAATAGAGCGCTTTTGCAGCATGGGGAAAGGACTATGGCAAATTATGAAAAACTGACCCAAAATTCTAAATTTCTTAAATTTACTTGAGAACACTCATCCACAGGCTCAACTACCTCAGTGGTATTAGACTAGAGCCAGTTCTATCAAAGCTGTGTTTTGAGTAAATCTATTGCAGGCTGCACAACTTGTTATGAACGGAGAGGAATCCTGTCCCATGAGCGAGAGATTAGACACCAGCATCATGGAGACGCTCAGGAATACTTAAATCAGTTTGGGTGAACTGACCCTGGCATATGCATTTGTTGAATTTGCCACACTGTTCACAAATATAATGATTGTTATACCAATTTAGATTTTTTTCATTTGTATATTTCTGGACCCTTCCAGGTTTTTTTAGTGCACCTACTGCTGTGACATAGTAGAAGTATCTACTTCCCTGAGCATGAACCCTCCCACCAGCGCAACGAACCCAAGCCAGGCGGCCACCAACCTCGCGAAGTGGATCAGCAACTGCGCAGATGACCTCGCCCCTCTGAAGACCCCGCCTAGCAGACCCGGCAGCAAGAAAGCCCCATGGTTCACCGACGAACTCAAGAGCTCCAAGAAGAACTGCCGAGCCCTCGAGAAAGGCTGGCGCAGAGACCCAACACCGAACAACATGACTGCCCTCAAGCTCGCCACCCGAAAACACCACCAACTGATCAACGCCACAAAGAAAACTGCATTCAAGGAACGACTGGACAACAACGCCCACAACAGCAAGGAACTCTTCAACATCGTTAAAGAGCACTCCAACCCCGGAAACAACGACATCACCCCTTCACAAGACCTCTGCAACTCCCTCGCCTCCTACTTCCACAACAAGATCGCGTACATACACAACAGCTTCAGCACCCAACCGACACATGCCACAACTGAACCACCGCCCCCCACCACCACCCTCCGCCCCTGGACCCCGATCAGCACCGAAGACACCATCCGCACGATGAACTCCATCCACTCCGGATCTCCGACCGACCCCTGCCCTCACCACGTCTTTAACAAGGCCGACGCTGTCATCGCACCCCACCTGCGGGACATCATCAACACCTCCTTCGACACCGCTACCTTCCCGGAGAGCTGGAAGCACGCCGAACTCAGCGCTCTACTAAAGAAGCCATCAGCCGACCCCACCGACCTCAAGAACTACCGCCCAATCTCGCTGCTCCCGTTTCCTGCAGAAGCCATCGAGAAGACCGTCAACAAGCAGCTGGCCGCCTTCCTCGAGACGAACGGATCCCTCGACCTCTTGCATTCTGGCTTCCGGGCCAACCACAGCACCGAGACCGCCCTGATCGCAGCCACTGATGACATCCGAGCCCTGCTCGACAATGGAGAAACAGCGGACCTCATCCTCCTAGACCTCTCCGCGGCCTTCGACACTGTCTGCCACCGCACCCTAGTGCAGCGCCTCAGCAACGTCGGAATCCAGGAGAAGGCACTGTAATGGATCACCTCGTTCCTCGCCGGAAGGACACAGAGAGTCGCCTCCCCCGTTCAGATCAGAAGCCACCAAAGTCATCTGCGGCGTTCCTCAAGGCTCCTCGCTCAGCCCAACGCTCTTCAGCGTCTACATGAGCCCCCTCGCAGCCATCGCACGCCGACACAACCTCAACATCATCTCCTACGCCGACGACACCCAGCTGATCCTCTCCCTCACCAACGACCCCGCCACCGCCTGAGCCAACCTACACGAAGGGATGACAGACGTAGCCAAGTGGATGATGAACAGCTGCCTGAAACTGAACTCCGACAAGATGGAAGTCCTCATCCTGGCATCTTCACCCTCCGCCTGGGACGACTCCCGGTGGCCCCCCGCCCTGGGCAGCGCACCCAAACCAACAGACCACGCACGCAACCTGGGCTTCATCCAGACAAGTCAACGCCGTTCGCTCGTCATGCTTCAAGATCCTGCGCATGCTACGTAAGATCTTCCGGTGGATCCCCACCGAGACCAGGAAGACGGTCACCCAGGCCCTCGTCACCAGCCGTTTGGACTACAGCAACTCCCTTTACGCCGGAAAAACCGCCAAACTCCAGAAGAGACTCCAGCGGATTCAGAACGCCTCAGCACGACTCATCCTGGACATCCCCCGTCGCAGCCACATCTCCGGACACCTGAGAGATCTGCACTGGCTCCCGGTCAACAAGAGAATCAACTTCCGTCTCCTCACCCACGCGCACGAAGCCCTACACAACCAAGGCCCAGGATATCTCAACAGCCGCCTCAACTTCTACGCTCCCACACGCCAACTTCGATCGACCGGCCACGGCCTCGCCGCCGTCCCCCGCATCCGAAGAGCCACCACAAGAGGAAGGTCCTTCTCATACCTGGCCGCCAAGACTTGGAACTCCCTCCCGACTCACCTCCGCCTGACCCAGGACCACCTTGCCTTCAGGAAACAGCTCAAGACCTGGCTGTTCGAGCAGTAGCGGACCCCCCTCATCTAGCGCCTTGAGACCCTCCGGGTAAGTAGTGCGCTATATAAATGCTTTGATTGATTGATTGATTGAAAAATATCAGACGTCTTACATTAATACCTTTGGGCGCCTTCATTTATCACTAGTTTCTGAACAAAAGCAGAATGCCATGAGCATCTATTACATTACACAAGGTCACATTAGTTTGCAGGCACTGGAGTTTAAGAGATTTGCCAGAATAATACGATGTTTAAACCTGAATTCATTTTTTATTTTATTGTGTGTGTGTTACTTTTTTGCATTCTTAACTGCATATGAAATAAAGTACCATTTTGCTCAGGCTCCAAGCCCCTCTCCGATCGATTTCTTGGTTTAAGGGTGCTTGCAAACGTTAGGCAGATTTATGAGGGTTTCCTTCTGCTCGTGTAGGCACGGAAAGTCTGCATCCTGCTATGCTTTTAAGGATAATATATTCTGGGGCAAGAGATCGTGGGGGTATGTATTTGTAAAGTTGTGGGCTTTGAAGTAACATGCTATAAGCAGTTGGTGGGATTTTATTCATGTTAATATGAGTTTGTTTTTCCTCATTTCATACTTTCAAGAAGTCTTAGATGTTTTGCCAAAACACACAGACACACATCCCGAGCTCCTGCCTAGCTCACAGTGACCTCAAGCCCCATGCAGGGCCAGATTGGCAAAGCGGACCATCGGCAATGGGCCGATCGACCAGTGTCTAAGAGTCAGATGTGGGACGTTTTCTTTGAGGGGCTCCGGCAACTGCCCCTGTGTCTTATTGTCCACCCGCCCCCAACATGCCTACCTTCCCAGGTCGCTGTCTAAGGGAGTTGGTATGGGCAGGCGGGCTAGAGACACACAGATGCTTAGAGATGAGGCAGGGACTAACTTTAGGGCTCCTAAACTGAGAAAAATCCAAATTTTAAGGCTTTCAGTATTCACAGAAGGCATTTAGGAGTCCTAAAGTTAGGAGTCCTAACTTTACTACTACTAAACTGAAAAAAATCCTAATTTTAAGACTTTCGGTACTCACAGAAGGCATTTAGGAGTCCTAAAGTTAGTGCTACTAACTTCTGTGAATACCAAAATGAGTAAGTTCATTCTGTGAATGCCAAAAGTAGTAAGTGCATTCTGTGAATACCAAAATAGTGGTAAGATAAGGATTGAGTCTTAAGTTAATTCTGTGAATCGGGCCCTATTAGTTTTTGAAAGTGGGGGGGGGGGGGTAATACTGAATTCTAGCAAGTGAGCAAAGCGAGGGCACCCAAGGTTCTGTAGGATTTCTCCCCCTAAAACATTTTCTAAAAAGTAGGTCCAATAGTGTATTTTAAAGAACAAATTTCACAATAACGGGTACAAAAATCACTGCCTCTGAAAGGTTACTTATTAAATACTGAAGTACTTCACAGGTGTGCCAAGGTAATTAAGTGGACTCAAATTCAAAATGTGCAGTGGGTACCCCTGTATGTCAAAAATTACCTACCTGTGCCCGGGCTAGGATTTTGATGTGGATGTGTCCCATATGACATGGACACTCAGTTAATGCCAAGAATTAAATACAGTATGTCAGTGCCAGAATATAGCCGTTTACTGCATGCATATATATGCAATGGATGACCCATAGGTCAAAATGGCCAGAAATGTGTCACGGTTGCCTGCGTCTCCCCCACCCAATATGTTTTCCCTATTGCCAAGAATTATCTTGAGTATGGTGGCACCAGCATTTTACCACTGGCGTCCAATATGCCACAAATTACCTCCGGTGTGCCAGCACCAGCATTTTGCATAGGGTTCCCCAGCCCATATTCCACAAATTGCCTCCAACGTGCCAGTGCCAGCATTTTGCCATAAATTCCATTTATACCAATAATGATGCCCAGTGTGTCAGCACCAGCATTTTGCCACAGGTATACCTTACGGCAAGAATTAAATCTTATGTTTGGGTTTGGGACTTGCAGAGTTTTACTCCATGGAATTTCGTGGAGTTACATAAAAACTCGTGAGATTCCACAGAGTTCCGTCTACCCCTAGTATATGGTATTTTGTTGCAGGTGGTGGGAAGAATTCATATCACAAGCAGAGGAGCTGAGACTAGCTGAGTGGCAAACTGTTCACAGAACTGTAATAGAATAATTGTCAGAAAATGCAAGAATAAATAAAGATGTACTTGTTCATTGTTCTTACACATTGAGTCATGCTAGTGATATACAGGCTCCTCTCAGCTCTCCCAGCACTGGCAGGTGAGGCAATTGAGTCATGTGAGATCAACACCAGGAAAGACATGGCTTGGCAGTTCAGGCTGGACTGTTCCCATGAGGCACAGGGTCAGACTGATTTGCATATGGCCATGTCTGAACTTGGGTGGCTGAGGGAGCTAAAGAATGATGATGGATTAAACCTAGATTAGTTGACTGGGGGTGAGTGTTTGATTTGCTCAAACGCTCCATCCATCATCCCCTTTTGTTTCGCTTTGTTCGCCCTAAGTTGGCAGGGTATGCTCAGACGTGAGTCGCATGCTCACTTGGAAACTGGATTCAAGATAGCCTGGCTGATGAGGATTATGAATCCGAAACCGGTCCCAGGATGCTTGTTTCCGGTCCAGGGAAGACATGGCTTGGCAGTTCGGGCTGGACTGTTCCAATGAGCACAGGGTCAGACTGATTAGCATATGGCCATGTCTGAACAGGGGTGGCTGAGTGAGCTAAAGAATGGTGATGGATTAAACCCAGATCAGTTGACTGGGGGTTAGTGTTTGATTTGCTCAAAGGCTCCGTCCATCATCCCCTTTTGTTTCGCTTTGTTCGCCCTAAGTTGGCAGGGTATGCTCAGACGTGAGTCCCATGCTCACTTGGACACTGGATTCAAGATAGCCTGGCTGATGAGGATTATGAATCTGAAACCGGTCCCAGGATGCTTGTTTCCGGTCCAGGGAAGACATGGCTTGGCAGTTCGGGCTGGACTGTTCCAATGAGGCACAGGGTCAGACTGATTAGCATATGGCCATGTCTGAACAGGGGTGGCTGAGTGAGCTAAGGAATGGTGATGGATTAAACCCAGATCAGTTGACTGAGGTGAGTGTTTGATTTGCTCAAACGCTCCGTCCATCATCCCCTTTTGTATCGCTTTACAAGCAGCAGCAAGTTCAGGTTTGCTCCCTCTGCCAAGGCAGAGCAAAAGGGAGTATACCTAGATGGTGTTTCAATAATGTTTCCTTAGTCTTCTTAGAGTAACCTAGGCTAAAATATTTTTGAGGGGCAAGTGCCCAGTAGCCGTTGATCATCATCCAGGTGTGACTTTGGCCTAAGGTCACTGTATTATGGAGTTGGGATGTGCAGGCAGGCTAGAGACACATAGTGCTATGCCTAGAGATGGGGAAGGATATGGGAGCTTGTAGCAGTGTTGTTGGGAGCCCACCTTGGCCCCATAAGGCTGCATCCGACACAGAAGCAGTGTCCTTCTGTGGCATGGAACCTCATGATACGTGAGGTCAGCTTTAGAACCTATTGAGAAAACACCGGGGGTTTGAAGAACCTAGGCTCAGTGACAGTTGGAAATGCACTTGTCGTTGGATGAGGTGTCTAGGAATAAAAGCATCTACCTTACCTCAATAACTTGGTGTCCTGTCGTACCTCAACACCATAATTCTGGTGACTATTTATGGGATATAGTTTAGTACACCTCAACAATACAAGTGGTCGTATTCCGGTGGAAACGCACAGAAGGTTTCGGTGTCAGGTTCAGTGGCGGGATCTTTATGCCATTGGAGGTGTGCTCCTTCAGCAATGCTTCATGGGAATCTTTGTATCTTCAAGAAGGCCTAGTATGAGGAGTTGCGTCGGAGGGGAACTATGTGTTAAATCTTCGAGCCCCATCGAGTTAAAGTGTGTGGTGCTTTTGAAATTGCGGGTAGACTGTTTTTGAGTACGTCTGCCCATCGGTTTCAGGTATGTGTCACCTTGGGGAACAGCCTTTACAACGCGGGTATTACCATGCACTATCATTACAACGCTGCTACTACAACGCAAGTTGCTGGAGGGCGCTGTTGTATAGGGAATAGTTTAATTTTCTATTCCAACACCTTCTCTACTATAATGTGGGCTGGAGTTAGAATAGAAATTTAAACTATTCCACTATCCATCGCTTACAGCGCAAGTCATTGTAACGACTAGCGTTGTAAAAACAGCGTTGTAATGGCACACGTGATAAAAGCCCGCATTGTAATGCCATACAACCTTCGCCCTCTAGCACCTTTTACCTGCACAGTGTTGTTGAAAAGTTAACGAAGCGCAGAGGAACGTCCATTAGCACACATGTTCGGATTTGCCTTTTTTAGTGTGCATGCTAGCAGCGATGTAAAGTGTATCAGGGAGCGCGGAGGAATGTCAATTAGTCCTCTGGCTAGGTTTTCCCTTTATCGGTGCACATGCTAGCAGCGTTGTGAAGAGCAGCAGGAAACGCAGAGGAACATCCATTCGCTCTCTGGCTCGGTTTTCTCTTCGACAGTGCGCATGCGCAGAGCCTCAAATCTGGAATTGGTCTTTTCGTGACAGCAACTTTGTTATTTTTTCTTTTCTAATTGGTGTATTAACTGCTGAACTACCCATGTAATTTTATCTTCAATGGGCTTCAATGACATTCATGTGGGAGTGTTAAAATCGCAGAGGAACTTCAGTTTTGGCCTTCAGGTTCTAAATGCCAATATTTTAGCCACTGGGAGACACAGACAGTGTTCCGCCTCCTGTGTGCGAGTGGATGCCGATCACTGTTACGTTTTTGTTCCTCCTCTGTTGTGCCCGCTGCCTGCCTGCCTGCCCTGCCTGCGTTGAGCCGATCGTCCCGTAGTACCGCCCTCCCCCCGCCTGACGTCAGACGCAGGAAGCAGAGCGGAGGGTGCGGGAGAGGGAACAAGGAACCCCGCGGCTGCCGTTGCCGCCGTGAGTGCCGCAAATTACCGGGAAGTGCCGCGAGCAGACTCCCGAGTAAATCAGGAAGGAAGCAGGAGAAGCAGAAGCACGCCCTGTGCCCACCGAAAGGAGGAAAGAAGCCTACTGACAGCCTGGAGGGGGCCTCCCTTCTCCCAACATAATCACCGGGCGTGGGGCACGGCATGGCTTAAAGCTTAAATCCCACAGGCACACAGAGGTAAGTGTGGAAACGGCGAGGCAGTGAAAGCGCGGAACTTAACACCGCATTGTACCCTGTTTACCCTGACTTTGGCTTACCCTGACCTGGAGAGCCGTTTGAATGAATGAATAATATAGGGTGATTGGACTGTTGCACACCCTCAAGTAAAGACATTCTACAGGGCACGCTAGTGAAGTAGTGAAGTAGAGAGCCTAAAAAAAGAAAGAAAAAAAAGGTCTTCTGGCCCAGCAGGCACTTGTAAATATCCTGCAGACTTCACCCCAATCAGAGACCTAGCCTCGGCAAACCACAACAGCGCTGGGAGAAAGCCAAAAATGGCTACGAAAAAAATAAAAAAACTGATGGAACACAATTTGAGATCAAGACTTAATGCTGCAAATACCACAAATGCAACTAGTCCAGGCTATTTGGAAGAGAGCAGTGAGTGCGTTGAAATAACTCCGAAAGCTAAAAAGAAAGGAGCCAAAAAACCAAAGGCGACGGCCAAAACCCCGGGCAGTGCAGCGTCAAACTCAATAAAGGAGTTTATGGGGAAGCACTTTAAAAAGGTGTTTACACCTGTAAAAGACAAAGACACTACAACAAGTAAAGTGTCATCCCTGAATGGAAGCCTAGAGGGGAAGAAGCGTGCAGGTGCCTCCCTTCCCTTGGAGATACATGTGTCCAACTCTTTCATTTTGGCTAATCAATCGCTAGAGCTTCTATTAGATAAGGGGGGCCTAACCTCGCCTCGGCTGTCATCATCACCACGTCTATCCTTCTCCTATGAAGTAGCGGGAGGATCTTTGGACAGCCCGGTCCCATCAAAGAGCCCAAACCCTGGGGTTGGAACGGAGAAAGGAACAGAAACACCCCAGAGTAAAAAGTCAAGTCAGAATAGGAGTCAAAATGAATGCCCAGTGGAAACTCGAAACATCAGTTCAAGACACTGTGCCAAATTGGATAAAACATCTGAACTAAACCATGAACCTAACCGTGATCTGTCATCTTTGACAGCTACTTCAATGCTGGACTTAATGTTAATGCTACAAAGAACCTTGCAAGGCCTCTTAGAGGTCACTTTGTCAAATAACTCTATTCTAAAAACTCAGAAAACATATCTTGCTAGTATAGAAGGGGAGCTGCGGGGGATTAAATCACATATGTCAAACATAATAAGACAAACCCCCGATCCGGAACCCCTAGAACAGGCACAGGGTGAAACCATAAAAAATCCCAAGGGAATTGGGCACACACCTTCTATGGCAGGTAAAATCCCTAACCATGATCCTGCGCCGAGGAGTGAGGTCAAGCCCCAAACTGACATGCAACCCCAATCTGATATAGAACCCAATGAGGGCCACCAGAAATATATCTCAAAGTGGCCAATGAGGATAATAAGAAGGGCTCAGAAGACAAGACGTGGGTTAAGAAATAGAGTAAGAGGTGCAGGAACTAAACCAGCAAGGATGGTGTGCCCCTCCTTGGAGGAAGTAGTGATGACGGAAGAGGCAGAAAGGATTACAGGAAAGGAAATAAAGGGTCCCTACCGGCAGATGAGTATCCCAAAATGGAACAAAACAAAGTTCCAGGGGAAAAGTGTAGGCCCACACAACACTCCCAAACCCCAGAAGAACACAGTTGATAACAAACACATAGGCCAGCCTAAGGGGGGGAGAAACTGGGAGGAAATCTAGAAGCTTGGGTAACACGGGAGGTGAGAGTAAACAGACCCAAAATCCAGCCAGAAAAGGCAGAATCAAATGAACCCCCTGTTCCCAGCAGGGCAAGGAAAGTTGGAAAAGAAAATATGAATCTTTACCTTGAACAGATCCCGCTAAGGCTAGGGGGAAAAAAATTAGGAAAAAGGCGGCCCCTGAATAGGTCTCAACTCCTGCAAGGCTTCTCCAAATGTCAGAAGCTGAAAGTGATAGGAACGAGCGACATTAGGGGAGTGGGCTTTATACAAAATAGAGATTACTAGAATCACACTATACTCAAACCTGGTAAAAGACACGATTGAAAAGGCAGTAAACGAGCTACAGAAAGAAGGAATCCGCCTACTAAATGAGAATGAAGTCTTAGTAGAAGTAGAAGGAAAGGGACGACTGGGAAACAACTTTCTAAAATGCCACGCAGGGCTAGGAAAGAGACAGGTTAGGATTTGTGATCAGGAGGATGAAGAGGAAATGCCGCTAGGAAACATAAAAATAGTTGCAAACAACTCGGAGGTGGCACATGAATGGGGAAAATGGAGTAAGGTGTCCAACCAGGCAGGACCCTCATCGAAACATACTAACGATTGCAGAGAGGAAGGCTGGTTAGATGATACCGAATAGGGAAAAGGTAGGCCACATAACATAAGGATAATCTCCTGGAATATAAATGGCCTAGGAAATAGCCTGAAACAAAATAATATAAGGGAACTGGGGGAAAATACAGAAATTATGTGTATCCAGGAGACTTGGCTATGTGGCAAGACCCCGATTTTTGATGGCTTCTACCAGCTAAACCGACCTGCAAAGAAATGAAGATTCGGGCACGCTGCTGGTGAAATCATGACTCTGGTATCGACTAAGATCATGAAGAAAGTAACTGAAATAAATGTGAAATGCAAATGGTTGTTGGCATGTAGAATAATACTTTCAGGATGTATAAAAACGGATACAATTTTAATGATAAATGTGTACATGCAATGGGATACCTTAGAGCAATATGAAAAGGAAATGGCTCTCTTCAAGGAGGACATAGACTACCTTGATGAAAAATACGGTGGGGATATGCTTATTCTCATGGGCGACTTTAATCACAAACTTCACCCCGAGAAGGTAGATTATTGGTTTCTAGATATACTGGAGGCCTATGAAATACCTCAAGCGAGCTTCCCCGAATGTATATTTGGTGCTAAACATATACAGTTGGGAAATCTCCTGGGAACTAAAAACCTGTTTTGTTTGAATGGAAGATGCGAGTTAGACTGCCCCGCCAAAAAAACATTTAAACCAGGCTCCCAATTCTGTCCCATAGACTATGCCTTTACCACACCTTGGAACTTTAGACTAATCTCGGAATTCAGAATTGTGAATAGAGAGGGAAGTGACCATAACATGGTAACCATGGAGATCTCGGATACGCACTTTGAATCTAGCCAAAAGGTTATGGAACAAGAGGTGGATTACCCTAGACGCCGGACAACTAGGCTTACGGAAGAATATGTTGCCAGATTAATAAAATTACAACAGAACCTAGACCTAAAGACAGCAAGGGGTCGAAACCTCGATTGGTATGTACAAAAAATAGAAGAGGTGGTCCAAACCCTTAGTATACGTCTAAAGAATATATATAGAGGCAAATATAAAAATAAGGTAAAAAACCAGAGGATAGAGAAATCCACCGGCTGGTTCACAAGGGAATGCCAGGAAAAACAAGCATTTGCAATGCAATAGGTCTCGCAGCATTAAAGTTTGAGTTACTGGCATTGTCTCTGACAATGCTTTGCATAACTTTTTTTTAAAAATTTACAATTGGTGGGGACCTCTGTAATGTAGGCCTCAACTGCACATCAGGAGTGCATGGGCCCTGGGCCCTATGCATTCAATCAGCATTGCAGCCTTCCGATTTCAGTGCAAATTCGAGTATATGAGCCGTGCAGTGCTCTAGGTCTGTGAGGGTGTCTGTTAGCAACAGCTAACCACTCATAAACAATGTTTATATACCAATTGTAAATTAACAAAAAAGTTATGCAAAGCATTGTCAGAGACAATGCCAGTAACTCAAAATTTAATGCTGCGAGACCTATTGCATTGCAAATGCTTGTTTTAAATTACGATGAGTGTGTTTGTTGCTGTGGACTGGTACAGTACAGGGTGATAGAAATGACTTGTAGTGGTGCTGTCTTATGTGGGGCAGTGGTACAGGGTAATTATGCAGCCTGTTTCAACTTCTATCGGCTACACGAATGCTGACTGTTATAGTATTATACTAATAGTATTAGTGAGGATCAGGAAGAGTGAGTATGAATTCACATTACTATATCATACCAACGCTAGACACATGTCATCCTTTCATAACTTATCTGGATATAGGGAGTTAATAGCATGTTTGTTAACATGAAGAGAGTGTGCTGGCTGGGCTGTTGCATTTGTGGACTGTTCGTTGTACTTGAAGGAGCGATTCATGTTCCAGGTTCTAGCTCTAGTTTATGGGATCCTGTAGTTATATTGGAAACAGCAGTGTGTTCACCTCTCTTCTGCTCTGTAAGAACTCCTGGATTCTTTGAATCCCGGCTGGTAGTTAGTGCCAGCGTTTGGCGGCTTGTACTGAGAAAGCGGTGCCTCCTTTGGATTTATTATAATAAAGTGGCATGATGATCTGCGGTGCAACAAACACACAAAAGGTGATGGAAGGATGCTTGCAGTAAGTCTAATTATTGGCAGTCACCAAGGATGTGCCCATATGTGGGTGCCTTGCTTACTGTGCCTCTGGAACCAAGCTACCCAGACTGAAGAGACCCAATCAGGGTAAAATAGGTCTTGGGTTGCGGTTCTGAGAGGACCTGGCCCGGCAGTTCAGTCTGGACTGTTCCTATTGGAATAGG
The DNA here is from genome assembly GCF_964263255.1 of Lissotriton vulgaris. Classification (NCBI taxonomy): domain Eukaryota; kingdom Metazoa; phylum Chordata; class Amphibia; order Caudata; family Salamandridae; genus Lissotriton; species Lissotriton vulgaris. The sequence goes on along the minus strand of NC_141689.1, from coordinate 1,453,577,378 downwards.
GTCAAGACTGATTTGCATATGTCTGGGTCCAAACTGAGATGGCATAGTGGTCAAAAGAACAATGGGGTGGAATGCTACCCTGAGCAATTGCCAATGGTTAGACTTATTGCAAGCATCCTCCCATCGCCTTTTGTGTGTCTGAACAGTGATGCAAGTCTGGAGCACATTGTCCTATTTTACTTGTATTTCTCGAATCTAACTTGTAGGGATAGTTGTGGCTTTCCTCAGAAGGCTCTGTGGATGAGGCAAAGTGCCTTGAATATTGCTCATCTAGCTATAGGTAGCCAGTAGAGTGCTTACAGGACTGGGGTCATGCGTTCTGTGGGTTGAATTGTAGATAGAGCCTTGCAGCAGTGTTTGGTATTAATTGTAGTTGTCATATGATGGAGGTTAGGTGCCAAGGTATAGGATTTTGATATCGTTGAGCTTGGAGATCAAGAGTGTGAGTATAGATTAGAACTTTTGCTGGTATCGAAGGTATGGGAAGATGCATTGCAGTGTTTTCAGTGTGCAGAAGGTGCTCTTTGTGGTCTCAATGATAGGTCGGAATCCATAGTTACCACCAGGTTTCTGACTCCTCATGATGTAGTTGAGCAATGAGTTCCTTGGGTCAAATGGTGGTAGGCAGGTGCTGGAACTGGTGCATTGTAGAAAGACTCAGATCGGATGGAGCAACACCTTGCCATGGCACTTGAACCAATGTAGTGCTTGAATTGCTCTCAGTCTGTGATATCACACAAAAAATAGTTACCTCTTGTACTGACTGGTCACAGACTAGTGTGGGTTTTAACAAAGTACTCTATGCATCATGCACCCCCTTCTCTAGCATCAACCGAGGGAGATTAACTGTCTCAGTGTTGTCAGCGGGAATACTTGTATTTGAAGGCACAGTAATAGATGACACTATTGTTCGAAGTAATTGGGGACACCAGGGACATTGACTCCATACTGCTAGCTGGTGCATTACCTCTGTGTGAGGATGTATTTTCTCTTCGTACTGCAATCAGGCAGTAGCCCACATAGTACATACTTTGTTGACGGGTGAAGAAGTGAGATTGGGGGTGCAGGTGATGGTACGCTGATTACGCAGCGTGCCTTTTAGCTTTTTGATTGAGCGACGTGGTACCCGTAAATGGAGCACCTGCTCCCCTTAATTGCATCAGCCGCACACTCCTCTCCCATGGCTGTTTTTTATCCTCCTCACTGGCCCAGGAACTCAAATTATTTTAGCTCGGGCATGGAATGTAGAGGACATAGGAAAGGGGGGAGGCCTAAGCAGGGACCCTCAACTGGGAGGGACAGGCTCACTGTGTCGGCTCCTAAATACAGAAGGTCTCCCTTACCTTAGCGAGGCGCCTGGTGGCTCACCACCCCACTTCGGCCATGTTGCAATCCCTGCCGGCTCTGCTGGTGTTGATGACTTCAAGCCGGCCGTTACTTAGTGGTGAAAACCTGAGCAAGCTTGGTGCAGGGCAAATTTAAAGCAGCAGCATCCTAAATGCCCCCGGAAGCCCGCCGCGGCCGCCCCGGAAGTCAGGCACGGTCGCCTGTGACGGGGGCGGGGCCACGTCCAGACCGGAAGAGGAGGCAGGTGGAGTCGATGCGTCTCGCGGCCCAGGGCTCCTGTGAGCGGTGTAGAGCCCCGGGGCCGCGCCAGCAGGAGGTTGGGCGCCGCGTGCTGAGAGCAGAGTCCCTGACATTGACCAGGTAAGTTCCAAAAGGCTGGGGGGGCTTGGTGCACTTGTGTGTGTGTATGCTCGTGTGTGTGTGTATGTATGTGTGCGACGATGACGGCGGGGGAGGGGGGCCTCGGTGCACTTGTGTGTGTGTGCGCGCGTGTGTGTATGTGTGAGGGGGGGTATCTCTGTATGTATGTATGTGCGTGCGTGGGCGCTTGTGTGTGTGTCTGTGTGTATGCGCATGCGTGTGTGGTGCTTGAGCTTCCCAGGAGACAGCGCCAGGCCACAGCGCGCATTCCAGTTTCAACTCGCCTCCAAGGCGATGCGCGCGGCCAGCACTGTCTCCTGGGAAGCACAGTCGGCAACAATAGATCTCTAGCGAGACACAGCGCTGACACGCTGTGTTTTCGCTACGAGACCTAAAAAAGGGAAGTTAGGAGAATGACCCGCCGCATTCAGAAAAAGAGAGACCAAGATAGTGTAAACACCCTAGAGGGCATAAAAAGAGAATATAGCATGCTTATCAGAAGGGTTAACAGGGAATTTAAAGAGGGATGCTGGCAAAAATCGAGGCAATCAAAACTAAGAATATACGCAATTTTTGGAAGTTAGTCCACGCAGCAGCAGACCACCAGCCAGGGAAAATGAACTGCATAGTAGAAGAGTCTGCATGGGAGGAGTATGTACAGGACCTGTATTGTCCGCGGAAAGACCAGGGAGAAATTCTGTACACAGACTGGAGCGGTCTGGTAGCAGATATAAAACCCGCTTTTTCCACTCAAGAGGTTAAAAAAACGATAAAGGGTTTGAACCTCACAAGAGCGGCAGGCCCAGATAACCTCCCAGCTCAAATAATTAAAACCCATGTAGATTGGTGGGCGGAATTCTTTGCAAATATGTTTGAAGTCATTTTAGATACTGGGAAATTCCCCGATAACTGGAATGGGGCTATAATTAGGCCAATTCATAAGAAAGGGGAAATGAGCAACCCAAAAAACTATAGATTAATCAATCTATTGGACATCGGGGAGAAAATATTTGCAAAGATAGTGCTTGGCAAACTAAAGGACTGGGTGGAAGAGAAATTAATTATCCCAGTGGAACAGCGGGGCTTTAAAGAAGGGCACTCCACCATGGATCACTGCTATGCCTTGTGGGCTCTTGCCTGAAAGTAGATAGAACAAAAGGGGAACCTGTTTTGTTGTTTCGTCAACTTCTGGGCAGACTTTGATTTGGTGGACAGGGCAAAACTATGGGAGTGCCTGATCAAATATGAAATCCCGGTGTACTTACTGGAAATCTTGAAAGAATTACATAAAGGGAACTGGCCCCAAGACATTAAAGACACACAAGGGGCGCTGACAAAGAGAATTGGAATAGGGAACGGGCTGAGACAGGGCTGCGTCCTAGCTCCGCTCCTTTTTTCAATATTGCTAGCGGATCTGCCAGCAGCGCTGGAGGTGGAAAGAAGCGCGAGCCCGAGAATAAATAGAAGAAAGGTCTCATGTTTGCTATACGCAGATGACCTTGTGATTACTGACTTGACAGAACTCGGGCTACAAAGAAAACTAAATGCATTCCATGATTACTGTAAGGATAAATTGCTTACAGTGAACATGGAAAAAACAAAGATCATGTGCTTCGGCGAAAGGACCAAGAACTTTAGTTGGTACCTAGATAGAACAAAACTAGAAACGGTAAAAGAATATAAATATCTAGGCCTTTGGTTTGAATCCTCCTTAAAATGGGACATACGTCTGGGACACCAAAACGCAAAAGCATCTTCCTCTATCTGTGGCCTGAAAAAATTCAATAAAAACTATGGGGACATGTCACACAAACCGCTATTAAAAGCATATGAGGCCATGATACCACCCCAAGTACTGTATGGTGCAGAAGTGCTCCTTCTAAGCGGAAAGGGAGGCTGGGATCGGGAGGAAGGAAGGGCCCTGAAAACATTATTTTCACTGCCAAAGTCATCAATGATACAGGCTATTAGACTGGAAACAGATATGATTGGATGGAATACCTTGGCCAAAATGGTGATGATAAGATTCTGGAAACGCCAATCACAGGGGGTAGGGGAAAAGGTCTCACATTGGTGTAGTGAGGAAATCCGCCACAGTAACCTAAGATGGGCATTAGATGCTAAAAGAAAAATAAAGGAAATAATTGGGAACCTAAAAGTGGGAGTAAACCAAAATTTCCTAGATGTGGAGTTCACGAAGAGTGCACTTAGAGCGCAAGGAAGGGAGTACTCCAGAAGCCAGGATATAGGATATCTAAGAAACAAAAAATCTGTGGTAAATATGATGGAAGCATGGGAATACAAGACGGGGTACCCATACCTAGAAACCTTGCCAAATTACGCTTTTAGGTGGGAGATACTAAAAATTCGAATTGGCATCATCCCTTGGCAAATGGAGGGGAGAGTTAAGGCAGAAATGTTATACCCAGATGGCATATGTAAATGTGGCTTGGGAGCCAAGTGTGAAATGTTACATATACTTCTTGATTGCTTGACATGTCTAAAAGTGAGACAACGGTTCCTATGTACTTTATTTATAAAACATGGCATAAGTATTGTGTACAAGCAACAAACTTGTTGATAGGAATGGAAAATCTGGAAATAGCATTTGCTCTTGGTAACTACCTGAAAGAGGTAAATCGCTTAGCGCAGGAAGCTAAAAATTAAAGTACGAGGGATTGCAAGCCCATAAGACATCAGATAGTACTGTAATGAGCAACATATCAAAATCGTCTATTTTAAATGTAATAATCTCCAATTTTATTATGTATAGCATGTGTTTTAAATTCTTTTTTAACGATTTTATAATTTTTAAAATTGTGTACAGTTTTGTTTGTTTATTGATGTGACGCAGCTCTACTTTCGATCTCATTGTTTAAAGACTACGGTCTAAATAAACAGAGTTTCTCTCTCTCAATATTTTATGAGAAAAGTTCAAAAGTTCAATGGTGAATATTAACAGAAAGTCAAGTGGATACAAGTTAATTATTTAATTGAAGGTGCTCTCCTGTACCTTTTTGTACCTTTTTGTGCTCATATGTTAATGTGAAAGAGTTATGCTTTTAGAACTAATTATTTGAGGTGACTTTATGTGGCCATTATTTCTTCTTTGGTGCAGGATTACAAGATTTTTGCTGGCACTTATTTCAGAATATAAAAAAAATTAGCAGGCTAAGAACATTTTATGATTACTTTGTGAGAAGGAGTGTGGCACCAAGAGATACCACTTATTGTCATAATACAAAATGTTACTGCACTTTATCTTCTCTCGGTGAGCCTGTAATTAAGCGGGCCAAATGGAAAAAAGTGTTTTTAAATTACGCATACGTGTGTGGGACAAATCTGAGTGCTGAAAGAAAACACGCTTTGTTATTACATTGTTTGGGGGCTGAGGGGCAAGATGTCTTTGAAGATCTCTGTGAATCGCCGCTAGCAAGTGATTTGAATGAATTTGAGATTGCCATTGCTAGACTAGATCGTCATTATCTCCCTGAGGTAATTTGAATTTTATGGTCAAGAAATGTCCCCTACTGTGTACCCCACCGTCTCCATGTACGTGCTTCAAGTACATGTAATTTCCCTCCATGACCAGATATGAAGACGCAAATGTATTTGCGTCCAATGTTAACCTGTCCTCTTTCAGATCCACCATGAATGGATCGATAATTCAGTTCCTAAGTATGCCTTGCCAACGTCTTTACATGGTGCACTTTCAGGTTTTCCTGGCTCTGTTGAGCTAGGCCCTGATTTCTGCCATCGAATCATTTCTGCTCTCTGCCTCCTGAAAGCTGCAGCCTGGATCTGCATCCCTGACCTTTACCTTACTCCCTGCGTGGCGAGCGGTGCCCGGCTCGGCCTGCTTGCCTGCCAAAGACAGTATTTTGCCTTCAAGTTATCTGCTCCGCTCCTCGAAAATACATTCCTGTCTAGTGACATAGGTAAACATATCCTCAGCTGCAGAGCAAAGGGCCCGGCCTTTCTGTCTCCTTACAAGTAATTCATTGCTTCCGTTACCATGGTAGGCCCATGGCCCCTTGCATTACACGTAGACACGTAGTCACATATGCACGCACTAGCAGTCAGTATAGAATAGCCTCTGCCCGAGAGACCTTTCCTTCTAGATAATACAGTTCTCCAAACACAAGATATCAGATATGATTGGGTTTAGGTTGTTCTGACATCCCAGACTTCTGTCTCCCCTTGTAATGCTAAATGTCAAGTCCCCTGCACTCTCCAGTTCCACGTCAATCACACGTCATGTTGCCTGCGCGCGCATCCCAGCCATATATTTCTGCTGACACTGCAGGATTCCTCTATGGATCCACCCACCTGTGACACTTTCATGTGACGTTTCTAAGCACACACCTCTATGTACGCCCTCGTGCACGCCTTCTGTTACAACACATGTGTTCTTATCTCGTTTCTTTCAGCTGTTACGCCTTCTGTATCCATCACCATTGTATGCATTAACTATATATATTGTGCACTGTTAATAAAGCATTGTCTATCCCTTCCTGAACCTTTGTGGTGATGGAACATGATACCATGGTTCGAACCATTCCATTACATGGAATAAAACCCTTATAACTCAGACTCCACGGACTCTGCCTCTCATTTTGATTGAGCTATTTTATTGAACTTATACCGCATAGAAATTAAGTATGCAGTAAATATTTATTTACCACATAATTTGGCGCCCGAATAGGGACCCCTCCCCCACCCCACGCGCCGGCGATGCGTCGCAGGCCTTGCCCCCTGCCACAGCCGTGACGGACAACTACACGTACCCGCAGGTTTTCCTGTATCTCCCTCAGGCCTACGGAGGTGACGGAGACTGCGATCGACATCCAGACGAGGCGGTGAGGAGTGCGGAGGATCCCGACCAGAGCCCAGCCGAGAGAGCAAGGTCCGAGGTGTCTAGAGGCCCACCAGTTCCGAAGTATCTACGTCACGAGTCGAGTCGAGTCGAGTCCGGTCCAGTCCAGTGTCGAGTTCCGAGGCCTTCCGTTCCGTGCTTCCCGGTGAGTACCGTTGCTGGGGACGCATCTAGACGGGTGCATTAATTTGTGTCCGGTCAAGACGGGTTTGGGTACACAGACCCGGTCTGCACTGTTTTAGCAGTGTATCTGTGCTGTTTAGCAGTACATCAAGTTGTTATAGAATTTCGTTCATATTCAGTATTTGTTCAAAATGTTTAAATGTGTTTTAATGTCGTGGTATGAGTGATTGTTTGATCTTCATTACTGTGTTTAGTGTATATATTGTGTTCGAGTTCGAGTAAGTATTAAGGATCGAGTTTCAGAATGCCACTGTTCACTAAACTACGTCAGATAGGAACCAGAAAAGGAACCAGAAAAGGGATATTAGAAGAAGCGATTCCTGTCCCACCTAGGGACACTCCAGGACATTTTATGTATCATAAACATGGCTTAGATGCCATACTGTATCTAGACTTATGGGTTGATTATACTAAGAACTTAGACGAGAGATATAGATGGCCTGTTTCAGGAACATGGGACCGAGTGCATCATGAGAATAGAAGAAGCGCTCTGGAAAAAGAAAGCCAGACAGTCACAGAAAGATGCCATAGAATTGTGGCGCAAAGAATCGCATAGACGCACAGAGAAAGAATTCAGAAAAGCAGAGAAACATAGAGAAGATTCAGAAAAAGATCGAGAAAAAGAATTAATAGCAGAAGCTGAACTTGTTAAAGCCGAACAATTAGACCGACAACGAAATACCCTTATGAATGGCATGTATCCTCTTCTGGCCGAGGGCCTACCTAAGGCCACCCCGGAAGTGCCAAGTAATTTACCGCCACCATTAGTTCCGATTAAAGTAGGCCATAAGAAAACTGCAGCAGATATTTTTCTTTCTTCCTATTTAGATGATGTAGCTCCAGCATATACTAACGTACTCGTACCACCCGTTAATAATGCACCTCTGCCCGCTCCGGCTGATCAACCTGCTGTTCATGTTACGACACCCCCCCATGCCCATGTCACGCTTCCTGGCGTTGGGCCTGGGAATCCTTTTCCCCGGGGCCCATCTACTGTACATACTTTACCAGCTACGATGGCTGACGGTCAAGCTGACGGTCACGCTTCAGGTGGTGCAGCAGGAGGTTACTTTCGGACCCCGCCACCAGTACAGCGATTAACAGTAAGAGAATTAGCAATGCAACGCACTCCGAAACCAGCAACAACTGAAAAACTTAAAGAGTATCTCACAGACTGTAGATATGATCCAGTACCAGGTAAAGACGGTCGCATGATGCTAGCATCGCTACGTATACGACGAGCTTCAGACTATTTAGTGTTATTGCCAGAAATGACGAACCATCTAGATAAAATATATCACTTTATACAAACGGGAGAGGGTCCTGAATGTATTTCCGAGGCCATGGCATATCAGAAAGTAGACACTCAAGGTTTGATATTACGATTCCTCATAAACTGTTTTATAAGAGAACGAGATCGGCCTGGTGTAAACAAAGAAGAGATGGATATACTAACTACATGGGGTCAGAATATAGCAGACGGAAAACATGATAAACAGAAGTGCATAGAGGCCATGTACAGAAAGATCCGTAAAGACATAGTAATATTTCATGAAAGAGAGAAAGCTACAAGAGAAGCAGATACAGACAAGAATGAATCCTCAGAGGAGGATGAACCGGAGAATACAGGAATAATAGCATATGTAGGTAAGGGAAGACCCCTTAACAAAACAATACGTCCAGAAAGTAAGAGACTTTTTCTCTCTGCTATGTCAAATCCGAGAACTCCTGAACATCTATTCCAGGCTACCGATAAAGTACTTCAAGAACAAATGGGGTACCATGTACTCAGTTCTATGGATGAACAAGAACTAGCCCGGTCAGCAGTACAATGGGCTGACAATTCAAATATATATAGTGATGATGCAGTAGCGCAAACTTTTTTGAACCTTTCCCCAGATGAACAGCGATTAGCTGGTATGTACATGATTCAACATCTCATTTCATTGTACAAAAGTCAACATTCTGATCCAGGTCCCCTACCTGATGTATTAGTAGAGTTACTCACGAATAAATGGAGAGGCCTAGGTACCGATTTAATTAAAGTAATTTTAGAACATCAACACAGATATAGTGCCTTCCTGAATCCACAGTTTGTTTCAGCTCCACCCCCAGAAAGGAAAATGTTTTACATAGACAGACAGAATCCTTTGCGAGAAGTTCATCCAATCCGGAAACCAGATAACACACTAGAACGCGTGTTTGTATACACGCCCATAACTAAAATGGAATTACTGGAAATGAAGAAAATAGTGCCTAGTCATGATAAAGATCCAGCAGGATTTCACCGTGAAATAAAAGACATGCTTCTCATGGGAGATTACACGTATTCCGATATTATGAAAATACTGAAGGTACTATTGCCTGCTGGAATCTACGAGAAACTCAAAGAGAAAGAGTGGGAGGTGGGAGATAAAAAGATTAATTGGACAGAATTAGAAGACGAGGATAAAGGTCGAACCCCAGGTTTAGGTCTTTGGGAGAAAACTAAAGCATTACCAGGATTATTAGTACAGGTTTTGCCAAGATTATTGACAACTAAAAAGGAAGACTGGGACGCTATCTCAGCCTGTAAACAGAAACAAGGCGAAGACACTAGTGATTTTTATTCTAGATTTGAGAAATGTTTTACTATTAATAGTGGCATGAAAACAAGCAGCGAGTCTTACCCGCATCTTTTTGTAACCAAATTAGTTGAGAATTCCTTACCCCAGGTTAAGAACCGTGTATTGAAAGTCGAGAGCACATGGCAAGCAAATACGCCTTCCCAGATGTTACAAATGTTACAGTACCACCAGAACAGAATCAGGGAGGAACATGATCACGAACAGAGACGTATGAAGGACACGAAAATGAAAATGCTCGTTGCTCAGTCAGTTCCAGCTGACGGCCAGAAAAGGGGTATGACACAGTCCAATAATTCAGCGGTTCCAGTTAAAGGGACATGCAACTATTGTAAACAGCCAGGTCACTATGTAAATGATTGTACAGTTCTGAAACATAATATAGCAACAGGTAAAACTAAAGAGAGACCACGTCCTCCTAGACAGGATCAGGTTCAACATCAGGTCCAGCAACACAATCCACAGAATGTACAGCCTATGCGTGTTCCACAACAGACAGTACAGACCGTAGCGGTACCACAGCCACAACCGATTGCCGCGACACAACATGTCACACAGCAGATGTACCAGTATGCACAATCCGACTACCCCGATTACCAGCAATATACATGAAACAGCCTAGAGAGGGAGGTTGGCTTGCCTCTTATTGAGATTCCTGTAGATCAAGAGGGTCCATATGTACATAGTCAAGTATTAGGAAAGGACAGGAAGTTTTTGATTGACACAGGGGCAAGCAGGACAACTATTAGTCATAACGAGGTTCCAGGGGCACCCCTCTCAGGCTCGCAGAATGTTTCCCTTGGATTTTCAGGAAAGCCTATTGTTAATGAAGTATCTAAACCAGTTCCCCTTGCAGTTGGTCCATTATCACGGACTACAGATTTGTTGCTTACGAAATCATGTCCTGAAAATCTACTAGGTATCAAGACGCTGAAGGCTCTAGGAGCAGTTATATGTTGTTCTCCGGAAGGAGTTAGACTGTTTTTACGTGACTTTAAGGGTCACTATGTATTACGAGATTTTGATGCTAGATTGAAAAATGTACCAGATCATTTGTGGGCACAAGGACCAACTGATATAGGTTGTATGCATATTACACCATATTGAGTTACACTCAAGCCAGGAGTTATATTACCCCGAATCCGACAATACAAGTTACCACCTGATGCTGTAGTGGCTTTACTGAAAATCATTGACGAGCTCATTGCACAAGGAGTGGTTGTAGAAACCGACTCAAATGTTTGTAATTCCCCTATCATTCCGATTCTTAAACGCACTGATCCAAATGCACCTCCAGTTTATCGATTAGTGATCGATTTACGAGAATTGAATAAATGCATTGTACCACAGTACCCTGTGGTCCCAGACATTTCGTCTTTATTGACTACTATTGATTCCGAAGCGACGTTCTTTACTGTAATTGATCTCAAGAACGCCTTCTTTAGTGTCCCCATTGATCCGGAAAGCCAATACCTTTTTGGATTCTGTTTAAATGGCCGTAGCTTCAAATTTGCACGCGCACCTCAAGGATTCACAGAAAGCCCCAGCATCTATAGCCAAGCATTGAAAAGACAGCTTGACAGTATCCACATGCCTGCTAACACTGCCCTGCTACAGTATGTCGATGATCTATTGATCACCGCCAGAAGTGAACCAGAATGTGAACATGCATCACTGACAGTCTTGTATTTCCTGGCTGACAAGGGACACAAAGTGTCCCCTTCGAAGCTGCAATTCTGTGCCCAGCAAGTGGTGTACCTTGGGCACTTGCTGTCCAAGTGGGGTAGGCAGCTAACACCTGATCGTATTCAGTTAATTGCACACTTACCGCAACCCAAGACACAAAAGGAGGTATGGGCTTTTATAGGCCTCACCTCTTACTGTAGACAATGGATTCCTCAGTACGCATACCAAGCCAAGCCACTTATACAGTTGACAACACAGGAGGCAGCGTCATCGACTGTCCTCCCTTGGACTCAGGAACATACACAAGCTTTTGATGAATTGAAGAAAGCTTTATGTCAAGCACCAGTTTTAGCAACGCCATGTTACAGCAAACCTTTTACACTCTTTGTTACTGAACGTAATGGTACAGCATTGTCTGTCCTCACACAAGATCAAGCAGGTTCACACAAACCGTGTGCTTACTTTTCCAGTACATTAGATCCAGTAGCCCAGGCTCTGCCTGCGTGCTTAAAATCAGTTGCAGCTACAGCTCTAGCAATCAGACAAAGTGACTCCATAGTGTTAGGACACCAATTGACAGTACAAGTTCCACACTCTGTGGAAGTTCTTTTAAACAGAACACAGATTCAGCACTTGACTATAGCACGACTGACAGGTTATGAATTGACGTTATTTCAGCCACACATAGAAATCAGACGCTGCAATATCTTAAATCCAGCTACACTGTTACCATCAAACAAGACAGACCCTACTCCACATGACTGCGTAGAGATCATTAATGCAGTAACAAAGCCCCGACGAGACTTGACAGATGTCGCATTGACCAATCCAGACCTGACACTTTACGTGGATGGTTCATGTATGAGAACAAGCACAGGAGAGTTAGTGGCCGCGTATGCAGTGACCACTGAAACTGAAATCAAAGAAACACACCGTATTGATACACTGTCTGCTCAAGCTGCAGAGCTCATTGCTCTGACTCGAGCCTGTATAGTAGCTAAAAACAGGAACGTTAACATATACACAGATTCACGTTATGCATTCGGAGTTGTACACGACTTCGGAGTCCTCTGGCAAGAAAGAGGTTTTTTGACCTCTCACGGAGCCAAGATCCAGCATGGTCCCCTCATTCAAGCTCTGTTAGAAGCAATACATTTGCCTTCAGCCATAGCCATCATGAAGTGTAAAGCACATACTAAAGTCACAGACTCTATTTCCCAGGGTAACGACCTGGCAGATCGAACAGCGAAACATACAGCTCTGACTCATCGACATGCAACTGATATGACAAAGACAATAGTACCGACACCGACACATTTCATGACAGTTAAGGATCCCGCACTAGATGTAATTGACATACAGACACATGCTACTCCAGACGAAATCAAGAAATGGACTGAACTAGGAGGGATCCAGACAGACCAGGGATGGATGACGAAGGGAAAAGCCACATGGTTTCTCCCCGACTCTATGGTTCAAGTTATGATTAACACAGCACATAGTCCAGCACACTTAGGAGAAAAAGCCATGTTAGACAGTTTACAGAACCTTTGGTACAATAAACATTTACGAGCAGCAGCAAAACAGAAAGTGCGTACTTGCATGATCTGTTGTCAGTTCAATCCAGGTAAAAGCATTCCCGTAGAGCAAGGTGGATTTCATCCTCCCGATCACCCTTTTGAAGTCCTCCAGATGGATTATATCCAGATGGAACGTTGTCGAGGATTCAAGTATGTCCTCGTAGTTGTATGTGCACTTTCCCGATGGACAGAAGCATATCCAGTCCCAGATTACACTGCTCCGACCACTGCCAAGCAGTTGGTTCGTGAATTCTTCCCACGGTACGGTTTGCCCCGTATCGTGTACTCAGATAACGGTCAGCCATTCTCGTCCGAGCTTATGAAGCAGGTATCACTCCTGCTAGGATATCAGTGGAAGTTTCACTATGTCCGACATCCCGAGGCAGCAGGTCTCGTAGAGAGACATAACCAGACCCTGAAAACGCGCCTTGCTAAGATTTGTGCCGAGAAAGATGTAGACTGGATAGTTGCATTGCCAGTTGCACTCTTTTACATGAGAATGGTAGCTCATTCCAGGACAGGGCTATCCCCGTGTGAGGTGGTCTTTGGCAGGCCACCAAATATGTGGGGGACGCCTATACCGCGAAAGATTACCGATGTTGATAGTAATATGTTGACAGATTACCTTGCCTCCTTGATGTCTGCACTACAATCATGTCGTTCACAGGTTGCGGCAGCCTTTCCCGACAACACCGAGGTGAAGCCACACAAGATCGTCCCTGGAGACCTAGGGCCTGATTCACAGAATGAACTTAAGACGCAATCCTAAACTTACTACTATTTTGGTATTCACAGAATGCACTTACTCATTTCGGTATTCACAGAAGGCACTTACTCATTTCGGTATTCACAGAAGTTAGTAGTCCTAACTTTAGGACTCCTAAATGCCTTCTGTGACTACCAAAAGTCTTAAAATTAGGATTTTTCTCAGTTTAGTAGTAGTAACGTTAGGACTCCTAACTTTAGGACTCCTAAACTGAGAAAAATCCTAATTTTAAGACTTTCGGTATTCACAGAAGGCATTTAGGAGTCCCTAAAGTTAGGACTACTAACTTCTGTGAATACCGAAATGAGTAAATGCCTTCTGTGAATACCGAAATGAGTAAGTGCATTCTGTGAATACCAAAATAGGAGTAAGTTTAGGATTGACTCTTAAGTTCATTCTGTGAATCGGGCCCTTAGTGTTTGTCCGGAATTTCGATCGGAAGAGTCCGTTGGAGCCCCGCTGGAAGGAGCCGAAGATTGTTTTGTTAACCACAAGGACTGCGGTAAAATTAGAGGGCCGCAAGGGATGGCTCCACTCGAGTCATGTGAAAAAACATTATGGACTGCCGCCAAATACTGACTCCCAGCCCTGCCCCATTCCAGAGACTGATACTAAACTCCCCCTGTTAGAGAAAACTCCTCAGCAGGAGTACAAACTGAAATTGAGATCTAGCAAGTCAGACAGTTTAATTGTTTAAGTCCTCCCCTAGGTGAAGCGGTTAGACAGGTTCCTGACATGTACAAGTTAGATCCCAATAGAGAGAGAGATAGACAGAAACAGATCAAGAAACGAAAATATTGTAAATCTCTCCGAAGCCATTGCACTGTTACATTATTGATTATGTTTTTTCTGAGTCTTACGATCATTGTTACAAGCTTATTGTTACACATTTACTTTCCTATTGCTACACGTGCACATTCTTCCTCAAATGACACTGTCGAGCATACTTTCAGTGAACTGCCCCCTCACGAGTTATCTTACCGACTTGCGCTGCGCAACAATACTTTCATCAGTATGTTACACCATTCCCATCAGACCAACAATGCTACTAATTGTTGGATATGTGGCCGAATCCTTCCCTATCAGAACTACAAGGGAGTTCTGCCCCTTTTTCCGTATCCTTTCACACACAATGGTTCCTGTGGTGCATGGTTCAGTTTAATAAATTCTGTAGATTCCGATTCCATAGTTTACCAAGGCAATTGGGTATGGGGAAATCTGAACACAGTTATGAATAACGCATGTTTCCCAGACAAAGAAGGTCTTCCACAAAGGACAGGGACCGATCTAGAAAACGAAGTGTATGGATTAGGTAATTTTACACTTAACCTCATGATTCTGAATGTCCAGTCCGAAATCAAACCAGACTTGCCCTCTATGTTAGTGTTACCAGTCAAAGGTGAATTATGTGTCAGAAAGAAGGGTTCAGTACACCTAGGTCATAGTGAATGTACTACTGTGATCGAATTCAGTGATAAAGGCAAGTCTACATTCAAAGCTTCCCGTCATTCATATTTTATTTGTGGTCAGACAGCCTACATACTCTTACCTCTAGATTGGGATGGGACATGTTACATTGCATTTCTTTTGCCACCAGTTTTTCTAGCTCCACCTGATTATCATAGGAATTCCCATCTAGTACATACTAGACACAAGAGAGAACTCCCGATTGTCGACTATACTGAAACCGCATGGGAGCAATACACAGACTTCAATAAAGGTTTCTTTCCCTATTTTGGCACTGTCTCAAATAGTAAACTGATACGCAGATTAACCAGAACCCTTGAAGCAGTAGTGAATGAAACTACTTCCGCCCTAGGCAACTTAACAGAGGAACAGCCTGCTATGAGACTTGTTGTTCTTCAGAATCGTCTTGTCCTTGACGTCATCCTGGCCGATAGGGGCGGAGCTTGTAGAGTCATCGGATCGAGTTGTTGTGTTTTCATTCCAGAAAACGCACCGTCAGTATATAAAGCCATTACCCGTCTCCATAAGATAGCTAATCAGATACATCAAGATCCAGGCACCTGGACTTGGTCCGGCTGGCTCTGGAGTACAATATCAGCATGGGGATGGAAAATCCTGTCATTCCTAGGAGTCATACTACTGATAGTGTTCAGTTGCTGTCTCTGCTTACAATGTGGGCCGGCGATTTGCGGCTTGTGCGCCACATCATGTATTCCCCGTCCAAATTCATGTTCTAAATCCCGCCTGAAAAAGGATGAGCAAATGATGTTATATGAACAGATAGATGGACTAATGAAGATCGATATATCATGAAGGGTCCGTAGGGGACAAGGAGGGAATGAGGTAATTTGAATTTCATGGTCAAGAAATGTCCCCTACCGTGTACCCCACCGTCTCCATGTACGTGCTTCAAGTACATGTAATTTCCCTCCATGACCAGATATGAAGACGCAAATGTATTTGCGTCCAACGTTAACCTGTCCTCTTTCAGATCCACCATGAATGGATCGATAATTCAGTTCCTAAGTATGCCTTGCCAACGTCTTTACATGGTGCACTTTCACGTTTTCCTGGCTCTGTTGAGCTAGGCCCTGATTTCTGCCATCGAATCCTTTCTGCTCTCTGCCTCCTGAAAGCTGCAGCCTGGATCTGCATCCCTGACCTTTACCTTACTCCTTGCTTGGCGAGCTGTGCCCTGCTCGGCCTGCTTGCCTGCCAAAGACAGTATTTTGCCTTCAAGTTATCTGCTCCGCTCCTCGAAAATACATTCCTGTCTAGTGACATAGGTAAACATATCCTCAGCTGCAGAGCAAAGGGCCCGGCCTTTCTGTCTCCTTACAAGTAATTCATTGCTTCCGTTACCATGGTAGGCCCATGGCCCCTCGCATTACACGTAGACACGTAGTCACATATGCACGCACTAGCAGTCAGTATAGAATAGCCTCTGCCCGAGAGACCTTTCCTTCTAGATAATACAGTTCTCCAAACACAAGATATCAGATATGATTGGGTTTAGGTTGTTCTGACATCCCAGACTTCTGTCTCCCCTTGTAATGCTAAATGTCAAGTCCCCTGCACTCTCCAGTTCCACGTCAATCACACGTCATGTTGCCTGCGCGCGCATCCCAGCCATATATTTCTGCTGACACTGCAGGATTCCTCTATGGATCCACCCACCTGTGACACTTTCATGTGACGTTTCTAAGCACACACCTCTATGTACGCCCTCGTGCACGCCTTCTGTTACAACACATGTGTTCTTATCTCGTTTCTTTCAGCTGTTACGCCTTCTGTATCCATCACCATTGTATGCATTAACTATATATATTGTGCACTGTTAATAAAGCATTGTCTATCCCTTCCTGAACCTTCGTGGTGATGGAACATGATACCATGGTTCGAACCATTCCATTACATGGAATAAAACCCTTATAGCTCAGACTCCACGGACTCTGCCTCTCATTTTGATTGAGCTATTTTATTGAACTTATACCGCATAGAAATTAAGTATACGGTAAATATTTATTTACCACATCCCCAAGGTTAATACCATATTGGAAATATATCATTTTGGTTTATGTTTCCAGGGCCAAAATGAGTCAGTTGAGGAGTTTGTCCCTAGTTTAAGAAAGCTGGCTTCAAATTGCAAATTTGGTGCCAAATTGAAGATAGACGTAGAGATAAATTTCTATGACGTTGTAACAGTGATAAAATTCATGAGGAGTTGTGGATGAAAGATGAACCACCTTTAGAGTAAGTTCTTATTGTTGCAAAGAATGTGGAGCATATGATGAAGTGCATGGGGGAAATTAAAAATTATATGTCTTCTAAGGTCACAGAAAAGGAAGAGACTAATGATGAATGTGAAGTAAGAACTCAAAAGTATAGCAATAAGAAAGTTGAAAGAGATGTGAGAAGCCACAACAAATCAGTTTCTGTTTTTAATGGTACTTGTTTCAGGTGTTGGATGGTAGGTCATATGGCCAATGATAAATTGTGTCCTGCTTGGTCTCAAACCTGGAATTTCTGTGGCATCAAAGATCATTTTACCAAATGCTGTCGTAATAACAATAGAAGAGGATTTATAATCAAGACTCCGGAAATTTGTCAGGAAATTCTTCTACAAGTGGAAAAGGAATTGTTTCCCTCAAAGGTAGTTGGCATAAATGGTAAACATATTTCTATGAAGTTCGAATCCTGCTCTCACATTACCATTGTCTCCAATGAAAGTTTGCAGGAATTGTTTGTGGGTGGAAAGGAGTTGTTACCGATGGATATATAGCCTGGAGGTTATGGCTGTACACAGATAGAGATGCTGGGGTATTTTGAAGCTGACATACGTTTAGGTGATAAGATGACGTCAGGGAAGATTTATGTATCATCTCAAGGAGATAACCTTTTGGGGTGGGTTCATCATAGTGAACTAGGAGTAACTTTACATCTGAACAAAGTTCCCCAGGTCCAAATTGATGACGTAGGCCTAAGTAATGATAAATTTGTAAAGGGTTTTGAAAGTCTTTTTCAAAACAATTTGGAGAGGTTAATAGGATATAAGCATAAGATCAAGCTTAAAGCTAATGCTTGGCCAACAGTAGCCAAAGTTCACAGAGTTCCTCTTTGCATGCAAGAAGCGGTGGGGGATGAATTGAGGAGATTGTGTGATTGTGGAGTGATTGAGCCAGTGGAGGTGGAGTGGCCTTTGTGTGGATTTGCGTGTTCTCAACAAGGAGGTTATTGTTGACAAGTTTCCACTATCAAATATTGAAGAAATTGTAACGACTTTCTCTGGGGCACGAATTTTCACAACTCTAGATTTGGTGTCAGCCTACCACCAGATTGAACTTCATGATGATTCAGAAGATATCACTGCATTTGTTACACCATCTGGAACATATCGATTCAAGAGGATGCCTTTTGGTCTGATTTCAGCTGCAGCGGTGTTTCAGAGGGTCATGGGTAAGATTCTGGAGAGGTTGTCTGGAGTAAAATGTTATCAAGACGACATTCTCATTTTTGGAGCATCTGTTAGTGAACATGATCAAAGAGTGAAGAGTGTTTTGAAGAAGTTGAAGGAAACAGGTTTGACTCTGAAAGCGGAAAAAGGCTAATTGGGTGTCTCAGAAGTCAGTTATCTGGGGTACAATATCTCTGAGTTTGGAATTAAGCCACATCTGGAACTTGTAAAGACCATTGAATCATTGGAAGTTCCAAAGTCAAGGGAGGAACTGTCTTCTTTTCTTGTAATGGTGAATATTACAGCAAGTTCATTCAAGACTTTGCCAGTAAAATGTTTTGTATGGGGAAACTCTTTAAAAAAATATAGAGTTCATATGGGACATGCAATGTACCAATGAGTTCACAGCTGTGAAACGTGAGTTGAATAATATTCCTGGTTTACAAGCCTATGATCCCCTGGGTGACACACAGGTGATATGTGACGCCAGTTCTAGGATTGGAAGCTCTATTGATTCAGATCAAAAATGAAAGGAAAATTCGATAGTCTGCATGTCACAGACGTTGAGGGATGCAGAAAATCATTATTCTGTCATAGAAAGATTCACTTGCTGTGCATTGGGCCATCAACAGATTTAAGCAGTTTTTTTTATGGGGGATCAGATTTACTGTTCATACTGATCACAAGCCTTAAGTAGAGATATTTTCAAAGAAAGGCCTTGACTCAATCTCCGCACACATTAGAAGATGGGTAGTTAGCTTGCAGGAATCAGTTTTGATGTGCAGTATGTTCCTGGAGCAGGCAATCACTCTGCTGATTGTTTGTCCAGGTTGGTGAATGTTACCATTTCTAATTTAAATGAGAGTCTGGACATGAATGAGGAAGAGGTAGTGAGTGTGAGTGTGTGTGAAGTTTCTGAGAGAACTATCTCTGAAAAAGAGTGGTTGGACGAATGGCATCTAGATGAAGAGATGTCTCAAGTTATTCGAGTTGTGAGTTCTGGTAAACCAAGCATTTCCGAGTTGGATTGTCACATTGCGAAGTGGGGTAAGATTCTGGAAGAATTGGCTGTTGACAGATGATTTTTGTTGAGAGGTTCGGACAAGATTGATTCTGCCCATGAATCTGAGACAGAGTGTGTTACAACTTGCTCATGAGGAGATTTCGGGAGAGTATTTTGGTGGTCGTCCCTTGATCATGATGTTGAGTTTATGGTTAAGGATTGTATAGAATGTGTAAGATGTGACAAAGTTCTCAAAACCAATCAGTTACCCATTGTTTGTTGTGTGCTTCCCAAATATCCTTGGGATTAGGTTGCCATGGATATTTAATGTGCTATAAAAGGGGAACATGCCACACCCTACATCATTGTCTTAATGGACTTATATTCCAGGTGGGTAGAAGTGTCGAGTGTGCAAGACATTTCATCGTCAGCTGTGATCAGATTTCTCGAGGGTGTGTTCAAAAGAGAGTTATCCAAGATATTTCCCCACAGATAATGGAGTACAATTTTGTTTGCATGAGACTGAATCTTATTTGAAGAAGTGTGGCACTGAACACAAAAAATCTGCTTTGTACCATCCTGAAGGCAATGGTGCCAACTTGCTCATGAGGGTCACATGGGTATTGTGAAAACCAAGGGGAGACTTTGGAGAGTATTTTGGTGGCCGTCCCTTGATCATGATGTTGAGTTTATGGTTAGGGCCTGTATAGAATGTGTAAGATGTGACAGAGTTCTCAAAACCAATCAGTTACGCATGGTTTGTTGTGTGCTTCCCAAATATCCTTGGGAGGAGGTTGCCATGGATATTTAAGGCCCTATGAAAGGGGAACATGCCACACCCTACATTATTGTCTTAATGGACTTATATTCCAGGTGGGTAGAAGTGTCGAGTGTGCAAGACATTTCATCCTAAGCTTTCATCAGATTTCTCGAGGGTATGTTCAAAGAGAGTTATCCAAGATATTTGCTCACAGATAATGGAGTACAATTTTGTTTGCATGAGACGGAATCTTATTTGAAGAAGTGTGGCACTGAACACAAAAAATCTGCTTTGTACAATCCTGAAGCCAATGGTGCCATAGAGAGGGTTATAAAGACTTTGAAAGAAGGCATACAACTGGCGAGAGTCAATAATCTACCTTGGAAGAATTAGTTGTCTATTATGTTGGCTGGCTATCGGTTCTCTCCGCATGGTTCCATTGGTAAGACTCCTTTTGAGTTATTCAAAGGAAGAACTCCTTCAACAAGTATGTGTCCTGGTTGGATGTTCTGGAACAAGGGCTGTATTGATAACACTCAAGGAGAATGGAGAGAGAAGGAAATTATTGCCCAACAAAATAGAAAAGAAAACGTTGACGCCAGTAAGTGTGTGAGAAATGTGTTGGTTAATGTGAGTGATTTTGTAAAAGTTAGAGCACCCAAAAGGGTGTTCAAATTGGTCCAGGTTTACAAAGAAATTACAGGTGGTCTAATGTTTTAAAAATGCTATCAAGACACATGATGGTCGCATTTGCAAAAAGTCCAGAGTTTCAGTTCTCAGGTATCCACAAGTATCTTCTAATTCACAACAAGGTGGTTGTGAGTTGGGAGGTTTAGGCTTGCAGGTTGCTCATAGTAGTGCTCCAACAACACGCAGGAGAAGTGTTAGAGAAATCAGAAACAGTCATATCTTAAAGATTTTGTAGTGTAATGCTGTTATTTTGAAATTTACCCAACTATGTGCTAAATTGTACTGCATGATATTTTCATGTACTTTATCTTCATTGTTTTGTAATGTTTTAGGAGTGGGTGTAGGGATTTCGTTGTTGTTCACTTTATCATTCTTTTTTTTTAATAAATTTTATTTGGAGTCAAAAATACATCACAGAAAAAGATTTTTAAAAGTACATATTTTGATCATTCAGGACTCAGGCTTAATAATTAATTCTCATATTCTTTAAATACAAAAGACAAATACTCAATCCAAACATGCATTAGATAAAATAGTTAAGACTTCTAAAATGGAAAAGCTCATGTAAAATCATCAGAATATAAATAGGAGGGGGACACAGAGTGCATAATTATATTTCCAATATTAATAAACATCAAAATATGCGGATTAACAATTCATACATCGTTTACATGAGTCTCCCTCCTTTTGGTTACCGGGGCCCAGAACCTTCTTCCGAAGTCCCGTACTTTCCCCCTCTTATACTCATATAGGCAGGCCTCAATATTGTGTATACCAAGGAACCTAGATAGCCACATTTGAAAAGATGGTGCAACTGTATCCTTCCACCCTGCGGAAATCAAGATCCTAAGAACGGCAACAGAAATAAATACCAATGCTTCTTCTTCCTTGCCCAAATTTAAATTCGAATCTGTGCCCAGAATCATCAGGTTAGGGGATAGATCGATCTTATGACCTAGCAGCCCCTCCCATAGTTTTTCAATCTCTTTTTTCACTGGAGTCAAGAGAGTGCAAGAGAAGAACATATGCAGTAAGTCTGCGTGACCCCCCCCCACATCTTGGGCAATTATCATCCGCTCTAGCCCCCCATGTGTGTAGTTTTGCCGGGGTATAGTATAGGTTAAATACCGTTTTATAGTGTTGAGCTCTTAGGTTTGTGGCTCTGAATATTCTTTTATTCAACGCTATAGCCTGGTCAACATCTACATTCGGGTTCCCTAATTTATTAGACCATGCAACCTCTGTTTTATCAACATCATCCTGGATCTCTGCCCGAAGGATGTTGTATAAAGGCTTGATTTTACTGCATCCTTTGGACAATGCTTCCAAGAGGGGGCTATTTTCAGGGGGAGGTGGCTTTGGTTTAATGGACTTCAGGGAGCGGTCAACCTGGGTATAGGCGAACCAGTGATTATCTGGAATACCGTACCTCCTTTGTAATGCCTCAAAACTCATAAATCCTTCTACATCCATTATGTCTCGTAGTGTATTAATGCCCAGTTCCCTCCAAATTTTCAAAACCCTTCCAATCCCAAGCCTTGAAAAGAGGCTGAATCTGTAGATGTGGATATGAGCATTAATTTTGGGGATATTACACAGTTTTCTACTGGCCTTCCATACCCTCCAAGCACTATCAATAATCTTGTATCTTGCTTTTTTATAATATCTTCGATCTACTTCACATAGCATGATACCCGTAGCCTTTCTTCCCAGTAATAATTCATAAATGGAGGGGGGTTGATATGCTTCTGGTCTAACAATGTCAATGTTAACATCTGATTGAAATAGTATTTTCATTTGTATTAAAATACAGGTCCAGTGGTATAGCCTTAAGTTGGGGAGATCCAAGCCCCCCCTTTCCCGCTGGAGAGATAAAAGACTTGTTGACCTTCTTACTTTGCCATATTGCCAAATAAACTTGATGAAGACCGATTCCAGTTTTGACATTATTTTTTCCTGAATAAATAGTGGTATGGCCCTAAAGAGATATAAAAGCTTCGGGAACATCGTCATCTTGACTGCATTTATCCTGCCAATCAAAGAGAGGTGCAGTCCATCCCATCTTTTTAGGTCAGTTTCTATTGATTTTATCAGTGGTAAATAATTACCTTCCACTATTTTGTCTACAGAAGCGTTAATTGTAACCCCCAGATATACTGCTGCATCCACATATCTAGAATCTGCCTTTACCACATTCCCTGTGCAAATTATCTGGGTCTTTGCTTCGTTTAATAAGTAACCTGACTTGGAGCCAAATTGTTTTGTCAGATCGACCAACGTTGACATTGCTTGTTGGGGATCATCAGTAAAGACGGCCAAATCGTCGGCATAGGCTAATATTTTATTCTCAAATCCATTTATTACCACCAGTTTTAACCTAGGGCATCCCAGAATTGCCTGAATAAGTGGGTCAATGCATAGGGAGAAAAGAATTAGGGAGCATGGGCATCCTTGCCGGGTTCCTCTTTTAATGTTGAAAGTATCAGATTTCTCGCCCATGACCGTAACTCTTGCCACCGGATTAAGATACATAGCTTTTAGAGCTCCGATAATTTTTTGCCCAAAACCTCTCCCTATCAAGATTTCCCACAGATAGCTCCACACCACACGGTCGAAAGCCTTTTCCGCGTCTAGTAGGATCATGGCGACTTTCCCCCGCGTGGCAGCATGGGCGTCAAATATAGCTATTGCTCTGCTTGTATGATCGGTAGTGCCTCGACCAGGGACAAACCGTGCTGCCACAGAGAGACCAGACCGCCAATGACCCTGCCCATTCTAGAGGCCCATATTTTGGAATAAAGCTTGGTATCGGAATTAATCGGCCTATATGACCCCGGATTCTCGCTGGGTTTCCCTTTTTTGTGGAAGATAATGATGTTTGTCTCTTTCCAAGATTCCGAGGTTTCTCCCTTGTATACTATCCCATTAAAAAGGTCCGCTAATAGGGTTATGATTTCGGATTCAATACATTTGTATAACTCCGAGGGGAGGCCATCCGGGCCGGCAGCCTTCCCTGGAGCCAACTCCTGAAGGGCAGTTTTAACTTCCAGTTCGGTAATATCTCTGTCCAATTCCTCTTAAAGAGAGGGATCAAGACAGGGACCAGAGTCTTCTAAATTCGTATAATGCCCCCCGATCATTGTTTCTTCATCATATAGCTTTTTATAAAAGTCTCTAAAAACACGGAGGATGTCTGTTGTTTCTGTGTACTCTCTACCCCTTTCTTCTATCTTTTTAATAGTGTTTTTGGACCCTTCCTGCCTAAGTCGCAGGGCCAAGGCTCTGCCGGCGTGTTCTCCAGTTTCATATCGACTGGACCTTGTAGCCTGGTATTCACCCATCGCTTTCTGAGTGGAGATTTTCTGGAGATCTGCCTTAATTGCCATAAGTGCTTTATGGCTGCTGCTACCATCTCCCCCTGATGCAATGACTTTCACATGCTCTTCCTCGATATTCATGAGTCTATCAAGTAATTTTTCTTCGTCTTTTCTATCATCTTTTCTTATTTTGGTCGAATAGCTAATAGTTTCTCCCCTCAGAGCCGCTTTAAAACAATCCCACACTATGTTCCTGGAAGAGCTATATCTATTGGCCGAGAAAAAATCATCTGCCCAGCTCTTAATATGATTCAGAAAAGGGGGTGGTGATGAACAGAGTGTCTGAATTAAGCAGACCACCCTTACCCAGTCCAAAGATCAGGGCTTGATCCATCACCGTTTTTCAGCTCACTGCACCATCCCAGCTCAGAACTTGGCTATATGCAAATTAGTCTGACCCTGGCCCAGTGCATCATGGGAACAGGGCAGACCAAACTACCAAGCCAATTCTTATACTGGGAAAAAAACATGCTACCGGGGACCGGTTTCTGGCATTTCAGCCGTCTTCGGCCCGGCTTGCTTGAATCCTGATGGTGCAATGAGCTAGGGACTCACATCTGAGTATACCCTTCCACGCTTATGGTGGACAAAAATGATTCAGAAAAGGGGGTGGTGATGAACAGAGTGTCTGAATTAAGCAGACCACTCTTACCCATCCAAAGATCAGGGCTTGATCCATCACCGTTTTTCAGCTCACTGCACCATCCCAGCTCAGAACTTGGCTATATGCAAATTAGTCTGACCCTGGCCCAGTGCATCATGGGAACAGGGCAGACCAAACTACCAAGCCAATTCTTATACTGGGAAGAAAACAAGCTACCGGGGACCGGTTTCTGGCATTTCAGCCATCTTCGGCCCGGCTTGCTTGAATCCTGATGGTGCAATGAGCTAGGGACTCAAATCTGAGTATACCCTTCCACGCTTATGGTGGACAAAAATGATTCAGAAAAGGGGGTGGTGATGAACAGAGTGTCTGAATTAAGCAGACCACTCTTACCCAGTCCAAAGATCAGGGCTTGATCCATCACCGTTTTTCAGCTCACTGCACCATCCCAGCTCAGAACTTGGCTATATGCAAATTAGTCTGACCCTGGCCCAGTGCATCATGGGAACAGGGCAGACTAAACTACCAAGCCAATTCTTATACTGGGAAGAAAACAAGCTACCGGGGCCCGGTTTCTGGCATTTCAGCCGTCTTCGGCCCGGCTTGCTTGAATCCTGATGGATTGATCCATCACCGTTTTTCAGCTCACTGCACCATCCCAGCTCAGAACTTGGCCGAAGACGGCTGAAATGCCAGAAACCGGTCCCCGGTAGCTTGTCTCCTTTCTGGTGAACAATTGGCTTGGTAGTTTAGTCTGCCCTGTTCCCATGATGCACTGGGCCAGGGACAGACTGATTTGCATAGAGCCAGGTTCGGAGCTGGGATGGTGCAGTGAGATAAATAACGTGATGGATCAAGCCCTGATCTTTGGACTGGGTAAAAGTGGTCTGCTTAATTCAGACACTCTGTTCATCAACACCCCCTTTTCTGAATTGTTTTTGGCCACTATAGGTGTGGCAGGGTATACTCAGACATGAGTCCCTTTCTCACTGCACCATCAGGATTCAAGCAAGCCGGGCCGAAGACGGCTGACATGCCAGAAACCGGTCCCCGGTAGCTTGTCTCCTTTCTGGTGAAGAATTGGCTTGGTAGTTTAGTCTGCCCTGTTCCCATGATGCACTGGGCCAGGGACAGACTGATTTGCATAGAGCCAGGTTCTGAGCTGGGATGGTGCAGTGAGATAAATAACGGTGATGGATCAAGCCCTGATCTTTGGACTGGGTAAAAGTGGTCTGCTTAATTCAGACACTCTGTTCATCACCACCCCCTTTTCTGAGCAGCTCTTAATATGGGCAGTAAATCTGGCATCCTCCAGTAATCTCCTTTCAAAAGACCATGGTGGTCTATTTGTTCTACGGTAGCTCCTTTGATAGGTTATTACTAAGGGGTTATGGTCAGATAGTATTCTTGGTAGTTTAGTAATAGTTACCTTATTTATCTCTGGTGTAGAAATAAAAAAAATAATCCAGTTTAGAATGCTTCTGAGCAGGATTGGAAAAATATGTGAAACCAGAATTATTAGGCTCCTTGACCCCCCAGATGTCCACTAGATCTATTGATTCTTTCAAGGATTTGATTGCCCTGTAAACTCGTGATTTTCGACCAATATATTTTACATTATTCTCCCAGCTAGCAGAAATATTTAGATCCCCACATATTATTACAGGTACAGCCCAACCTGCAAGTTCAATCTCCAAAAAATCAAAGATTTCTGGGTCGTCGCCATTCGATCCATAAATTACACAAATAGTAAATCCTAACTCCAGCTCGGCAATCACCCATCTGCCATAGCTATCAGCTTTTACCTTCTTAACCCCCCAAGGTTTTCTTTATCAGAATAGCCACCCCTCTGACCATTGAGGTTTGCAGTGAGCACGCAACCAGATCAAATCCATTTATTGACATGAGGTTTCGTTTTGCCCATGGGAGGTGCGTTTCTTGAAGGCATAACACATCAATTTTATTGAATTTGACAAAATGGTTCATCCTTTGTCTTTTCCTCCAGTCGTTTAGCCCTCCGATATTCAATGTACATATTTTAATGTCTGACATCTTTATTTCTAATTTGACCTTTCCTCATCTTCTGCCTCTTAGATTTGGTATTATCTTTCGACTGATTTAAGTGGTTCCTGTGTCTTAATATGATCTTGGCTATAGCGATGCATCCTGAACTCCATTTTATGTCTTTTTTCCTTTTTTACCCCACCCACCACACCCAACCCCCTCTTCCTCCCAACATCCCCCACCCTGTCCACCCAGCACACCCTCCCACACTGTGAGGCACACAACACTTGTTTGTGCGTGTGATGGTCATGCAGTTGTGAATGAGGATACCAAAATACCATGATTAGTTACAATAAAGTTACACCCGGAAAATAAAGAGCAACTACCATAATTATGAAAAAAACAGCTTAAACACCTCCTAACCAAGCTGGCCACACATGAGGAATCCACACATTTCATTCCCTTTTTTCATTCTGAACATTTTACTACTTTTTGTCTAGGCTATCCAAATATTCTTTGGCCTTAATCTCAGATGAGAAATATAAAGAATTCCCTTCATTAATAACCTTAAGCTGGACTGGGTTTATTAGGAAGGCTTGAAGTTTCCTATCATGAAAAGGCTTTATTGAGGGGCGTGGCTTGGATGCCGAGGAGGTAGGCTGCGTGAGCCCGGAGCTCCGCGCCCGATCCCGAATATCATCCTGATTATCTGCGCGAATTCCAGTAAAAATTGGATAATCTGCAATCTAAAGTCGTCACGGAAGCTGCGGCGTTCAGAGTGGATGGCCTGGAGCTGTTCCTCGTCCTGAAACTCGACTTTGAAGACCAGCACCGGGTGTGATGCCGTCGATCTAAGATGGCGCCCTGAGGCCTGGACAAAACAGCGACGGGGGCATGAGGCCTGATTCTCCTGCTGATCCAACACTGGCAGTGATTACTGGACCGGAGAGCCCCTCCTAACCTTCTGGGCCAGCACAGGTGGCCTTTCCACGTTCTGGTGCAAGCTACTGGGACACGCGACTACAAGTACAGATGCAGAGGAAGCCCCAAAATGGCGGCGGCTTTGTGACGACGGTCCCGATTTTCCGAGCACGATCTGGCACCTTGAGACCCCGCTGCAGCAGAGGACTCCCGGGAACTGAACCCACTAGTGCGATCAGAGCAGAGTCCAGTGCTCTACGGGTATCCTAGTTCCCTGATCCTATTGCCCGTGGGGCTATCGGGTGGCAGGGCTCTGCAGTGCGGAGACAGCGAGGGGAACAAAGGGGTCCTAGGAGCCGGTGCCGGCCGCAGCCAAGATGGTGAAACCGAAAGGGAAGGGGGACGGAGCGGCTGAATCAGAGGTGGTGGATGGAGCGGATCGTGACCAGTCTGCTCTCCAGCGCATGCAGGACCGTATACTGGAGGCCATCGCTGTGAGAAGGTGGCCTGATATGCAGTGCTCACTATTCTAGTGAACACTATGTATCAGTCCAGCAACCCTTATTGATGATTGGTTGTAAGTCAACCTTATAGACCAGCTATCCTAGTAGCGTGGATACGAGCAGTCTAAGGCTAAAGACTCGAGAGGGCGTGTTAAGCCAGCTGTTATACCACACATATACCCCTTGAATACCAAGTGAAAGGACACCACACAAGTGTTATGAAAATAAACAAGATATTTATTAAGAATCACAACAGCCCTGTACTCTTTATGAGGACAGGGTACTAAGCACAAAACAAAACTCTTACGAAAATACTTAAGTTAGCACAGTATATACAAATGCCCGAGGGGCACGGAAAACCATATACTCTGGAAGTGGAATGCGAAATTACTAGCAGGTAAGTACAGTACTAATAGGCTTTGGAATCGCTAGGTCTTGACTATAGAATCTTCAGATTACTTCTAGGAGGCCTAGGGGACTCGGGTGCAGAGTGTGCACTCTCACGCGGGATGCGGGACAAAGTCTATGGTAGCTAGATTTCACAGAGTTAGTGTTCTCGGGCGAACCCGACCTGGTAGGAGGAAAACGAAAGTGGATTCTGACCCTTGGATAGTGAGGCTATGCTGGGGCACCGAAATGCCGAAGTTACCTAGCCCAGGGGCTGCAGCTGCATAGGTCTCAAAAGACGTCGGGAATCCTCGTAGACGGACCAGGAGCCTGGAAGAAAGAAGTTGCTGGCAGGCGACCAGTGAAGAAAGTTCGATGGATCCAAGCCTGGATCGAAGGAAGATGACACCTGAAAGCAGAGGGGACCAAGTTCGAGACTACTAGCCAGTAGTCAGGTGGCACCAGGAGGGCACCGGATGGTAGTCACCTCGACTAGGTGAGTGGGTGACGCTGTGCTCGCAGATCTCACGGACCAGGAGGCGTTGTCGGTGACCAGGATGGAGGAGCGAGCTGTCCCACGAAGATTGAAGCTGTCGGCGTCGCTGGACCCAGGATTGGGCAACAAAGCCTTGGCAAATTCAAGCCCACGCGGTGGACTCAAAATGGCGTCTGGAGTGGACCAGGAGGGTCCGGGGTGCCTCTCTTGAAGAAGGAAGCAAGGGCCAGTCTGGAGCAACCAGACCAGCAGCAGTGATGTCGTCGGGCGTCGTGAAGAAGGCCACAAGCCAGCCGGCTAGTAGCCGCACAGCGCGGTGAGCACGCAAAAGCAGAAGGGCCCCACGCAGATCGTGGAGATGCTGGAGGGCTGATCTCCGGTGCTGGAGCTGCTCAGGGTTGGGCCTTCTCGGACCCCAAAGCACTCACCAGTGGAGCACACGGTGGGCTTGTTGCAAAGAAGTCGTGCAGTCTTGGCGATCGTCGGTCCCTCGAGTTCTCGTCGCACTCACAGCTCTCAGCTTTGCTGTAGAGGTGAGTAGAGGTCAGAGGTGCCAGGGAAGCCGGGTCTCGTCGAGCTGGGTCGTCGGATTCATGAAGAAGGACTTGCAGCAGACCGCAGTGTTCTTAGGATGGTGCCCGCTTGATGCAGGGTGACTACTCCTTAGCCACAAGGGAGAATCTTGAAGAAGAAATCTTGATGTCCTTTCGCAGAAAGTCGTGTCTTGATTCCAAAGATGATCTAATTTTAACAGGGGGCCCGCTCCTATCTTTATACTAAAAAAGGGGGCTGACCCGGTGACTAGGTCCTGCCTATGGGTGGGACTAGGAGGGGGGTGGTTACACCCCTCTCCCATGCCGGACTTCCCCAGGCCAGGGGCTGGTGTGCCCCTGGAACTGGTTCAGACTGGCCTATGCGTAGTGAGCACCGGGGTGCCACTCAGCAGTCACCTTCCTGTAAAGCCCTGCCTACCCAGGATACACAAAACCATGTCTGGGACGGTGCTAGCACCGCCCCTGACAGGAAACCCTTTGTCCAGGCTCCCCTCGCTGGAAGGACTCCCAGCTGCAGGGGGTCAGACTCGTGTCTGTGGTGGTAGCATCCATTTTGTGGAGCTGAGGCTTCGTTTAACTTTAACCGGGGTTCACAGTTACATACATGTCGTGTCCCTCTAGAAGGGTGGAATGCTAACCCCGTCGCCAGAATTGGCGAGGGGTTAGTATTCCAATTCGTATGACACCTTACTCGACATGTTTTGATAAAGCAATACCAAAGATAGCATTTACTCGCGAGGATTATAATGCACTTAAGAGTATATGGTATGCGATATCATGGAACAGCTATTAGGACTTGGTTCCGCAAGCTGCAGACAGGCTCAGCTCATGCCAGAGCACCATCTCACATGATTCCAAGCACTCTGCCTTCAGGATTGTCAAGGCCAGCCATAGGAGTGACTGATAGGAATCTGTGTGTCCATTTTAGGGTTAGATATAGGTATACTATATCTACAGCAAAGGGTGATTACACGTCTTTGCCCCAGCTGTCATGCAGCCAGTTGTGTCAAATTTAGGAGGCCAGCCAGGGGTGGCATAATACATGCTTCAGCCCCTGGTAGGCCCTGGGTACACCTATGCCCTGAGTTACAGGGTCTGATAAGGTGGCCCAGTCCCAATTGGAAATGTACCTAGGGTACGTGGAATCCATTTTAAAGAGAGAGCAGTAGGCCTGGGGTCCTGATTGGCAGGATCCCAGGTCGACTATGTCAAAAACCAGCTAAAACACAGGGCAAAAAGTTGGGGGCAACCATAGTCAGGATGTACCTTCCTACACAACCCCCCCAAACGAAAGGAGATAAGGCTATCCTTGTCCAGGTAAGCCTCTATTACCTAAGTGGCCATATAAGGAAGGACCAGCTCTGGCTTGGTTTCCCCCTGTGTCCTGGTCCACTAGGCAACCCCTCACCCTAAGGGTATCTGAGGGTCTCCACCATAGGGAATCTCTGTCTCTGGTGTGTCTTGGGAAAGTAAAAGGCTGATGCTGGGATGGAGTACTGAAGTGAGGCTCCTCTACCTTTGGGCTCAACTTCCTCCAATCCCCATCCATCATGTGTGCCTTTCTTTCTTTAGCTGAGATGCACTGAGCTCTCAGGGTCAGCCTCTGGCTACCTAAAGCTGGAGGCTGAGTCCCTCTGTTTGGCTTACTGGAGGGACAGGTCAGGTCTGGGGTTTTGAGGCCCCATGTTTGGCTGTGCCCAACAGTGTCCAGCTGTGGGAGGTCCCTAACTACTTTTAAGGGGGATCCCTCAGGAGTCTGTTTTATTTTCACTTGGCTAGGTTTACCAGCTTCAGTGATCCTAATCTGCTGATTAAGGGGTTCCTTTGGACAGGGGGGCCTTTGGGGTCCACCACTGGCCTCCCTGACCTCTTCAGCCCTGGGCTGACTGAGGCGGGGTAGAGAGGTGCAGGTTACCTGCTCCAGACTGGGTCCCACCTGGGAAGGGTCCACTGCCATCAGGGGCTCTGCCAGGCTAGGCCTGACTACCTCTGGGGCAGTTCCTTCAACAGGGGTAGAGTCAGTTCCCTGAGGAGGCTGGCTCTCACCTAGTGTCTGGGAGGGGGAAGACTCTTCCTTCTCCTCAATGCTCTCTGTTTGAGTGGAGTGATCCATTGTTTCAGGCTTCACAACCTCACTATCTGTTTGAGTAGAGGCTGAGACCATTTCAACCTTGCCAACCTTTTCAGGAGGGCACTCAGTTTGTGTTTGGGCTGTGACTGTCACAGCCCTCCTATCCTGTTCTGGAAAGTCTGTCTGAGCCTGGGCAGTGGCTATCACTGCCCTTCCAACCTTTTCAGGGAGGAATGGTGCTTGGACTGGGGCTGTAGCTATTACTGCCCCACTAACCTGTCTGGATAGGCCTATCATCCTGGAGTGAGTTTCCTGTTACACCTCAACCCATGCTGAGAGTTCCAGGTCATTCCCCAGTAAGCAATCTACAGGTAGGTTATCTGTCACTGCCACTCTCATGGGCCCTGTGACATTACCCCAGCTGAGCTTGACTACTGCCATGGGATGCCTTCTTTTCACTCCATGAATGTCTGTCACCTGATAAGTAAAACCAGGGGTCAGTTGAGCAGAGGGGACCAGATGGTCAATCACCATGGTGATGCTGGCCCCTGTGTCTCTGAATGCCTCAACTTTCTGACCATTCACTAGGACCTCTTGTCTATACTTTCCCAAAATGTGGGGTCCAGTAGTGAAGTTGGCAAACCCCATGCCAGTCTCACAGACAAGAGTGTGGTCAGGGGACCTGGCTAGGCCATAGTCCTCCTGATTGCCCAAAGTAATGCCCACCACATTCTTGGGGGCACTCCCACCACCTGGGGGATTACCACTAGTGGTAACAGGAGGTTTAGGAGTATTACCTGGGGGTATATTTCCTTTATTGCCATTTATAGGGCAACTGGCATCACTTTTGTAATGGCCCACCTGTTTACAGGTATGGCAATAAGGTTTCTTTTGTTCTGAAGGAGTGTTCTGGGACCCACCACCCTTGTTGGAGTTTTGGGGCCCTTGGGAAGTCTTCTCTGTGGATTTATCCCCACCCTTCTCTTGAGGCTTGGTTGATACCTTCTTTTGGTCACCACCCTGGTTTTTAGGCCTGACCCTGGTTCTGACCCATTTGTCTGCCCTCTTACCCAATTCCTGTGGAGAGGTCAGATCAGAGTCTACCAGGTGCTGGTGTAATAACTGGTTCTGACAATTACTTAAGATTTGCTCCCTCATAATTAGATTGTACAATCCTTTAAAATCAGTAACCTTACTACCCAGTAGCCAGCCTTCAAAAGCCTTAGTGGCACAATCAACAAAGTCAGTCCAATCCTGAGACTGAGTTTTCTGGGTGTCTCTGAACAGCATCCTGTATTGTTCAGTGGTTAAACCAAACCCATCAACCAGTGTATTCTTCAGGACTTGGTAATTGTTAGCATCCTCAACTCTAGTAGTGAGGAGCTTATCTCTACCTTTACCATCAAAGGAGAGCCACAAGATAGCTGCCCACTGACTTTGGGGAACACCCTGCACAGTGCAGGCCCTCTCCAAAGCAGTAATCCATTTGTGGATGTCATCCCCTTGCTTAAAGGGGGGCACTATCTTATTCAGGTGCTTTGTATCAAAACTCCTTTCCCTATTGCTAGGTATATTGCTGCCACCAGTGGGCTCTAGCCCACATAATTCTTGCTCTCTAGCAAAGGCAAGTCTCTCTTTGGCCAGGGCAAGTTCTTCCCTTTCAATCCTCAGTTTGACTGCCCTTTCTTCAGCTTCATACACTCTCCTCTGAGGGGAAGTCATCCCTCTGTGAGAAGAGTTGTGAGAGCCATTGGTTCGACGGGATCTGTTAGAGCCTCTTGATAGAGACCTAACTCGTCCATTCCCAATGTTAAGCTGGCCTGAGAGTGGCCCCAGGGGTCCCCTTGTACCATTCTCATGCCTGCTTAAGTTGGACCTGGTTAGTCTTCTGACTTCTACCTGTCCCTTATCTGCCTCATCCCCTGACAACTCATCCTCATCCTCATCCTCAGCATCATCTGCCTCCTGGAGGGGATGGTCATGGTTATCAAAGGGACCCTGTAAGGAGGGCATACTCCCATCTGGATTAGAAGAGCTAAGAAGTTTCTCAGCTTTCCTGGCATCATAAGTCTCTAAGAGACCAATCAGAAAGGAAGTTGTGGGGTTAGACCCCTGTTTTATCTTCCTGGAGGTACACACCTGTCTCAACTCCTGGAAGCTAAGGACAGCATATCTGGAAGTGGGGACCTGTGGAGGGTCCACTGACACAAGGGGAGACTCAGAGTTCCCTCCTTTGTCTGACATGCTGATTCTAGTGTGGTGTAAGTGATGCACCTACCTACACTATGTGTTTGCCTACTGATCCCTTGCTAAGAGTTGCAGCTAAGGTGTGCTAAGCCTTGAGGAGCTGCAACAGCTGGTTCAGTAGAACTCAGAGTATTCTAAGCTAAGTTATATGTACCTAACAGTACTTATGTGATCTTTCAACAAGATATTCTTAGGATACGTGTGGTAAAATAACAGCAAGCTCAAATCCCAACCGCTGCTCACCAATGTGAGAAGGTGGCCTGATATGCAGTGCTCACTATTCTAGTGAACACTATGTATCAGTCCAGCAACCCTTATTGATGATTGGTTGTAAGTCAACCTTATAGACCAGCTATCCTAGTAAAGTGGATACGAGCAGTCTAAGGCTAAAGACTCGAGAGGGCGTGTTAAGCCAGCTGTTATACCACACATATACCCCTTGAATACCAAGTGAAAGGACACCACACAAGTGTTATGAAAATAAACAAGATATTTATTAAGAATCACAACAGCCCTGTACTCTTTATGAGGACAGGGTACTAAGCACAAAACAAAACTCTTATGAAAATACTTAAGTTAGCACAGTATATACAAATGCCCGAGGGGCACGGAAAACCATATACTCTGGAAGTGGAATGCGAAATTACTAGCAGGTAAGTACAGTACTAATAGGCTTTGGAATCGCTAGGTCTTGACTATAGAATCTTCAGATTACTTCTAGGAGGCCTAGGGGACTCGGGTGCAGAGGGTGCACTCTCACGCGGGATGCGGGACAAAGTCTATGGTAGCTAGATTTCACAGAGTTAGTGTTCTCGGGCGAACCCGACCTGGTAGGAGGAAAACGAAAGTGGATTCTGACCCTTGGATAGTGAGGCTATGCTGGGGCACCGAAATGCCGAAGTTACCTAGCCCAGGGGCTGCAGCTGCATAGGTCTCAAAAGACGTCGGGAATCCTCGTAGACGGACCAGGAGCCTGGAAGAAAGAAGTTGCTGGCAGGCGACCAGTGAAGAAAGTTCGATGGATCCAAGCCTGGATCGAAGGAAGATGGCACCTGAAAGCAGAGGGGACCAAGTTCGAGGCTACTAGCCAGTAGTCAGGTGGCACCAGGAGGGCACCGGATGGTAGTCACCTCGACTAGGTGAGTGGGTGACGCTGTGCTCGCAGATCTCACGGACCAGGAGGCGTTGTCGGCGACCAGGATGGAGGAGCGAGCTGTCCCACGAAGATTGAAGCTGTCGGCGTCGCTGGACCCAGGATTGGGCAACAAAGCCTTGGCAAATTCAAGCCCACACTGAAGGACTGGGTTATTTAAGACCCAGCGGTGCCAGGGGACAACACCTGAAACCTTCGTGGGTAACCTGCTCCGGCGTACAAATGACAGAGACACGGGACACTTCCTTCGGCGTCAAAGATTCGAGGTTTATTTACTGCAGGGAACACAGAAGTCACGTGAAGTACATAGAATGCAAGTTCGCGGGATCTGATTCAATTTGCTACTGTGGATCGCTCCTTTTATACAGTTTTCTCTCATAGGCTAACATGGTACACAAAGGTTTACAACTTGGTTCCCATCATTATCCCCGAGAGGGGTTGCTTTGATGTATTCAAGGTCCGGAACATAAGTACGGAAACATTTGGCGGTTCCCAACTGTAAAAACCCATCTTCCCACCATTAGTACATTCCAATCGGCAGTAAACAGATCGAAGAAGGAACAAGAACAGGTGCAGAGGAAGATGGAAACAGTGGGGAGATCGGAAAGGGTGTAAAAGGGGAGGTATCGGGAAACACGAGCTACAGGCATCAAAGGGACGTGCCTAATGAGATGCACGGCTAAGACAATAGACCGGCACGGCAAGATGCGCCTCGAGCGGGGCCATCTGCCTTACAGTATCATCCCCCTCATCATAAAGACACTTTCAAAGGAAATGTGTCTTCCGCAAGTGTCTTGGGAATCCCAGGGTCGCGAAGCGGACAACGTCCGTTCGCTGGCTACTTGAGGGCAAGAGACAAAATGGATGCCGTATCTAAGATGGAACCCGTGGGTACAGATAGATAAACCCACGAAACAAACGAACGGTTCAGGTTAGTACAGCGAAACTGCGTACACCCACTAAACTCGTCATTTGCGGTTCATAGATACCAGACTCGACCATATTCGTGCGAGTCAAAAACACCACTTACAATCGTCACGGAACCTCAGACGCTCCTTTTGCCCTCATGTAGGCAAGCACTAGTCAGAATCATACTCGATATTCATCAGACCATCTAGATGTTGCTGTAACATAGCTCTGTCCAACCGAGCTCCTTTGGTAACAGGCGGCTGTCTTATACACGTCGTAGCACAGAGGCCACATAAGGCAGGACCACACTGCACACAAAGGCAACACGTGAACAGGAACGCCACAACAACTCCGATGATCATCAGAATCTTCCAACCCCAAGTCGACATCAGGCCCCAAAACCACCCAAGTAGCATCCAATCTCCTACATCCACGTGTATGGATTCAGAGATCTTATGCAACTTTGAGATGGCTTGATAGACAGTCGGAGCGTTATCTGGAATGAAAATACAGCAGCTCGAATGGATCACCTAACATACTCCACCTCGATCTGCTAAAACCACGTCTAAAACCATACGGTTTTGTAACGTCATAAGCCTATCCGCCTGAAGTTCTGTGGTGATATTACCAAGGGCACTGGCAGTAATATTAGCTGTTGATTCCACCACTCGAGTCAACTGTCTCAGGTTCCTACTATTAACCATAGGTCCCCAAAACGGGAGGAAACCCTTGAAAAAGTCTCCTGCCTCTTGACCGGCAGTGTCCTCTTCGCTAATTACGCCTCTCACAACTCTAGTCTTGTGATAGTCTGCATCTACGGTGAACGTCGGAGGCAACAGATTTGCGATAAAACATGAGCCCACAAAGTCGGAGGGCAACCATGTATATGCACGATCATGGCAGACAAAGTATGTACCCTTGGCAGCCAGAAACACAGGGGACGAGAGCATTGGCAAGATATAAGTCTCGGAGCAAGCACTCTCTCCAAGACAAGCTCTCGATCTTCGGCCACGACCCAGTAAACAGAAATTACCAAGGTGGGGTACGACCCATATCGGGGGCGAGCTTCTAAGCTGTTTTTCACTCGTGAGCGCACTATACTCGACCTTACTCAGGACCCTATAGGCTTGTACCTCTTCCTCTGGGATGAGCGACGGCTCATAGATATCTCTATCTAAATCCTCTATCGCTATAGTCAAAGGCTTTTGATACGAGCCGGGACCAAAGTAGGGAGAACGTGGCTCTCGACTGGGGTAAGAATCTAGTACGCTTCGAAACATTGTTTGGAATGCTCGAGCTGAACCCTGGGAACTATAAGGTAGGACCATATATGGAATTCCCTTATCAGTGGTATGTGGCATTAACCCACACACCCAACAATTAGTAGTGTTAACCACTAACTGGTGCTGATGAAGGAGCTGAATAAAGGAATTATTTCTGAATTCTGCACGTCTAGCCTGTTCGTGTTCGGGTAAGATATGGAAAGAATGAGGGGATGCAGTGGAGGTAAGTTTAGGGTCAGAAGTAGGAGTAGGTATGGCAGAAGGTAAAAAGTACGACATCATGTAATACACCCCACCCGCCAATAGTGCAGAAACAGTCAAAAACAATAGGAACACTTGAAACATAAAACATTTGGTACGAATAAGTTGTTGCAGTTTGAATCTTTGCGCCTGAGCTTCTTCCAGTCCATCAGCTTTGAAAACGCCATCCCCTACGACCGCCGCAACGTCTCTTGACGCACTTCGTTCTGTGTAGCAGTAGTCAATCCCTAGGAGTTCCCAGGAACCGACGGTCTTTAACCTAGCGTCAAGACCTACTAACCAGAAGGAAGTACACGCGCGGCCCTTCGGTCTTATTCACAATGTATATACAAAAGTCTCTCAGCTGTGGAAGCAAAAACACATGTGGAACGAAACTCAATATTTACAAAAATAATCACAACGATACGGGTGTTCAGACTGATCGTAGCAAACGGGATAATGCAGTTGTCGAGGGACAAAACGAAAAAAAAATGTTATTAGTCTCTGGTGCTGGATCGCAAAAAGTATCGAGTTTTCACAGGACGTGTCTGTTCGTCAAACAAAGGATCCGATGGGGGAACAGAGTTCTGGTGATCAGTCGAATGTTCAGATCTTGAGTCCTGTGATGGCAAATGTTCAAAAATGTCTTTCTGCTGCACTGAGGATTCTCCGACAGGTTGTGCGTCGCTAAAAGGTACAAAAGCCTGCAATCCTTCGGTTTCAGCTGAAGCAATGCCCTTCCTCACCCACGAGTCTGCCGGTAAAGGTATAGGAACCTTCTTAGTATGGGTGGCATGCACCCAATTTTTACGCCCTTCCAAACGAACGGCAGTTCTCGTGGCAAAGAGGACCTGGAAAGGTCCAGTGGAACGAGGTTCCAGATTCTTCTTTTGTCCGAAGTTCCTCGTTACCACCCAGTCTCCGGGCTGGAGCTGGTGGCCTGGACCCTCCGTCTGCGTCGGCAGTGCTTCGTAAACCTGTTGGTGAATTAACCTCAGTTTAGCAGTCAGATCATGAAGATAATCGATCAACATTGGATATTCAAGATCGGAAAATACACCCGGTCTAGGGACCCCCCACACATTCGCAGGACGGCCGAACACTATTTCATAGGGACTAAGCCCTACTCGGGAGTGTACGGTCGCCCTTGTTGACAACAAAGCTAAGGGTAAGGCGTCAGGCCACGAAAGACCAGTCGTAGCCTGAATCTTCGCTAGCTTGAGTTTAAGGGTGCCATTATACCCTTCAACCAAACCTGCTGACTGGGGATGATTGGCGCTATGGAATTTTTGATTAATTCCAAGGCCCTTACACACACTCTTCATCACACCCCCACAAACTCACTTCCGTTATCAGACCATACAATCCGAGGCATTCCATACCGAGGAAATTATTCCTTCAGTAGGATTTTCGCAGTCGACAGGGCAGTGTTGTCTTTGAGAGGGTAGGCTTCAATCCATCGGGAGAACGCGCAAACCACAACTAAGACGTATTTCAGGTTATTGCATCGCTCCATATGGATGAAGTCTAGTTGAATCACCTCAAAAGGACATGAAGGGGGAGCAAAATGGCCAGGAGGTGTTGGGGTTCCCTTACCAGGATTGTACAACATACATACCATGCAATTTTTAACCAATCTTTCAGCACATTTTGTGATACCATCATTCTTCCACACAGGGGACAACAACTTACAAATACCTTTCACGCTAATATGTGCTAACCCATGTGCCATCGTCACAACAGCTAGCACATACGCATCTGGCAACATCCATCTCTTATGCTCTGACAAATCAACCCAACAACCATTCGAATCCAACTTTCCCGTACTCTCTTTCCACTTCGTCTTTTCAGTCTCAGTGGCCTCATTCTGAATTGCTTTCACACTCTCGATAGTGTCCTCACACATACCAGTCTCTGTAGGCCACCTAACCGAACTCTTCACATACATTCTAGTGCTAAGGTTCCGGGCAGTCTCCTTAGCAGTCTCATCTGCAAATGCATTACCACGACCAACATCATCCGTCACCTTACGATGTGCACTACATTTAACAATCGCTACCTGCTTGGGCAACGTAAGTGCATCCAAAAGATCATTCACAAGCTGTCCATGCTGAATCTTCGTGCCATGCGACGTCATAAAACCTCTCTCTATCCACAATCGTCCAAAGCTATGAGCGACGCCAAAAGCATATTGGCTGTCGGTAAACACATTCACACGTTTCCCTTTCGCCAACACGCACGCTCTAGTTAGGGCAATCAGTTCTGCAGCTTGGGCAGAGTTCTGATTCAAACTTGCAGCTTCTACAACAGTGTTCAAAGTTACAACAGCATACGCAGTAGTCACATCACCATTTGGCAATTTAAAACATGAACCATCCACATACAAAGTTCCATCTGGATCTTCCAAAGGAGTGTTTTTAAGGTCCACTCGACCTTTTGTTTCCTCCTCAGTCCTTAAGTAACAGTCATGTTCTGCTACTTCATCTGACTCCGTGCTAATTGGCAACAAAGTCGCCGGGTTCAGAACATTGCAACGTTTTATCTGAATGTGACTTGCCAAAAGCGTCAACTCGTACCCAGACAACCTCGCACTCGTCAAGTGCTGAGTTTTCGTACGATTCAAAAGAGTGTCAACTGCATGCGGAACCATCACCGTAAGCATATTATCCATGACCAATCCTGCTGATTGTCGGATGGACACCGCAGCTGCCGCTGTTGCTCTCAAGCAACTCGGCAATGCTCTAGCTACTGGGTCCAAGGTCGAGGAAAAATATGCACATGGACGTTGCTTACCACCAAAAGGTTGCGTTAAGACACTCAAAGCACAACCTTCCCTCTCGTGAACATATAATGTAAACGGCTTACTGTAGTCAGGGGTACCTAACACAGGAGCCGAACACAATGAGTCACGCAATTCAGAAAAACTCATCTGACATTCTTCCGTCCATGGTAAAGGAGTTGGAACATCCTTGCACGTAAGAGCCACCAATGGTTTCGCTAGCAATGAAAAATTTGGAATCCATTGCCTGCAATATGACGTGATACCTAGAAAGGCACGCACATCTCTTTGGGTTGTTGGCACAGTCATTCGCGCAATTGCTGCAATTCTCTCTGGGGTCAACCGTCTTCCCTCCTTTGACAATAAGTGACCTAGATAGGTTACTTCTTGACAACAATATTGGAGTTTAGAAGGTGACACCTTGTGATGTAAGTCACAGAGATGTTGCAACAACGACACCGTAGCAATTTTGCAGATGTCCTGAGTATCTGCAGCTACCAATAAGTCATCGACGTATTGGATTAAGGCCGCACCAGCCGGCAACAGAAACGCATCCAGTTGGCCCTTCAAGGCTTGACTGTAAATCGATGGACTCTCACAGTAGCCCTGAGGAGCACGTTTAAACCGGAAGCTACGGCCACCGAGAGAGAAACCGAAAAGGTCTCTGCTTTCTTCGGCAATCGGAATGCTAAAGAAAGCATTCTTCAGATCGATCACCGAAAACCAAGATGCAGAAGCTGGAATCAGAGTCAGTAGCGCCGTGATGTCAGGCACAACAGGGAACTGAGGAATCACAATTTTATTTACCTCCCGTAAATCGATAACAAAACGATAAACAGGTGGTTTCGAAGGATCGGTACGTTTCAGAATAGGCAGTACAGGGCTGTTGCACACGTTTCCCCGAGTCTCCTCAATAACATCTTTCTCGATCAGATCATAAATGATCGCTAACAGTGCTCGTTCACCGTCAAGAGAGATTCGATACTGGGGAATACGTGGCAATCACACATTAGATTTCAACTGAACAACATAAGGGGAGATATCAAGCAGGCCCACGTCATTGGGACCTGTTGCCCACAAAGATGCAGGAAGAGAACTCAATTCCGGTGGAAGCTTATCGAGAGACAAGTACATAGGAGAGACAACCCTCTCACCCAAAGTAAGCTTTACTCCCGCAGGAGAACAATACAAAGTCGCATACAAACGTTTTAGCAAATCCAGGCCCAAAAGATTTTCACCACAACCAGTGGTCAAAATCAACGGAGCTTGCAGCTCACGAGGCCCAATTGTAAGGGGCAAAGGGCACGAGACTGGATTGCTAACAGGGGCGCCAGAGAATCCAACGGAAACATTTGTTAAGCCAGACAAAGGTGCGCCAGGGAGTTTTGAATGCATTATGGAACTTTTCGCTGCACCAGTGTCCAACAGAAAAGGCTCAACGACGCCCGATGTGGCAACTGCGACGTAAGGCCCTCTCTGATCAACCGGAACTGATACCACTCCCTCTCCTTGTCTATGGCTGTCCTAGTAATTACTGTCGTCAGTTCCCTGATCGACGTAATAATCATCTACATTGTACTGCGCAGATCGTCCTTGCGATGATCCACGTTGATCAAAACAGTTATTGGAATTTGACGAATTATCTGAACGATCATTTTGAGCACCGCGACCCCTACCACGCGATGTCTGC
Organism: Lissotriton vulgaris; assembly: GCF_964263255.1. Classification (NCBI taxonomy): domain Eukaryota; kingdom Metazoa; phylum Chordata; class Amphibia; order Caudata; family Salamandridae; genus Lissotriton; species Lissotriton vulgaris. Next base: position 1,453,535,364 of record NC_141689.1, on the reverse strand, counting down.
TGAGAACCACCACGGCCTCCTATAGATGTGTTACCACTATTACGGTCATTTAGAACAGGACAGTTGAATTTTAAATGACCCTCCTGTCTACAATAGGCACACTGATTGTACCCTAACGAAGATCTTTGGGAAGAGGAGTCATTTCGCGATTGCGACCTATTTGATTGCGACTGCGATCGATTTCGCTGCTGCGAATCATTCTGATTCAAATGCGGAGGATAAGCCTGCTGCAGCAACACTTTGGTTTTAAGTTCTTTTGTCTTTTTATCAGCGCGGTCATTCTCTTCTTTTTCTCTGTTCTCGTAATACTGTGCCGTAGCCAATATTTGAGCAGAAGTAGAGACAGCCCACGCACTCTCAGAATTTTTTAATTTATTGCTCAAGTCGGGCAATAAGTTAGAGACAAATTTATCCATGAACAACCGCTGACCACCCTCAGTGCCCATATCCTGACCACTATGGTCGATGAATGCCTCCTCAAATCTCGTAAAGAAATCAGAGACACTCTCGTCCTTCTTCTGTCTACAAGCTGACAATTTGTCCCAGTTCACCCTCATAGCTGGCATAAGTGTTTTCATTAGGGTAATGATTCTCTGAGGAAGAGCAGCAATAATCTGCTCAGGTTTAGCCCCACCAATTTGTCGTGCATCTGCCGCAATAAGAGCAGCCCAATCACCACCTAATTCGTTTGCATGATTCTCCTGACGAATCTTAGCCCATACCGGTTGCGGTACGATATTGCCAAACAGCATATCGATATCGGCAACATTCATTATCGTAGCATCTACGAGCTGCGACAATTCCTTATAGTACCCTGCAGGATTTTTGCGAGGGTCAGGCAAAGATTGTTTCACCTGCAACACTTCCGATCGCTTCCATGGAAGATGTATCCATACTCTCTGGAAGTATGGCAGAATAATGGGGTTAGCATTAGCATTGCCAGGCATGTACACTGGTGGAACCTCGCGCATGGGATACTGACCAGACGCATCTAACTGTCTTTCAACGTCCTCATCGAACAAGGCCTGAGGCATCGGAGAGGGACGGAGGGCCAATAATTGCTCGATGGCACGTCGAACATTTGTACCCACTACCATTCCGCTCGAAAACTGAAGCTGTAAGTTGGTCAAAGCAGTTAATACATCTTCCGATGCATCTGCCGATATTTGATCACGCAAAGCCTTGCACATTTCTTCAAAAACATACCTCTGTGTCGGTATATTGAATTGATTAAACGTATTCAATACCGAACGCAGAGGATTTCTATAGGGGTGCAGCATCCATGACATCGCCATATTGTACAACGCGGCACGTTCCCTATTACCAGGGAGCTGACTACGTCTTTGTGGACCGTCCGAATCAGCGGACTCGAGAATAGGACCAAGAGAATTAGCAAAATTTGCAGCCATTGAAGGGGTACGACGTCGAGTAGTTGGAGAAGTATACGATAGAGTAGTAACAAGAGAAGGAGTAGAAACAGAAGAAGCGGCAGGAGTAAGTAAAACAGGAGCAGCAGCGGGAGCAGGAGTATGTGGAAGTACAAGCGGAGGAGCAGTAGGAACAGCAGTAGGCAAAGGAGCAGGAACAGTCGGAAGAACAGGTTGAGGAGCAGGTACAAGAGCAGGTACAAGGGGAATCGCAGGAGCTGCGGTATCCTGTGCGTACGGAGGTGGTGACTTCATAAGATAGGACATTAAAGGATCCTCAACTAATTCCTCCTTTTTATCCGACTCCGTAGGCAAAACGGGATAACATTTATCTATAGACATACGCTGAAGCCTATCAAATACTTCCTTTTCCTTTTCCTCCTTATCACGCTGGAACTGCTCTGCTTTCTTTACAATAGTAGCAACACCATCTCTCTGATTACGTTTAGTCTGTCTGATCTCTTTCTGTCGGGCTTCTTTACGCCACAACCGAAAGGCATCAAACATGGCCGGCCTTGACTTTTTCTTAAACAATTTAGCCTCAAGATTATCTAAAATCAGGGTCTCAAAACTACCGTGGGGTGGCCAACTAAGGACACCGTCTTTTTTGGTGTAGCGAATCCAATATTCGTTAAAAGCAATCGGGCCTAGCCCGTGCTTACTATAGAGCTCATAAGTGGGAGTTCCAACCGGAGGTATCGGACAAGAGTCCTCCAGTCGGGAATCCGAACCACAACGTCTGAAACAACTAAACAGAGTACTGCGACCAGGCATCTTGCACACTAGCCGAGTTCCACAAACGTCAAGGGTTACGGGATTTACCAAGTCCCTGCAAAGAGCAAAAACCCTCGGTTTTTGGCGGCTGCAGTCGTCAAATATCACAACAAAATACCAAGAACCACAAATGCAATGGAACCATGCAACAACTAAGCAACCACAACCAAGAATTCTGGGAGCGGCCCACAGATACTTAACTCAAAGATCGATGGCGTCACCAGGAAGGCCCGTCAATCGTCTCGCTATACCAAGGTCTACGCCAGGCGCCAAAACAGGTCTACAGTCAGGGCAGCAGTCCGTCGCAGCCGTCAGGAGGCAGGAATCTTCGCGGGAAAAGTCGTCGGGCCACTTATTTCGACAACAGGATCGATGAAGCGGGGTGCACCTTCCCTCGGAGATTTCACACAAAGTTCCTCACGATCGTCGGGCTTGGACCGGTACCACTGATGCAGCCCCACGTTGGGCGCCAACTGAAGGACTGGGTTATTTAAGACCCAGCGGTGCCAGGGGACAACACCTGAAACCTTCGTGGGTAACCTGCTCCGGCGTACAAATGACAGAGACACGGGACACTTCCTTCGGCGTCAAAGATTCGAGGTTTATTTACTGCAGGGAACACAGAAGTCACGTGAAGTACATAGAATGCAAGTTCGCGGGATCTGATTCAATTTGCTACTGTGGATCGCTCCTTTTATACAGTTTTCTCTCATAGGCTAACATGGTACACAAAGGTTTACAACTTGGTTCCCATCATTATCCCCGAGAGGGGTTGCTTAGATGTATTCAAGGTCCGGAACATAAGTACGGAAACATTTGGCGGTTCCCAACTGTAAAAACCCATCTTCCCACCATTAGTACATTCCAATCGGCAGTAAACAGATCGAAGAAGGAACAAGAACAGGTGCAGAGAAAGATGGAAACAGTGGGGAGATCGGAAAGGGTGTAAAAGGGGAGGTATCGGGAAACACGAGCTACAGGCATCAAAGGTGCCTAATGAGATGCACGGCTAAGACAATAGACCGGCACGGCAAGATGCGCCTCGAGCGGGGCCATCTGCCTTACAGTATCATCCCCCTCATCATAAAGACACTTTCAAAGGAAATGTGTCTTCCGCAAGTGTCTTGGGAATCCCAGGGTCGCGAAGCGGACAACGTCCATTCGCTGGCTACTTGAGGGCAAGAGACAAAATGGATGCCGTATCTAAGATGGAACCCGTGGGTACGGATAGATAAACCCACAAAACAAACGAACGGTTCAGGTTAGTACAGCGAAACTGAAGGGGGAGCAAAATGGCCAGGAGGTGTTGGGGTTCCCTTACCAGGATTGTACAACATACATACCATGCAATTTTTAACCAATCTTTCAGCACATTTTGTGATACCATCATTCTTCCACACAGGGGACAACAACTTACAAATACCTTTCACGCTAATATGTGCTAACCCATGTGCCATCGTCACAACAGCTAGCACATACGCATCTGGCAACATCCATCTCTTATGCTCTGACAAATCAACCCAACAACCATTCGAATCCAACTTTCCCGTACTCTCTTTCCACTTCGTCTTTTCAGTCTCAGTGGCCTCATTCTGAATTGCTTTCACACTCTCGATAGTGTCCTCACACATACCAGTCTCTGTAGGCCACCTAACCGAACTCTTCACATACATTCTAGTGCTAAGGTTCCGGGCAGTCTCCTTAGCAGTCTCATCCGCAAATGCATTACCACGACCAACATCATCCGTCACCTTACGATGTGCACTACATTTAACAATCGCTACCTGCTTGGGCAACGTAAGTGCATCCAAAAGATCATTCACAAGCTGTCCATGCTGAATCTTCGTGCCATGCGACGTCATAAAACCTCTCTCTATCCACAATCGTCCAAAGCTATGAGCGACGCCAAAAGCATATTGGCTGTCGGTAAACACATTCACACGTTTCCCTTTCGCCAACACGCACGCTCTAGTTAGGGCAATCAGTTCTGCAGCTTGGGCAGAGTTCTGATTCAAACTTGCAGCTTCTACAACAGTGTTCAAAGTTACAACAGCATACGCAGTAGTCACATCACCATTTGGCAATTTAAAACATGAACCATCCACATACAAAGTTCCATCTGGATCTTCCAAAGGAGTGTTTTTAAGGTCCACTCGACCTTTTGTTTCCTCCTCAGTCCTTAAGTAACAGTCATGTTCTGCTACTTCATCTGACTCCGTGCTAATTGGCAACAAAGTCGCCGGGTTCAGAACATTGCAACGTTTTATCTGAATGTGACTTGCCAAAAGCGTCAACTCGTACCCAGACAACCTCGCACTCGTCAAGTGCTGAGTTTTCGTACGATTCAAAAGAGTGTCAACTGCATGCGGAACCATCACCGTAAGCATATTATCCATGACCAATCCTGCTGATTGTCGGATGGACACCGCAGCTGCCGCTGTTGCTCTCAAGCAACTCGGCAATGCTCTAGCTACTGGGTCCAAGGTCGAGGAAAAATATGCACATGGACGTTGCTTACCACCAAAAGGTTGCGTTAAGACACTCAAAGCACAACCTTCCCTCTCGTGAACATATAATGTAAACGGCTTACTGTAGTCAGGGGTACCTAACACAGGAGCCGAACACAATGAGTCACGCAATTCAGAAAAACTCTTCTGACATTCTTCCGTCCATGGTAAAGGAGTTGGAACATCCTTGCACGTAAGAGCCACCAATGGTTTCGCTAGCAATGAAAAATTTGGAATCCATTGCCTGCAATATGACGTGATACCTAGAAAGGCACGCACATCTCTTTGGGTTGTTGGCACAGTCATTCGCGCAATTGCTGCAATTCTCTCTGGGGTCAACCGTCTTCCCTCCTTTGACAATAAGTGACCTAGATAGGTTACTTCTTGACAACAATATTGGAGTTTAGAAGGTGACACCTTGTGATATAAGTCACAGAGATGTTGCAACAACGACACCGTAGCAATTTTGCAGATGTCCTGAGTATCTGCAGCCACCAATAAGTCATCGACGTATTGGATTAAGGCCGCACCAGCCGGCAACAGAAACGCATCCAGTTGGCCCTTCAAGGCTTGACTGTAAATCGATGGACTCTCACAGTAGCCCTGAGGAGCACGTTTAAACCGGAAGCTACGGCCACGAGAGAGAAACCGAAAAGGTCTCTGCTTTCTTCGGCAATCGGAATGCTAAAGAAAGCATTCTTCAGATCGATCACCGAAAACCAAGATGCAGAAGCTGGAATCAGAGTCAGTAGCGCCGTGATGTCAGGCACAACAGGGAACTGAGGAATCACAATTTTATTTACCTCCCGTAAATCGATAACAAAACGATAAACAGGTGGTTTCGAAGGATCGGTACGTTTCAGAATAGGCAGTACAGGGCTGTTGCACACGTTTCCCTGAGTCTCCTCAATAACATCTTTCTCGATCAGATCATAAATGATCGCTAACAGTGCTCGTTCACCGTCAAGAGAGATTCGATACTGGGGAATACGTGGCAATCACACATTAGATTTCAACTGAACAACATAAGGGGAGATATCAAGCAGGCCCACGTCATTGGGACCTGTTGCCCACAAAGATGCAGGAAGAGAACTCAATTCCTGTGGAAGCTTATCGAGAGACAAGTACATAGGAGAGACAACCCTCTCACCCAAAGTAAGCTTTACTCCCGCAGGAGAACAATACAAAGTCGCATACAAACGTTTTAGCAAATCCAGGCCCAAAAGATTTTCACCACAACCAGTGGTCAAAATCAACGGAGCTTGCAGCTCACGAGGCCCAATTGTAAGGGGCAAAGGGCACGAGACTGGATTGCTAACAGGGGCGCCAGAGAATCCAACGGAAACATTTGTTAAGCCAGACAAAGGTGCGCCAGGGAGTTTTGAATGCATTATGGAACTTTTCGCTGCACCAGTGTCCAACAGAAAAGGCTCAACGACGCCCGATGTGGCAACTGCGACGTAAGGCCCTCTCTGATCAACCGGAACTGATACCACTCCCTCTCCTTGTCTATGGCTGTCCTAGTAATTACTGTCGTCAGTTCCCTGATCGACGTAATAATCATCTACATTGTACTGCGCAGATCGTCCTTGCGATGATCCACGTTGATCAAAACAGTTATTGGAATTTGACGAATTATCTGAACGATCATTTTGAGCACCGCGACCCCTACCACGCGATGTCTGCTGAGAACCACCACGGCCTCCTATAGATGTGTTACCACTATTACGGTCATTTAGAACAGGACAGTTGAATTTTAAATGACCCTCCTGTCTACAATAGGCACACTGATTGTACCCTAACGAAGATCTTTGGGAAGAGGAGTCATTTCGCGATTGCGACCTATTTGATTGCGACTGCGATCGATTTCGCTGCTGCGAATCATTCTGATTCAAATGCGGAGGATAAGCCTGCTGCAGCAACACTTTGGTTTTAAGTTCTTTTGTCTTTTTATCAGCGCGGTCATTCTCTTCTTTTTCTCTGTTCTCGTAATACTGTGCCGTAGCCAATATTTGAGCAGAAGTAGAGACAGCCCACGCACTCTCAGAATTTTTTAATTTATTGCTCAAGTCGGGCAATAAGTTAGAGACAAATTTATCCATGAACAACCGCTGACCACCCTCAGTGCCCATATCCTGACCACTATGGTCGATGAATGCCTCCTCAAATCTCGTAAAGAAATCAGAGACACTCTCGTCCTTCTTCTGTCTACAAGCTGACAATTTGTCCCAGTTCACCCTCATAGCTGGCATAAGTGTTTTCATTAGGGTAATGATTCTCTGAGGAAGAGCAGCAATAATCTGCTCAGGTTTAGCCCCACCAATTTGTCGTGCATCTGCCGCAATAAGAGCAGCCCAATCACCACCTAATTCGTTTGCATGATTCTCCTGACGAATCTTAGCCCATACCGGTTGCGGTACGATATTGCCAAACAGCATATCGATATCGGCAACATTCATTATCGTAGCATCTACGAGCTGCGACAATTCCTTATAGTACCCTGCAGGATTTTTGCGAGGGTCAGGCAAAGATTGTTTCACCTGCAACACTTCCGATCGCTTCCATGGAAGATGTATCCATACTCTCTGGAAGTATGGCAGAATAATGGGGTTAGCATTAGCATTGCCAGGCATGTACACTGGTGGAACCTCGCGCATGGGATACTGACCAGACGCATCTAACTGTCTTTCAACGTCCTCATCGAACAAGGCCTGAGGCATCGGAGAGGGACGGAGGGCCAATAATTGCTCGATGGCACGTCGAACATTTGTACCCACTACCATTCCGCTCGAAAACTGAAGCTGTAAGTTGGTCAAAGCAGTTAATACATCTTCCGATGCATCTGCCGATATTTGATCACGCAAAGCCTTGCACATTTCTTCAAAAACATACCTCTGTGTCGGTATATTGAATTGATTAAACGTATTCAATACCGAACGCAGAGGATTTCTATAGGGGTGCAGCATCCATGACATCGCCATATTGTACAACGCGGCACGTTCCCTATTACCAGGGAGCTGACTACGTCTTTGTGGACCGTCCGAATCAGCGGACTCGAGAATAGGACCAAGAGAATTAGCAAAATTTGCAGCCATTGAAGGGGTACGACGTCGAGTAGTTGGAGAAGTATACGATAGAGTAGTAACAAGAGAAGGAGTAGAAACAGAAGAAGCGGCAGGAGTAAGTAAAACAGGAGCAGCAGCGGGAGCAGGAGTATGTGGAAGTACAAGCGGAGGAGCAGTAGGAACAGCAGTAGGCAAAGGAGCAGGAACAGTCGGAAGAACAGGTTGAGGAGCAGGTACAAGAGCAGGTACAAGGGGAATCGCAGGAGCTGCGGTATCCTGTGCGTACGGAGGTGGTGACTTCATAAGATAGGACATTAAAGGATCCTCAACTAATTCCTCCTTTTTATCCGACTCCGTAGGCAAAACGGGATAACATTTATCTATAGACATACGCTGAAGCCTATCAAATACTTCCTTTTCCTTTTCCTCCTTATCACGCTGGAACTGCTCTGCTTTCTTTACAATAGTAGCAACACCATCTCTCTGATTACGTTTAGTCTGTCTGATCTCTTTCTGTCGGGCTTCTTTACGCCACAACCGAAAGGCATCAAACATGGCCGGCCTTGACTTTTTCTTAAACAATTTAGCCTCAAGATTATCTAAAATCAGGGTCTCAAAACTACCGTGGGGTGGCCAACTAAGGACACCGTCTTTTTTGGTGTAGCGAATCCAATATTCGTTAAAAGCAATCGGGCCTAGCCCGTGCTTACTATAGAGCTCATAAGTGGGAGTTCCAACCGGAGGTATCGGACAAGAGTCCTCCAGTCGGGAATCCGAACCACAACGTCTGAAACAACTAAACAGAGTACTGCGACCAGGCATCTTGCACACTAGCCGAGTTCCACAAACGTCAAGGGTTACGGGATTTACCAAGTCCCTGCAAAGAGCAAAAACCCTCGGTTTTTGGCGGCTGCAGTCGTCAAATATCACAACAAAATACCAAGAACCACAAATGCAATGGAACCATGCAACAACTAAGCAACCACAACCAAGAATTCTGGGAGCGGCCCACAGATACTTAACTCAAAGATCGATGGCGTCACCAGGAAGGCCCGTCAATCGTCTCGCTATACCAAGGTCTACGCCAGGCGCCAAAACAGGTCTACAGTCAGGGCAGCAGTCCGTCGCAGCCGTCAGGAGGCAGGAATCTTCGCGGGAAAAGTCGTCGGGCCACTTATTTCGACAACAGGATCGATGAAGCGGGGTGCACCTTCCCTCGGAGATTTCACACAAAGTTCCTCACGATCGTCGGGCTTGGACCGGTACCACTGATGCAGCCCCACGTTGGGCGCCAACTGAAGGACTGGGTTATTTAAGACCCAGCAGTGCCAGGGGACAACACCTGAAACCTTCGTGGGTAACCTGCTCCGGCGTACAAATGACAGAGACACGGGACACTTCCTTCGGCGTCAAAGATTCGAGGTTTATTTACTGCAGGGAACACAGAAGTCACGTGAAGTACATAGAATGCAAGTTCGCGGGATCTGATTCAATTTGCTACTGTGGATCGCTCCTTTTATACAGTTTTCTCTCATAGGCTAACATGGTACACAAAGGTTTACAACTTGGTTCCCATCATTATCCCCGAGAGGGGTTGCTTAGATGTATTCAAGGTCCGGAACATAAGTACGGAAACATTTGGCGGTTCCCAACTGTAAAAACCCATCTTCCCACCATTAGTACATTCCAATCGGCAGTAAACAGATCGAAGAAGGAACAAGAACAGGTGCAGAGGAAGATGGAAACAGTGGGGAGATCGGAAAGGGTGTAAAAGGGGAGGTATCGGGAAACACGAGCTACAGGCATCAAAGGTGCCTAATGAGATGCACGGCTAAGACAATAGACCGGCACGGCAAGATGCGCCTCGAGCGGGGCCATCTGCCTTACAGTATCATCCCCCTCATCATAAAGACACTTTCAAAGGAAATGTGTCTTCCGCAAGTGTCTTGGGAATCCCAGGGTCGCGAAGCGGACAACGTCCATTCGCTGGCTACTTGAGGGCAAGAGACAAAATGGATGCCGTATCTAAGATGGAACCCGTGGGTACGGATAGATAAACCCACAAAACAAACGAACGGTTCAGGTTAGTACAGCGAAACTGCGTACACCCACTAAACTCGTCATTTGCGGTTCATAGATACCAGACTCGACCATATTCGTGCGAGTCAAAAACACCACTTACAATCGTCACGGAACCTCAACGCGGTGGACTCAAAATGGCGTCTGGAGTGGACCAGGAGGGTCCGGGGTGCCTCTCTTGAAGAAGGAAGCAAGGGCCAGTCTGGAGCAACCAGACCAGCAGCAGTGATGTCGTCGGGCGTCGTGAAGAAGGCCACAAGCCAGCCGGCTAGTAGCCACACAGCGCGGTGAGCACGCAAAAGCAGAAGGGCCCCACGCAGATCGTGGAGATGCTGGAGGGCTGATCTCCGGTGCTGGAGCTGCTTAGGGTTGGGGCTTCTCGGACCCCAAAGCACTCACCAGTGGAGCACACGGTGGGCTTGTTGCAAAGAAGTCGTGCAGTCTTGGCGATCGTCGGTCCCTCGAGGTCTCGTCGCACTCACAGTTCTCAGCTTTGCTGTAGAGGTGAGTAGAGGTCAGAGGTGCCAGGGAAGCCGGGTCTCGTCGAGCTGGGTCGTCGGATTCGTGAAGAAGGACTTGCAGCAGACCGCAGTGTTCTTAGGATGGTGCCCGCTTGATGCAGGGTGACTACTCCTTAGCCACAAGGGAGAATCTTGAAGAAGAAATCTTGATGTCCTTTCGCAGAAAGTCGTGTCTTGATTCCAAAGATGATCTAATTTTAACAGGGGGCCCGCTCCTATCTTTATACTAAAAAAGGGGGCTGACCCGGTGACTAGGTTCTGCCTATGGGTGGGACTTGGAGGGGGGTGGTTACACCCCTCTCCCATGCTGGACTTCCCCAGGCCAGGGGCTGGTGTGCCCCTGGAACTGGTTCAGACTGGCCTATGCGTAGTGAGCACCGGGGTGCCACTCAGCAGTCACCTTCCTGTAAAGCCCTGCCTACCCAGGATACACAAAACCATGTCTGGGACGGTGCTAGCACCGCCCCTGACAGGAAACCCTTTGTCCAGGCTCCCCTCGCTGGAAGGACTCCCAGCTGCAGGGGGTCAGACTCGTGTCTGTGGTGGCAGCATCCATTTTGTGGAGCTGAGGCTTCGTTTAACTTTAACCGGGGTTCACAGTTACATACATGTCGTGTCCCTCTAGAAGGGTGGAATGCTAACCCCGTCGCCAGAATTGGCGAGGGGTTAGTATTCCAATTCGTATGACACCTTACTCGACATGTTTTGATAAAGCAATACCAAAGATAGCATTTAACCGCGAGGATTATAATGCACTTAAGAGTATATGGTATGCGATATCATGGAACAGCTATTAGGACTTGGTTCCGCAAGCTGCAGACAGGCTCAGCTCATGCCAGAGCACCATCTCACATGATTCCAAGCACTCTGCCTTCAGGATTGTCAAGGCCTGCCATAGGAGTGACTGATAGGAATCTGTGTGTCCATTTTAGGGTTAGATATAGGTATACTATATCTACAGCAAAGGGTGATTACACGTCTTTGCCCCAGCTGTCATGCAGCCAGTTGTGTCAAATTTAGGAGGCCAGCCAGGGGTGGCATAATACATGCTTCAGCCCCTGGTAGGCCCTGGGTACACCTATGCCCTGAGTTACAGGGTCTGATAAGGTGGCCCAGTCCCAATTGGAAATGTACCTAGGGTACATGGAATCCATTTTAAAGAGAGAGCAGTAGGCCTGGGGTCCTGATTGGCAGGATCCCAGGTCGACTATGTCAAAAACCAGCTAAAACACAGGGCAAAAAGTTGGGGGCAACCATAGTCAGGATGTACCTTCCTACAATCGCGACCACAAAAGATGCCCTGCAACAGGACATCGCCCAGGTGGCGACGGGCTTGGGTCTCCTGAAAGCGGATCATGACAAACTTAAAGACAGAGTCAAGTCTATGGAGGCCACTATTCAGGAATTGACCCCGGACCACGCAGCGGTGAAAGCTCAGATGGCGGATGCTCTGGACAGGCTGAAGGTGTTGGAGAGGAGGGCCGAGGATGCGGAAAATAGGAGCAGGCGCAATAATGTTCGCCTCGTGGGCCTACCGGAAAAAATTGAGGGTGATGACATGGTGGGCTACCTCAATAACTGGCTACGCACTGAGGTGGCGCCAGAGGGACTATCTCCTTTCTTTTCCCTGGAACGGGCCCACAGAGTCCCGGCTCGTCCCCTGGCCCCGGGCCTGCCGCCTCGCCCGGTGGTGATCAGGCTTCTCCACTACAGGGATCGGGACTGGCTACTACAGAGGGTGAGGGAAGCAGGACCCTTCCAAGTTGACAACAACAGAGTCACCCTGTTCCCGGACTACACTTTTGAGACCCAAAGACTCAGGGCCAACTTCTTGTCCCTCAAGCGTGAGCTCCGTGGGGAGGGCATAAAATACTCCCTTCTCTTCCCAGCGAAGCTGAGAGTTGTGGTGGACGACAAGTCGCTTTTTTTCACTACCTCGGCGGACGCTTGGGCCTGGTGGGACATGTACAAAGCTGGAACGGACGGAGCTAAGGCCAGGGCGGAGGAGGCTAGAGAGACACAGCCTATCAGGAAGTCGCAACGGATTCGTAAGAATCGTCGGAGAACTGGAAAACCATCGGTGTCACAGACGGAAACAGAGAGAAAGGCAGCCCTACAGGCGGTGCTGGACCTCTCTGGCACGACAAGAAGCCAGTCCGGGAAGGGCACGGACTCTGACGAGCAGGGCACGGGATCGGAGACGGGACTCTCGGAATACGGGCCCCATAGTCACACCACAGACGTCTGGGGAAATAGTCGAAGCATGAACCACTGGACTTGAGGAGCGACCTGCTGGTCAGACACTGGGGCGCTGTGCCCGTGTGCGCAGTTTACTACTGTATGGGACTTCGTGAGTCTGCTATGGGGGGATTGTGGGGCAGGATATGCAGGATTGATTTGTTCTACCGTACTCTCTCGGCATCGGTCCGCGCCCTACTGGCCCTTACGGTCATCGCAGTGGAGACTGCGAGTATTAGTGCCTTTCATTGAGGGGGTAGCTGGTTGTGATAGTTTGGATGGGTTCACTTCCAATTGCGGGGGGGCCTGTCCTGGGGGGGTGGGAACCGAGAGTAGTTGGGGACGCTCAGGTTGGTTTTTGGGGATTGAGGGGTTCACTTGTTTGGAGTGGGAGGGGGGGGCAGCACGTTGTTGGCAAAAGCGCATGGTCGATGGCTATTATTGTTCTGTCTGCGGGTGCAGGAGGCTATGGCTAATACGGGGGCTTTGAAATGTGTGACCTGGAATGTGCGGGGTCTCCATACTATGGTGCATAGACACAAGGTCCACGCATATCTGAAGCGTAGGGGTGTGCATATAGCTTTTCTTCAAGAGACGCACCTCACCAAGCAAGAGGGAGTAGCGCTGCAGAGGAGGTGGAGGGGGCAGCTCTTTAACACAACGTATTCGGCCTTTGCGAGGGGGGCATTGATTTGGATATGGGCAGGGGTTCCTTTCCAGGTCATTAAAACGGTGGTGGACCCAGAGGGCAGATTTGTGGCTGTAGAGGGGAGACTCAGGGGCCGGGTGGTATCTCTTTGTAGTGTATATGCCCCAAATGTAGATTTGCCAGCTTTCCTAACAGCTCTTTCGGGCAAACTGGCGAGTTTTTTGGCAGGGCCGATGCTCATGGGGGAGGATTTTAACTCGGTGGTGGATACTGATTTAGATAGATCTCATCCCCCACTGCACGCCTCACCAGTACACAGGGTAGCGAAGCGCCGATTAGATTGGCAGGAGAGCTGGGACTTGGGGGACGCCTGGAGAGTACTACACCCCACCACGAGGGATTACTCCTTTCATTCAACTTTACATGACCTGCATGTTAGATTGGATGTATTTTTGTGCTCATCGCACATGCTCTCAACAGTGGGTAGCGCGGAGTATTTGGCCCGCACGCTGTCGGACCACAACCCTTTGTTGTTGTCCCTGAACTGGATGGTGGAAATCAACTGTGTCCCAACATGGCGGCTGCAACCTGATACACTGGATGATTTGCTCTTTAGGGAGGCCTTGGGGGAGCGAGTGGCACGTTACTTTGAGGAGAATAGCGGCTCCGCCTCTACCAGAGCTGTGGAGTGGGACGCGTTTAAGGTGGTGGTCAGGGGTCACTGTATTGGGAATACTGCAGGGGTGCGTGAAACTTTGCTAGATGATCTCGAGAGAGCGGAGAGACAATTGAGGGAGAAGGAGAAGGAACGCCCAAATCGCCCTGAGCTCCAGGAGGGGGTTAGTGGCGCCAGGGAAGCGCTAGCGGTGGAGTTAGAGCGGTTGCGCAGCTTCGACCATAAGACGTATATGACGAAGGCGCATGCGGAGGGTGATAAGGCGGGGTCGATGCTGGCGTGGCTTACCAACCCGATCAGGCGGGGCGCTCCGATCATGGCGATTCAGGCGGAGGGGGGGGCTTTGCCACACCCAAGCCGGGATCCTGGATAGGTTCAGGGCATACTACGAGGGTTTATATGAGAGCGGACTGACGGGCGGAGCGGAAGAATTGGGCACCTTCCTCGAAGGGTTGCAGCTACCACAATTAGAGGAATCGGAAGCGGAGGAGCTGGGTCGGCCTATAACGATTGGGGAGATAGGGAGTGCGGTGAAGCCGATGGCTAGAAATAAAACTCCAGGGCTTGACGGTCTCCCGATAGAGTTTTATAGCAAATACTTGGAGTATCTGGCTCCACAACTGCAATTGGTCTATAATGAGGCGCAATCACGAGGTAGACTCCAGAGCTCCATGTGCGAGGGCCTTATGATCCCGTTGCTAAAACCTGGCAGAGCGAGTGATGCCCTTTCGTCATACCGTCCATTGTCTATGCTCACGACGGATTACAAGATCCTGAACAAAATCCTAGCGAATAGGTTGTTGGCTCACATGACGGGTCTGATTCATAAAGATCAATGCGGCTTCATCCCGACACGAAACACTACCCATAATATCCGCAGGCTGACGAGGCTGATGGGGGCTCGGTTGTAGGAAGACACTACTCCATTCGTGCTCTCTATAGATATTGAGAAGGCCTTTGATAGTCTTGAATGGGACTATCTGTATGAGGTGATGAGGCGTTTCGGGCTGGGGGACGGTTATATCAACTGGACCAAAGTCCTATACACAGAAGCCACGGCTAGAGTCAGAGTGGGTTCATTGATCTCGAGGCAATATCCGGTTCGACGCGGCACTAGGCAGGGGTGCTCCCTTTCTCCCCTCTTGTTCGCTTTAGCTATGGAGCCTTTTGCAGCGGAAGCCAGGTCCGGCCGCCATTATAAGGGGTTGGTCTACAGGGCCAGATCGCATGTCATCTCATTATATGCGGACGACCTGCTGATGTTCTTGGCCGACGCGGAAGCGGAGTTGTTGGGGGCGAGACGTCTGCTAGAGTTGTTCGGGCGGCTGTCGGGCTTGAAGGTCAATTGGCCCAAATCTTGTCTATACCCGTTGAGACAGGGAGAGTCGTGCGCAGGAAATCCGATGGGAACCTCATTGTCTGCACTATCTCGGCGTTTATATCTACCACACCCCGGCGGACATGCTGGATGGTAATATCAATCGCTGTATTACTGCCCTGAGAGGATGTATGGCCTTCTGGGCCACCCTCCCACTCTCACTAGCTGGTCGGGTCTCCTTGCTTAAGATGGTGGCTCTGCCTAGGTTATTGTATTACTTTAGGACTCTTCCAATATGGGTTCCGGGCTCCGTTTTTCGGCGCCTGAGATCGTTGACCATAGCATTCTTATGGGGCACGGGCAGGCGACGAATCGCGCTAGATACCCTCTTGCGACCCAAAGATGAAATGAAATGAAATGAATGAAACTTATATAGCGCACGACTTACCCTGGGGCATCTCAGCGCTTGCTTAGGGAACCCATCCTGGTATTCCCCTGTGAGATAACCCTGGCAGGGTATCCACAAGGTGAAAGCCAGGCATCCCACCGCGAGGGGCCGTTGCGGAGATTAAGCAAGCTATTGCCCAGAGTCGCAGAGTGTGAACCCGTGAGTCGAGAAGGCACCGGAGCGAGAATTAACTAGTCCGTGGAATTTTGAGCCCAAGACCCGCCGAGGCGGGGAATTGAACCCTGGTCCAGGGCCGAACTCAAGCTCCAGGTCTGCCGCCTCTAACCCCTGAGCCACACTTCTCCAAGATGAGGGAGGCATGGCGGTGCCTGATCTCGAAGGCTATTATCTGGCGGCTCAACTGCAGACTTTCACTCAGGAGGTCGCGAGGGTATATCGAGGCCCGGAGCATTCTAGAGATGAGGGCACTCCGCGGCATGTGTTGGCATACATCACGCTGCATCAGAAGCTATTGCTTAGGGATTTGACGGTGGAGGAACAGACGTTCCGACTTTGCTGGAACCGGGCGCGCAAACAAGCGGGTATCCGTTGCATGTATGCTCCGGAGATCCCGCTGGGAATGGTCACAGCCCTGCCTCATGGTGGGGATTGGTCGAGATTGCTAGGCTGGGAAGAGGCTGGGGTTCAAATGCTAGGCGACTTGTATGAGGATGGTGTATTGCTTCCGTTTCAAGAGTTGCAGGAGCGGTTTGACCTCCCACGAGGAGATTACTTGTTACATGCGGCAATAACGGGCGCCATGCAAGACCACTGGGGAGAGGGATTGCAGGAACCTGCGACCTCCATGGCGTGCCAATACACAATGATGGCGGCCGGGACTTTTAAGGCGGTAACCTGTCTGTACTCCAGAATGTTGCAGGAGGCTTTGCAGCCGCTCACAGCTTTAAAAGCTAAGTGGGAATTGGACCTCCAAATGGAGATTCCTGATGCAACTTGGGGCCATTTATTGCGGAGGGCGCGAAAGAGCTCAAGGAACGCTAGGTTCCAACTCATACACTTTTATATTATTCATCGGGCATACCTCACACCAGGGAAACTACGGAAGTACTTTGGGGTGGAACAGGCGGCCTGTCCCCGATGTAACACACTTGGGGCGGATCTGGGACACATGCTGTGGGATTGCCCTGCTTTGGGGGAATACTGGCAGGAGGTTGGAAGGGCTCTGAATAATGCTACAGATAGGGAAATGCAGTACACCAAGGCAGTGGGGGTGCTACACTGGTTCCCACACACATCCAAAAATAAGAATACCAGCGGATTCATAGATTTGGGGCTGATCCTGGCGAAGAGGGAAATAACACGAAATTGGAAATCGAAAGTGGGACCCACGTATAAACGATGGTATGGCGAGTGTCTGAGGTGGGCAGCCTGTGAAAGCACTTTGAAGTACCAGATGGCTAGGAGGACCGATGATGAGAAAGCCATGGAGAGGGCGACAGCGTGGGAAATGATGGTACAGGCGCTCCGGGATGATAATGATGAGTAGGAAGGGGAGGATGCGGACTCAGTAGCAGCTGACCCCAATAGCGCACCTAGGAACACACCTTAGTGAATATATAAGTCCTTCTTATACACACCAGACCTTATTCTCACTGAGATTCTAATTCAGCGCTGCCACGGGGGGGGGGAGTTTGGAATTGGGGGAAGTTGGGGGGGGTGGTTGATGGGGGTGGGGGAGGGGCGAAAATTTCAAAAGCAGTCCACGTCTTCCTGTGAACATGACTATGGACATTGAACTATGAAGCGGGGAAGGGACTCAGTGCGATGGTTGCTCAGTCTTCTGCCTGGAGACGTGCTTGGCATGATGGGGAAATCGAATTGACCATGTACCTTCCTGCTATGTTTACTGGATATGCCATGACGATACTGTCTGTACAATTATTTTGGTGCTGCAATAAAAACGATGTTACAAAAAAAAAAAAAAATGAAAAGGCTTTATTAGCCCTCTTAACCGCCAGCGTCTTTCCACCGTCACATGGCAGAAATCAGGGCTGACAAAGAAAGAAACACCATTGCAGTTCTTCTTTGCATCTGGTCTTGCCTTTTCCGAGATTGCCTGTCGGAGTACAAAGTTCCCCAGAAAAATCAGCACTGCCCTGGGTTTATCTCCTTCTTTAGTATTTCTTCTTATTTTGAAGGGAGTACGGTGGACTCTCTGTATCTCTTTGGTCCAATCCCATCCGGGCAATTCAGGGTAAGCTTGTTGGAAAAGTTTCACAATATATGCTCGGATGTCTGACCCTTCTCTTCCCTCCGGAATTCCTAGGACTCTGAGGTTATTCCTTCGGAGACGATTCTCCATCTCCTCCAGCTTCCATTGTATGTCTGCAACTTGGGAGCATTGAGCTTCGACTTTAACCGTAGCAGCTGCCATCTCAGTCTCTGTAGCGACCACACTCTCCTCTAGATTTGACACTCTGTCCCCAGTGGTGGCGCAAGCCTTGGAGAGCTTTCTCACTACCCCCTGCATTTTTCTCATGGCAGCCTGTGATTTTCTGCTGTCTTGGCGTGTCTCCTCGCGATGTGCTAATATCTCCTGATGGATTGTCTCAAGTAGTGACATTTGAGCTTGTTCCAGATGAGGGCTTCCTAGTAGCGGTTGTGCGGAGGAATGATCCCAGGTGAGCTCCTGATGCTCCTGGTATTCCATCTCTTGACTCCAGTCAGCTTTTTTTTCCTCAGGGCTGTGGTCGGGATATTATCCTCCAAATCAGTGTCCATCTCCACACAGGAGCTACGTTCCTCATCCTCATCAGACCATTCTCCTCCGTCGGAGACCGAAAAGAATGCCTCACTGGGGTCATTTTCTTAATCGCCACCACCCCCTCCTATAGCGCCATTTAGTATAGTTTCATCTTTAGTAGTAAGGGGGATTAAGGGTTCAGATAATACTCCATCTGTATTAATGGTGACTCCCCTAGTGAATCGGGTGTCTGCGTCCAGCTCCTGTGCCTCAATTATAGCATCACCGTTTTTGTTTAATATAGGGACTGAATTTAAACCCGCTGCTTTAGTTACATTCTCAACTTCATTCTCAACTTCATTTAACTCAATAGGCTCAATCTCCGTTAATGTTCCTGTTGTTGATAATGGAGTTGGTATTTGGGTCTTGGGGGAACACGGCTGGTTCAAGTCATTTATATTCTCAGGAGTTTTACTCTTGCCAATATCTTTACCCCCCTTCTCCTTACCGGCTTTTACCAGGAGGTCCAAAACTGATGCAGTCGCTAACCGGGTCTTGGGGGCCCCCTGATGAAGTTTTTTTTGTTGCGCATTGGGTAAGGTGGTGGTCTCATCGCTGCAATAGTTGTCAGGGGCTTCATTACCAGCATTACCAGCTTCTTCTTTTTGCATTTTCTTTCTCTGTGTTGATTTGGACCCCTGATTAACTTTAGGCGCCATTACAGACAGAGTACTCTGCCTAAGGTGCTTCACTGCTTGACAGGCCTGGCTGCAATCACTGAGCGCTGCTACGCTCTCTTTTCTCTCTTTGCTCCCGCTCCTGCCGCCGCAGCAGCCCCTCGGTCGCGCTTGTTTCTGCTCTGGCTGCTGGTGTAGAGCGGCACTTCCCCAGCCGCCTCTGTTGTTCAGTGTCAGGGCTCTCCTCCACAGCTGACTCCGCGCTTGGCTCCGCAGCTGACTTCGCAACTGACTCCGCCTCTCAGCAGCGCGGAGAGCGAAGGTAGCAGGTAGAGACCTCAGAGTCAGCCGAACTGCCCGCAGAATCAGTTTCGCCACCACGGCACAGGTGAGAGTCAGCATCCCACCCAGACCTCCAAAAGCCGGTAAATGTTTTTTCCGCGAGTATTAATCAACCGCGGTTCTTCATATCCGATAGTATGCTGCTTCAGAATGTGGATTCCCCGTGCATGTTGCCTGGTCCCGGGCGAGTTTCCGTCAGTATCCTCACTGCTGTGCTGCACCGGCCGTTCAAGCGGCCGCCATCTTGCCTCTCCAGTTACGAGTTCACTTTATCATTCTTTGTTCGATGTGGGAGGGAGAAGTTTGGCGTGGAACCTCACGCTATGTGAGGTCAGCTGTAGAACCTAGTGAGAGAACACCGGGGGTTTGAAGAACCTAGGCTGGGTGACAGTTGGAAATGTACTTGTCGTTGGATGAGGTCTCAAGGAATCAATGCGTCTTCTTTCCCTAAATAACTTGGTGTCCTGTCGTACCTCAACACCACACCTTCCCCAACCTTCCTCTGCCAGCTGCCACACTGAAGCCATGGTGAATGGGGAAGAAAGGAGTGAAAAGAGGCCAAGTGATGTGGTCATTGCGCCATTTCATCTCGGATCCCTGGACCTGTGATGCCCCACTGTGTCTTCACATTGGTGGGTGAGGGAAGAGGGTAGTGTGCAGAGGCCTCGCTAAGTGGCCAGATTTTGGGGTGGCTGTTGGGCTGTTCTCACCTCAGCCCCATGGGGCCAGCCCAGCCCAGTCCAGCCCAGAACAGAAGCAATGTCTTTCATTTTTCACCTGATCCTTCCTCTACCATGCCTTCGCATTTAGGTTGTTGTGGACTGGGGTGGGTGTTTTTTGTTTAATTGTATTTTATTGGACATATCCTATCGTCTGTCAACATTCCTGTCCCCGCACCCTGCCCCACCCTGCTCGACATCTCTTACCTGTGCTGGCCACACCTGGAAAAAGCCTTACAGTTAACTTGCTATAGAAGAAGTGTAACAAAATTAAGAGGGGTGGAATGCACACTTTGGGAAGGCATCACAAAAACCTGTAGCTTGCACGTGGTGCCAGAATACCCCGAGAAAACACACACACACGTGCACATATATGAATATTTTCTTTTGTTAATTTCAGCACGTTTTTATGTCAATACAGAAAAAAGATAACACAGGCGTCAAAAGTAAGGTCACGTCATGGTTGACAATTTTAGCAACTGAAAAAGACACTCGCCTACTTTCTCTGTATACCCTCCTTCTCTGGGGCTCCATCTCTAAATTCCATCCTCCTCTGTCTATTACTTTGTCTTGTTTTGTGCAA
The DNA here is from genome assembly GCF_964263255.1 of Lissotriton vulgaris. Lineage (NCBI taxonomy): Eukaryota > Metazoa > Chordata > Amphibia > Caudata > Salamandridae > Lissotriton > Lissotriton vulgaris. The sequence goes on along the minus strand of NC_141689.1, from coordinate 1,453,514,637 downwards.
TTATAAAGAATTCCTCGAGAACGTTTTTATCTCAAAGTTCATAATCATTCTCATGCATGCAGCCGAATTGAGGGTATGTGTAGTGAGCTAGCCTGCCTCGCGCTCGCACTGTGAGCAACGCGCGAGGCACTGATCTCGTGCTGGCTGCCTACGTAATGTGTTTGACAGTTGGTGGCTCGAGCGTCTTAGAGTCCACTGCCATTTTGTGCTTACATGTCGTGCTGGCGGAAGCCTTATTGACAATAAAGTCTTCTCTTCTTACTTTACGTCTTGTGAGTTATTACACTCATTTTTGGCGACGACGACCTAAGGCTTCCGCAACGGACCCGCTGATTTAACAAAAGCTGACAAAGGTTTACCTCGTATGGTGGCGATTTTGACTGGAGATCGGACGCCTCGCTGTGTTTCCTGCGCAGTGTAAGAACATCAGAAAAGAGAAATCGGCGCTGTTTCTTGACGACGCTGGACCTGCCTCTTCCTCCCTCTGCCTGAGGCGACTGCGCACTTTCACGTAAGTCGAGCGTGAGGAAGTCAACGCCTACCACATTAGTTCCCCGGCAGAAGGCTTCCTCTTAGTCTTCTTAAAGGGGAAGTAACCATTTCATCGTGTGCATATGCTCAATGGAAATATAACGTTAAAAACCAGTGTTCTGCAGCACAAACTAGAGTTGGACTATAGAGAAAATATTGATGTGGTCTTTATCACTCATTTGAGGAAACTGCATTCAAAAGCACGACATATATATATCAGGAGGGAAAATATAACTCGAGAATTCAAAGGGAATCCACGCACAAGCTTTAAACTTATAACAAGTTAGCAAAATTATTGACATTGTCTGGCCCAGCATATTGGACTTTGCTTCTATGTAAGTTCAGTCACAGTTGTGTCTTCTGACAGCAGTTTAGCTGCTGGGTGACTATAAAATAAACTGCTGTGGCATATGTTCTACTACTTGCTGTCTTCACTATATAATAAATGATGCAGTCAATTCACCCTCCGCCCCCTTTCTTGGATACTCCTGGGGAACCACCTGTGGCATGGAGAAAATGGTTTGATGCTTTCGAGAACTATTTGGGTGCCATTGGAGCACACAGGTTTAGAGCTGAAAGGAAAACATTTTTACTTCTTCACTCTTTGGGTTTTGAGGGTAGAGAAACTCTCAAACACTTACCTGATGTTATTGATGAAGGCGGTGAAGAGACTGATGAGTATCAAAACACTGTTAGAAAACTTAAGTTAAGGTATGACAAGCAACCCAGTGTCGTGGTCCTAAGGCATAAGTTCTTCAAGAGAGCACAAAAAACAGAAGAAGATGTCGACACGTATGTTACTGCCTTGAGAAAAATGGTTGCAGAATGCGAAGTCGAAAATTTCAGTGAACAACTAGTGCGTGATCAATTCATTAGTAAATGCCTGGATAAATCCATCAGACAGAAGCTATTATCTTTGGAAAATCCAACCTTAGATGAATCCATCCGCATAGCAAAAAGTATTGAAACGTCACAATCCTCTATCAGAGAACTTGAAAGTAAAAATGTTGAATTGGTGACTCCTGTTCGCTTTAAAAATTTGGTGAGAAAAAAAGATTTTCAGCAGAACAATTTTTTCAAAAGAACTGATATCTGCTTCAGGTGCGGTTATCCTTCACATGCTAGAAGTGGAAGGCCATGTCCTGCGAGGAATGCCACATGTCGAAAATGTAGGAAATTGGGGCATTTTGACAAAGTCTGCCAGACAAACAAGAAAAGTCCTAACCAAGTTGAATGTATAAAGGGCTCAAGTGAAAGTGACGGTGATGACGCCCTATGTGAACTTAAAGACATGGTTCTCGTGGTAAAAGAAGGAGACATAATAACAGGGAATCCTGATGACTGTGTTGATCCTTATGCTATCATTGGTGTTGGCGATAAAAATCTGAGACTTTTAGTGGATTCAGGTGCCAGGATAACAATGATCAGTGAATCCTTATTCAAAGAGAAATGGGGAAATAGACCTTTGCAACCACCTGATCGCGGACCAGTATCCTATGAAGGGAGGAGCATTGAACTTCTAGGGTATTTTGAAGATGTCCTGGTGTTCAAGAACAGGCACATATATGGAAAAATATATGTGGCTGTCAATGGATTGGACATTCTTGGGTGGTTCCATCAAGGTTTGTTCAGTATGATGCTACGTCCTGGAGCAAAGGAACAAATTTTAGTTATTCGTGACCAAACACATGTGGAAGAACTCCTCAATAAATTCCCTAGAGTATTTTCTGGTGAACTTGGAAAAATCAAAGGGTTCAAGCACAAGATAAAAATAAAGAATGATGCTGTGCCTGTCAAACACAAAATAAGGAGTGTACCTTGCAGCATCCGGAATGATCTAGAAAAAGAACTCTTGTCTATGCATAAAAGAGGTGTAATAGAACCGATTGAATCCTCGGATTGGTCTTCGGCTTTGGTCGTGGCAAGGAAGAAAAACAATGATCTCAGAATCTGCATTGATCTGCGCAGCTTAAACAAAGTGATTTAGGTGGACTCACACCCATTACCCAACATCACAGAAATGCTAGGTGTAGCTGCAGGGGCTAAGGTTTTCACCAAACTTGACTTGGCCTCTGCATACCACCAAATCGAACTTGACAAGGAGTCACGCCACTTCACTGCGTTCAACACACCATCTGGATTGTATCAATTCTGCCGCATGCCTTTTGGCCTTGCGTCGGCGGCCTCTGTTTTCCAGAGAGTCATGGTCAACCTCCTCAAAGGAATCAAAAATCTTGCCATATTTCAAGATGACGTCCTCATATATGCTAAGGATCAGCAGGAACATGACCAGGTGTTATCTAAAATGTTGTCAATTTTCCAAGAGCATGGAGTTGTACTTAAAAGAGATAAGTGCGTATTCTCTAAAGACAGTGTGGAATATCTGGGTCACACCATTTCTAGTGAAGGCGTCACACCAAAACCGAGTTTGGTCCAAGCAATTGTAGACGCATCAGCTCCTAAGGACAAAGCAGGAGTAAAATCACTTTTAGGCCTAACAGAGTTCTATTCACGGTTTATCCAAGACTATGCCACCAACATTCGCCCTATTTCAAAGTTGTTACAAGACAAAAGTGAATTTGTGTGGGATGAAGAGTGTAGTAAAGCGTTTGATTGGATCAAGGATAAATTGTGCACTGTCAGTGCTTTGAAACCTTACGTGCAGGATGTCCCCTGCACTTTGACTGTTGATGCCAGTAACCATGGATTGGGAGCTGTATTGACACAGGATGTTTGTGGAAATGAACATACCGTTGGGTTTGCATCCAGAGTACTTAGAGAGGCGGAAACGCATTACTCCGTGATTGAGAAAGAGCTCCTGGCATGTTGGTGGGGCATTGAGAAGTTCAAAAATTATCTGTGGGGGCGCAAATTCACTCTTCAAACAGACCATAAACCTTTAGTGTCAATTCTAGGTAATACGAAAGGACGCAGTGCTACTCCCCGTATTGCACGCCTTGCATCTAAGTTATTGCAATTCAATTTTGATGTTGTCCACATTGCTGGTGGGAAAAATGTGAGAGCCGACGCTTTGTCACGCCTACCTTCCTCCACAAGCAAAACCACACTGAGTAATGATGACTGTTGTTATGATGATGATGAAGACTGTATTATTGCTAGTGTTGAATTGTTACATGTAGGTTCTGTGGGGCAAGAAGGTTGGAGGGAAGCTTTAGAAAGTGATCAAGTTCTGAAAGAAGTTAAAAAACACATTGTCCAAGGTTGGCCGAGGGAAAGAAATGTTGGTATTGAGTTACAACCCTATGTGAAAGTGAGTGATGAACTTTCTATCGAAGATGGTCTAGTTTTTAGGACAGAGAAATTGGTTCCCCCCGAGAAAATTAGAGCCACACTTTTAGCCAAGGCCCATGAAGGACATCTTGGAGCTACACTCACTAAACGTAGAGTAAGAGAGTACTTCTGGTGGCCACAGATGGATAAAGATATTGATGCCATGGTGCAAGAATGCACTATCTGTTCTTCTAGTGATAAATGTTTTCGCACAGCCAGTCCTCCGCTCACGCCTATATCTCTTCCAGGTGCGCCGTGGGAGAAACTTGGCATCGATGTGCTAGGACCATTCCATAGTTTACCCCATGAGTGTAAATTTGCCATTGTAATGATGGATTATTACACAAAATGGCCAGAGGCTAAATTTGTATCCAAAGTTGACTCGAAAGAGATCATTGGCTTCATGAAAGAAATTTTCATGAGAGAGGGGTTTCCCCTTTCCATCATATCCGACAATGGGGTCCAGTTTGTGTCCACAGAAGTGGAAGAGTTCCTTAAAGAGTCTGCCATCACTCATTACAGAAGTTCCCTTTACCACCCTCAAACCAATGGTTTGGTGGAAAGACTCAACAGAGTTATTGGTGATTGTGTCAAATGGGCTATTGTTCACAACAAAGAGGTTCCCCAGAGTGTGAGAGCAATGCTGTGGTTCTACAGGACCACCCCACATTCATCTACAGGGGTGTCTCCCTTTGAATTACTAAGGGGCAGGAAACCATGCACTGAATTTAGGCCTGCATGGATGTCCAAATGGTTCAAATCCCATTCCTCTCCCCAAGAGATTGATGAACAGGTCAGGAAAAAGAATGAAAAAGTACAGTCCAAACAGAAAGAATACTTTGATGAAAGGAAACGGGTGAAAAGCAGAGCATTTGCTGTGGAGGACTGTATAAGGATAAAGAAACAAGGGTTTGTAAAGAAAGGTGATGCAAAGTTCGGTGATATTGTTAAGGTCGACAAAGTCTGTGGTAATGCTGTTCGAGTTAATGGACAGCACTGGTGGAATGTCAACAAGGTGGTAAAAGTTAAAAGTTTTGATGTCAACCTGTTGAACTCTAATGGTGCTAAAAATGTTTCTTGTGACGATTTCCCATGTGATACCAGTGTACAGCCATCAGCTCCTCAATCCTCGGTGATGAGGAGGAGCACCAGAGCCATCAGGGTTCCTATTAGATTCCGTTGATTATTCTCTTCCTTCCTTTTGCTTTCCTGATCTTCTCTCTTCCTCTGGTTCTTCTCTCTTCCTCTGGTTCTTCTCCACTTCTCTTCCTTTCCTTCTCCTTTTAGGGAAAGGAGATATGTAGTGAGCTAGCCTGCCTCGCGCTCGCACTGTGAGCAACGCGCGAGGCACTGATCTCGTGCTGGCTGCCTACGTAATGTGTTTGACAGTTGGTGGCTCGAGCGTCTTAGAGTCCACTGCCATTTTGTGCTTACATGTCGTGCTGGCGGAAGCCTTATTGACAATAAAGTCTTCTCTTCTTACTTTACGTCTTGTGAGTTATTACAGTATGTTAGCAGCGTGATCATTTGTGCGTGCTATTAATGCGAAAAGATTAAAAACTATGGGGCATATTATCAAGACATCGCCGTTTTAGCAGCAGAAAACAGCTGCTAAAACGGCGATAATGGGCTTGATAATATGCTCTATGGAATTCCAATTCAAGCCCATGGTAGATGTGAAGGACAGCTAACATAGGCTTCAATTGGAATTCCATTGAGCATATTATCAAGCACATTATCGCCGTTTTAACAGCAGTTTTCTGCCGCTAAAACGGCGATAATGTTTTCGCCTGTCTTGATAATATGCCCCTATAACTTTAAAATACAAATACCCATGTAGATGCAAGAAACCTGTTTGTCAGTAATATTATTCGTACTTCTTAAAGTCAAAATGCCCTCAGAGTCTGAGCCGCAAGGTCAGTGCTTTCCAGAAACAGATTAAGGGGTCGAAAATAAGTAAACCAATATCGGCGTAAACAGTTTCCTTAATCACTGTCTCACAATAAACAGGAAGCTTGCAAGGCAGAGGGAGAATGTTATTGATACAAGAACTAGTTGGTGCTAAGAATACATTTAAACAGATTATATGCATTTCCTGCCAGTGTTCATTTCCCTCCATTACTCTGCAGTATCAGACACTTGTTCCTTTGTTTTGCCTTTTTCTGCCTCACTTCAAAAAAAATACGAAACCATTACATAATGATTCCTCGGAATAAAGCGGGAGGCATTGTTTAATCCCTTGAAATATCCTGTTTCACATATTGGAAAGAGTTCTGCAGACATACAACTAAGATGTGTGTCTTGGAATGTAAATGGGATTAATTAGCATGTGTCAGCCCGTTGTATTCAAATCTGACCTTTTTACTGTCTTATCTAGCACTTATACTGCATACACAAGTGTGTCAAGCCCAGCTGCTAGAAAATGATAGTATCTTTCAAGGGCGTAATTTTCTGAGTGGGTTCTTTTTGTCAAGGTCATATGCAATTAAGGTTAAAACATTTCGGAATTTTCGATTGCTATTAGATTCCCCTGCCCATGCCCGCTGCAGAATATGTCTGCCACATACTGCAGGCACAGCTTTTTGTCACTTTGGAAACCTGTTCTGCGAATTTATTTATTTTATGAACTTTGTTGGAAATTACCATCTTTTGCTCGGGAAGCCCACAGCTTCCTGCCTTCTTTAACCGAACCCGTTTCTGTTGGATGACTCTGCACACTTAACTCCTGCTAACCAGTGGTAAAGTGCTTGAGTTCTGTCTCTTCACGTAGTAAAATTGGCATACACTTAATTGGCACAGTTATCCTACTTATAAGACCATAGTATATGGTACTGCATGTACCTAGCGCCTGTATAGTAAATGCTACTCTTTGTGCCACCGTCTAAATTAGCACGGTAAAACATGTCTAATGCTACAAGTGTAACTGCAACAAATGATGGACAGAATGCTGAACAATTCAAACATTCTCCCCCATTCAAGAGATCTGGGTTAAATCCATCGTTCCTACGCCTTCCCAGTTTGGACCCAGCCATATGCAAATCAGTCTTGACCCTGTGCCTCATGGGAACAGTCCAGACCAAACTGCTCAGCCATGTCCTCCCTGGACCGGAAACAAGCATCCTGGGACCAGTTTCAGGGTATGTCACCCTTCATCAGCCAGGCTAGCTTGAATTGAGTGGCACAGTGAGCAACCGACCCACGTCTGGGCATGCCCGTACCACTTAGGGTGAAAAGTGATGGACGGAATGCTGAATGATTCAAACATTCTCTCCCAGTCGAGAGATCTGGGTTAAATCCATCATTCTTTTGCCAAGTACGCCATCCCAGTTTGGACTCAGCCATATGCAAATCCGTCTTGACACAGGGCCTCATGGGAACAGTCCAGACCAAACTGCCAATCCGGTCGTCCCTGGACTGGAAGCAAGCATCCTAGGACCGGTGTCGGGGTATGTCACCCTTCATCAGCCAGGCTAGCTTGAATCCAGTGGCTACAAGTGGGCTGCAGTACTCATTGTGCCACCCTCTAAATTACCACTGTAAACGTGTCTCCAGGCCTGTCCTTGCAGCCTGTGTGTGCAGTTTTAAACTGCCATTTCAACCTGATAAAATGCACCTTTTTCCAGATCTAAATCTTCCATTTTAATACTCCCAAGTCTTTCCTAAGGTAAGCCCTAAATGCTGTTAGGACAGTGTGCTGGGTTTTAAAAAGCAGTACACAGATAAGTAGACGTTTAAGTGCAATAATGGAACTGTACATTATTAACAATATACAGAATAGTAATCTACACTCAAATGTACATGTGTACACTTATATGATGCTATTGCCTTTGACACCATTTTGAAATGATCTGTTAAACTGGATTTTCTTGGCTTATGATAACTGGGTCTCAAGCCTCAACGCCATCTTGTTCAAAGTTTATGTTTTCTTCTGCAGTAGTCAAGCAAGTAATGATTGTTTTTTTCCTAATGACTTTGTTCTCAAAGAAGACTTTCTAGGAAGGGCTCAGCAATGCAACGTTCTTAAGGTTTTCTCTGACTGCTTGTGGAATTCCATTTATTTACAATGGTTAATTGGTATTTTGTACCTAGCTTGTTCTGACATCTCTGGATGACAATAGCATAGAAATGGATGAACTAATATTCAGTAGTGGGTTAGTGCTCATAGTCATATCACTGTATGATGCTCTTCATTTCAGTTCTCTGATTTGTAAGCATTGTAATATGTTTGTTCACAACATGATGAGCCTGCATTTTCTGTGTTAGTCTGGGAGGAGATTTCCTAAATAAACCATTGAATCTGGAAGAGACACAGAATCTTTTGGGTGCAACTAGGGAAGCTGTCCCATTACCTACTGCAGAGCTTTCCAAAGTATGTGGCACAACACAGTACTGTGGCGCCTTGCATGTGTGAAATGTAGCAGGGTTGAGGCAAAAAATCACTAACCCAGCCTGGGAGTCTGCAATAAGTGGCCAGGATATAGTGGCCTTGCAAGAAACATGGACTCAGGACTCAATCCATGTAAATGGTTACAGAACCTTCTTTACCCCAGCTGTTGGAGGCCATTTTGGTAGAGCAAAGGGTGGTTTGACTACGTTTGTTTCAAACCAACTTAAAATCAAACAAGCTCTCTGCTACTCATATTCTAGTTATTTTCAGCTCATAATTTTAAGAAATTTTAAAGGAGCTAAGGTGTTGATTATTAACTTCTACAATAATGTCCTGAGGGAAGAAATTGTGGTTGTGATGAAGCAGCTCAAGGAGGAAGTTCAGTTAGAGGTAGATAAAAATGACAGAGAACTGGTAATTTTATGGGGGGGGGCGGGGGGGGGTTAATTGTTCACTATGTACCAAAGGGAGTCAGGGCCTATGTGGCCTAATGACAGAGAGAGATACGTATCTGACTCACTTCGATCATACTCTGATGGGGGACCTGCTTAACGAATTATTATTTATGTTTGATTTAGGGTTTGCTAATGAATCAGCCCTAAAACCCACACCCTTTGCTCCGACCTTAGTTGGTAGAGGCTTAGTGTCAACCATTGACTTTATTATCTCCTCCAGTAATCTTAATCATAGAGTGTTGGGGGTTACAAATATCCAACTGCCCATAAGTGACCATCTTCCCCAATGCCTTAAGGTAGCAGATTTGTTCCCAGACCCATCTACGGCCGCGCCTCTTGTTGAGACAGCGGTTGATGTTGTTCTTGGGAGACAAAACGGGTACACACTCAACTGGAGCAAAGTAATCCCCGCAACCTTCTTTAAGGAACTCTGGGAGGCGTGCTCTAATAGTTTTAGGATCTGTTTGGGTGATAACTCTAATAATGATCAAATAATTGAGCACTTTGGTATAATAGCTACAAATATAAAAAGTAGCCTAAGGGTGGTGGCAAAACGCACAGGTAAGGGACCCAAGAGTTGGTTTGATAACGCATGTACCAGGGCGTTGAAAAATTTAAAACAGGCAGTACACAGATGCCCCAGGGATATAGGTGAAATAAGAGCATGCAGGTCCGCATATAACCAGGCCCTCAAAGTAAGGAAAACTGTGCTAAATAAGGAGGCAATAGATTCCCTTTGCGAGGCCTCAAAAACTGAAGATCCCGCCGCATTTTGGAAAGTAATTAATACCCCTTTCCCTTACGAAACCCATACGGCGCGAATTGAGATCGCAATAAATGAGGATAATTGGGTAGATCATTTCTCCAACCTTTATAAGGCACAGGATGATATCCACAGTGGAGGTTCTCATATTAGTTTGGATTTACAACCAAGTTTTAACTTGGTTGTAACGCTTGATGAGGTACTGCTTGCCTTGAGATCCACCAAAGGCGGCAAGGCAGCTGGGCCTGATGGGATTCCTGCAGACCTATTTAAAGTCAATACTGAAATCTGGGGACCAATGTTGGTACAACTTTTTAATGCGGCTCTATCAAGGGGCCTGAAAGAATTCTGGTTTACCTCTGTCATCGTCCTGATTTACAAGAAGGGGGACAGAAACAGTTGTGCCTGTTACAGACCAATCTCCCTTCTTGATTCATCAATAAAAATTCTGGGACGTATTGTGCTGGCAAGACTCCAAAGCTGGGCGGAGGAAAATGAAATCATGAGTGACTTGCAATTTGGTTTTCAAAAAGGGATTGGCACAATCGAGCAAGGCCTAAATTTAATGCTACTGCAGCACAAATATATATGGATAAAGTCGGAACGCTTGTATCTTACTTTTGTGGACCTTTCATCAGTGTTCGACTGCGTATCACACTCCAAATTGTGGGCAATAATGAAAGGATTGGGAGTGGATAATCCCATCATCTGTTTCCTGAGGGAACTCTATAGTGGAGCCACAGCTTCTGTTCGCTACGGTAGGGGGGGCGAATGCTCCAGACAATTCAGTGTGGGCCGTGGAGTGCGGCAAGGTTGCGTATTGGCACCTTTTTATTTCTTCTTTACATCAATGGGCTAGAACATCACCTGCTGCAGGAGTGCAGGGATATGCCCAGGGTGGGGAGGAGGGCAATCCCTGCGCTCATGTATGCGGATGATGCCGTGCTTATGGCACGTACTCCTCGGGCTCTGCAAAAACTAGTAGTTAGTTTTGAGAAATTTATGCTGAATTTAGACTTACTAGTAAACTGTAGTAAAACTTTCACCATGAACTGTGGTCCAAAATCAGGTAAACCGATGAAACGGATGTTTTTAAACAATGTGCCACTGGATAACACCCCAACCTTTTCCTATTTGGGCATTTTATTCCATGAGTCAGGTTCTTGGACAAGCGCAATTAAGGCTAGAACCCTTTTATTTATGAAAACGATCATGGCCCTAAAGAATTTTGTTAGAAAACTGGGCAGGAAGCCGATAAAAGAAATGTTAACTATATATAAAGCAACATGCTTGTCTGTGGCTATGTATGGCTCAGGTTTGTGGGTGTATGCAAATGTTGATCCAATCCAGGTGGTGGAGAATACATTTTTGAGGGGAGTCCTTGCAGTTCCACAGTGTGATGCCACATTTAACTGTCACGCTGAACTTGGCCAACCTTACATAACAGACATTATCAAAATTCAACCTATCCTACTGTGGCACAGGGTATGGACTACAAATGAATGCGTTATGAATCGGGCCCTGTTACAGGACACCCTCAACTTGGATCATGTGGACAGAGCAGAATGGCTGGGATATGTAAAGTGTTTCCTGACTGAGATTGGATGCTTTTCCTATTATTCGGATCCATCTTCAATGGATAGCATTTCTAGGAGTACACTAAAAACCCTTTGCCTGGACTATCTTGTGGATAAGAGGAAGAGAGTTGAAATCTTGAAACATTCAGTACATTCCCACCTCCTTACTCTCTGTGAGACTAACTCTGTACAGCCATATTTATCCCTGCCCATGACAAACTATGATCGCTTTCTTTTAACTCATTTTAGATTCTGTATATTTTTTAGATTAGTGTCTTTTCCTAGCATGAACTCATGGAAGCGTATATTGCCCACTTGCTTGTGTGATGGTATGTCACAACAATCAGATATCCATATCCTTTTCTTCTGCAGATTTTATAGTGCCTCCCGTAGATAAATTATTGTCCCTTTTTTAAAAGAAATGAATTTAACCAGATGCCACCCAGCTTTTTTAGAAGTCCAGAAAATGGATACGGTTTTAACTGTTACTGTGGTTTTAAATTATTTAAAAAGTGTTTTTAAACTAAGGAAACAAATGGTAACTGAAATGGTTTAAATTTTGTATTGATCTCCCTCACTGAACTCACAATTATGAGCTGTAATCTTTGTAATTATTGTAATTTGTTTTTATGTCTGTTACTTTTATGGTTATTTGTTTTTAACCGAATAAAGTTTCTTGAACTTGAACTTGGGTGTGTCGCGCGACGGTGCTCTCTAATCAAGCATGTAAGTCTTTCGTAAATCTTTAAGACAGACGTACATGCTTGATAGACGTATGTGAGACGTACGTGCATTCTCTTGCATCATGTCTGCGTCGCACACTCTGGAAACGCTCTGGCTCAGCAGATCACCGCTCTGCAAGAACGTGGCACGGGAGGTCAAGCTACTGCTGCTGAGTAAGGGGCAGGGGGCAGGCAGGGGTGCACTGGGCCTGGAATCGGATGCCAGGAGGGGAGGGGGGGGGGGTGGATGCAAGCAGCTGGGTGAGAAATCTGTGGCATACATAGTGTATTGTCCTAGTATTGCAAAGCAGAACGACATTTAGGAGTAAATAATGTTTTCAAACCCTTATGAACACACTCCGTTTTTTCACGATTGCTTACTTTTTTATTAAATGAAAGAATACACTGGATTTCTTGATGTGGGAATCTGATTCGAAATAGACGGACACAATCAGTTCTAGTTGAGGTATTTAGAGCTGGCTCTAAATACCTCAACTAGAACAGAGTTTCCACCAAAGTGGAAACTCTGTTTTACAGCTCAACAGTGTTTGCATGCTGGAAGCTGCCCTTTCTTGCCATCAGCGACCACACATTATTAATAACCCATCGCAAAATGCCTCACTTGAAGGTTATCGGCACGCCTAGGATAAAACTCAAAGTACATTTCTATTCTCCTCCAGGGAATTATCATCTGGTAATTTCTAAAAAAAAAAAATATTCTCCAAAATATATATCTCTGATGACAGGTATTGCGGAATGTGGGAATGGTGTTATTTGACAACGAAGGAACAACAGTTCAGTGTATATACATCCACTTCAAAATGAGCATGGTTTGAAAAAAGGCATTTCAACAAATTCATTCACCTGAGAGGCTTTTCATATTTGCCAATGTCCCAGCTCTCATCTGCCACAGCTGTTAAAACTGGGTGTTAACTGCGAAAGCTGGGGTAATCTCATGTTATATATTTTTTATTAACCCCTTCCATGCTGGGCCGATTTTTCTCGTGTGCTAGGCTTATTAAAGAATCAATGGCTTTATGACGGCCCCCAGCCGTCATGAGCACACGAGCACTGTAATGCATGACGGATGGGGGCCGTCATCAGCATGGAAGGGGTTAATCAGTTCTCTGTCTGACCTCCCAGGGGGGCACCTTTTTTTAAAATAATAATTTCTTTGATCTTGGGGAGGAGAAGGGACCATTGGTTTTATATCGGCACTATCAGGCCCTTTCCGTCTGGGAGATTTTGTGAAGAGTACGGGCGAACAATTATGACACATTACTGATTCCACCTCAAGTGTCTGCTTCAATCGTATCTTCACTCACAAACTTTATAGTGAGAGGAGCAGGGGATTGAAAGATGTTGTATAACAAAGGTCCTTTGAAAACTCTCGGAACGAAGTAGACCTTTGATTGGGGTGACATCAGCTACAGTACCATCAACTTTAGAAGACGGTTTCTCCTCCAAAACCAACTGTAAATCAAAACACACATTGACAAAGCCAATGAGCAAATTGACATTGCCAATGCTTTTTGCCGATGTTGTGCAGTATCGGCAAAGAAAGAAAAAAAAGGTGTGTTGATGCAAACTTGAGCATATGCATGCAAACATCATGGTGCTGCTGAAGGCTGCCATTCCTTATGCACGTGCGTTCCTGATGATGAATGTGCACTCATAGATTGAAGAAAAACCAAAGGGGTTTAATCCATCACCGTTCTTTAGCTCACTCCGCCACCCCAGTTCAAACATTGCCATATGCAAATCAGTCTGAACCTGTGCCTTATGGGAACAGTCCAGCCCGAACTGCCAAGACATGTCTTCCCTGGACCGGAATCAAGCTTCCCAGGACCGGTTTCTGGCATTACAGCCGTCTTCAGCCGGGCTTGCTTGAAACCAGTGGCAAAGTGAGCAAGACTCACGTCTGAGCATACCCTGCCAACTTAGGGCGAACAAAGAAAAACCAAAGGGGATGATGGACGGAGCGTTGACAATACAAACACTCACTGATCTGGGTTTAATCCATCACCGTTCTTTAGCTCACTCCGCCACCCCAGTTCAAACACTCATAGATTGACACAGGCATTTTATTTATTTTTTTATTTCAAATTGTAAGCCACTTGTAGCAGCAATTTCTTTAAAAATCACTTGCGCAAGAGCCCTTTTTTTAAAGAAAATGGAGCAGTCCTGTAGAAAATGACAGCTGCTGGTCCCCCTAAAAATGTAACACAAAATATGTTTTTGAAAAACGTTTGTGAATTGAGGGTTAGGAGGCAACAAAAAAGCAGGTGTCGCACTTCGGAGGCTGGTGCTGACTGTAACAGTGAGCAGGAGGGGCCTTTAACCAAAATACTTCTAATTAGTTGCTATAATGTGCCTATTAGTGTCAATGTTTCCACGTTAAAGAACAGTAAATGTTAAGAACCCTGGATAATGTGCTGCATGGCTAAATAAAATACTTATTAGATCCCACAGGCAAGACCTTTTGACTATGCCAATGCTTGGTTTGGTTTGCAGTGTTATTTGGTGAACTCGACCAAAGGTATTTGAGCACTTACATGAGCACCAGTTACATTACACAAGGTCACAGGAGGTGAGCTAGAGCCTCAGTTCTGGCTCCCACCAAAGAGAAGAAGGGAACTGGGAGGCATGGAGGAGGTCATTTCACTGTGGCATAGTTTAACAAGAACCTAAAACATTCAGAATTAGTTTGTGCTGGCATCTTTATGCTGAATACACTAGATTCATAATTATTATCTGGTGAGGGAGTATCATGGCAGTGGGCTCTACTACCATTTAACCTGTTCCGTGCTAGTGACCAAACCAATCTGTCACAAGCCACGGGCGCGCTGTGCTGATGACAGAGTGGTTCCATTACGCTGCAGACGCTCCGCCCACGCTGCACGAATTCCCCGCCTGCGCAGCTGAATTATTAAGCGGGCGGGGCCTTGACGAAACCACTCCGTCATGAGCACAGTGCGCCTGTGGCTTGTGACAGAGTGGTTCCGTCACAAGCATGACAGTGCTGCCTTACACCCTACTGAAGTTCTTATATGTGACCCTTTCTCCACTGCAGCCTCTCTGTTGTATCTATGTTACCCCTGCCGGCCCTCTGAGCCCCTCCATTCCTAAAGCTCCTGCCGCCTTTTTGTATGTGCTCCGCCTCATCTCATTGGTGCAGCCTCTCTATGAGCTAACTGTAGTGATTATATGTGGCAAAGTTCTCTTGCAAGCCCTCAGTATGCCCCTGCCCCCCACATGGGCCAATACCCTGTTTCTGATGTCTCTCTGTGCGACCACGACTTCTGGAACTCCAATATGGCACTCATCATCCATTTCGCCTTTCCGTGCCACTCCGCTTCGCTTGTTTCAGGCACAAACCTAACCTTACTCCCAGTTTTGCCAGTCACTGCCTTTGTTAGAACAGATTCACAATTGCTTTATTAACCTTCCTGCTTTCTCAAATTTGCTTGAAAATGCACCATTTGCCCACTATTTTTCAAACTTTTCTCGGGGGAGAACCCCCCCTTATGTGCTTCGGCTCTCTCGCTACGCTCGCTCGCGTTACCGTGGTTTATATAAATGGGGATGATTCCTTTAGGGGAACAGGGACTTGAATCAAAATATATTTATCACCAAACACAATTGCCCCTGACACCATCGATCACAAAAATCTATTTATAACAGTAGTCCCTGTTATTGACTCTGTATGTATTCAAGTATTTCAATTTTCTTTACTGTTTTTTTATCACATTTCCAATCATCCTCTTTACTTTACACATAGTTCATTTACAATATTTACAATATTTATACTGTACATTCCTATACGTAAACTTTCATATTGTAGTGCTATATATTTACAAGACACCACTAATTACTGTATACAGTGTCCTACTGATTTTAAAAAAATGTCAAGGTGTAACTTTTTCTTGATCTTAACCACACTAACTGGTGTTGGTCCTAGCTCATATGATCAAAGCAATATATCTTTCACTTTGTCTTTTCACGTTTGTGGCACAAAATATAACTCTTTTGTATACCATGCAAGTAGTCACAATATCCGACTTTTAACAACACATTTGTTTAGCGTTATAACTATTAGGTATCGCTGACGCGTTTCGACCTTGTCGTGGTGAGACCTGCATGTTTATTTTATCAAGGTCTTCCTCAGGGCTGTAATTACACTGTTTGTAGGACAATCTTCCAATCCGCCTGGATGTGATCGCTGTGTACTTTGTCTGTTCTCACCCTCGGTATCTTTTAACTGTTTGCCTCGAGGGAATCGTGGAGTAGACTGTTATTGGTGTCTGGCGCCGTTTTCTTTCTTGGAATTCTTTTTAATTTTGTTTTCTCCGCTTGGTCCTGGCACAATAGTTTTTCTCCTCCAGCGTCTTTATCCAACTTCCGTGTTTGGGAGTCTTGAGACCATGTCACTTGATCAGGAATGTATAAAAGGTGTATCACCAACATGAAAAGTTAGGAAAGCTGTGACCTACTGATTTGGCTGTACCATAGAATATTTTTGAATGTGCCCATTCTACTGCTTTGTCCTACTGCGGAGTGACTACATGGCAATCAGAATTTCTGTACTGTACCCATTTGTACTTTTGTAATCTTTCTAAATTTTCATTGAGGTTTCTGCTTACAATTAACTTAAATATGTTCTTGTGATTGTCTGCTTGTTTTTTTAAATCAGTGAAGTCATATCCAACTCGGAAATGTGACAGCATGACAGTCGCCAAACTCTTATTAGGAGAATTAATACATAGATTTGGTCTACCTACTTCTATTGAGGCAGACAGTGAAACTCATTTTACAAATTAGGGCATAGATGCATCAAGCTAAAAACCGGTTGCAAACGGGCAGATTCTCAGAATCTGCCCCTTTGCGACCTGTATTTTTGCATTTGGGATGCATCATCCCAAATGCAAAAATCGTAATTTAAGAAATCGCAAAATTGCGATTACTTAAATTGCGATTGCATTTAAGGAATCTCAAATTGAGATTCCTTAAATGTAATGCATTAAAGTAAAAAAAATTGCGTTTTCGCTAATAAGGGGAGGAAATTACCATGAAGTTGAACTTCATGGTAATTTGCAAAAACTTTGAAAAATGCACTAAAGTGCATTTTTCCAAGTTCTATTTTACACAAAAACATGCCCTTAGGGAATGTGTGTGTGCAAGATGTACCCATATGCAGATTTGAGGCGTGCAACAGGGTGTCCTTTTGACACCCTGGCACCCTTGAAATTGCAATCTCAATTTGCGATTCTCTAATTGAGAATCACAAATTGAGAATGCCTTCCCATTCATTCCTATGGGCCGCTTGGCCCATAGGAATGAATGAGGAGGTATTCCCTAATTGCGACTCGCAATTTGCGACTCGCAATTAAGGAATGTTAAGAAATCGCTATTTTTTTAGCGAGTTCTTCATGCATTGCCTTTTGCTATTCCTCATTAGCGAATCCTTATTTTTTGCTAATAAGGAATCGCAGAATGGATGATTGATGAATCTATAGGTTTATCCTTAGGTTGATTTGCACAGCTCCTCAAATTGGGTAGAAATTCCATTGTAGTTATCATCCACAATCCTATGGGATTGTAGAGACAAGGGAAACGGAACTATCGAAAACATAATGGCTAATGTGTGTACCACAACTAATCGGAAATGGCTCAATGCTCTTCCTCTTGTTCTAAGTATTAGAAGCACTCCAGATAAAACACCGGTTCTTGCGCCTCTTGAAGTGTAAATGGGCAGAGCCAAGAGGATTGATATATCCCCTCAGTGTCAATAAATTATGATATTGTTTTATATTACTCAAAACATCTGGCAGATGTGGTGAAATCTGGCTTTTTTCTGGTAAATGTGGCAAAAAACACTGCCAAAAGAAACTCAATACCATTAACTACAGTCAGGAGACTGTACTCTGATTAAGAAGTATGTCCATAAGAGCTGTCTTGAGCACAAGTGGAAAGAGCCATGTCAAATCATGCTTATGACTAACACTGCTTTAAAGGGTGACAGAATCCAGCAGTAGATTCATGCAGCTCATACAAGAAGAATAAAGACTGCACATGAAGACGTGGTGACAACAACCACTGATTCACAGAGTCAAGCTCAAGATTTCAGTGTGGATCCAGAGGATAGAGAACTTGGAGAAGAAATTGGAGAAGTGAGTCCAGAAGCAGGTGAAGTAGGTAAACTTGCTGAAAGTGAAGGTCCAGCTCCTGGAGAAGGTACAAATAACTAGTTTCCATTCGAGAATCAGAGTGAAGAAAAGTTGCAAAATTACAAGCAGCAGCAAGAAACAGTATCAGATCGATCTCATGAAAAACTCCAGCTGAAATTTTGAGTTTCGAGAAACACAAGGGAAGAAAGCAGCTCACAGTGAGTCAAGTTGCTGATGCTGGTCCAAGCACAAGTTCGACTGTGATTGAGGAAGACTCAATAGTAGTCACAAGAGAAGATTCAAGAGTTGAGAAAGTACATTGAGGAGACCACTTATCTCCTAAGGTAATAAAGAGAACTTGCAAAAAGACATAATGGGAAAATGAAAGATCAATACCACAGATAACTGAAATCGATTCAGAGAACAGCTATAGTGCTTTGCCTGTTTCCAAAATGCCAACAAGCAAGAGAATCCAGAACAGAAAGTATGCTCCGCCTGAATGGCGGTATCTTGCATCTGTGTTGGAAGAAGAAGAGTCAGATATAGAAGATTACAACTCAACAAACTGATTCATGTTTAAACTGAGAATTTTGAACTTTGAAAAGTATTCAAATGAAAGGTTTTGAGTCATGAACTGAACAAATGGGAAAAACTCTAAAGTTTCATTTGATGATGTGTGATTATTGTTTTAAAAAAAGAAAATAAGATTTATTATTGTTTTTAAAAAAACATAAAAAGATTTCTGAAGGCTGATTTTATGAGTCATGAAGTCCTTTGATTTTTGGTTCTGATCTCAATAGAAATAGCATACAGCAGATGCTGTTAAATTGTTGTTAGCATGATTTTAATAATAGTGGTACTTATAGTGTTAATTGGCCTATTGTTGTGCCTAATTTCTCTGGTTGGATATTTCTCTTCACATGTTGAATTGACTACAGTACATAATGAAACTGAACATAACACCCTGACAAATAGGGAAAGATTAAATAGTATTTTTAAGGATAATATCTGTGAACATTTGATGAACCAATATGCTGACATTATGGGTATCAAGGACTATTTGGTGTGTACTTTTTTCTCTTCTTCTGTAGGTGAAGGTGCTACTTACTACCAACTTCCTATTTAATATATTCTTTCATGTAATGTTTTGTTAGTATAATTAATAGGCAAGAGTTTCTATTATCATACTTGTCGGATTTCAGCAATTCGCTGCATGATCTTCCTGTTTGAGAAGATACTGGGAAATTAGTAACCGATGGTAAATATTTGAACATAGTTGCACAACCCTTAAAAAGACTGAAGGGAGTATGTATGTAGTTTGAGTAAAGAAGACTGTGAGTTTGTTAAGGAATATAATGAGAGGAGAGTGAGAATGTTGAGAGACTGGAGGGATGAAAATGAAATCCAAGCACAGATTAAAAGTGGAATTTAGGTGTTCATATTTGCATTCACGGTTGAGCATGGAGCATGAGAGAAAGGGTAAATTGTTTATGGTGTGCCATGAACTCAAAGGAGTGAGATTGATAGCGTTTGTGGGAAGTATGATTGTGAAAAGAGTTATGTTGTTATGGGTGATTTCTTCCTTTTAGAAGTACCAATAATTAAATGAATTTATTATGTATGTAGTAAAACTGTCTATTTCACCCTACCAAGTAACTGGATGGGTTATTGTTATTTTTCTTTGGTGTTCTCGGGGGTTCACCATATGAACGAGATGAAGGATGCTGTTGGTTTGAAGATAGTGAAACGTGGATTTGGACAGACTGTGCTAGATGTTTTAGATACTATGATTCCATCTATTGGAGCGGCTAAGAATGATGTGAAAAATAGAAGATTTGCTAGGTTAGTGATTTGGCTAGAGCACTAACACAATTTGGCAGTGAATTAATTGCTATGCATGCGATGATAATGCAAAACCACCTAGAGCTAGATATTCTTCTCACAAAGGGAAGTTTGCTGCACCAGAGGTCCGACTGCTGTATTACAAATATGGAGGTAGGACCGTTTTGGGACTGCTGCAAACACCAGGGAACTAAGTTCCATGGCAGTGGCGTAGTGATCTAGGGCAGCAATATTCTTGGCGGTGCCTCTGTGGCACTGCCAAACATATTCTTCGTTTCCACACTGCCACCCTTTTCATGGTGCTTAGCCCGCTATAAAAAGGCTAGTGGCGGGAAAACCTGCCCCCTATTGAGCCTTTACACTGGAATGCATGCAGGGGCATACATGGTGTGCCCCCCTGTGTACAGGCACACCTAGTTCTTGCATGGCATGGACTAAATAGTCCATGTTGTGTCAGAACTTGCTTTGGCATTCCCATCGCAGTGCCTTTTTCACTGGCCGTTGGGGAGAGGATGTAGTCTAATGGCTAGGGCGGTGGACCTCAAATCTGGGGAACTAGGTTCGAGTCTCAGCATTGACACTCAAAATCCTGTGATTCTGGGCAAATCACTTAATCTCCCTGTGCAAGGGAGTACACAAATGAACGTGTCCTTGTGTAACAAAACTAGTGCTATGGGAAAGCGGTCCGATTCCTTCAGGTCAGAGTTAGGCCTGGACATTAAATGACGCTCAGCTCGCGGAATTTGCGGAATTTAGGCAATTTCACATTCCGCGGAGAATGCGAAATTGACGAAAATTCCACGATCCGCAGCATAGCGGAATTATTTTTTTGTCCGAGCTTTAAAAATGCGTTCTAGCGCGCGCAGTAGCAACTTACCGGGATCCCTGCATTCGCCAATGAGTTTTCCTATCTATTCACGTGCGCCACAAGATTTTGGTAGCCAGCAGTTCGATCCCGCGAGAGTGTGCGATTGTGAACACGTAATTCGCCGCGCTGTTGGGCACAGCGAGAGAGATTGCAAACACAAACACATCATTTGGACGCGCCATCGGACATCCGGCGGAATGTTGCTGAAGCTCGCATTTCTGAACACACAAAATTTTCAACCTGGAGAAAAATAATATCTCAAGCAGCATAAAACCTTCCATAAATGAGGATTTGGATGAAAAAAACTCTTCGGATTGATATTTGGCTGTCCTTTTTAGTGCAAAGAGTCCTTTTTTTGGGGAGAGGGAGGAGTCTCCAAATTCCTGTTCCTGTCCAGCAGGCTCCTCCCAGTGCTTTGTCCATCTCCTGTTAATTTTTAGGTCTGGCCTGAGACAGCGCATGCTGTCTCCTCGAGACATTTAGTAAGTGGCTTTTAAAAATGCCACCAGAGGCTTTCGCTAGCCTACAGCTTGCGTTCACGAACTTGTGCACGTGCACAGCTGGCATCTGTGTTTTTATTGCTGTAATCAGGCTCCTCCGCTTGCACTACCCCTCCCTTTTCCTCCTAACTCCTGGTCAGCTTCATTTGTGTCTTCTAGCTGTAAATCGCGCTCCTCTGCTCGCACTCCCCCTCCCTTTTCTCCCTCCTCCCCCTCCTCTTTGTCAGTTTCATTTGTGTCTTCTATCACTGTGAATGCTCCTGCTTCCACCAGGCATACACACCCTCAGTCGTCTGTGCACGCTTTCACCAGGCAAACACACCACCAGCCGTCAGTGCACGCTTCCACCAGTCATACACACCACCAGCCGTCAGTGCACTCTTCCACCAAGCACAAACACCACCAACCGTCTGTGCACGATTCCACCAGGCAAACACACCACTAGCCGTCAGAGCACGCTTCCACCAGGCATACACACCACCAGCTGTCAATGCCCGCTTCCACCAGTCACACACACCACCAGCCATCAGTGCATGCTTCCACCAGGCACACACACCACCAGCCGTCAGTGCGTGCTTCCACCAGGCACACACTCCACCAGCCGTCAGTGCACGCTTCCACCAGACACACACACCACAAGCCGTCAGTGCACGATTCCAAAAGGGACACACACCACCAGCCATCAGTGCACGCTTCCACCAGGCACACACACCACCAGCATCACACACTACCAGCCGTTGGTGCATGCTTCCACCATGCACACACCACCAGCCGTCTTTGCACGCTTTCACCAGGCACACACACACCATCAGCCGTTGGTGCACGATTCCACCAGGCACACACACCACCAGCATCACACACTACCAGCCGTTGGTGCATGCTTCCACCACGCACACACCGCCAGCCGTCATTGCACGCTTTCACCAGGCACACACACACCATCAGCCGTTGGTGCACGCTTTCACCGGACAAACACACCTCCAGCAGTCAGTGTATTCTTCCACTGGGCACA
The DNA here is from genome assembly GCF_964263255.1 of Lissotriton vulgaris. NCBI lineage: Eukaryota > Metazoa > Chordata > Amphibia > Caudata > Salamandridae > Lissotriton > Lissotriton vulgaris. Next base: position 1,453,492,522 of record NC_141689.1, on the reverse strand, counting down.
CACACCACCAGCCGTCAGTACAGGCTTTCACCAGGCACACACACACCACCAGCGGTCAGTGCACGCTTTCACCAGGCAAACACACCACCAGCCGTCAGTGCACCCTTTCCCCGGGCACACACACCACCAGCCGTCGGTGCACGCTCCGACCAGGCACACTTACCAACAGCCGTCAGTTCACGCTTCCACCAGGCACACACACACCAGCCGACAGTGCACACTTCCAGCAGGCACACACACCACCAGCCATCAGTGCACGCTTTCACCAGCCACACACACCACCAGCCGCCAGTGCACGATTCCACCAGACATACACACCACCAGCCATCAGTGCATGCTTCCACCAGGCATACACACCACCAGCCATCAGTGCACGCTTCCACCAGGCACACACACCACCAGCCGTCAGTGTACACTTTCACCAGGCACACACACTACCAGCCATCACACTCTACCAGCCATCGGTGCACGCTTCCATCAGTCACACCCCACCAGCCGTCAGTGCACGCTTTCACCAGGTATACACACACACCACCAGCCATCAGGGGACAATGTCTTGAGATTCAAAGAGTGATTTCGCTTGTTTTCATGTCTTAGGCCTAGCAGAATCTTTCACACAAAATTTCAATCTCTCAATACCAAGCAGTCCAAAAGGCTCTGGGTCAGAGGCTCCACGCACAGATGGGACCACCTAGGTGTGGGTATGACCATTATCTGCCCCAATGAAAAGTCCAAAGCATACAGGGCGCCTCCCAGGTCACACCGGCCTCTCTTTATCCTTCAAGTTGTGTACCCCTGTGATTAGCTGTGAATGCAGGAATAGAGGCCTGCAAGGCACAGCAGACCGCTGACACTGCACATGTGTTCCTAAACTAGTAACTATAAAAAAATAACAATTTTAAAAAATATACACTAAAAAACAAACATGATCCTCAAAAGAGCTAGTGCGACTACAAAAAAAATGTAGAAGTAGGCAGTGGTCCATTGTCTGCTACCTGGAGGCTGCCAATAGCCTTCACAAATGTGGGGATTTACTACTGGCAAATGGATTGCGACCACAATTGAGGTGGCAAATCACTGATATATACCATTGCTACTTGCAATTTTGATCGGACGGCCCTTTCATGATCCCTCCTAATCTCGGATCTAGGAACTAGGAACTAGGAATGGATTAAAATCCCTACTTTGCAATAGGAAAGGCTTTTTCGACTCGCAAAACGGGTTTGGTAAATATTTAAAAAGTAATGTTTTGGTCACAATCCTAGGATTTTGCCAATTGCAGGGTTAGCAGAATGGCTTTGCACATGTGGCACAAAGTTCAGAACACCGATGAAAGTTCCACCCTTGGCAAGCACGCCCGAGTTGAAGCCATTTCAACAGATGAGCTCTATTAAGTGTCTGGAATGATAATCAGAGCGATTACTTGATTGGATGGTTTAACACAGCAGTGCCTTGCCCTTACTGCTTGAAACACCTCGACTGCTCAGCGGGACCATCTGGTCAGTGGCCTAATTTGCCTTTGTCTGGGATTTCAGTAATCTGACGGGATCTTGTGCAGATTTACCTTTTGCTCCTTCCAGTGCATCCGATCTGCTCACCTCCCTCTGAATCTTTGATTCGATATGTCAGTCACGCATGAACTACATCACTGTGACCTTCATTTTACAATAATACGGAATTTGTGAATTGTTTGTTTTAAAGAACTATGAGAAACGACGTTCTCTTTCCTGGAGTTTACTTAGTATTCCAGACACTGCTTTTTAAGATTTAGGGATGTGAGCCAGTGCATTTTTCTGTATAGGAAATGCTCCATTAGCATTTTTCAGACATTCATCACTCTTGAAAAAAAAGAAACCTACACTAATTGAACATTTTTGTGTCTTAAATACACGGCTCTAGTCATACATCTAGCTCAACATCACCTCCTATTATCATGCACTGGCAAATGCTGTGCATTCATAAACATTCAGCTGCACTAACATTGTATACAAGCAAATTATGAAATTTAGACGGGGGGGGGGGTGGGGGGGGGGGAGGCAGGATCTTGATTGGCTTATGATGGGGCCAGCAACTGTTAACAGGAATTAAGGCTTTTCAATGAGAAGCAGAGGGCATTTCCCGGACGGGAATGTAATTTAAACACTTAAGATTAACTCCATTTGAACTGGAAATCTCGCATTTTGCTTTAAATGATTAGAGAAGTAATTCTAGCATGTTAGAGAAAGAGTGACTACATGTACATGCAAGCAGATGAGCCAAGTGTACTACATTGTTTGTATTACTGAGAATGAGATTGTGTGGTCATCGCTCAGGAGAAGTGGGGATCTGTCATGAAACATATAGGAGAAAGGGACTGAGTCACTCATTAATTTTTACCCAAGGCTATATAGTGATGTCCTTTTTGGGGCCACTTTGGTACTCCCTTATTTTAGCGTACTAGGGGAGATATTTACAATAAAATGTTGGAGCGTTGTGTTACGCCAAAGTTGGTAATGCTGCAATCCAACAATTTTTAAACGCAAGAATACAAGGGATTTAGAAAAATATGGTGCACCCCTGCATTTCCCCTAGCTCTGGTTCTAAAAAAGCTGCCAGGCTCCCTGGCTAATGTGCAAGCAGCCACGGTCTGTGCAGGTAACAGCGGTGGCGAGGTGGGGCCATGTAAGGGGGGATTTTGAGGGACGAATCAGAGGGAAAAGTCATTATTTATTTAATTTTCCCTCTGCCTCGTCCCTCGAAATCCCCCCTTACGCGGCCCCACTGCCCCACCACTGTTACCTGCCTGGACGGCAGTGGTTGCAAGGGTGCCTGGGCTGCAGGGGTGATTTTTTATGTGCAGGAAGGGACACCTTCCTACACATGAACAATCTGAGAAGTACCAACCATAGCAAGCTTGTTTGCAAGATAAGCTTAAGTGCTGGTTTTGATTGCTGTGAAAAAGAGGCAGCAGGTTTCTGAAGATGGCCCGGGCTAGCAAGGGGGGCTAATGGAGTTTCATCAGTATGGTGGTGATGTAATCATATTTCTTCAGGCCCTGAATGAGATGTGCTGTGGCATGTAAGATGCCCTTAAGGGGATGACTGTGGAGTCTGAGAGGCCATGGAGCAGGGTCTTACCACAATTCAGATGCAAAAGTATGATGGCTTGAATAACAATGCTTGAAGTCTCTTTCAGGAAGAAATAGTTTCATTTTCTTTAAAAGAGAGAGTTGGTAAAAGGCAGTCTTTGTATTTTCGCAATGTGTTTCTTGAGGGTCAGACTGATGTCCAGGCTGAATCTAAGCGCCTTGGCTTTTTGTGAAATTTGTATATCATCTGCATGTTGGTGAATCTTAACACAGTTATCTTGATAGAGCATGAAGCTGCTTTATGTAGAGATTGAAGACAATAGGGGACTGTATGGAACCCTGGGTAATTCCTCAAGTAATAGGGATATTTTGAGACCTGGAGGTCCGTATGTGGAAAAAAACTGATGTTGGTTGGAAAGGTAGGAGAACTAGCGAAGGTCATTTGGGTGAATGCCATCCGGGGTATATATAAAATCTGTTTAAACTCTGTCAAAGGAGTGGAGCTATCCAGCAATATCAGGAGGCAGAGGTCATCTTGGCCAGGAGGGCATTGTCTACCATGTGTAAGGTAGTGGTCTCCATGCTGCAGCGTAATCTGAAGCCAGACAGGTAATGTTGCAGGAGATGGTTAGAATTGTTATGATCTTGGAGCTGAATACAGACTGCTTTTCAGTGATCATGCTGATGAATGGTAGGTACGTAATAACCAGGTAGTTGCCAAGGTCATTAGAGTCTAGAGCAGGTTTCTTTATGAGTGGAAGGATTAGGCCTGCCTGAGAGATTCTAGAAATATGCTTTCATTGAGGGAATAATTGACAATTGTTAGTTGCAGTTCACAGGGAGAACTCTGATGAAGAATGAGAGTAAAACATTACCTTCTTTAAAGCAGAGCCTCACAGTGCTGAATCAGAGTGTGAAACCCAGGGACATGGGCAGCCCTTCCCTGGACCATGAAGCACTACACCATGGCTGCATAGTTAATTTCAGAGTGCCAGATCATTGCTGTAAGGTGGAGCAGAGGGAGCTCTCACCCTTTGGCCTTGCATTGCTAGACCATTGCTGTGAGATGCAGGGCAGTGGGGCCTCACCCCTGGGCCTCACAGCTCTAGACCATGGCAGTGAAGCTAGGAGATGGAACCATCCTGTTCTGGGCCTCTCAGAGCAGGGTCATAATTTAGCTCCAGTGAAAAGGGCTCTCCTCCACTGGGCCTTACATCACAAAGGAATGGCTGAGGGATCCAGAGGAAGGGGGACCTGCAGAGGTAGACCATAGTGTGAGGCCCAGGGAAGAGTGCTCCTGTTCCTTGGGTCTTTCAACACTAGACCATAGTTATGAGGTTTAGGAGTTGATGATCCTCCTTTTAGGTTTCACAGTGCTGTACCATGGCTATGTTCATTGACCATATCAGAGGTATAGCCAACAATAGCGCAACAGGTGCCATGGCCCCAGTTACAAAGTGCATCCAAATTATGGGTTAATCTAACTGTGCATTGGTGAACGTGGAAATGGAGCACATTTTCTTTGCAACCCGGAACAGGGTAGAATTGCTATACTCCCTGCTCTCTTCCATGGGTATCACAGCCATGTTCCTGTACTGTGAGGCAGGAGAGGTGTCATCATTCCATGGACTTCACCGCACTGCACTGTAGCTGCAACACCCATGGAACAGGCCACAAACAGGGGTTTAGCTATCTATAGTACAGCAGGTACAGTGACACCACGGTTCAGTGATGTTAGTGGCTGAATGCATCCAGATGATGGTTGTCTTTTTCTATCCAGCCAGCGGATGGGGGTGCCATATGCTCTGCTCTACTGGACCTCTCAGACACGGACCAGCACTGTAAGGTGGGGGGGCAGGACTGTCCCTCTTTTTAATGTTTGAACTGCATCCTGCTGTGAAATTCTGAAGGACAACAACAAACAACTAGTTTTGCTCACCATGAATTGATACATGCAAGCAGGTTAATCATAAGGCAATGTCAGTCAAATAGGCTAGCTGGAGGAACTGGAGCATCCCAGTACACTGTGAAGAAGTGCAAAGGGCCAGCATTTGTTAAGCTGACAAGTGGAATGCAGGACTTGAAGCACAGTAGGCGACTTGCAAAAGCCATGCTATTGAAATGTTTACCTTTAGTGGTGCTAAAATAGGAAGAATGTAAAAACTTAGAATACAACTGCCTTAGCTGAGCAGGAGCCCACCATAAAACCTCTACATTCAGATAATATCTCCTCAGCTGATGAGCTAAATAAAAAATTATTTTCCCAAGATCAAACATTTTGGTCAAGTAGAAGAGCTAAGATTACAATGCAGCATTCCTTGTTTTTAGACCAATAACATTCCTACTATATGTAGTGTTTTATCTGTTGAAGAGATTTGGGGTCTGGTTTATGTTAGGGTGTTATGAGATTAAAACCCTAAAATAACTTGGAGATTTTAGGTGTTGGACTTGGCCCTTTTGGCAGGTTCACCCCGAGACTTTTTGCTTTTTCCTAGCCTGTTTCTGGAACCTGGTGGTGGTGATTTTAGGCCTCTGCGCACCTTTTCACTGTGGTACAGTGTAAAGTGTGTGAGCTCTCTGTGTATGTGGGGTGAGTGACCTGCCCTCCCATCGGAATGCATGGGGAATATGTATGACCATGGTAGTTCCTGATGTGTGGGGAGTGCAGGTTCGAGTTTGGTTTGTGCGAACTCGTGAGATTGAATGCTGCGCAATGGTATATGCGGCATGATTGTGTCTAGTGTAGAAGTGCCACTTTCAGAAGTTGGCTTATTTGTGTAATTTGTGTCTGGCGTATGATTGGCTGAGGCTGGCTAATGAGCATGGCTCCAAGAGTCTGGGAGGGTCTGCCCCGGTGGTGAATGGAGTGTTTAGCATGCTGATGTGAGGGGAGGAGTGAGCCTGGGCCTGCTTGTGGATTGACCATCTGGTTTGAGGGTCCTGCATGGGTCTGGGTTTTTCCCACACAATGCTGGCTCCACCCCCTGGGGTGCGTCTGATGTCCCTAGCCTGGCCAGTGAAAGGAATTCCCTATAACCAGTTCTAGCTGGTAATCACACTGCCTGCACCCTGCTAGACAAAGGATTTTACAGTATAAAAAGGGGCTGTGCCCCCTTACAAAATGTTCTTGTTTCTGACTTGAATCCTACCAGGGGCGTGCTGCTGCTTGGGCCCAGGAGAATCCCTGGGCCCTGCCCGGCCCCTGGATATCTAATGGACTTTCCCTAGGGACCTTTGCCTGTGGTCCCCTGCTTGCAGACTCCTGGGAACTTTTTCTTGCTGTTGCCAGGGCTTATTATAGCCTAAAGCACCAAGAAGCGCTTTGTTTGCTGTTCTAGCTCTAGGAGCGCTGTGGATTTTCCTTTAGCGCTTGGGAGCGCTTTATGTGCGAGTGCCGGTGCGACCCAGCGCCTTTATTTAATTATTTTTATTGATGGGTGCCACCCCATTTATTTACTTGTCTAACGGGTGCTCACCACGTTTCTACTTTTAATTTTGCAACCGAGGGTGCCCACCCCTCGTTGTGCCCCTTTGAATCACCACCGCTGGTCCGGAGATCGATACCGACGCGCTGCGCCGGCCTCCCTGCCAAGGGCCGCGCTGCCATTGGCGGCCTCAGCACAGGAGTCAAGTCAAGTCAAGTCAGATAATTTATATAGCGCACTACATACCCAGAGGGTCTCAAGGCGCTTGAGGAAGGGGAATTATTTGTTGAAAATCCAGGTTTTAAGCTGCTTTCTGAAGGCTGGGTGGTTTTGAGTGTGGCGGAGGTGAATGGGAAGGGAGTTCCATGTTTTAGCCGCTAGGTAGGAGAAGGATCTTCCCCCCATGGTGGATTTGTTGATGCGTGGAACCGCAGCGAAGGCTTGGTTGGAGGAACGTAGCTGGCGGGAGGGGGAGTAGAAGGATAATCGCGTGTTGAGGCATTCTGATCCAAGTTCGTAGAGTGCTTTGTGTGCATGAGTGAGGAGGCGGAACATTATCCTTTTATTGACAGGGAGCCAGTGGAGGTCTTTTAGGTGACCTGAAATGTGGTCTTTACGCGGGATGTCTAGTATGAGTCTGGCTGATGCGCTTTGGATGCGCTGGAGTTTTCTCTGAAGTTTAGCGGTGGTACCGGCGTATAGGGTGTTTCCGTAGTCCAGGCGGCTTGTAACTAGTGCGTGGGTGACCGTTTTTCTAGTTTCGGTGGGGATCCAGCGAAATGTTTTTTTGAGCATGCGGAGGATGTTGAAGCAAGATGATGAAACTGCGTTGACTTGTCTGGTCATCGAGAGAGAGGAGTCCAGGATGACGTCCAGGTTCCGTGCGTGGTCCGTTGGAGTGGGTGCTTTTCCTAGGGCAGCTGGCCACAAAGAGTCGTCCCAGGCGGAAGGGGAAGTACCTAAGATGAGGACTTCTGTTTTGTATGAGTTCAGTTTAAGACGGCTGTGCTTCATCCACTCGGCTACTTCTTTCATTCCTTCATGTAGGTAGGTTTTAGCGGTGTTTGGGTCTTTGGTGAGGGAGAGGATCAGCTGAGTGTCATCAGCGTAGGAGATGATGCTGAGGTTGTGTTGGCGTGCGATGGCCACGAGGCGGCTCATGTATACGTTGAAGAGGGTGGGACTGAGTGAAGAGCCTTGTGGCACGCCGCAGATGACTTCAGTGGCCTCCGACTTGAACGGTGGGAGGCGGACTCTCTGAGTTCTTCCGGCGAGGAACGAGGTGATCCAGTCCAGTGCTTTTCCTTGGATTCCGATGTTGTTGAGGCGTTGTAAAAGGGTGCTGTGGCAGACTGTGTCGAAGGCTGCGGAGAGGTCAAGGAGGATGAGGGCGACTGTGTCTCCATTGTCCAGTAGTGTTCGAATGTCATCTGTTGCTGCGATGAGGGCGGTCTCAGTGCTGTGTTTGACTCGGAAGCCGGACTGTGATGAGTCGAGGGATTTGTTGGCTTCGAGGAAGGCGGCAAGCTGGTTGTTGACTGCTTTCTCGATGACTTTGGCCGGGAATGGTAGGAGCGAAATGGCAAGCAGTGGCGCGACGTGGGCGGGGCCTCGAGGCGGTCACTTCCGCTTCCCCCTGTTCGGGGGAAGCCTGCTTTTGCTTCGTTGCCGGTCTCCCGTGTGGAGAGGGAGACCGGAAATGCTGGCCGCGAGAGGGAGGAACTTATTCTAAGTTCTAGAAGTGCTATTTCTATAAGTGTTGATTCTGACAGTGGCCCATGTGGCCCTGTCCTGTAAATAATCCCTTGTGAATATTGCCCGTGCCAGTTGGCACAATGTACATGTGTGATTCTATCTGATGTGTTTTACAATACAGAAGTTATTTTTATATAACCTTGTGTGGAGTTCCTTTTGTGGTGTGCCTAGGATGTTGTTGCTGTTGTGTGCTGGTGCAAATGCTTTACACATTGCCTCTGGGATAGGCCTGTCTGCTCGTGCCAAGCTACCAAGGGGGTGAGCAGAGGTTATCTTGGCGTGTGACTCCCTTGCCCTGACTAGAATGGTGGTTTCTGCCTGGCTTTGGCGTCAGCCTTAGCCAATCAGAAATAGCCAGTTCTAACATTAGGTAAATACCAATATACACATCTACTTGGTGAAACCACATGTGCATTAAGGACCAGATTTACTAGGATTTTGTGTTGGGGTTGCATCATTTTTTTAGTGCAGCCCCAATGCAAAGTCTGTTTTGGGATTTACAAAGTCACCAAAGCCTGATTTGTGTGACTTTATATAGATTTGTTTTAAAAAAAAGGAATGTAAACTAGTGCATAGCACTGCCTTTTGTCACATTGCATCAGGCAGGACAGAAGCACCAGTGTCATTGTCTTCTTCCGAATCAGAATTAGATCTATTCTTACCAATTGCAGGTGAGGAATCTAAAGGAAATTCTTCAATAAAAAGCATTCTCACAATCATTTTACAAGATTTAAGAGACTTTGAAGCATCCCAAGCAATTGAAATCTCACAGTTACATGAGACTCTGTCTAAGCTTGAGGAAAACTTGTTTAATATCCTGAAAAGAATTATAGAAGTTGAGAACCGCGTCTCAGACCTAGAGGACAATATCGCAGCTATGCAAAAGGATCTTCATGTGTTAAATAAAAATAAACACCAGATGGAACTAAAACTGCAAGATCTTGAAAACTACAACAGACGATCTAATCTTTGTTTGGTCGGAATTCCAGAAGGCATGGAAAGTACCGATAGGGAACAGTGGTCTGAGTAACTTTTAAGAAAGGTAATACCAGAGCTGCAATGAGATATTACAGTCACCAGAGCACATAGAGTTCCTGCACAGAAAATCTGAATGTCAAATACCCACGTACAATTCTAATGAACTTCTCAGACTACAGAATTAAGGAAAAACGTTTAAATACAGCAATAGCCAAAGATCATTTTCCACCTCTGATATCCCAAATTTTAGAATATTTTCTGACATGTCAGCAGCCTCAGCACATAGACAGAAGGATTTTATTAAAATGATTGACTCCTTTAAGGCTAAAGGAGTGCAAACATCAATTGTTCAACAATCTAAACTAAAAGTCCTGGCTAAAGGAAATTTTCTTTATCTTCACGGACACATCAGAGGCTCAGACCTTTTTGGAAGATCTGAGTGCTGTGTAAGAGAAAGGAACACTGTGGTCATAAGTTGGCATCGGATTATAATATGATGTGGTATGACATCTCTTAGTTGAGGGCACTTTAGGGCAGGTATGGGGTGAATCAGGAGACGCAAAAGGAAGCAACAAGGTGGCATCCAGCAAGAAGAGGGAGAAGGAGGAAACAGTGGGAATAGCAGGGTTTTTCTTCCTTCGGGGGGGGTTGTGGGAAAGGTTGTGGGGGTGAAACATTCAGAAAAAATAGAGTTCTTAGGCAAAGTTTCATTGTTTCAGAATTTAAGTAGACTTGGCAGAGAAATTGTCAATATACGGGTGAATTTCACTGAAACACATTATGCACTTTAGGTGGGGAATGAACACTAGGCACTTTATGTTTTCTTTAGGTATATATCTATTTCCTTGCACCTTAAATGTCAGCTTCTATTATGATCTGCTGCTTAACGACAAATTTGCACACTAGACGCAATCTTCATGGAAGTGGTTCTTTAAGACGATATGTTGTCAGACAAACGGTAATTGTAGAATGTATCTTAGGCATCTATGTAATTTTAGTGTTATGTCTCAGCTGCTATCTAGAACTGCTGCTCAATGCACAACTTGCACAATTTGCACCTTAATTTGCTAACTTCTAGGAAGATAATTTATAGGAAGGATTTTATGCTAAATCTCTAATAGGGTCAGAGCTAAGGTTGTGGTGGCATGTTCAATATGTTATAATTCAGATTCTAATAAACCTCTGGCCCATTCCATGTCGCAAAAGTCACTTTAGGCATCCCAGTCACTGTTGGATGTTGAATAGCAATAAGCTAACAATTTTGTCTTTTAACACTATTGGTTTAAACAACAGGCGTAAAGCCTAAGCTGACTCAGAGGGTATTATCCTGATGTTATCTTTTTTCAAGAGACCCATTTCCAAAGTTTATCAGATGCAAGCAAAACTCGAAAGAACTGAGCAGGTTTCCATTGTTCATCTTTTTCAGGCATTACGCTGAGAGGAGTGGGATATTTTTTAGGTAAGCATGTTCAATTTCATGTTAATGCATCACACTCTGATGTAGGTGGAAGATGGATGTTCGTTCATGGAAAACTAAATCAGTTAGATCTTATATTGGCCACAATGTATGCACCATTGATGGTTGACCCACTCCCTATTTTACAATGAAAGCAAGCTCTATCGGGTATTCCTGGTCAAATCATATGGGGAGGTGATTTTAATTTTTTACAGGATCCTTTAGTTGACTTGACGAAGATAGAATGAAGACAAAATAAGCCCCAAGTCTCTATCGCCCTATCTAGTTGTAAACTCCATCTAGATATTGTAGACAATTGGCACCTTAATAACCCAGCTAGACGTTGGTACTCGTGTTACTAAGCAAAATACAATTCAGCATCGAGAACAGATTTTTTTCTGACCCCACATAACCTTGTAGTTAGTAAATATGAACATAATGTAAATGCCTTTTCAGACCATGCCTTAATCAAAACGGAAGTCCTTGGAGGGAGTACAGACGAAAGTGCATCCAGAAGATGGCATTTTAATAAATTACATTTAGCAAATGATCTGTGGTGCACAGAAATAGAGAATGAGATTAGTGTCTTCTTTTATATGAATAAAGATTCTCTCTCAATCAATATAATCTGGGACGCATTTAAGGCCACACTAAGAGGCTTAATTACCTCAAAGGAGATCCCGCAACAAAGGGCTAAAAAAGAGGAAAGGTTGAAGATTGAAACAAGACTTGCTGACGCGAAGCAGGAATATATCAGAAACAGGGATCCAAAAAGCATACAGGAACTAGTAGAAGCAAAAACATAAAGGAGAGAATTCTACTATGGCTTAGGCGATATGCCAAGCAGAACTTACCTTCAGACAGTCTATGAAGATAAGTAATACACAGGGAAACTTTTAGCCTGGCAGGCAAAAGAGAAACAGGATTGAAAGTATCTGGAATGAATTGATTAAAACACGCTCAATCAGCACATTGGACATAGGAGAGGTCTTCCTTAAGCACTATAAGGAAATTTATCAATCAGCCTACCATGCACACTTGGAATCCATTCGCGTTTTTCTGCACGATTTACCAATTCCTACTTTAAATAGGAACTTTCGAGAGGAATTGCTAGCTGATTTTATGAAGGAAGAACTTGACTTAGTCATAAGCTCTCTGTCCAACTGTAAAGCTATGGGGGAAGACGGCTTTCCTGCAGAATATTTTAAGAGATTCGCCTCAACTCTTAATATTGAATTTTTAAATCTTGCAAACCATCTACTACAAGGGGGTGACCCTCCATTATCTTTTCGCACAGCAGTAGTGGTCAGCATTTTAAAGGAGGATAAAGATAGTGAGAACGTGAATTCGTACAGGCCTATAAGCCTTCTAAATGTTGACTACAACATTTTTACAAAACTCTTCACTAATAGACTAAACAGAATGGTAGGTTCACTTTTTGGGATGGATCAATGCGGCTTTGTAGCGGGGGGACAGCTTCATACCAATACAATTTTTTTAACGTAAATAAGACTGAGGCTCAGATCTGTTTTTTAGATGCTGAAAAAAGCGTTCGAACTAATCTCATGGGATTGTCTGTTTTTAATTTTGGGAAAATTTGGCTTCCCAGAGGAGTTTATACATCTAATAGGATGGCTCTACACGAATTCACAGGCGCAAATTTTAATCAATCCTGTAAATATAGGCCCATGTAAAATAAACAGAGGCACTAGACAAGGGTGTCCTCTTTCTACAACTTTATTTGCGTTATTTATAGAGCCACTAACAATAGCAATTAGACAGAAAAAGGCATATACGGTCCCTGTACAAGGGATGACAAATATAAAACTCTATGCAGATGACATTGTCCTTTTTTTAAATTCAAAACAGACACCCAGGAGGAAATCATGAAAAGCAATAGGTGGTTATAAAATAAACAAGTCCAATACAGAGATCCTATTGTGCAACTGTTTGATAGATTCTTTATTGCCGGAATTTAGTCCGATAATTACCACTCGCCCAAAGAGATACTTGGGGATCTTTGTGACGGAGAATGTAGATCTATTTCATTTAAACTATACTCCGTTGCTGAAAAAAGTGAATTTCCTGCTAGCACGATGGAATCAGTTCCCATTTTTATCATTAGGTTGTGTGGCACTAATCCGTATGTCTGTCCTCCAACTATTTAATTTTCTTTTTAGAGCCGCTCCATGTGCACTACACGCAGCTTTTTTTAAAGAGATAGATAGCATGTTTTCCTCCTTTTAATGGTCGAATAAGATACCGAGACTGGCACTTAGCACTTAAAGTCACCCTGTTGCAAAAGGAGGGTTGTCCCTTCCAAATATTAGGAATTACCTCCCTACGACCTCTGCACATCAATTTTAGATTGTTCTTTTTGGATGCTCAGAAGGCAGACAATTTCTTTATGAAAAAGATCTTAAAAGAACATAATATTGTTGACCCTACAAGAATAAGTAAGTATTCTAAGAAAGTACGATATAAGACTCTCCAATGGGTACTCAAGCAAAAGTCTCAGGGCCCGATTCACAAAACTAACTTAAGACAAAATCCTAAACTTACGACCATTTTGGTATTCACAGAAGGCACTTACTCATTTTTGTATTCACAGAAGGCACTTACTCATTTCGGTATTCACAGAAGTTAGGAGTCCTAACTTTAGGACTCCTAAATGCCTTATGTGAATACCGAAAGTCTTAAAATTTGAATTTTTCTCCGTTTAGTAGTAGTAAAGTTAGGACTCCTAACTTTAGGACTCCTAAATGCCTTCTGTGAATACCGAAAGTCTTAAAATTAGGATTTTACTAGGGTTATAAGGTAGAGACAGGGAAATCTGTTTTTGGATTTATATTATCAATAAAGAGAAGATGGAACTAAGTCCAGTCTGCAAAGTCTTCTCCCCAAACTACTCTTACCTTACCATAACTTTATAGGCACTTTATATATCCTTTAATTTTATACTATTGAAAGAACGTCAAACTATGTCCATGCCTAATATTCTGTATTTAGCACTTTGCACTCTGCACTTTAATCTAATTTTGATTTGTAATTATATTTTATGACTGCCATGTCTCTTCTTTGCAACAGGGCAATGGGGGAAAAATTGTTAGGTTATGGTTATACTTAAATGTTTAGCACTTTGCACTTTATATGGTATCTACTCTCTATAACAGGGAGATGTGAAAGGCTGATGAGATATGTTTACCTCTAAATGTTAGCACTCTGCACTTCATATAGTATTCCTTCTTGATATGTAATGCTGTAGTCCATTGATTATTGACAGAGTAACTTGAATATTCTGAGTTGTTCACACTATGCACTTTACTTGACAATTCTGCAGTTTTGTAAAAGATTGATGAGATATGTTTGCATCTAAATGTATAGCACTTTTCATTTCATATGGTATTTACTCCTGATATGTAATGCGGTAGGTTTTCTTTTTACATCGCCTATTGGGAAAATAACTTGAATATTCTGAGTTGTTCGCAATATGCACTTTACTGGACAATTCTGTAGCTTTGTAATTTGTATGAACTCTAAAAAAAAAACTAAAAAAAAAACATTGCATCAGGCAGGCATTACATGGGTAGAGCATGGGCATTCCCTTGCATCCGCCCATGTATTTTGATGCACACTCATATTTACAAAGAATTGTAAACATGGATTTGCATCAAGATGGTTTGCCTACCAGAGGCTGACGTAATGAGGAGAAACATCATTATTTTCCGTGTTACTTCCTCTTTGCATGTGTGCTGCATTCTGCAGCAGAAATACAAAGATTAAATAGCCTAAGAGGATAGTTTTTCTGCAGGAAGTATCCCTTCCACTGTAAAAACTATCCTTACAACCACGTGTGTTCCCTTGTGGCATGAAGCAATGTGGCCTGCATTGGTGTTAGGCAGCCACAAGTGCACCCACATTTGGAGAGAGCAGAACTGGACTGTAACTTTATAGATATGGTGCAATTCTTCTCTGTTTCATTTGCACAATGTAGTACAGCAACTTCCCTTGCTGAGCTGCATTGCATTAAATATTCGTAAATCTGGGCATAACTGTTATGAAAAGTCAGAAAAGGAAGTTGGCTAGCGAACTGTGGAGGCAGGCTAAGGGATAGGATGATTGTAGGTCACTTTTAGAAATACATCTCAGGTGGTGTTGGAGATGACCATGTTTTGTGTGACATTCCAACAGATTTTTGCCTTCTTTTGTAGAACCTGTTTTTGTTAGTAATTAGACTCTGCACACTTTACTCCTGCTAACCAGTGACAAAATCCTAATGCTTTTTTTTAAACATGATACAATTGGAATACACATAATTGGCACATTTAATTTCTTATAAGTCCCTAGCATCTGGTAGTACATGTAAATGTAAATGTAAATGTAAATGTAAATAAATGTAAATGTCAAGGTATTTGTAGAGCGCACTGCCACCAAGCGGTTTCCTGGCGCTATTACTCATACCGCTGTGGAACCCTTCCTGGCTTTCCCTGAGAAGTGTCCACTCCTGGGCACCCCCAGGGTGAAGCCAGGCATCCTAGCGCTGTTGGGGCCGGTGTGGAGGTTAGGCAAGCTATTGCCCAGAGTTGCAGCGTGGGGCCCATGATTAGAATAGGCACCGAGGCGAGAATTGACAGGTCCGAGGAAATTGAGCCCAAGACCCGCTGAGGCGGGAATTGAACCCTGGTCTCAGGCCAGAACTCTGCATCAGGGTCTGCCGCTCTAACCACACTCCACACTCTAACTCTCACACTCTAACCACACTCCTCCACTGGGACTGCAAATAAAATGGGACTAGTGTGCAGCAGCACTCATTGTGCAACCCATTTAAGTATCATTGCTCATCATGTCTCCAGGCCAGCCACTAATGTCTGGGTGTGCTGTTTTAAAACCTGCCATTTCAACCTGACAAAATACACCTTTTAACAAAATGGATGTGTACAGACGATGTCACATGCGTCAAGGTGCACTACTCATGCCCGTGTTGTGCAATAATTATTTTATGAAACTCCTGATGAATTTTTCATGTTTTTTTCTTTTTTAACTTATTACCAAGTGCATAAACTATACAGAATTCTTCTCAGTGGTAGTAAAAACAGAAAAACTGTTCATATTGACACATCTTGCGTGTCATATATGATTGATAAACGCATAACATAATGTGTTTCATGAATTCAACATCAAGTTTTCCAATGCAGTGTTCCCAATACATTTTGGGAATCCCTTTGTCAGCGGAACTCTACAAATAACACATAATACATGTATTTAACCATACTGTAATAACAAAAAATACAAGTACTTTCCATCACCATCAAGTTGATTCCACTAGTTCACGCTGTTGCTCAAGAGCATATGTGTGCACCAACAGAGTGTAACATGTAGATTTAATTATGCCATTCCATGCATCTTTTCAAAAAGTGATCCATGCTTTACCTCAAGTGCCATAAAGAGCTGCCTCATTGTACCAACCACCATGGTCTCACTCCTAAAACCCCTGTGTGCAAATTACAATACAAAATTCTAAACTGGTGGACACCTACGCGGTCATCAATAGACCCAAACTCTCAAAGTTATACATTTTTCTGTGGAGTAAAAGAAGTATTGGAAAACAAAGGGGAGAGTAAGGATGGTGTTCACCCGAGGTGAACGGAAAGTACTCCTGTTCTCAAAAAACTTTGGAAGGTACCACCTGAGACCGCCACATGCCGAAACAATTCAACATAAAGTGTACCACCCTTGCCCTTAAGAAAAACTTCTTTGAATATGAAGGATCTCTGTACCTCCAGACAGGAGGCACTTCGATGGGCAGTGTTTTTGCCCCCAGTGTAGCTGGACTCTAAGTCTTTGACTTTGAGCAGAAATACATTCTATCATGTGACAATCCTTATATTGATCACATTAAATTCTGGCGAAGATATATAGACGACATCCTGACAATCTGGCAAGGCCCACAAGAGACGCTGATGTCTTTCATAACTTGGCTCAACACCTGCGACCCACACCTGCGATTTACACACTGCTCAGACAAGGACAAAATGGTTTTTCTGGACATTGAAATCCAAAGAGAAAACGACACCCTAACAACGAAAACCCACTTCAAGCCCACAGCTAAAAACAACCTGTTGAGGTATGAAAGCTTTCACCCTCGCCCACTTAGGGAAAATCTACCCTATGGCCAATACCTGCGACTACGCAGGAATTGTAGCAAACTGGCTGATTATAAAAACCAGGCGGAGGACCTCACAAAGAAACTCAAAAATCGAGGGTGCCCGTCCAAAATCATCAACAAATGTCAGAAAAGGGCAAGAAACCAACCCAGGCAAGCCCTACTTGAAGAGAAAACTAAAGAAAACGAGACAACACCGCTCACGTGCGTCACCACCTACAACGCAATATCCAATCAAGTAAGCAAAAGTATAAACAAACATTGGTCCATACTCAACTCAGGCAACTTCAAATGGGATAAACCCCTTTTTTCATACAAAAAAGCACAGAGTCTCAAAGACAGTTTAGTAAATACCAGACCTAAGACAACAGTGACCAACACCAATCCTAGCATTACACAGATCTGGGGGCTCCAACACGTCACAGGACACTAAAAATGCGGAGATTGCAGTGTTTGCCATCTCACTGAAAATACCAAGACCCTCAATCTAGAGGAAGGCAGAGTCTGGGAACAGAGATCACACACTAACTGTAATAGCAGCAACGTGATATATCTGATCAAGTGTACATGTGGAAAACCTTACATAGGGATGACCACACGCAAGGTGAAGCAGCGCATATGTGAACATGGAAGCACGATCCGATGAAAGAAAAACACAACAAGACTCACAGACCTCTTCCTGACGGTACACCATACTCCCAACGATATGAAATGGACAGTGATTGAACAAATCCCACCAGGTCCCAATGTACAAAACCGCCTTTTTGAGAAGGAACAACAATGGATCTACAGGCTTTCAACACATAAAAAAGGCCTGAACAACAATATTCCCTGGGCGTCAGTCTTAAAATAATACACCTTTTTCCTGAACCCATGAACCGGATACCAGTAACATTGCCCTGTCAGTATCCATCTAAGTCTGACACTTCGTCTATATCCCATTGCTGAACTCACGCTATGGCGATATAACTCCCATGGATTTTTACAATCCATGCTCCAGTTTCAAGAGCATTACCAATCCATGCTCCAGCTTCTAGAGCATTACCTAAGCAGTAACATGGAATTCTTTACGACCTCCATCAATATCCGCCCCCTATATGGGTGGATGTACCAATTTCTAAGGAACCCACTAGACAATAGCCCCCCTCCCCCACCACACCGAGACCACCCCACATACGGGGTGATTGGCGTCTTTTGCTTCACTGGAATACTTTCCAAGGGCATAGTCATATCTATGTGTATTTTCTCTACATCGATCTGAGGCACTCTGTCTACCGCCCCTTAACACCTTCCCAAGCCGATTCAGCGTTTGCGCACCCGCAGCACTCGGCATTCACCTCATCTCCATGGCTATGCACCATGTGATCTTTAATCCCGCCCTACGCGGATTACGGTAGCCTTCCACGTAGTTTGCCGCCTCTCGGCTCTCATAGCCCTCAGCCACACTCCCGTCTCCTTGACAACGTTACCACGTGACACCAACCGCGCCCTACCCAGTAGCCGCCAGCCCTACTTTAGCGATCCCAGTTCTACCGGCACTAGTAGCTGAGCAGCGGATGGTAGATGTAGGTAATTGGCCTTGCGCGTCACTACAGAACTGTAAGTAGAACGTACTCTTTTTCCCACAGAACCCCCCTTTTTTACCGAGTCTGGCATTTACCACGTTCCTCGGTAATTAGCGGATCCGTCTCTCACTATCAGTTCGTATTCCATATTATTACAGAATATGTTTAACTGCATGACGAGACTACCCCCTGCCCGCCGAAGCAATTGACAGCACAATAGAAGTAAGCCTCTCCCCGCCATGAATTACCTGTGTGCCTCTTAAATGTTACGTGTTTGTTAGTCATTGTGTGTCATTTATGTTTACGGGCTAACTTTGCACACCGATTTTCCTGACCACCATAGCGGGGTGAACAGAATAAGATATCGAACCTCTATGTATTTACAAGAATGAGTGAGATTGCGATAAACATAGTGCATGCGACTGAGCACGCACCTCTTGATAAGCGTACATGTCCTGGCACTACAATAAGCCCTCCACAGACCCCTGATTAGCACGTTTTGATCACGTGAAGCTTTCCTAATAACAGTGGCATGAAGTATGAGAGCACAGAGACACAGCACGACGTAACAGGCTAGTAAGAATGACCACGCCTGATATCTGTTTGTTTTCTCTCTTCTCCACAGGTCTTTTGCTTTTTACTATACATGCTCAACTTCTTTTGA
The DNA here is from genome assembly GCF_964263255.1 of Lissotriton vulgaris. Lineage (NCBI taxonomy): Eukaryota > Metazoa > Chordata > Amphibia > Caudata > Salamandridae > Lissotriton > Lissotriton vulgaris. The sequence goes on along the minus strand of NC_141689.1, from coordinate 1,453,473,449 downwards.
CCGAGCATTTCACCATTAGCGATTTTTGCTAATAGGTACACGAGGATCTAGGATAGGGTGTGCCTTTTAGGGGGTACATACCATCCATCTCCTTGTTCATGGTCCTGATGAATACCTGGTACTCCCACTTAAGGTAGAAACATGTTGATCAATACACCAATATACATTTAGAGATACTTTGGCCGTAACTTCCCTCTCAGTATCTCGCCCCCCTTTTTTAATATTGTCCAGTGGCTTTAAAATAAAATTCATATTTTCTATAAGTTAAACCAGGACAATTTTTAACATCTTTTTTTGCACTTTCATTCACAACCTGCTCCACTGTACCTCAGGTGTTGAAGCACACCCTGGTGACACTAGGCCATCAGGGTGGACCCCGATGATGAAGCATGTCACCACTAGGTTGGTGAGTGAGGGTTTTTTTTACAAAAGGATGAATCCTTCCCTTTTGTCAGTCAAAACACCCCATTAGGAAACCTTCTGTTTTTCTTCTGGTGGTACTCCTCTCTTTGTTTAATTGAGTAAAAGAAGTATCCGTCAGTCTAAAACCTCAAACAATAGTGCTTTATTTGAAAAACCTGAAGACTCAAAAACATTTACTTCAACAATCGTCAGCAAAATAAATGAAAAAACAACCAAACGAGATAATATTATCAGCCTATTACTTGCTCCCACTTACTTTCACAACTGACTGCTACCGCATATCGTGTATCCGTCTCCTCGAGTTCACAGAACAACCCCACAACTGCTGTCTTTATTTATGTAAAACGTAGGTGCATTTCACCAATGCAATGTAATGCTCAATGAACATAGAAAGCAGACTCCATATTGTGCATATGACGATCGATCGTTACCTGCTCCGAAAGGTGATTAAAAAAAACACATCAAAAATGCAAAGTGATGATGTGTGTGTGTTTTAATTGCACTGCCGTAACAAACCGAGGAGGCAATTTCTTATGATGTCACTGAAAATATAATGTATGTCGACTTGCTCACAATTGCTTGAACCCTGAGAGGGTTGTATCACTTTTTGTAATGCGCATGTGGCTCTAAAATACAATTCTTATATGAATAATGATACTTGCTTGCTTTTATTGAACAGCATGAATCACAGTAGGACCGTATGGGAAAAACCCAGTGAATTACATGATTACAGACATTTTGCATATCCCTGATTATGATCATACGATAGACATGCCGCTCTTTGTATTGCATGATGAAAAACTGTGAAAATTGTTATGTACATCAATTCGGATAAAAGGAGGCAAACCATCTCAATTTTGTCGTTTAGACCGAATGGTATCAACGTATTCAAACGTGTTATCCAAGATGTTTCTCTTTGCACTAACTGCTGTTGATTAGTGTCACTATGAGATGCCGCCAAAATTTTGTCCAAGATAGTGAACCTAACTTGTGGTACGATGTGTTTTTTCTACCCAGTGTGCAGCTAAACATGATTTTTTCTTGGCAGTTCTGATCATGCTTTTGTGTTCTGTGATACGTGTTTGGAGTTTTCTTGATGTTTTGCCCACGTACACAAGTCCACATTGGCACTTAATTCTGTAAACCACCATATCCATGTTACAATCCAATGTAAGATTCAATTTATTCTTTTGCCCCATGCGTTGGTGGGTGAATGTGTTACCTACAATTACATTGCCACAGTGACTACAGTTAAAGCATTTTCACATTCATTGGGATTGATCTCCGAATATTGATGTGGGTCTTCTTCTCAATAATTCTTTGAGATTTTTGGAGTGTGAGTATGCAACCATCGATTTTGAAGTGAACACTTCCTTAAAATCAGCTTCCTGTTCGATTATTTCCCATCTTCAACCCTGCTTTGTTTAATTGCCGGTGTTTCAGTGGAAAATTTTAGGACAAAAACTTCTCTTTTATCAGTGGGTTTTGTTGTTTTCCTTAATAGATCTGTGCGTTGCATGTATTGAACCTTCCTTTGTGCAGTTTTCAAGGTTTCAAGTGGATACCCCCGTTGTTGATATTGTTGTGATGTTGCTTGAATGGTTTCTTGACATTTATCTGAATCTGATGAGATTCTCTGGATCCTGATGAATTGCGAAAGTGGTAAGTGGTTTTTTAATGATGCTGGATTGAAATTTTGAAAAATGCATGGTATTGTCTCTATCTGTTGTTTTCCTGTGCACGCTTGTGTGCAAATGGCCTTCCTTCAGGTCCATTTGAATATCCCAAAAAATAATTCATTGTTGACTCATCTGGTGTGTCAGTTTTATGTGAGGATTCTGTTTCTTGAGAATTTCAATGAGATGTTCCAGTTTCTGTTGCAGACCCTTCCATAAAAGCAGATCGTTATCAATGTACCTCATATATATTAGAAAGTGATCTGGACACTCTTTCTGTTGTACAATATGTGAATCTTCAAACTTGGCATGAAAATATTTGCAAACGTGGGTGCCCCCGGAAAACCAATGGATATGCCTGTGCGTTGAAAAAAGAAAATGCTTTTCCAGGAAAAATAGCTGTGATATAAACTGAAATGTAATTTTAGAAAAAAAAATCCTCATATTTGCTTTTCAACAGCATCCATTCAACAGCCTCCAAACCCTCAGAGTGAGGAATGGACGTATATAGTGCCATCACATCAATGGTGCATAACCGGGTATTCTCGCCAATTGTTTCTTGAATGTTCATTATTTTGTTCAAACAGTCTGTGCTGTCTTGAATGTATGATGTCTATGATTGTACTAAGGTCTTCAAAATATGAACAAGATATCTGCCTCCTGGCTCATGTATAGAACCTCATCCTGCCACGATGGGCCTAGAACGGGGATCCTCCGGATCTTTATGTATCTTAGGAAACATGTATATGTTCGGTCATTGTGTGTAATCCAACATCAAGAACTTTTTGGTATTGTCATCAATCTATCCAGATTCCATTGCTTTCATTAAAATATTGTTCAACGTGTTCCTGAAAATAACAGTAGGGTCGATTCTAAAGGAATGTAAGTTAGTTCATCAAATACATGATCATATACCTTTTTCTCATAATATGTGCTATTCATGACCACCAAGGCCTCTACTTTATCTGCTAACTAAAATGTTATACTCTGATCTTCTGCAAGTTTCCGCATTGTTCTGATTTCTTTAACTGTAAGGTTTCTGCACCAGACGATGTGTATGTTGCAAATCCTTTTTTACTAAAAGTTCAAATATATCCAAAGATTTGTGAGATATAGGTGACATGAACACACTTTTGGGTTTGAATACTTTGGTCAGTTTTCTGCATCACTGTGTCAGTTGCTTCCATAGTGTGGTGTAATCGTAGTTTCCTCATGAACTTGAATAAGGATGCTTCCGTCTCCATGTTATTTGTCGAATATATCAGGACAAACGACATGCCTTTATTTAATACAGACAATTCCAGTGGCATGAGAGTTTTGTCTGAGATATTCATCACTAGGTTCTCTTGGGTGAACAAAAGGGAGACATTTTCTCTGATACACAAAGTAGCCCTGTCCCCAACAGTGCAGTGGTAGTGTCCACCTCCTCATCAGCAGCATCGCAGTGGCAAAAGACTAAGATTCAGGCACCAAGGGGTCCCAGGCATGAGAGTACCGAAACGAATAACCATGCGTTGAGCCTAACAACATCTGGCGTCATGATCTCCCCTGCATCATTGGCACCAGAAAAGAAAAAATCAAGGCTACCATTCTCAGCATGTTTAGGTCGGAGGGGCAGTACAAACCCAACCACCCAAAGGCAAGTTTGTACAATTCAAAGCTGGCTAAAATGTTAGCGCTGACCTCCTCCCTTTTTCTTTTGTGGAAGGGATGGGTTTTCTTGAATTTGTGACAGCTATCTGCCCAAAATAGGAGGTTCCCAGCCGGTCCTATTTCTCTAAAGTTGCTTTTCTAGCACTACATCATTATGTGCTGGAATTGCATGGACAAGTTTTACAGTAGAGTGCCGTTCAAACACTATCCACCTGACAACAGACATGTGGACCAGTTGCCAAGCCACGGATTACATGTCCATCACTGCACACTGGATCTCTTTTGTGGGGGTTAGAGAAAAGATATCTGCCACAGTTGTTGTTGACACTGCTGAGGTTTTTGATGCCACTCGGAAACTTGCAGCTGTAGCCATGTTTGCCATGGAGAAATCTCATACTGCTGCAAACATTTTGGTAGACTTTGCCAGCAAGGTCTTTGAATGGCATGGACCAAGAGGGCTTAACATTGGTTTTGTTGCCATGGACAATGACAGTAATATGGTTAAGGCCATGGCCGATGGTGGCTATTTCAGGATTCTATGTTGGGGCACTGCAGTAACATATTTGTTCAAGACTTTCTGAGAAAAGAAAACCAAGTCAGCAACTTACTGACCACTTGCAGAAGAAGCTGCAAACATTTCAGCCATTCTTTTAAAGCCCAGAAGCAGCTGAGGATTATTCAACATGAGCATAGAATGCTAGTTAAAGCACTCATTCAAGAGGTGCCAACACGTTGGAACTCAACTTATTGCATGCTTCAACGTGTATTTGAGCAGTAAAGACCAATCAATGAATATTTCAAAAGAGGGATGCTACTGTGAAAGGCATGATCATTGAGATGGACCAATGCGGCCTAGTTAAATGCCTGACAGAGATGCTACTTCCTTTTAAGCTCTTCACAAATGAAGTCAGCAAGGAAGACTGTACTATGGGCCAAGCTATCCCATTGTTGCACATGCTAGAGGAACAGCTGAAGGGGGTGTCTGAAATGTACGCAGGTGTGGAGGAAAAAAAGAAGCATATGAGTTGGTGGAGAGCTTAACCCTTCACTTATCTGAAGATACAAGGGTGCAATGAGGCATTGTGTCATGCAACCATTACCTTTGTGCCACAATCTGGATCCACAGTACAAACCAGTACTGAACACATGTTTTTTCTTTTTCAGAAGGGAATGTTTCCAACCACAAAACTTGGATAGCTGAGGAAGCCAGTTGCTTAGAAAAAGAACGGCTGGGAATTAGAGGCCCGCTACTCCAGGCCACAACAAGTACTGCAGAGCAGTTGGCATCAAGTTCAACTTCAGAGCCTGAGGGCAGTGCAGTTGGCTCACAGCAGCCAAAAACATGAACACCACCAAGAACATCATCAACAACCTACAAGAACAGGAGCATTAGCCCCACCAAAATCGGCACAGGAATGGTTTCTACAGCAAGGGTTTGTTAGGTCCAGTGCTGAGGCAAACTAAAAGAGGCTGAGCAAAGCGGAGCACCCCTGAGCATTGAGTGGATGGTCCAAGCCTATCTGGATGACCCAACATAGGTCTACATTGACCAGAACCCATTGCTGTATTGGTATGGGAAAAGGCGCAATGGCCAGTGCTCAGCGGGCTGGCGATACATTATCTGGCTTGCACTTGTCGCAAGTGTCTCTTCTGAGCGTGTTTTCATTGCTGCTGGTGCCATTCTGACAGTGAGAAAGACCAGTCTCTCACCCCAAAACGTGGAGAGGTTAACTGATCAAATTGAATCTGCACTTTATACCACCGGATTACACAATACCTGAAGTGGCACAGCAGGAAGATGATGAGGTCGACTTAGATCATCGAAGTAGTGTGTTAGATGCCCTACTTCTGGGTGATCCACCAGAGTTTGAGGACGAGCTCTACTTCCCTGACAACAATTAGGCTTTCAACTTGTTACTTTCTTTCTTGCTTTGACACCCCAAAAAAAGCCCCCCAAAAAGATACATCTAAGGAATATTATTTAAATTTTTTATTTGTGTGTGTCACTGTCTTCCTAGTTCAAATCACAACAAATCTGTCACCACTGTCTTACTCTTTTATTGCCGGATTGGAGTTGAAAATGTGTACATTCAGTGAAAAAGTAAGTCCACTCCTCCTAATCCTGCTCCAGTCCTGACTCACCCTAAATCCATTTCCCTCAACATTGGATGGAGAATAGTACAACAAATGTGAAATGTGTGCCTGCCTCGTCGAACCTGGCTATACTCTATCCTCCTTTCCGAGCTTAGATGGACTACCCCATAAGAATAGGTAAATGATGGTATGCATTGGACTTTGACTCTGAGTGATTGTATTTGTGTTGTTGTTGTGCATGATGTCTACTGGTATTTAATCTACACATAAAAAAGTGAGTCAAGTAAGTCAATGTTTCCCTTCTTGTTGTTCAATACCAACCTGTACTATTGCAGGCGATCCATTGCATTTTTTATTCTGGACTCTCTCGGTACACTACAGAATTGGACACCATGATGACCATACAATACTCGCAGTCAGTCAGTAGGATAGGAGATGATTGATGGAATAACTCGGGCGTGTCATGAAGTGTCCTTAAAGGTAAACAACAACAACGCCAGACCTACATGTTCGTGCAGTGGTGGATGCGAATGTAGTTGTATGACTGACAGCGGTGCATTGATATAGTTACTTTATTGGAAAATGCTATATTGCTGGGTGTGTGCGCTCAGTGCTGTCTGGCTCAAAAAAATTCTAAGCTAAGTGGAGGTTGGGTGCACGGGCCTGCTCCTGCTGTTGTTGTAGGTTAATGCTGGAAACAGAGTAGACATGATTTAGCCATGCCGCCTCTGAAAGTTTTCTTGTTGCACTCTTCCTAAATATATGCAGTTTAACTTTACTTTTCTCCTTGATTTTTCAATATCCCTTTTGTTTTTCCATCTGCACTTACAGGCTGGCCTTTATCCTGTGCTATAAAGCGAAAAACAACTCACACTTACCTTACCAATCCACATCCGCCAGGCAGGCACCCAAGATTGACATGGAAGGAAGGACCAAGAGGAATGCTGAGATGCACCTCCCAATTTGACCAAAACGTAGTTATAGTGTCATCATTTGATTCATTTTTTCTCTTCAATCATTATGACTGTGTGTGCTGTTGTTTATTATGTTTGCTTATATTTGACACCTACAGATATTTTTTAATTGTCTTTGCTAGCTTTAAAAGTACAACAGCAGAACATAAACTATATGTAACTTGGGTCTCTCTGGGGGCAGACAGGCAAGGCAATTGCTTAATAATAATAATTAATGATATACTGCTGCCCTGTACTACTAGTCTAGTACTACTCATCAAGTCATCATCATGCATGCATTTCCTTTTCCTCCCTTAACAAATATATAATGGTTGTCTGCCAAGAGTGTGTTTTGTCCATGATTAGTGATTGTCTTTGTCAAACCTTTCCCTTAAATACCCCTTCCCAACCATTCATCAAACCCTAACCTCTTCCGCCGGCTGTGTGATTTATATTGAGGTGTGACTAAATTAAATTTATAACCAATAATTGATCACACACTTGCTGGGGCGGATGTGGTGAAAGCAACACTAATTCAAGGCAGGGCAAGGATCTTCTTCTGCTTGCCCACCCATGCTCAGTATTCGCAAAACAATTCTTTTTCCAGAGGAACATAATCCATCATAATTAACCTCATCGCCGCTGGGCTAATTCCACCGCAGCGCGGTGGGGGGAGGGGGGCCACGCGCTATGCCGCGGTGCTGATGACGAGCTTGGCTCATCATGCAGCACGGTGGCGCTGGGCTGATGACGAGCTGAGCTCATCATGGCCCCGCCCGCTCAATGGAACCCCCAGCACAGAGGGGTAATTATCCCCGTGTGGGCGTTCCGCGGAGGTCATGACGAGCTCAGCTCGTCATCAGCACAGCGCCACCGTGCTGCATGACGAGCTGAGCTCGTCATCAGCACGCGAAGGGTTAATTGCCGGCATTGATTTATCATCCTTCGAGCACTAAAGTTTACGCTTGTCCACTTAATAGGTCGAGTCAACTTCAGTGCATGTACTAGGCTATACCCGCCACCATTATGTTTTATTTTACTTTAGCATTGCTTATCATCATGGTTTCTTGTTTGGCATTCTTTTTGTGTACTGTACTTTTACTCATTCCCGAGACTCCCTCAGGCGACTGACTGTCTCATTTTCTTTTTTTGCAAATGCTCTGTCAGTATCTACTACTACTACCACCACCACCACCATGGCATCTTGGGAAACCAAACCATCATCACCATGCAGCCATCGCTTTGCCTAAGTATAAATAAATATCAATCACAAGTAAGAAGTTTGGGGAGGGTTAATTAATAATATGGAAATTAATTTATTAATTCACACACCCACACCCTTCCGTTCCGAGTCCAGTTGCAGACTGCATAGACTAGGAGGAGACACTGACAGTACAAGTAGGACAAGTCACAAATGAGGGTACCGCATCGCTGTGTCAAAAACTGGCTGTGCCCCTGCCGCAGCAAAGGAAACTGTGTGAAGTAAAAGAGTAACTCACCACAAATTATTTACATCGTATGTAAACTTCGAATATAAATAATGTATTCCCCTAACAAAATAAACTAATGGATAAAACCCACAACACCTGACCCACCCCAACCAATGTCCAAATATAAAGAGTCCAATATCCAGGAACATAAATATAAACCCCACCTTTTCCCCAATACCCAATTCTCACCTACCCCAAAAAAATGTTTAAAGGGTCAAGGCGACTGAGTCCTAGTGGCGGGCTCATCGGTTACTATCCAGGACCTGTATCTGCTCCTCTAGGCGTGCCATCTGGAGGTACCTGTAGTGCTTGAATGCCTTACAGTTGCATCCACAGGGGTGGCAGCAGTGTTCAATGCAGTGCGGAGTGAGACTGCCAGACTATGGTGCTGTACCACTGTGGGGGCCTGGCTGGGTCCCGGGGCATTGGAGGAGACTACAGCTGCTGCCAGCTTCTCCTCCTCCTCCCCCAGAACCACCAGCCACCAATATTCTGTACAGATGGCCTCCGGCTTCCAGCGCCGGGCCATGGCTGATTACTCCTTCCTGTTTGGTTCTGCTTTTGGTTGGGAAGGAGTAGCTATATCAAGAAAGAAAAGAAAAGACAATATTATCCAATTCTCTTAGACGAACAGTAACACAAAATTATTTCTACACATAGTGGCACAGTAGCACTAGCAAGCACAGTACATAACATTTGTGCTATCCTCCCACTTTGTCGGCCTCTAACATTTGTGGGAGTTTCAGGCATTATTACTACTAGGCATTATGGAGTAGACAAGTCTTCTTCTTCTCTCTCTCTTGTTTAGCTAAATTAACCTTGTTGTAGGCATGCCAGCTCAGTCAGCTTGCACCCTTGACAGACATACGTGTGTTACATTACTGTCTGCAGTTGGGGCAGCTGCAGTCTACAACTACACAATTATCTTATTTTTCTATTATGGCCATACTCTGTTACATCAATGGCAACTGCTCAATATCACTTTCACCCTGACTACTACAACAAGGCAGATAATATCTGATCCAAATGATCATTGATTATATATGGGGCGATGTGAGGTACTATTGATTGATTGAGTAACCATCCAGCCGATAGGCCACCATTGGCAGGCTGACACAGTCAGACATGATATAGGTAGGAATGGGCCTTAGAGTAGGAAGAAGGCGCTTGTTAATGGGTGAGTATGGGTACATACTTACAGAATATATATTCTGTGCTTGAAAACTACTGTGAGTCAAGGGAGTATTTCGAAATACAACCTTAAATCAAAAACCTTGAAAAAAACAGTCCTTTTTGCTCAGCGATTTTCCCATTTATCATTGCATTGCTCTTCTAGCATTATGTTGTTTTAATTCTAATCTTATTCTCCTTGGCTTTGCTACTCTGGTATGGTATGGTTTATTTTTATCTTACCTTGTCTTCATCCAGTGACAGTCTCTACCTATGCTATGATGATTGAATACCATCCAGGCATCCATCCATTCAAAGTAAACATGGTTATCATTCGTCTTAGTCTCTCAACAAACCTTTTACCAACAACATACATTTGTAATTTTTTTTAAACCACCACCTATGCATCATTTCTGGCTTTCCTGTGAGTTTGACCCATGAACTCCCTCAGAGGATTCTTCCTATCACCCATACAGTTTCACCCACCCAGGCATGCGTTTTTTCTTTCACCTTCCACCCATCCTTCAAACACCCATGCATCCGATTCCTATCAGCCACCTATGCATCCCATGTATCCTTCCCTGCCAGTCATATTACATGTCACCCATCCTCCCTACTTCCATCCTTGTTTCTCTTTTTGTTAAACCCATCCATCAAGGTGGTCTGATTCTTAGTCTTCTTCATAAACCTTTCCCAGCTCAGTTGAAGTCAGATAGAAGAGGCCATTAGTTACTCAACTCCCACCGCTAATGCTATTGCAAATGTCAAGTAAAGGGTGTCTTCTTCAACCGTTGTTCACAATAACTTAGTCTCTCTCAACAGTACAGTGTACACCCTTGCAGTGAGTATGTATCTATTGTCAATAAATAAGGAATATAAGTATAACTTACCACTGCCTGCTGGTTCACCCACCCCTGCTGCAGCTGCCACATCTGCTCCCCTCCTGGCTGGTGTTGCCTACCCCGCCACTGGCCCCAGCACTGGTGGTCGGTACGCCTTGAAAAAACATTACACATTTTTTAGATGCCATATATGGCTCCCCCTATTCATTTTTTTTCACTAGCAAGATTGAAAATACAATACATACAGTCATACACCACATACATCACTCGTACAAATCGGGTACTAGAGTAGAGTAGACAGTGGTATATCCTATCCTACCAAAATAGTAAAATATCTGGTTGGGCATTTTGTTGGTGGCAATTGTCGAAAAGCCTCCCAAGATTAAGAAGAGGACAACCCAAAGGGCTAGACTCACTGGCTAGAGTTCTTGGTGAATCTAAGTTTTACAAATTTTAAAAAGTAAAGAGTGGCCAACAGGGCAAGCTACAGACAGACTAATAGTAGTACACAGTAAGAGGCAGTTAGATTGATGAAAAAAACTATAAAAAAATATAACTAAGTAGGGAGGTAATGCAGGGATAACAAGAATTTAGAAATAGATACATCGAAGAAGATTTGGTAAAAAATAGGATTAGGAAACGGAAATAATAGTTAAAAAAATAAGGTGCAGTAAAAGTTAGGGAAATATAATTATTAATATTAACAACAGGAGGACTTACTTGGGTAGAGGAGCAATGCTGGCCCTGGGAGGCATCTTCAGACCTGCCTCAGACCCCTTTGTCTTCTTGCCCCTGGATGCTGATCATGTAAGATATAAAAGAGACAAAAATTGATTGGTGAGAAACAAATAAAATAAAATAAAATATTTAAAAAAACAATTGTTCACTAAGTCTGCATTTGCATTTATTTTAGTCCTAAAAAATGCATAGATGGACGCATGCATATTGCATACACCAAATTGTTGGTTAGTTGCTGCTTATGAGCTGATCAGTTGCTATATTACTCACTCACTTACAAAAGGTTCTATTAAGGACTGGAGTCAGCAGCACGTGACAGAGGATGCGTCAAGCGGACCGCTAACAAATTACCAACTAATACTAAGTAACTAAACTACCTACTTACCACCACTATCTTAGTGACAAGACAAAGGAAAGGAGTCTCCCTAGCATTAGCTAACTTACGTTTTCTATACTCTCTTACATAATCAGCCCAAGCAAGCACAAAGTTGCCAACAAGTAAGATTAGTAGCGCCAAGCAACTGTCTAATGTCTAGAAGAGTAACAATCACATAATATAAGATTTTTAAACATAACTTACCTGCATGTAAGCAGCAGTATTCTTGCTATTTGGGAAAATATATATACTAGCAATAACACAGAACAGAACACACAATAGTACTATAATTAGTTGCTCACTAAGCCCCACACCTCCACACAAAGGAGGTCCAATAGGTCCTGCTCCAGGTCCAAGATGTCGGACCACCAGTGAGCCAGCTAGTTGTGGGTGCGCCAGACCTCAGAGCAGCAAAATACTGCTTGGCGCACCCTCGCCAGCGCGGTGGCGCTCCTGGGTACCGTAGCCAGAGCCAGGCCTGCCGCCTGCTGCCAAGGTTAAGGGAAGGTGGTGTTGTACAAAGAAAACAAGGGTGGCCACCTCCACCTTGGAGAACAGGGCCTTGGGCTGCACCCTTTCCCAGCACCGTCTTCCGCAAGGAAGGCAGCTCCTGGTTGCACTAGCCTTGGCTTTCCCTTCTTACTAGCCTTAGACATTGTTCTGGGGGTGCGGGGATGGAAAAGAAAATGTATAAGTGAAAAATATAGTCAGGAGAAGAAGTAGGAAAGTAAAAAAGTAAAAGCAAGTAATTGAAAAACAGCACAAAAAACAGTTAAAGTAGAAATAAAATGCAAAATATACACTTAGGGAGAGAGAAGGATAGATTATAAATAAAAAAGATCAGCAAAACAGTGTAAGAAACAATGAATTGAAAAGGCTGGAGAGGGATGAAAAACAGGCTCAAGAACCATGCAAAGAGTAGAAAAACAAGATGGCTGCTCCAATTGGTGACCGTGTGGTGAAGTTCATGCGATATTTCCCCCGAACAAGCAATATGCATTGCCGAACGTCAGAAACATCTTCGCCAGAATGCGGAACAAGCAACCCTGCATGTTTGCCGAAGTCCGTGTAGCATTGCAGAGTTTTTTTTACCGCTTCTTGGAGTTTCATATAGCATGGCTTTGCGAACTCCGCCCGGGCTTACTTTAAACATGTAGTGTGATAAATCCACAAAGGCAAAAGAAATAATCTAAAAGGTTTTTTTATATTTATTATAGTCAAAAAGTTAAAAACATAAGTGCATAAAAAACATTTCATTACAGTATTGTTAGAAAATACAGTCGACACACACCAGATGCTGAACACACAAACAGCCAGAGGCACACAGAATGGTGAAGTAAGAAAATGCCCACTTTCTAAAAGTTGCATTTTCAAACACAGAATTTAAAAACTACCTTTACCAAAAGGTGTGTTAATAAATTCTGAGTTCAGAGAGTCCAAACTTAATTTTCCTATCCTGTCCCTATTGCAAGTTACACAGGTACAAATGTTACAGTGCAGCTCCAATGATAAGCCTATTGGACAGACAGCTGTCCAACCATGAAATACGAATTACACAGTATTTCACTATCGGGACATGTCACACACACTAGTACATGTCTTCCCATTCACACACACTGTACCCTGCCCATGGGGGTACCTTGGGCCTACCTTAGGGGTGCCTTACATGTAAGGAAAGGGAAGGTTTGTGCCTGGCAATTGAGTGCACTTGCCAGGACAACATGGCAGTTTACAACTGCGCATGCAGACACTACAGTGGTAGGTCTGAGAAAAATTTACAGGGCTACTCATGTGAGTGGCACAACAGGTGCTGCTAGCTCACTAGTGATTCGAAAAAAGGGGTGGTGATGAACAGAGTGTCTGAATTAAGCAGACCACTCTTACCCAGTCTAAAGATCAGGGCTTGATCCATCACCGTTTTTTAGCTCACTGCACCATCCCAGCTCAGAACCTGGCTACATGCAAATTAGTCTGTTCCTGTCCCAGTGCATGATGGGAACAGGGCAAACCAAACTACCAAGCCAATTCTTACACTGGGAAGGAAACAAGCTTCCGGGGACCGGTTTCTGGCATTTCAGCCGTCGTCGGCCCGGCTTGCTTGAATCCTGATGGTGCAATGAGCAAGGGACTCACATCTGAGTATACCCTTCCACGCTTATGGTGGACAAAATGATTCAAAAAAGGGGGTGGTGATGAACAGAGTGTCTGAATTAAGCAGACCACTCCTACCCAGTCTAAAGATCAGGGCTTGATCCATCACCGTTTTTTAGCTCACTGCACCATCCAAGCTCAGAACCTGGCTACATGCAAATTAGTCTGTTCCTGTCCCAGTGCATGATGGGAACAGGGCAAACCAACCTACCAAGCCAATTCTTATACTGTGAAAGAAACAAGCTTCCGGGGACCGGTTTCTGGCATTTCAGCCGTCGTCGGCCCGGCTTGCTTGAATCCTGATGGTGCAATGAGCAAGGGACTCACATCTGAGTATACCCTTCCACGCTTATGGTGGACAAAATGATTCAAAAAAGGGGGTGGTGATGAACAGAGTGTCTGAATTAAGCAGACCACTCTTACCCAGTCTAAAGATCAGGGCTTGATCCATCACCGTTTTTTAGCTCACTGCACCATCCCAGCTCAGAACCTGGCTACATGCAAATTAGTCTGTTCCTGTCCCAGTGCATGATGGGAACAGGGCAAACCAAACTACCAAGCCAATTCTTATACTGGGAAGGAAACAAGCTTCCGGGGACCGGTTTCTGGCATTTCAGCCGTCGTCGGCCCGGCTTGCTTGAATCCTGATGGTGCAATGAGCAAGGGACTCACATCTGAGTATACCCTTCCACGCTTATGGTGGACAAAATGATTCAAAAAAGGGGGTGGTGATGAACAGAGTGTCTGAATTAAGCAGACCACTCTTACCCAGTCTAAAGATCAGGGCTTGATCCATCACCGTTTTTTAGCTCACTGCACCATCCCAGCTCAGAACCTGGCTACATGCAAATCAGTCTGTTCCTGTCCCAGTGCATGATGGGAACAGGGCAAACCAAACTACCAAGCCAATTCTTATACTGGGAAGGAAACAAGCTTCCGGGGACCGGTTTCTGGCATTTCAGCCGTCGTCGGCCCGGCTTGCTTGAATCCTGATGGTGCAATGAGCAAGGGACTCACATCTGAGTATACCCTTCCATGCTTATGGTGGACAACATGATTAAAAAAAGGGGGTGGTGATGAATAGAGTGTCTGAATTAATCAGACCACTCTTACCCAGTCTAAAGATCAGGGCTTGATCCATCACCGATTTTTAGCTCACTGCACCATCCCAGCTCAGAACCTGGCTACATGCAAATTAGTCTGTTCCTGTCCCAGTGCATGATGGGAACAGGGCAAACCAAACTACCAAGCCAATTCTTATACTGGGAAGGAAACAAGCTTCCGGGGACCGGTTTCTGGCATTTCAGCCGTCGTCGGCCCAGCTTGCTTGAATCCTGATGGTGCAATGAGCAAGAGACTCACATCTGAGTATACCCTTCCACGCTTATGGTGGACAAAATGACCACCCACTTTTCAGAATCGTTTTTGGCCACTATAGGTGTGGCAGGGTACACTGGGATGGTGCAGTGAGATAAATAACGGTGATGGATCAAGCCCTGATCTTTGGACTGGGTAAGAGTGGTCTGCTTAATTCAGACACTCTGTTCATCACCACCCCCTTTTCAGAATCGTTTTTGGCCACTATAGGTGTGGCAGGGTAAACTCAGACATGAGTCCCTTTCTCACTGCACCATCAGGATTCAAGCAAGCCGGGCCGAAGAAGGCTGAAATGCCAGAAACCGGTCCCCGGTAGCTTGTCTCCTTTCTGGTGAAGAATTGGCTTGGTAGTTTAGTCTGCCCTGTTCCCATGATGCACTGGGCCAGGGACAGACTGATTTGCATATAGCCAGGTTCTGAGCTGGGATGGTGCAGTGAGATAAATAACGGTGATGGATCAAGCCCTGATCTTTGGACTGGGTAAGAGTGGTCTGCTTAATTCAGACACTCTGTTCATCACCACCCCCTTTTCAGAATCGTTTTTGGCCACTATAGGTGTGGCAGGGTATACTCAGACATGAGTCCCTTTCTCACTGCACCATCAGGATTCAAGCAAGCCGGGCCGAAGAAGGCTGAAATGTCAGAAACCGGTCCCCGGTAGCTTGTCTCCTTTCTGGTGAAGAATTGGCTTGGTAGTTTAGTCTGCCCTGTTCCCATGATGCACTGGGCCAGGGACAGACTGATTTGCATATAGCCCGGTTCTGAGCTGGGATGGTGCAGTGAGATAAATAACGGTGATGGATCAAGCCCTGATCTTTGGACTGGGTAAGAGTGGTCTGCTTAATTCAGACACTCTGTTCATCACCACCCCCTTTTCATAATCGTTTTTGGCCACTATAGGTGTGGCAGGGTATACTCAGACATGAGTCCCTTTGGTGCACAGACAAAATATCGACTCCAAAATATCGAATGGACAAAATATCGAGTTAAAAATATCAATAATAATAAAATATCGATAACAAAAATATCGTTGGTCAAAATATCGATTAAAATAATGATAAAAAAAATCGAGTACAAAAATATTGACAAAATATATATAAATAGTCAAAGTAAAAAATGTCAATAATATGTAGAAAAAAGGTTAAAAAAAGATTTATTTTTTTATTAATAGTAATATAAATTGTAGTTAATGTTTAGGAGCGGGATGTTGGGTTAATAGGGGATAAGGGTGGGGAGTAATTTAATAATAATTAATTAATTAATATATGTTTGTAAATATTTGTAATTAATAATTAATTGGTAATTAATTAATATTAATTAGTTAATTAATTAATATAATTTTGTACATAATGTTAATTAGTAATTAATTGGTAATTAAATAATATTAATTAGTTAATTACATTAATTAGAGTAATTTATTTATATATATAATTTTTAGTTATTGTTAATTAATTATTTAGGAAAAAATAATATTAATTATTAAATTAAATTAATTACAGCTAATGTGCTAATATATTTACTTTATTGTTATTGTTAATTAATAATTAATTGGTAATTAAATAATATTAATTAATTTTGGGTAAAGGAGTAATTTTAGGGTTCAGGGTCAGTTTTGAGTTTTTGGGTAAACTGGTATTTTTAGGGTTCTGGGTCAGTTTTCAGTTTTTGGGTAAAGGGTATTTTTAGGGTTCAGGGTCAGTTTTCAGTTTTTGGGTAAAGGGGTATTTTTAGGGTTCAGGGTCAGTTTTCAGTTTTTGGGTAAAGGGGTATTTTTTGGGTTCAGGGTCAGTTTTAAGTTTTTGGGTAAAGGGGTATTTTTAGGGTTCAGGGTCAGTTTTCAGTTTTTGGGTAAAGGGGTATTTTTAGGGTTCAGGGTCAGTTTTAAGTTTTTGGGTAAAGGGGTATTTTTAAGGGTTCAGGGTCAGTGTTCAGTTTTTGGGTAAAGGGGTATTTTTAGGGTTCAGGGTCAGTTTTGGGTTTTTGGGTAAAGGGGTATTTTTAGGGTTCAGGGTCAGTTTTCCCTACTGTTGCACCCACTGGAGTGGGAATAGTAATTTTAACCCCTACGCTATCCAACGCTTTCCCTACGCTTGCACTCTTTGGAGTGGGAATAGTATTTTTTACACTTCTGGTATCGTACGGTAATATAATAGTATCTTATTTAATTATAGTTAGTTACTATATATTTATGTTTTAACAAATAAGATTGTAAATACTTTTTTTTATTATTTTCATTTATTATTTAATTATTATAAGTTAATGTAAGTATTTTTAAGTATATTTTAGTAATTAAATTTTAATATTAATTTAATTTAACACTGTTTTTAATAAAGGCGATATTTTTTACAACTATATTATTGTAAACGATATTTTGTACTCGATATTTTTGTACTTACCTGTTTGTAAATACAAACTCGATATTTTGACTGTCGATATTTTGTCCACGATATTTTTGCAAGTCGATATTTTGTCCCTCGATATTATTTCAATGATCCAGTCCCTTTCTCACTGCACCATCAGGATTCAAGCAAGCCGGGCCGAAGAAGGCTGAAATGCCAGAAACCGGTCCCCGGTAGCTTGTCTCAGAACCTGGCTACATGCAAATTAGTCTGTTCCTGTCCCAGTGCATGATGGGAACAGGGCAAACCAAACTACCAAGCCAATTCTTATACTGGGAAGGAAACAAGCTTCCGGGGACCGGTTTCTGGCATTTCAGCCGTCGTCGGCCCAGCTTGCTTGAATCCTGATGGTGCAATGAGCAAGGGGCTCACATCTGAGTATACCCTTCCACGCTTATGGTGGACAAAATGACCACCCACTTTTCAGAATCGTTTTTGGCCACTATAGGTGTGGCAGGGTACACTGGGATGGTGCAGTGAGATAAATAACGGTGATGGATCAAGCCCTGATCTTTGGACTGGGTAAGAGTGGTCTGCTTAATTCAGACACTCTGTTCATCACCACCCCCTTTTCAGAATCGTTTTTGCCCACTATAGGTGTGGCAGAGTATACTCAGACATGAGTCCCTTTCTCACTGCACCATCAGGATTCAAGAAAGCCGGGCCGAAGAAGGCTGAAATGCCAGAAACCGGTCCCCGGTAGCTTGTCTCCTTTCTGGTGAAGAATTGGCTTGGTAGTTTAGTCTGCCCTGTTCCCATGATGCACTGGGCCAGGGACAGACTGATTTGCATATAGCCAGGTTCTGAGCTGGGATGGTGCAGTGAGATAAATAACGGTGATGGATCAAGCCCTGATCTTTGGACTGGGCAAGAGTGGTCTGCTTAATTCAGACACTCTGTTCATCACCACCCCCTTTTCAGAATCGCTAGCTCACTAGCAACATTTGATTTACAGGCCCTGGCAAACACTGTGCACTTTACTAGGGACTTACTAGTAAATCAAATATGCCAATCATGGATAACCAATCATTGTCAGAACTTATATGGAGAGCATATGCACTTTAGCACTGGTCAGCAGTGGTAAAGTGCCCAGAATCCTATAGCCAATGAAAACAAGCTCAGAAAAATAGGAGGCAAAAGACAAAATGTTTGGGAATAAACCTGTCAAAAGGGCCAGGTTTAACACATTCACTTTTACCGGCACCCAAACTAATGTGTTTAGGACCCTTGAAAGCACATCCCAAAGTGAGATACAGCTGAAAGATGAAACAATTGAAAACAGACCTTTTTTACCTTTCTGAAGTAAGTCGTGGGGGGTGCTGTTATCTCTTTTTGTCAATCAAAAATCTGAAATTTTTGTTTCACATGTAATGCCTCCAAATTTTGTTTATTTAATTTCTAGTGGTGAAGAAACACTGTTAAGGTACTCAGAGTGAGCAAATTGGCCATTTTCATTCACCTTTACCCGGATCCCAAAACATGTGTTTAGGGCCCTTGGGAGCACGAAAATCACTTTAAACATTCTCATTTTAGCTCCAAAAGTGATGATCCACATCCAAATGTGAGATATAGCTGAAGATGAAACATTTGAAAACTTACCTTTTTTGACCTTTCTGAAGTATGTTGTAGGGGAGTTGTTATGGTTGTTATCTCTTTTTGTCAAAAATCAGGCAATTTTGTTTCACATGCAATGCCTCTAAATTATGTTTAATTCATTTCTATTGGGGAAGAAACACTGTTAGTGTACTCAGAGTGAGCACACTGGCTGTTTTCATTCACTTTTACCCGGACACCAAACCATGGGGCAAATTTACAAGCCCTTTGCGACAATTTTACAACTCTGTTGCTTCACTTTTTTGACCCAGCGGCGTCGTAAACAGTGCGCCACGTTGCAACACATTTACAATGTGACGCATCTAGGGAGAGGCGTCATGTTATAAAGCTCAGCATCACATTATACCTGCATCAGGTATAATGTGTGCAGGGTGGGCGTTGCGATGCAAGAAAGCCTTGCAAAAGTGATGCAGTGAAATCTACAAGATTTCACTGCGTCACTTCTACGACGCCACTGCATCAAAACCTTACGCCTACTTGAAGCAGGCATAAGCAGTGATGCTGCACAGTAGGATTAGGCATTCGTGAGCATTGCTGGAGTTGTGTCATGCTCGTGACACGTCTCCATCAATGCGTTACTTTTACAGCAACAGATGCTTGACGCATCTATCAGTCCTTGCGCCATGGTGCGCCGCATTGTAAATGCGATGCATCCATGGTGGCGTAAGGATATTTTGTGTGATGCAATTAAACTGAAGCATCTCTGCTGAAATGCAGAGATGCGTCAGTTCTTGTAAATCTGCCTCCATGTGCTTAGGGCCCTTGGAAGCATGAAAATCCCTTTAAACATGCTTATTTTAGCTCCAAAAGTGAAGATTCACATCCAAATGTTAGATATAGCTGAAAGATGAAACAATTAATAAAGGACCATTTTTGACCTTTCTGAAGTATTTAGGGGCATACTATCAAGCGGCAGCGAAAATTATCGCTGCCCGCTCTTAGCATGAGATTTTTTATCACAGGTTATCGGTGGAAATTATCGCCATGCTAGCGCTGTATCAACAACGCCTAGCACAATGGCGATAATTATTCCAGTGATAGCGGTGTTTTCCATGAAGCATTGCTGGTTTTCCAGCGATGGTCCATGGAAAACGGCGATATCCTTGATGATAGGGCCTGTGGTCTTAGCCACACAATCCACCCCCCATGTTAGGTATGCATTAGTCAGGCACTTAACAGACGTTAAATTCCTGCGTTAAGGCATACTTAACGCGATTTCAAATATCGCTACCCTTCGTTGATAATATCACGAAGCTGGGTTTGCAATCTTTTCCCATGGAGTTTTGTCAGGCATGCCTCCTTCGCATCACATTAATGATGCGATGCGAGGGGTGCTGACAATGGGCGCTAAGGCAAGGAAACACGCGCCAGCGTGTCCTTGTTAATAAAGCGATAATATCATCGCCGCTTTTCACCTGAAAACGGATGCTAAAGCGGCGATAATGTTATGGATGCCCCTTAATAATATGCCCCTTCGTAAGGGGGGAGTTATCTCTTTTCGCCAATAAATAGAACGCTTTCGTTTGAACATGAAATACCTCTAAATGTTGTTTCATTCACTTCTCGGGGTGCAGAAACACTCAAAGTGCTCAGAGTGAGCAAATTGGCCATTTTCTTTCACTTTTACCCTCACCCCAAATCACTTGTTTAGGACCCTTGAAGAACAAAAAGCACTTTAAACATGCTAATTTTAGCTCCAAAAGTGATGATCCACATCCAAATGTGAGATATAGCTGAAATATGAAACATTTGAAAACAGATGACTTATTACCTTTCTAAAGAATGTCGTAAGAGGGTGTTATCTCTTTTCACCAAAAATCAGACATTTTAGCTTTAACATGAAATTCCTCCAAATTGTGTTTAATTCCATTCTTGGAGTGAAGAAACACTGTTAAATTCCTCATAGCGAGCACGTTGGCCATTTTCATTCCCTTTTACCCACACCACAAATTATGTGTTTTGTTCTCTTGGAAGTACAAAAATGACTTTAAACATGCTCATTTAATCTCCAAAAGTGATGATCCACATCCAAATGTGAGATATAGTTGAATTGTAGAAACAATTGAAAACAGACCATTTTTGACCATTCTGAAGTATGTCGTAAGGGTGGGTGTTATCTCTTTTCACCCATTTCAGGCAGGAAAATGACACTTAAAACACTTATTTTAGTTCCAAAAGTGATAATTCACATGCAATAGTTATTTACAGTCAAACAATTAAACATTAAAAAATCTACACTACTGACCATCTGGAGAAAATAAGACAGGTCATTGGGTCATAGGGGCATATTATCAAAAACAGGCTATAAAATATTGCCGCTTTATCGTTAGGAAACTGCCGATAAAGCGGCTATAATGGGCTTGATAATATGCCCTTGTGAATTCCCATAGCAGCCCAGGTTAACACAAGAACCTGGGCTGCTATGGGAATTCATAAGGACATATTATCAAGCCCATTATCGCCGCTTTAGCCTCAAATTCCTGCCGATAAAGCGGCGAGAATTTGATCTCCTGTTCTTGATAATATGGCCCATAGTTTTATATCAGAAAATAGATTTATTTGGACTGTACAAAAAATGATTCAAAATGTCAATTGGATTGTGCCTCATGTTGAATAACCACTTTTGAATGCCTCACAGTGACCAATTTCGGCCAGGAAAATGTTTCTAATCACACTTATTTTAGTTCCTAAAGTAATAAATCACTCGCAACAGTCTAGATTTCAAGATTTCGTTTTATTCGGTTAAAAATTTTAAAACCATCAAAGCATACACAATAAATTCCTTTTCACAGTTAATCACGTCGCTATGTCCTAATTACACGACAAAGTATATTACAATATAAATAGGTGAATACATATATACAATAAAAAAGTTTGTCACCTAACGGAGAGTTAATAATTTTTAAAATTCAAGAATCCAAAAATGTATCACATACAATTATATAAAAACTATCTAATAAACTACATGCAAGAAATGCAAAGGGGGGAAATTATGGTAGCAGCATTTTCTTGCGACATCTCACAGCCCCTGTGATGTAGCTAGCCACCCCAAAACATATCACAACAGATCCTAACATTTTAAAATAAACCAGGGCTGGTCTGGCCTGTTCAAAATTACACCCTCTTAATAGTGGGAGAATAAATTTATTTCGCTGCAATGCATAAAATTTACAGAAAAAGATCATATGAAGGGCATTTTGTTCCGATTTATTGTCACACGGACATGGCCCCAACATCCCACTTTTAGCAAGTCCCCTGGGGAAAGATAACAGCCAAGGCAGCATACCGTGTTTAAACCTTAGCAGAACAAACAGGTGGAATGGCTTATTTATATATGTCAAGTACAGCTGGATCTCTCTCCCAGTGCTTAACATAACAAATTTTTTAACCAAAGGTTTAGCCAATTCCTCCTCTTCCCTCTGTACCTTCAACCTGTTTAAATACTGGGATTTTACTGCCTTAATCATGATTTTACTTAGGGCCCTAGGGTTTGTGAACAAGTCAGGGCTACCCATTAAGTCTGCTTGCATTTTAATATATCGGATCCATGGTATCACCAAGGCCTTGTCTAGGGACAGACAATCCTGGATAATTAGTTGGTTTAAGTTTGGCGCTTGCTGTGCCCAGATTCTTAGCCACCCTAGTAACGGCGCTACAGTAATCTGGTCAGAGATATAACCAGCCCCCAAGTCTTCATGCACATTAAAAGATGCTACGGATTGAGGGAGCGATAGAACTTTCCTAAAGAAGACATTTTCTGCCATCTGTATCTCACTTGAGTTAGTATAGCCCCACACCTCGCTCCCATACAACACCATGGGCAAACACTTAGGGCCCCATTGGGATGGCGAGTGGATTGCCCCCGCCAGGCTGGCGGTAGCCACCGCCAGCCTGGCGGGGGAAATCCGCCCGCCATCCTTCCCTGTATTCCCCCCCGCCATATTAGAATGGCGGGGGGGACTACGGCGGAGCAAAACACCGCCCGCCACTTTTCCGCCCCGGTCGCCTTGCGGCCGGGGTGGAAAACGAGTAACATGCAGGCGGTGTCTGTCAGACACCGCCCGCATCATTACAATGGGCATTTTACAATACCTTTCTGTGGCAGCATTGCCGCCACGGAAAGGCATGCGGTGTTCACTCTGGGGGCCCCCTGTGGGCCCCCAGAGTGAAGGTCAAAGGGGGGTGGCACACGGGGGGTACCTGTGGTACCCCCCTGCATTTACATAATCAAAGCGGTAGGCACCGCGCGGTGCCTGCCGCTTTGATTATGTAAATGCTGCACAGCATTTTTAGTATTGTGGCGGGCGGAGCACAGAGCTCCGCCCGCCACAATACTAAAAATACAGGATGTGCCCGCCACAGTGGCGGGCACATCCTAATGCTGCGTGGGGGTAAGCATGGGCGGAAAATCCGTTTCGCTCGCGGATTTTGCGGATTTTCGGTAAATTCGCAATCCGCGAGATTCGCGAATCTCCCGCAAAATCCGCAAATCCGCGAGCAGCGGATTTTATGGCTTGCTCGCACTGTTCGCGTGAGTTCGCGGCTTCCCAGTACAACTTCGCGCCCCGCGAATAAGCGCAAAATTGCAGAAATACGATCTTAGCAAAACTGAAACTGCTTACCAGGTTCAAAAGTTCAGGCTCATCATTAGTAGCCATTTCCTGTAGTGCTTCCTGAGGGGCCCCTCCAGAGTTCAGTTGCCAGTTGCAACTATTATGTGACCCTGCTCTGAACCTCAGAATAGTTACACATATGCCACAAAGGTCCTGAATTACAGCTAAGGGAGACAAGCAGGAGCCAGGCTGGAAGTTCAAATCCATTAATCAGCCCCTAATTCATTATTGTCAGTTGGGGCAGGGCAGGTGTTGTAACTAATTTTGCAACAATGAAAGCACTTAGCAAGTGCAAAAGATCACTAATCAGGAAGCACTAAGGAAGCAGGTGCCAGCTAAAAAAATATTCTGTGACACATTAATCAGCCCCAAATTAATTCAGGTCACTTGAGGCAGGGAAGGTGTGCTTGCTTTGCCACAATAATGTACACTGACTGGACAACCAGAGGGTGCTGTGATGAAACAGAGGGTGGCATGGGTGGGCCAGAGGGTGGCATGAGTAGTCAGAGAGTGGCAGTGGTGACAGAGAGTGGCAGTGATGAAGAAGAGTGTCCCAAACAGGCTGGACACGTAGAAATAACAAGTTCCCAAAACTTGCGACCCGACAGGTAAGTTCGCGTTTGCGAAATTGTACAAAACCCTCGCGAACTGGCAGAAACCCGCGCGAACACACAAAAAAAATTCCGCAAATTTGCGAGAATTCGCGGATTTTGCGAATTGCGAGTTCGTAAATCCGCAAAATTCGCGAACGCGAGATTTGCAAAATTCGCCCATGCTTACGTGGGGGACCCCCGCCCTTAGGGCGGGCGGTCCCGATGCCCGATAGGATGGCGGGCGGGCTTCCTAATGGGGCCCTTAGTGTTATACATTTTCATACTGGCCAGTAATGGTTTACAGCCTAAACGTTTAGCAAAGCCCAACAGAGCCCCTGTCGCCCTCGCTAATGTGGTTTTTTTCAGTGTACGCTGCGTGGCCCATGATCTTCTGTCATCAAAAACTATACCCAGGTATGGGAAGGTGGGTACTTTACTGAGCTCCAGCCCCTTGCAGACAAACGAAGCCCCTTTCGCCCGTCTGCTGCCTAGCGACATAGCGTGTGATTTTTCAAATTCTTTTTTAAATCCAAGGAGTCCATAAAATTAATAAAGCAGTCTAACAGGGATTGTAAACCTCGTGCAGTCCTGGCTACTAGTACAGCATCATCTGCATATAGTATGCAGGTATCGTTTTTTGACCAACTCTGGGGGTGTCCTTACATGATAAAATCAAGGCTTCACCCAACTTATTTATATAGAGTGTAAATAACAGGGGAGCGAGGATACACCCTTGCCTTACCCCTCGCTTTACCGGCCAAGCGTCTGTCAGGCTCCCGTCCTCATTGTAGCGAACTGCTGCGCTGGTATCTTTATGCATATCGGCTAGGAAGGATATCAGTACAGGGTCTAGTCCTATATCAGACAGGGCACTCCAGAGTTTCTGGTGATTTACAAGGTCGAAAGCAGTGTACAAATCCATAAAAGCTAGATGTATATCCCCCTGCTTTGCGACCGTGTACTTACCTATAAGAAGATGTAAGTTGAGGCACTGCCCAGCAGTACCTCTTCCCTTTCTAAACCCGTACTGTAAGTCTGAAATGACTGCATTAACTTCTAACCAGTCTGTCAGCCGATCCAAGACTACTTTCCCCATTATTTTGGCAGCGGAGTCCAAAAGAGAGATTGGCCGATAACACGCCGTATCCTCTCTTGAGCCCTTTTTAAATATTGGGACAATGACTGCTTTATCCCAGGACGCTGGGGGACCCACTATGGTAGCTGCATTAAAAACGGATGTTAAAACTTTTGCCCATAGATGCGAGTCTGCTCTGTAGAGGTCTGCCTGGACCCCGTCCAGGCCGGGTGCTTTCCCATGTGCAGTGGACTCAATGGCCTTAAGCACTTCTTCTTCTGAGAAAACTATCTTCCCTAACTGGGTGAGATCACATTGATACACGGAAGATAAATTGTTTGTTCCAGCATAGAGACCGCCATAATGCTCCACCCACTCGTCTGGAGGGATAAGGCAGTCCTGATTTAGGTTTTCAGTCTCATTGAAAAAAGGGCTATTAATTACTTTCCAAAATTGAGTGCTACTTTTCAGTACACTCACTTTGGTCAGTTCCTCCCATCTCATGTCTTTCAACTCCAATTTTCTTCCTTTAATTGCCTTTTTATAGGCCCTTCTTGCTTCCGCAACCTTCTGTGCGTCCTTGCCAGGCTCTTTAAGCACCTCTAAGAGTACCGCGTGGGAGTCGCTACAGGCTTGGTTAAACCGATTTTTCAGTTTCTTGGGCCTTGTTTTACTTTTCCTAGTCAGATTAACTGCTACCTGTGCTTTAATACGATTAAAAGCGAACAAGATCTCCATAGGATCTGAATTACCTCCTAAGCAGGTGGTCAGATCCACAGTATTACTGCTATACAGGTTTTCCAGAAAGTCACTAGGAGTGACCGCCTACCACCATAACCTGCGGCCTTGACATTTAGAGGCTATATTAGAGTTTGAAATGATAGATGACACAGATTCAGTATTGAGTGCCTTGATATTGATAGTCAACGTGAGTGGGTTGTGATCACTATAGCCTCTCTGTGTGACACTAAAAGGATCTAGTGAATCCCTCAACAAACATGACACAAAAATATAATCAATTGTAGACTCTTTACCTTGGCCATTAAAAGTTGGAACGGGGTGCTGACTTTCTCCCAGCGCTGGAGCAAACAAATAATAAAAAACAGTCATTTACGGTCAAAAGATTAAACATTATAAAATAACCATTACTGACCATCTGGAGAAAATTTAACAGGTCCGGGGTCATAGTTTTTAATCAGAATATAGATTTTTTGGACTGTACAAAAAACGATTCAAAAAGTCAATTTGATCATGCCTCGTGTTGAATAACCTAATTTTAAAACCTCACAGTGACCACAATTGCCATTTTTACAGACTTTTTCTCTTCTTCAGAAGCTTCTATTTACACCCATTTCAGGTACAAAAATTACACTTAAAACACTTATTTTAGTTCCAAAAGTGATAATTCACATCCAATAGTCATTTACAGTCAAAAGATTATACCTTAAAAAATCACCATTACTGACCATATGGAGAAAATTCAACAGGTCATTGTTTTATATCAGAAAATAGATTTTTGGGACTGGCCAAAAAATGATTCAAAATGTTAATTGAATCATACCTCATGTTGAGTAACCACTTTGTAAAGCCTCACAGTGACAGAAAATGCAATTTTTACAAATGTTTCCTCCTACTGAAAAGCTTCTATTTTGCCCTATGTTGGGAAGGAATGTGACTTTAAACACAATTCTTTTACTTAAACAAAGTTATCATTCACATGCAATAATCATTTACAGTCAAAAGATTAAACATTAAAAAATCCCCATAACTGACCAAGTGGAAAAAGTTTGACAAGTTCGGGATCATTGTTTGTCATCCGTAAATGGATGTTTCGGACTGTAGAAAAAATTATTCAAAATGTCAATTGGATCGTGCCTCGTGTCAAATACCCTCTTTTTAAAGCCTCACATTGACTGAATTTGCCATTTTTACAGATGTTTCCTCCTACAAAGAAGTTTCTATTTTGATCGATTTTGGACAGTGAAATTACCATAAACACAATTATTTTAGTTGAAAAGTGACAATTCACATCCAACAATCATTTACAGTCAAAAGATTAAACATTCAAAAAACACCATTACTGACCATCTGGAGAAACAGGTCCAGGGTCATCGTTTTTCATCAGACTGTACAAAAAATGATTCAAAATGTCAATTGGATCGTGTCTCATGTTAAATAACCACTTTTTAAAGCCTCACAGTGACCAAGATTGCCATTTTTACAGATGTTTCCTCCTACTCAGAAGCTTCTATTTTGACAGATTTCATACGGGAATATGACTCTGAACACACTTATTTTAGTTCTAGAAGTGATAATTCACATGCAATAGTCATTTACAGACAAAATATTAAACATTTAACTCCATGGCTGCTAGGCGTTTTCCCCTCCTGTGCTGGGAATTGCTGTTTTACTTTATTTCATGACGAGCTGGGCTCGTCATCAGTGTACGAGGAGGCTACACCATGACGAGCCCAGCTCGTCATGAGTGTCGAAGGGGTTATAAATCACCATTTCTGACCAGGTCCGGGGTCATTGTTTTACTTTTGAAAATGTATGTCTGGGACTGTAAAAAAATTGATTCAAAATGTCAATTGGATTGTGCCTCATCTTGAATAACCTTTTTTTAAAGTCTCACAATGACCAAAATTGCCACTTTTACAGATGTTTCCTCCTACTCAGAAGCTTCTATTTTGACAGATTTCATACAGGAAAATGACTCTAAACACACTTATTTTAGTTCTAAAAGTGATAATTCACATTCAATAGTCATTTACAGACAAAAGATTAAACATTAAATAACTCACCATACCTGACCATCTTGAGAAAGTTCGACAGTTCCGGGTCATAGTTTTTCATCAGACAATAGATTTTTGGGGATTGTATAAAAAATGATTTAAAATGTCAATTGGATTGTGCCTCGTATTGAATAACCACTTTTTAAAGCCTCAGAGTAACCAAAATTGCCATTTTTACAGACTTTCCCTCCTACTCAGAAGCTTTTATTTTGACCAATTTCAGGGAGGAAAATTACTCTAAACACTCTTAGTTTAGATCCAAAAATGATAATTCACATGTAATAGTCATTTACAGTCAAAAGATTCAACATAAAAAAAAAAGTTATTGACCGTCTGGAGGAAGTTCAAATGGTACAGGTCATCGTTTTTCATCAGAAATTTGATTTTTTTGACTATACAACAAATTATGCAAAATGTCAATTGGATCGTGCCTCATGTGGAATAACCTAATTTTAAAGCCTCACTGTGACCAAAATAGCCATTTTTACAGACTTTTCCTCCTACTCAGAAGCTTCTATTTAGACCGATGTCAGGCAGAAAAATGAAACAAAAAACACTTATTTTAGTTCCAAAAGTTATAATTCACATTCAATAGTCATTTACAGTCAAAAGACGAAACATTCAAAAATAACCATTACTAGCCATCTGGAGAAAATTCAAAAGGTCAGGGTCATCGTTTTTCATCAGAAAATAGAATTTTTGGGACTGTAGAAAAAGTGATTAAAAATGTCAATTGGATTGTGCCTCTTGTTGAATAACCACTTTTTGAAGCCTCAGTGACAGCTCCGAGACAGCCCTCATCGCCGCCAAAGACGACATCAGGCGCCAACTAGACAACGGCGAAACATCAGCCCTCATCCTCCTGAACCTGTCAGCCGCCTTCGACATGGTCTGCCATCGCACTCTAAAGACACGCCTCCTAGAATCTGGAATCCAAGAGAAGGCCCTTGACTGGACCACATCCTTCCTCTCCTGCAGAACCCAGAGTGTCCGCCTCCCGCCCTTCTGATCCAAGGCCACCGACTTCATCTGCGATGTCCCCCAGGGCTCATCCCTCAGCCTGACGCTGTTCAACGTCTACATGGTCCCCCTCGCACAAGTGGCCCACCAACACGACCTCAATGTCATCTCCTACGCTGACGACACCCAGCTCATCCTCTCCCTCACCAAGGACCCGCACACCGCCAAAACCAGCCTCCACGAGGGAATGAAGGCCGTCGCTGACTGGATGAGGAACAGCCGTCTGAAGCTGAACTCGGACAAGACGGAGGTACTCATCCTTGGACCCACCCCCTCAGCCTGAGACGACTCCTGGTGGCCGACCACACTGGGAACAGCACCGACACCCACCAACCATGCACGCAACCTAGGATTCATCCTCGACTCCTCCCTCTCCATGTCTAAACAGGTCAACGCCGTCTCCTCCTCCTGCTACAACACACTCTGCATGCTCCTTAGGATCTACAAGTGGATCCCGACCGAAACGAGAAGAACGGTGACACAGGCCTTCGTCAGCAGCAGACTGGACTACGGCAACGCACTCTACGCAGGAATCCCAGCCAAACACCTACCACAACTACAACGCATCCAAAACGCCTCAGCCCGACTGATCGTCAACGTCCCCTGCCGCAGCCACATCACCCCCCACCTGAGAGACCTACACTGGCTCCCCATCGACAAGAGGATCACCTTCATGCACCTCACCCATGCACACAAAGCACTCCACAACGCCAGACCAGCCTACCTGAACAGCAGACTCAGCTTCTACACCCCCACCCGCCAGCTCCACTCCGCCAGCCTCACCCTCGCCGCTGTTCCCCGCATCCAACGGACAACCTCCAGTGGCAGATCCTTCTCCTACCTCGCCACCAAGACCTGGAACACCCTCCCTACCCACCTACGGCAGAACCAAGACCTACTCTCCTTCAGAAGACTCCTCAAGACCTGGCTCTTTGAGCAGTAGCGGCACCCCCTCCCCTCAGCGCCTTGAGACCCTCACGGCTAAGTAGCGCGCTTTACAAGTACTCTGATTGATTGATTGATTGATTGATTGATTGACTAAGGGCCCGATTCACAGAACTAACTTAAGACTAAATCTTAAACTTACTACCATTTTGGTATTCACAGAATGCGCTTACTCATTTCGGTATTCACAGAAGTTAGGACTCCTAAATGCCTTCTGTGAATACTTAAAGTTAGGATTTTTCTCAGTTTAGGAGTCGTAACGTTAGGACTCCTAACTTTAGGACTCCTAAACTGAGAAAAATCCTAACTTTAAGACTTTCGGAATTCACAAAAGGCATTTTGGAGTCCTAAAGTTAGGAGTCCTAACTTTACTACTCCTAAACTGAGAGAAATCCTAACTTTAAGACTTTCGGTATTCACAGAAGGCATTTAGGAGTACTAAAGTTAAGAGTCATAACTTTACCACTTCTAAACTGAGAAAATCCTAACTTTAAGACTTTCAGTATTCACAGAGGACATTTAGGAGTTCTAAAGTTAGGACTCCTAACTTCTGTGAACACCAAAATGAGTAAGTGCCTTCTGTGAATACCGAATTGAGTAAGTGCATTCTGTGAATACCAAAATGGTAGTAAGTTTAGGATTTTGTCTTAAGTTAGTTCTGTGAATCGGGCCCTTTAATCACTATTTTTACAGACTTTTCCTCCTACTCAGAACTTTCTATTTTTACAAATTTGGGCAGGAAAATTACTCTAAACACACTTATTTTAGATCAAAAAGTTTAATTCAAATCCAACAGTCATTTACAGTCAAAAGATTAAATACTAAAAAATCACCATTACTGACCATCTGGAGAAAATTCAACAGGTCCGGGGTCATACTTTTTTCATTAGAAAATAGATTTTTTGGACTGTACAAAAAATTATTTAAAATGTCAATTGGATCGTGCCTCTTGTTGAATAACCACTTTTTAAAGCATCACAGTGACCAAAATTGCCATTTTTACAGACATTTCCTAATCCTCCTCAGAAGGTTCTATTTTGACCGATTTCAGGCATTAAAATGACTCTAAACACACTTATTTTAGTTCAAAAGTTGATACTTCACAGCCAACAGTAATTCACAGTTGAAAGATTAATCATTATTCAATTTGTTTACTCTATTCAGTTTCACTTGTTAGAAAACCATAAAAGTATTTACATATCAAAATTAATAAATGTTTCCATAAAAACATGAGTTATTTCTTAAAAACACAGTAGATTAGGTACGACATAGGATTAGCATTCAAAAATGTTGATTTAAAAAGAATACAACAAGGTATAAAGTACATCAATCTTCAGTTATAAGTTGGATCTGTCACGAATAAAACATTTTGAAAACCTAGCTATATTTAAGGCTAGAAAATCAGACTCCAGGAATTGGAGAACCATGAAGGCTGGACGGCATTGGCGGAGCCCCAGGCTTTTTTAAATTGGCGCTAGCCAACGCCTCTAGGTTCAGTGTAAAATTTACAAAAAAGGGTCAGATGTAGAAGTGACTGGGGGATATACCATCGCAAGGATATTGGGATAGCAGCTTTGACCAATCGTTGACAGTTGGAAATGTAACACATCGATGGAAGATATTGAGCCTGAATAGGGTCAGCAATAAGTGTGAGCGGGAAATCCGTTACGCTCGCGGATTTTGCAGATTTTGTGGAAATCCGCAATCCGCAAATTTTGCGGATTTCCCGCAAAATCCGCAAAAAAAATCCGCGAACGTAACGGGTTCAAAAGTTGAACCCCCACTCATGCAACTATTTTACAATGGCGCCAGCAAGCTGCCAGCGCCGTTGTAAAATAGTTACAAAGTTAGCTTGCACAGGAACCACTAGATAAAAAGAAGCAGGTGCTGCTTTATTTTATCTAAGTGCTTCCTGTGCAAGCTAACTTTGTAACTATTTTACAACGGCGCTGGCAGCTTGCTGGTGCCATTGTAAAATAGTTGCATGGCTGGGCACAGGTCTGCAGCTCACTCAAGGGACCCCTGCGCCCTTCGGGCGATTGCATAGTAACACACACATGGTCGCTCGAACTAGTTGATGCTCAAATTCAGTGACTCATTCATTAGCCCAAAAACAATCGTGAGCGTCGTTGAGGCTGGACAGGTGTGCCTTCTTCCCAAATCTATCGTGGAAAATCAGCTGTGATGCTGGATAGGCTTTGCATCCTTGACTTTCACGAGCGCAATACCCGTGCTGTTCCTGTGACCAGGAGCTTCTTTCTCTTCATCTGCTGAACTGATCTTTCTCTGACCTTTTATTCACACAAGAGGCACATACCCTACTGGGCACATTGTGTTCGCACGGGTTTCTGCAAGTTCGCACGCGTTTTGTACAATTTCGCAATTTGCGAAATTGTACAAAACCCTCACGAATTTGCAGAAACCCGTGTGAACATAAAAAAAATAAATCCACAAATTCGCGAGAATTAGCGGATTTTGCGGATTGCGAGTTCGCGAATCCGCAAAATTCGCGAACCTGAGATTCGCACAATTCGCCCATACTTAGTCAGCAAGTATCTATCATAGGTGCTTAAATTCCAGGTTAAATATGGCTGAATCTCCAATGAGATTTGGATCGACAAAGAGTGCTGAGCCGAGATTTTGTTGGCTTCAGACGCTAAGCGGAGATCAGCCAGATGGACTAAACATTGATTTTTTAGCAATTTCCTTGGGATTAATCATTAAAAAATCACCATTACTGACCTTCTGGACAAAATTCGGCAGGTCCGGGGTCATAGTTTTTCATCAGAAAATAGATTTTTTTGAATTGTATAGAAAATGATTCAACATGTCATTTGGATCGTGCCTCGTGTTGAAAAACCAATTTTTAAAGCCTCCCAGTGACCAAAATTGCCATTTTTACAGACTTTTCCTCATACTCAGAAGCTTCTATTTTGACTGATTTTGGGGAGGAAATGGCTCTAAACACTCTTACTTTAGTTCCAAAAATGATAATTCACATGCAATAGTCATTTACAGTCAAAAGATTCACATTAAAAAATTACCATTACTGACCGTCTGTGGGAAGTTCAACAGGTACTGGGTCATCGTTTTTCATTAGAAAGTAGATTTTTTTGATTATACATAAAACTATTCAAAATGTCAATTGGATCATCCCTAATGTTGAATAACAACTTTTTTAGGCCTCACATTGACCAAAATTGCCATTTTTACAGACTTTTCCTCCTACTCAGAAGAGTAAATTTTTACCGATTTCAAGCAGGAAAATGACACTAAAAACACTTATTTTAGTTCCAAAAGGGTTAATTCACATCCAATAGTCATTTACAGTCAACAGATGAAACATTAAAAAATCACCATTACTAACCATATGGAGAAAATTCGACATAGTTCTTCATTAGAAAATTGATTTTTTGGACTGTAAAAAAATGCTTCAAAATGTCAATTGGATCGTGTCTCATATTGAATAACCTCTTTTTTAACACCTTTGCTGCGGAGTGAATTCTGCCACAGTGGTGGGACATTCCAATCTTGGGCATGGCTCGGACGGCCTCTGGCCGTCGTGTTCATACGCCCACCGTGAATCATGACAGCAGAGTTTATAGCCTCACAATGACAAAACTTGCCATTATTACAGACTTTACCTCCTACTCAGAAAATTCTATTTTGACTGATTTCGGGCAGGAAAATTACCCTAAATATGCTTATTTTAGTTGAAAAAGTGATAATTCACATCCAGGAGTCATTTACAGTCAAAATATTAAACATTAAAAAAATCACCATGACAGAGCATCTGGAAAAAGTTCGACAGGTCCGGGATCATCGTTTTTCATCCGAAAATAGATTTTTTGGACTGTACAACAAATAATGCAAAATGTCAATTGGATCGTGCCTCATGTTGAATAACCTCATTTTAAAGCATCACATTGACCAAAATTGCCATTTTTACAGACTTTTCCTCCTACTCAGAAGATTTGATTTTTACCGATTTCGGGCAGAAAAATGACACTAAAAACACTTATTTTAGTTCCAAAAGTGATAATTCACATTCAATAGTAATTTCCAGTCAAAAGATGAAACATTCAAAAATCACCATTACTAACCATATGGAGAAAATTCGACAGGTCCGGTGTCTTAGTTTTTTATCAGAAAATGTATTTTATGGACTGTAGAAAAAATGATTCAAAATGTCAATTGGATCGTGCTTCATGTTGAATAACCACTTTTTAGAGCATCACAGTGACCAAAATTGCCAATTTTACAGACGTTTCCTCCTACTCAGAAGTTTCTATCTAGAACGATTTCAGGAAGGAAAATGACATTAAAACATTTATTTTAGTTCAAAAAGTGATAATTCACATCCAATAGTCATTTACAGTCAAAAGATGAAACATTAAAAAATCACCGTTACTGAACAACTGAAGAAAGTACGTAAGGTCCGTGGTCATAGTTTTTCATCAGAAATTTGATTTTCTAGACTGTACATAAAATTATTCAAAATGTCAATTGGATCATGCCTCAGGTTTAATAACCTCGTTTTAAAGCCTCACAGTGATAAAAATTGCCATTTTTACAGACTTTTCCTCAGGCAGGAAAATGACACTAAAAATACTCATTTTAGTTCCCAAAGTGATAATTCACATCCCATTTGCAGTCACAAGATGAAACATTCAAAAATCACAATTACTTACCATCTGGAGAATTTGTGTGAGGTCCGGGGTCATCGTTTTTCATCAGAAATTTGATTTTTTGACTATACATAAAATTATCCAAGATGTCAATTGGCCTACTGTTGGATAACCACTTTTTTAGGCCTCACAGTGACCAAAATTGACATTTGAACAGACTTTTCCTCCTATTCAAAAGATTCTATTTTTTAGTTCCAAAAATGGAAAATTACATGCAATAGTCATTTACAGTCAAAAGATGAAACATTAAAAAATCACCATTACTGACCATCTGGAGAAAGTTCGACAGGTCATCGTATTTCATAAGAAAATTTACATCTCAGACTGTACAAAAATTGATTCAAAATGTCAATTGGATCGTGCCTCATGTTGAATAACCTCTTTTTAAAGCCTCACAGTGAACAACATTATAATTTTTACATATATTTCCTCCTACTCAGAGGCTTCTATTTTGACCGATTTCGAGCAGAAAAATGACTCTAAACACACTTATTTTAGTTCAGTAAGTAATAATTCACAAGCAATAGTCATTTACAGTCAAAAGATTAAACATTCAAAAATCAACATTAATGACCATCTGGAGAAAGTTCAACAGGTCCGGGGTCATCGCTTTTCATCAGAAAATTGATTTTTTGGGACTGTACAAAAATTGGATAGCTGGTGCTGTTTGTTTTCTGGGGTTGGCCTGCAGCGGCTACTTGCTGCCAAGGAAAGGAGAAAAAGGACTTTGCTGCTTGCTTTGTGACCTGCTTGAAGAAAAGATCTCTGAGGGCTTGTACTGAGCTTGCCCCCTGTTCTAGATATCTCAGGAGCTGCACAGACCTCACTGTGTCTGTGGCACCGTCTCCGCAGAAGAAAAAGAGTAACCGACTCTGTCATCAAGTCCATCGCAGGATCCCATGTCCTGAAAGCACCACCGAGAGCAACGCCTCACTTCGCAACGCAACCCTGGTCTCACTGACTCCGTCAACGAACCGGTGCTTGCACCGCATTCTCTGGGCACCGCACTCCGCAACGCTTTGCTACGCGCTGCAAGGACATTACCGACTCTGCTGCTGCCCGCCCGAACATCAACCGGCTCCGTCACCACACCATGACCTGCCAGCACCACAGTAAGTATCGTTTCACCCTTCAACACAAGCCCTGGTCTCACCGACTCCATCAATGAACCGCTGCTGCACCAAATCGCGAGGACATCATCTGCCGCAATGCTCCATTTCACAACGCGACCGCGACTTTTGTCCCGGCCGACTTGCTCCGACGTGTTGGTCGCAACGAGAAAGGTACTGTGTCCGAGTCTGTCGATGCTTTAGCTGGCCCGTATCAATGCAGTCAGCTGGAATTGTTAGGCTCTGTCGTATTCAGTATCGTGGTAGCTCCAGGAGGAGCTGCTGAGAGAGAGGAAGTGTGTTTTATTAATTTTCCTGCAATTTAAAGGTTATTTTGCACTAGTACTATTTTTCAAGAGTATTGTATGTTGGATTTTTATTGTATGTGGTCTTGTTGGTTTAGTTAAAGATTTATTATTTTTCTAAACTGGTGTGGTGTCCATTGTCCTGTTTTCACTATATGTGCTGACAAATACTTTACACACTGCCTCTGGGATAAGCCTGCCTGCTTGTGCCAAGCTACCAAGGGGGTGAGCAGGGGTTATTGTAGGAGTATATCCTCCTTACCCTGACTGAAAGCAAGGGTCCCTATTTGGACAAAGGTACCTACCTCTTCCAACTAGAGACCCCAATTTCTAACATTGGTGGTCAGCGGTGAGGATCCTGGGCTTGCATTTGTGAGTTACATACATTGACTGGTGTATACTACTAGCATAGTACAGGCCATTAGGTGACCACATATTTTTGCTGAACTTTTCCCTTGGATTGTTTTTTTCTGCACAGTAAAGAACTGCCAATTTTGTCATCATGTCCAAACCAGCATCCATTGCATCCATTGTTATTGAATTTGAGGAAAATAGGGTGAAAACCTACACTGTGTCTCAATTGAAAGCCATCTGCAAGAAATGTAAAGTCTCTGTAAAATGCCTCCCCAGGAAGGACGAACACCACAAGGCGCTGAGGGCCTGGTTGGAATCCATAAATGCCAGTGGGCAGGATGAGGAGCCTCTGGTGGAAGCAGAGAATGTGGATGAACAACAGAGGGGCCTCTGGTGGAGGCAGAGAATGTGGATGAGCAACAGGAGGGGCAAATTAATCTGCCAGTAGGGAGGATACCTTCTGTGGATGGCAGCAGTGTTTCTCAAAGGGATCTGTCTCCAGAGGACTTGGAGGACAGAGCGGCAGATAGGGTGCATGAGAGGAAGTTTGCAAAGCTCAGGCTGGGGAAGAAAGGGGGCACAGAAAATTAGAAGTTGGAGTTAGAAAAGAAGAAATTTGCCATGGAGGAAAAAAGGATGCTTTTAGAGCATGATAGAGGTTTGAGGGAGTTAGATCTGAAAGCCAAAAGCCTATGGATCACTCCCATGGTGGCAGCGCACCATCAGTGCCTGGTGAAGGGAAGGTATACATCCCCAAGGAGGTTATGAATGATTTCATTAAAGCTTGAGGACATTGTTCAGTGGTTAAAGGCCTATGAGGTAGCGATGAGGTCCCACAGAGTCCCTGAGAGAGGTTGGGGAGCGGGGTTGTGGGGCCGCTTCCTGATTGAAGGAGAACATTGTTAAAATTGCCCACGGAGGATCAGATGTCCTATGCCCCCATGAAGGAATTCTTAGTAGCAAGTAGCAAGGTATGGGTTGACCCCAGACCTGTACAGGCAGAAATTTAGAAACTGCAAGAAGCTGGAGTCAAGTACTTGGGTGGAGTATGTGTCCTACTTTTGCCGAGCATTGGATGGTTGGCTGAAGGGTACCAAGGTGAATGCAGGGGCTCAATGATTTGGTTGCATGGGAGTACTTGTCAGATAATTGTTTTCCAGAGCTACGCCAGCACTTGATTGAC
Source organism: Lissotriton vulgaris (assembly GCF_964263255.1). Lineage (NCBI taxonomy): Eukaryota > Metazoa > Chordata > Amphibia > Caudata > Salamandridae > Lissotriton > Lissotriton vulgaris. The sequence goes on along the minus strand of NC_141689.1, from coordinate 1,453,435,813 downwards.
AGTAAGCTGACTGACCCCAGGAAGCTTGCTGTGGTGGCAGACCGCCGGGTCAGTACCAGGGTCCACAAGGGTCATGTGGGAGACTCTGCCAAAGGTGGGCAGGGTCACCAGCAGAAGAATGGGGGGGCAAAGGTAAACAGAAGGAGTTCCAAATAGGGCCCCAAAGTAATCCCCAAGGGAACGAAGGTAAGGGTTTCCAGCCTCCCAATGAAAAGAAGCCATGGATCCCGACAGTTAAGCCTGCTCATAGGGCTTCCTAGGCATGTTTTGATTGTTGTCCGGTGGGCCACTTCCAAGGAAATCCAATGTATCCAAGAAGATTACACCTCACCCACTGGTGTGCCGCCCAGGGAAATGGCTAGTGCAGCCCTGGGGGAGAAGTCAGATGCCCAAGAGGGGTGGGGTCCTGCAGAACTGTCCCAGGTCTCTTTAGGAGACAGTGAGAATGCCTCAAGAGCTCACCTGCCTGATAACACTAAAAAGTACAAGCAGTGGGTGACCATCAATGGCCATAGTGGAGGCTCTGAGAGACACCAGAGTCAGTGTGACAGCTGTCAGTTGTTGGCTAGTATCTTAGGATCAGGTGGTCCCCAACACATTCTACCCAGTAGTTGCCACTGACAACTCAGAATGCCTCTATAAAGTGGCACAGGTTCACTTTGAGTGGGGGGTCTCAGTTGCCTTGAAAGTAGCTGTGAGGCCAGCCATGCCTGTTGACTGTCTGCTGGCAATGATTTGGAGAGCTCCCCTTCAGCGAAAGTGAAGCAGAGGTCTCATTTGGAGGTGTTGGGTCTACCTGAGTGGGCATGTGTGACTACTTGGTCTATGGCAGCCGGCAACGGCATTCAAAAGGACCTGGAGCCTGAAATAGTGGCCCAGGTGCCCTGCAGGAAGAGAAGAGGCAGGGGGCATGGAAAACTGGCCCCTGAAGTTCCCACGGTCCAGGAGGACGCAGACCTTGATGGAGAGGCCCTGGAACCTACAGGGGAGCAAGTGGCTGAACTGAGGGACCTGCCTAAGCTGCCCAATTGGCAGCAGGCCGCTTCAGGGAGAAATTCTGCCAGGAACAGCAGAAGTGCCCTTCTCTTGTTGTTTTGCAGCTGCAGCTGCAAATCAGGCAGCAGGTGATCAGGCTGGATCACATTTGATTTACTGGGAGAACGGTCTCCTGTATAGCGAGCCTAAGGTTGCTGAGCCTGGGTCAGCCTGTGTGTTGGTGGTACCCCAGTGCTTCAGAGCCTTCCCACTGGGTTTGGTTCATGATGTGCCTTTGGTAGGACATTTGGGGCAAGACAAGAACTTTGAAAGGCTTGTCACCCACATTTACTGGCCCCAAATGCTTAAGAGTTCTGATACTCATTGTAGGTCTTGTCAGACTTGCCAGGCAAGTGATAAGAGTGTGAGGTAGTATAAGGCTCCTCTCCAACCTTTCCCTGTGGTTAGCACCCCTTTTGAGAGGGCGGGTATTGACATTGTGGGCCTTCTGGATCCCAAGACAGCCATGGGCAACAGGTTCATCCTGGTCTTGGTAGACCATGCCACCCGGTACTTGGAAGCCATCCCTCTTCAGATTGCGATGGCCCCTGCGGTGGGTCGTGCGCTGATAGTGATTTTCTCCCGTGTGGGGTCCCCCTGGGAGATGGTGTCCGACTGTGATCCCAACTTCATATCTAAGTATATGAAGTCCCTGTGGCAGGAGTGCGGGCTTACCTACAAGTTAACCACTCCTTACCACCCCCAAGGTAATGGGCTGGTTAAGAGATTCACCCGGACCCTGAAGGGTGTGATTATGGGTCTTGGTGAACCCATGAGGCATAAATGGGACGTCCTTTTGCCATGCCTTTTGTTTGCTTACAGGGAGGTACCGCAAAAGTCCTTAGGGTTTAGTCCCTTTGAACTCTTGTATGGGCACCCTCTGAGAGGACCTCTATGTCTGGTGAAATAAGGCAGGGAGAAAGCTCCCACTAAACCTCCACAAGATGTCTATATATATACATGACAGTCTTCAGAAACCAGACTAGGCACTTCAGACAACTCGCTCAGGCAAAATTGGAAGCCAGCCAGGAGGAGATGAAACGTTGGTATGATCAGAATCCCACTCTGATCGAGATTCAGCCTGTACAGAAAGTATGGGTCATGGCCCCAGTGGAGACTTGTGCGCTTCAGGATAAGTGTACAGGACCATTTGAGGTGGTCGAGTGCAAGAGTAACGTCACCTACTTGGTGGACTTGCAGTTTCCAAACACCCCTTTGCGTGTCCTGTATGTGAACTGCCTAAAGCCCCACTTGGAGAGGCCCAAAGTGGGCATGCTCCTAGCGACAGATGCTGGAAGAGAGGAGGAGACTGGGCCTCTTCCTGACCCTTTGTCTGCAAAGGAACATGATGAGTCAGTGGACGGTGTGAACCTCTCTCCCGCCCTGACTCCTCAACAGCAGAGTGACTGCTGCCAACTGTTGGGACAGTTTGACTGCTGGGGTCACTCAGTGATGTGTCCATGATGAGGATGCTGGGGACAGTCTGCTTGTAAAACATAACATTTACAGAGTGACTGACAGGGTCAAGGCTTGCATCAAGGAGGAGGTCTCCAAGATGTTAGCAGTAGGGGTGATTGAGCCCAAAAACAGCCCTTGGGCCAGCCTAGTGGTCTTGGTCCCAAAGGCTGCTGCACCCGGTGCCACTCCAGAACTCTGGTTCTGTGTGGACTACCAAGGGTCAATTCAGTCACCAGGACTGATACGCACCCCATCTCCAGAGCTGATGAGCTCATAGATCGGTTAGGAGCTGCCCATTACCTCAGCACCTTTGACTTCATGTCTGGGTACTGGCAGATTGTCTTAACTGATGGGGCAAAGCAGAGGTCAGCATTCTCAACACCAGAGGGGCACTACCAATTCCGGGTGATGCCCTATGGGCTGAAGAATGCCCCCGCCACCTTTCAGAGGTTAGTCAACCAGGTCTTGGCTGGGCTGGAGGATTTCAGTGCTGCCTACCTGGATGACATTGCAGTGTTCAGTGGCACTTGGGAGGAACACCTGCACCACCTCTGGGATGTGTTGAAGGCTCTGCAGAGGGCAAGCCTCATGATCAAGGTGAATAAGTGCCAGATAGGGCAAGGTTCTGTGGTGTACCTGAGACACCAGGTGGGGAATGGGCAGGTGGGGCCCCTGCATCCCAAGATTGATACTATTCTGGCTTGGGCTCAGACAGAGGTGTGGGCCTACTTAGGACTCACCAGGTATTACAGGAGATTTGTCAAGGGGTATGACACCATTGTTGCCCCCTTGACAGAGCTGAATTCCAGGAAGCAGCCCAATCAATCAATCAATCAGGGGTTTTGAAGCGCAGCTACTCACAGGGAGGGGTCTCAAGGTGCTGGAGGTGAAGCGCGCAGCTCCAAGCCTTTGCGGTGCTGGATGTTCATGGTGATTCATTGAAGAGCCAGGTCTTGAGGTCCTTCCGGAACTTGGAGAGAGTTGGAGTCTGGTGGAGGTAGAGAGGGAGGGTGCTTCATGCTTTGGCCATGAGGGAGGAGAAGGAACGACCTCCTGTTCTGGCCTTCTTGATGCGTGGTTTCGGGGCAAGGGAGAGCTGGGCTGAGAGTAGAGATCTTTGGGGTCCGTGGAAAGAGAGACAATGGCTCATGTAGGCGGGGCCGGTGTGTTGGAGGGCCTTGTGGGCGTGGGTGAGAAGCTTGAATGTGATTCTCTTAACGCCGGGGAGCCAGTGTATTGCCCGCAGGTGTTGGGTGATGTGACAGTGACATGATAGGTTAAGGACTAGTCTGGCTGCGGCATTTTGGATGTTCTTGAGTTTCCAGGTTAGGCTCTTGTTGATTCCGGCATAGAGTGCATTGCCGTAGTCCACTCTGTTGCTGATGAGGGCATGGGTGACGGTTTTCCTGTGTTCGAAGGAGATCCAGGTGAAGGTTTTGCGAAGAAGATGGAGGGTGTGAAAGCAGGAAGCGGAGACAGCATTGATCTGGCGGTCAATTTTGAGTTTGGAGTCCAGGATGATACCCAGGTTGCGTGCGTGTCTGTGGGTGGTGGTGGGTTCCCGAGGGCAGGTGTCTACCAGGTGTCATTCCAGGCATCAGGATGTGGACCTATGATGAGTACTTCAGAGCTGAGGGTGTGGGTTCCGCCTGGAGGATGTTATTGTTCAAGTTTTCATAGATGGTTTTGATTTTGTGGTGGAAGAAGGTGCTGAGTTTGTCGCAGAGGTCCAGGGAATGTGGGATGTCAGTGGACTTGCTGTTGGTTTTGGTGAATTATTTGATGATCCCAAATAATCATTTCTTTTGTGTGCTTGGGCAGAGATTCTGTCCTGGAGTGATTTTGTCTTCGAGTGTCTGATGAGTCTGTGGATGGCGGTAGTGGCTATTTTGTAGTTTTTGAGGTTCGCTAGGTTTTGGAGTTTCTCCAAAGTTTCTCTAGATGTCTTCAGGTTCATCTGGATACCCGGAGTTCGGTGGAGAACCAGCTGGCGTTCTTGGTGTGAAGGTTGGAGGATTTCTTGAGGGGGTGAAGTTGTTGGTGCAGTCGGTAATCCATTGAGTAGGTCACGGGCGGAGGTGGTGGGGTTGTTGTCTGAAGCGGTGGGAGCGGAGCCACTGAGGGTGTCGGTGAGCTGTTCGTCGGAGATCTTGTTCCAGTTCCTGCGTTGGAGCTGGGCTGGGCGTCTGCAGGGGGAATTCGTGCTGTAGGTGAAGTGGACGCAGCGGTGGTCCGTCCATGAGAGTTCTGAGGTGTGACTGAAGGAGATGGGGAGTTTCCTGCTGTGAAGGGTCGAGGGTGTGTCCTGCTGAGTGAGTTGGTCCTGGTACGATCTGATTGAGTCTGATGACGTGGAGGTTATCCCGGAGGGAGATGGAGCTGGGGTCTTGGCGGCTTTCGAGGTGGAAGTTGAGGTCACCCAACAGAATGTAGTCGGTGGACGTGATGGCATGTGGGGTGATTATGTTGGTGATAGAGTCAGAAAAAGGTTCGCGTGGTCAGGGACGTCAGTAGATGAGGGTGCCACTTAGGGTGCTGGTCGAGTTGACCTATATCTAGAAGTGGAGGCATTTCATGAGGTCCTTAGGTCCATTGGTGTAGGTGCTCAGGCGAAAGTTGGCCTCGTGGACGACGGCGATGCCGCCTCCAGGGTGGATTGGGCGGTCCTTCCTCATGACTTTGTATCCTTCGTGGATGGCAATCAGGTCCCGAGGTGGCGCTTGTCCAGGTTTGGGTGAGGAAGGTGATGTCGGGAGAGGTGCTGTTGAGGGGCTCCCAGATTTCCGTGGCATGTCTGTGGAGGGAGCAGACGTTGAGGAGAAGGCATTGCAGGGTTTGGGCTGGGGTGGGGGTGTTGGTGGTTGGCAAGGGAGGGTCCTGGGTTTTGGCAGTGTTGAACGAGTGGTGGCAATTTCCGCAGGTGAAAGGACCGTGGGTATCGAGCAGTGAGGAGAGCTTGCAGTTGCTTTTATTGCCATCTCTGAGTGTGTGGAGAGCCGCTGAGCTGTAGCATTGGTAGGTCAGAGGACCCGGGTTTCTGGTGCTGATCATGGTCAGGTCGTTGATGGGCGCAGACCGGCCTTTGGAGCGCCTTCGGTGCACCGGCAGCGTTCCCGACAGCAGCCTCCATTAAGTTGAGGTTGGGGGAGGGAGGGACAGCTGGGAGGCAGGAGGCGGGAACTGGGAAAAACAAAGGAGTGGAAGGGGCTGCAGAGGCAGCAGCGGTGGGAAGTGACAGAGGGTGGAGTCAGTCAGTAGAAGACTGACTAGAGCCTCAAGAGTGTCTGTAAACTAAGAAATTCTGGCAAATTCAGAAGGAAATAAACTTAAAGAAGAAAAGGAAATAAAATTAAAGGAAAATAAGGCAGCAGCTGGCAAGGACTGAGGCCAGGGCAGTCTAGTGCAGTCGGGGCGCAAACTGCGGTCTGTGTTGAGCAGAGGCATGGGCAGAGCACTGCCTGAGCTATGGAGCATTTTGCTGGGAGAGCAGGCACCCCAAGGGCTTGGCTCAACTCAGCGTGCTGCAGCCTCCATTTAGTAGAGGTCAAGGGAGGGTGGGACAGCTGGGAGGCTGGAACGGGGAAAAATACAGGAGCAGGTAGGGGCTTGGGTGCAGCAGCGGCAGGAAGCGGCAGAGGGGGGATTAAGTCAGTAGAAGGCTGACTAGAGCCTCAAGAGTGTCTGTAAACTAAGAAATTCTGACAAATTCAGAAGGAAATAAAATTAAAATGAAAGAAGAAAAGGAAATAAAAGTAAAGGAAAATAAGGTAGCAGTTGGCAAGGACAGAGGCCAGGGCAGTCTGGTCAGGGGCACGAACCGGGGTCTGTGTCGGGTAGAGGCACAGGCAGAACACTGCTTGAGCGGTGGAGCTGCGCACTGGGAGAGCAGGCACCCAAGGGGCTAGCCCAGGAAGGTGAACTGGACTGGCGTCTGCTAGAAGGTTTTTTATGCCCTGAAACCAGCTATGTGCATGGCCCCATGGTTCAGGTGCCCAACTTCTCAAGGGAATTTATTATGCAGACAGATGCTTCAGAGCATGGTGTGTGGGCTGTGCACTCACAGCTAAGTGAGGAGGATCTAGACCAACCTGTAGCCTTCATTAGTAGGAGGTTACTTCCACAGGAACAGAGGTGGAGTGCGATGAGCGTGGGGCAATTGCTGTGGTCTGGGCACTGAAGTAGCTGAGGCCATACTTGTTTGGGACTCACTTCTGGGTTTAGACAGACCACAGGCCCCTCAGATGGTTGATGCAGATGAGGGTTGAGAATACAAAGCTGTTGAGGTGGTCCATTTGCCTACAGGGGATGGACTTTATGGTGGAAAACCACCCTGGTACAGAACATGCTAATGTTGATGGTCTGACCAGATAGTTCTGCCTTATTGAAGAGAACTCCCAAGAGGGTGGGTAGTTCTCCCCACATTTCAGCTGGAAGGGATACATGTTAGACCTGGCACCATTGGCGTGGGTCTCCCCTGCATGTTTTGTCTTTGCCTCCTTTGTTTTTCTGTGTGTTGGACTTCGTTTTGTTGGTCTAGATGCTTTGTGCAGTTTGCCACTGCTGTTCAGTGCCAAAGGGCAAGTGCTCCCTTTGGTTGTTATGGATTAGTGACTCCATGTTTGGCATAGTTGATTTACTAGTCAGACCCTAGTACAGTGCACTATGTGTGCCCAGGACCTGTATATCAAATTCTGATGGTGGGCTGCAGCACAGATTGTGCCACCCACAGACGCAGCCTGTAAAATGTACCTAGCCTGTCATTGCAGAGCCTGTGTACAGTCTGGGTATTGTGGTAGCCCCAGGAAGAGCTACCAAGTCGGAGGAACTGTGTTTTATTAATTTTCCTGCAATTTAAAGGTATTTTGCATAAGTACTATTTTTCAAGAGTATTGTATGTTGGATTGTAATCGTATTTGGTCTTGTTGGTTTAGATAAAGATATATTATTTTTCTAAACTGGTGTGTCCATTTGTAGTGTTTTCACTGTATTACTGTATGTGTTCACAAATGTTTTACACACTGAGATAAGCCTGCCTACTCATGCCAAGCTACCAATGGGGTGAGCAGGGGTTATTTTAGGAGTGTATCCCCCTACCCTGACTGGAAGCAAGGGACCCTATTTGGGCAAAGGTACCTACCTCTGCCAACTAGAGACCCCCATATCTAACATTGGTGGTCAGAGGTGAAGATCCTGGGCGTGCATGTGTGAGTTACATGCATTGATTGGTGTATACTACTAGCATAGTGCAGACCATTACATGACCACATATTTTCACTGAACCTTTCCCTTGGATTGTTTTTTTCTGCACAGTAAAGGACTGCGAATGTTGTCATCATGACCAAACCAGCAAGTGATATGAACTGCATTTGGAGTTAAAACATGTTCAAGCATGAGAATCCAATTTTTCATGAAAAATGATCGATGGCCCGGGACTGGACGAAATGACTTTGAGTGGTCCAAAATGGTCAGTTTCCAAATATTGCATATTTTAACTAATTTGGACTTTTGAATGTGGATCATCACTTTTGGAGCTAAAATGAGCATGTTTTTAGTCATTTTCATGCATCTGGGAAGCAAAAACACAAGATTTGGGGTAGATGTAAAAGTGAGTGAAAATGACCGAATTGCTCACTTTGATGCATCAAAACGTGTTTATTCACTGTGGAAATGGACTGTTTTCAAATATTGCATATATCAACTAATTCTGCCTTCTTGATGTCGAACATCTCTTTTGGGGCTAAAATGAGCATGTTTATAGTCACTTTCATGCTTCTATGGTGAAAAAACACAAGAATTGTGGTAGGGATAAAAGTGAGTTAAAATGACTGAATTTCTCACTTTGAGGCCTTATCACACCAAAAAGTGGTCACTCAGAATGTAGTCCTTGTTGCAATCAAACAAACACTCAATCAATCAGGATTAGTAAAGCGCAACTACTCACCCGCGAGGATCTCAAGGTGCAGGGTGGGAGGGGTGCGGCTCAGTGAGGGCTGAGGTCATCTGAAGAGCCAGGTCTTGAGCTCCTTCCTGCACTGGAGCAGTGTGGGGGATTGCCGGAGGTGGAGAGGGAGATTGTTCCAGGCATTGGCTGCGAGGTAGGAGAAGGACTTTCCTTCCATTCTGGTCTTGTAGATGCGTGGAATGGTGGCCAGAGAGAGGTCAGCTGTTCTAACCCATCTCCAGGGTATCACTACTCTGTGGGGATCTGTTTAACCATGACTGAACTGGAGCAGCCACACTACATGGTGCAGGTGTTTATTATAGGTCAATGATCATCAATGTTTTTGCTTTTTTGCCATGCCCTTCTGAGGAAAGTGTTTTTTTCAAGTCAGCCGCTCTCCAAAAGTTTGGTTTTGAGAAAAAAGAGAATACATGGGCTGTGCTGGGGCTTATTACACCATTTAGGGATATCTTCTATTTAATCTGTAATCAACCTTAGATGTGGATGCTGTAATGGTTCAAATGCAGCAAATGTAAAATAATTAAGAGAGAGCAAGATGGTGCACCTAAGTAAAAAAAATTGTGCTCCTCTAATTTGCCCCTCCCCTTAAATCATTGCTGAAAATTCCCTGGCTGTCCCACAGTACCTGCACATTTATTAGGTCTCGCCTAAGCAATCCCATTAGGGAGGCTGGCGAGATTATAGTAAGGCTTTCAAAAAGTGTACCCAAACTGCGGACCGGGTACAGTGCATGTGCAGTACAGTGCACTTTGCACACCATCTGCATCAGACTCAGACTTCAAAGGAAGCTGCTCCCCCGCCCCACCACCCAATGCCTAGAGTTTGTTTAGATTGACTTTCAAAGCGCGGCTCCAAATAGCAGCAGCCTGCCTCCTGGATGAGCAGGCATTGTAAGCATTTCCCCAATGTCAGTCGATGCTGCTTTCTGATTACATCTACTTTATGCAAGATGAAGGTTCTACTACCTTGCGCTCCGATCTGATGCCAGGGAGGAAAATTATTACTTTTACCAACTTCCCAAATGCTCCCTTTTGGTTTTTGCTTTGAGAACTTGTTCGTGGATGGAAAAAAATAGCGTGTGTCCACTAAGTCATTATAATGCTAATATAGAGGTGATGAAGTCAGCAAGAAATCACTCAGTGAAAAACTTTTGATTACGTTACAAGTTTACTATTTGTTTCTTAGCAACAATTGAAGCTAATTATAGCAATAATTTGGGCAAACATCGTCTACTACATTCCTCATATCAGTATTTTCTTTTTCTTGTCCTACCGTTCAACAATTTGTACACATGCTTACAAGTGTCCTGTTGTCTCGCAGTATTGTTTTAGATACGAGAGACTACATTCATAGTACCAGGAGGTTTATTTGGTTATCGAGGTATTTTTTTTCAAGAATGCATGAAAATCATCTTTTGGCCGTTCAAAAGTGTTAATTCATTGTTGTGAGGTTTCCCTACTTTCCAGGAGTACATCTCCCGCATGGTACCCATCCTCGCGCCACGAAAGCTAGGGCTGTTTACTTGCACTTAGAATAAATATGCATTTTATGATTGAATTGGGTAATAGTAACACTGGATATGTACAGCACTTAAAAAGGGCCGAAGTGCGGCATGAAGCACTGTCTCAAAACAAGTAAGAATAATTCTCCTTATTTTTATTACATTATTAAAAACATTCTCCTCCAACACGTGCCACTATGCTCTCTCCCACGTGCGCCCTCTCCCACCGTTTCTTCTTTTTCTCTTTCATCCTCATCCTCCTTCTTGCCTTTTCTTCCTCCTCAGTCCTCTGTGTTGCTTGCTTCTGTTCCTGTGTTCACCTTCTTCCTCCTTTCTTCTCTCTGCCTTGTAGTCCTCAGGCAACCCACTTCTCCTACTTCATCTAGCATCCCTTCTTCCTTTCTTCTCTCTCTTCCCCTGGCCCTCCTACCCTCGCCCTCCCAGTCTCACTTTCTTTTCCTTCTTACTTCTTCTTTCCTCCTTTCCTCCAGTCTGCTCCCTCTCTCCTTTCTGTCATCCCCCTTCCCGTCTCTTCCTCTTTCTTCCTCCACTTCTCCCGATTACCTTTGTTTCTCTATTTTCCTTCCTGAAGCTCCTGTGGGCAACCGTTTTCTGTAAACCCCTCAATTCTTTTCGTGACAATCTTGATATAATATCAACTTTTTTTGATGCTCTGCGTCTTTTAATTGATTTCAAATAAAGAATAACAAAGCAAGAGACTAAAATCTCGGTGCTAGTTCATTGTAAATGCTAGCGAACCTACAAACTATCCAGTAGCAGATACTCAGTGCAAACCATACTGTTAGAAATACATCAGAAGCACCATCCGCCTTCTTAAGCAAACTTCCCAGAAAAGGAGGGGGAAAACTGTCTTAGTCAGACCATGCTGTTTTAGGTTAGACATAACAGCACTTGCGCCATTCATGGCTAACACAATGTATATATACTTACTTGAAGGAGCTTTGGATCAGCCATTGGCTTATTTTGCTTTAAAGCTCCTAGCAATAGGGGTGCAACACTTAATTCAATCACGACTTAAATTAATCCACAGGAGTATTTTTGTCTCCAGTGGCTCAGCAAGGGGGTGGTGAGTGGGTGGCTTTCCGCCCTGGGCAACACGAGTTTTGGGGGTAGCGGCCTACCCCGTGCTCTTACACCGCCAGCCACTTCGCACACCATTTGCCTGAGCCTCAGCATCAGACTTCAAAGGAATCCGCTCCTCGCACCCCCAGACTTCAATGGAATCACCTCCACCGCCCCTCCTGCCACGCAATGCAGAGAGCTTGTTTTTATATAGCGCGGACGTTACTCAACGGCGTTCGGGCGCTTTGCAAAAACAAAGAGTTTGTTAGTACACTTTTTTGACCTGTCACTAAGCAGGGAATACTCGGGAAGTAACAACAAAATAAACAATCCAGCCAAAGATCCCCCACTAAACATCCGCAGACTGTTCTTATTAGTATATAGGGCTGCACTGAAGCACAGTGAATCCTAAACATTCCTAATAAAGTAAGCGGAACTGTTTACTTGCACTTAAAATAAATATGCATTTTATGATTGAATTGGGTAATAGTAACGCTGGATATTTACAGCACTTAAAAAGGGCCGAAGTGTCGCATGAAGCTCTGTCTCAAAACAAGTAAGAGTAATTCTCCTTATTTTTTTTTACATTACATTACATTATCTTGTGGGCAACCGTTTTCTCTACCTATCTATCGCCCTCACTCTATCTATCTTTTGCTCTCACTCTATCTATCTATCGCCCTCACTCTATTTATCGCCCTCACTCTGTCTATCTATCGCCCTCACTCTATTGCCCTCACTCTATCTATCGCCCTCACTCTATCTATCTATTGCCCTCACTCTATCTATTGCCCTCCCTCTATCTATTGCCCTCCCTCAATCTATCAATCGCCCTCACTCTATCCATCTATCGTCCTCACTCTATCTATCTATCACCCTCACTCTATCTATCTATTGCCCTCACTCTATCTATCTATCACCCTCACTCTATCTATCTATTGAACTCACTCTATCTATCTATCTATCGCCCACACTTTATCTATCTATCGCTCTCACTCTATCTATTTATTGCCCTCACTCTATCTATCTATCTATCTATCTATCTATCTATCTATCTATCTATCTATCTATCTATCTATCTATCTATCTATCTATCGCCCTCACTCTATCTATCTATCGATCACCCTCACTCTATCTATCACCCTCACTCTATCTATCGCCCTCACTCTATCTATCTGTTGCCCTCAATCTATCTATCTGTCGCCCTTACTCTATCTATCTATCAATCTATCAATCTATCAATCTATCTATCTATCTATCTATCTATCTATCTATCTATCTATCTATCTATCTATCTATCTATCTATCTATCTATCTATCTATCCATTACCCTCACTCTATCTATCTTTCTATCGCACTCACTATCTATCTATCTATCTATCTATCTATCGCCCTCACTCTATCTATCTATTGCCCTCACTCTATCTATCTATCACCCTCCCTCTATCTATCTATCGCCCTCCCTCTATCTATCTATCGCCCTCACTCTATCGCCCTCACTCTATCTATCGCCCTCACTCTATCTATCTATCACCCTCACTCTATCTATCTATCACCCTCACTCTATCTATCTATCACCCTCACTCTATCTATCTATCGCCCTCACTCTATCTCTATCACCCTTGCTCTATCTATCGAAAGCCCTCACTCTATCTGTCTATCCATCTATCGCCCTCACTCTATCCATCTATCTATCGCCCTCACTCACTCTATCTATCTGTCTATCTATCGCCCTCACTCTATCTATCTGTCTATCTATCGCCCTCTCTCTGTCTATCGCCCTCACTCTCTCCATCTATCTATTGCCCTCACTCTATCTATCTATCTATCTATCGCCCTCACTCTATCTATCTCCATAACTCTATCTATCTATCGCCCTCACTCTATCTCTATCACCCTTGCTCTATCTATCGAATGCCCTCACTCTATCTGTCTATCTATCTATCGCCCTCACTCTATCCATCTATCTATCGCCCTCACTCACTCTATCTATCTGTCTATCTATCGCCCTCACTCTATCTATCTGTCTATCTATCGCCCTCTCTCTGTCTATCGCCCTCACTCTCTCCATCTATCTATTGCCCTCACTCTATCTATCTATCTATCGCCCTCACTCTATCTATCTCCATAACTCTATCTATCTATCGCCCTCCCTCTATCTATCTATCCCTCTCACTTTATCTATCTATCGCACTCATTCTATCTATCGATTGCATCACCACAGCATCACTCAGCACCACCACAGCATCACTCAGCACCACCACAGCATCACTCAGGGGCACCACAGCATCACTCAGGGGCACCACAACATCACTATGCGCTACCACAGCATCACTGAACACCACAGCATCACTCGTCGCCACCACAACATCACTCAGCGCGACGACAGCATCAATCTATGCAACCATTCAACAACAACTGGTTCAAATATGTTCTCTCAATGTTTCAAGCTTTATTACAAATGTCACAAAAAGATGTTAATATTTCACTTCTGTTCTTGGATTTTCGTCACAATAAAATACACTGAACATAATCTTCATAAACGTTATTTACAAAAGTTTAAGCTATTCCCATTATAAATTACAATAACTTTTATTTAAGTATTAATTATTAAAAAAATGAAAGCCATTGTTATTTGTAATACCAATACATCTAAGTCACGTAAATACAACACATATTGCATTACAAATGCTATAGGTGTCACATTTGCAAAAGTTAAAACTATTGGCATTGTAAATGACAAAACTATTAACCACTTCCGTGCTCCCCAGTGCTGCTGTCGGCCAACGGCCAACGCAGACCCGCCCACCCTTTAGAACCCCCGCACCGCGGCGAAAAAACCGCTGCGGTTAAGGCGTTAATTTAGCTATTTTCAAAACCAACACATAAATAAAAAAAATTGTCATTTACAATACCAATAGCTCAAACTTTCCTAATGCGAGACCTATTGCATTGCAAATGCTTGTTTTTTATATGGAGCTACATAAAACTAGCTGGTTCTAAGCACTGCAGATGAGAGATATTAAAACAAAAATAAGAGCCTCTGGGCCATCGCTCCGAGGCCCCATGCAACTAAGCAATCATTATTTTGCTCATACACATCTATGTTATAAATACGTAAGTGCATTTGAGATTAAAAAAAAGTGAATAAATTACTTTTGGAAAGTACTAAGGAACACAGCTCTCATTATCCAGTCATGTCTGCCAAGGATGCATTTTGTAATTAAAAGAGCACTGCTGGTCCTCTGCTTTCATGATTACAGCATCCCAGGACAAATAACCCTTTTTAGGTCGAGCCTAGACAGTGCATGCGCTGTCGCAAGACCTAAAGTAAACAGTATTTGGAGTGTAATCCCGCCAGCCGCTTGGCATTGGCTCACTCTTCCGTTGCTCAGCTTTCCTGTGTCATTATTGGCTTGCGCTCCCCAGACGTCACTTCTGTTTATTGCAGGCAGCACCAACCAAGTACAGTGTTGTTTTGCTGCAGGGCCATATGTTTTCATTTAGAGACTACTTCATTGTTTTTTTTTAATCACCATGGCACCTGGTTCACCCATAGCGGCCCACGCTTTTGTTTTGTTCACTCTATTTTTTAAATATATATATTTATTTTTGCAGTGCAGGATGTTTTAAAAATAGCATCCACGCACCTTGCTTTTGTTCGGCTTTTAGTATTAAATCAGCTTTATTGACGGCATGTAATGCAGAAAACAAAGTTGAAGTGCCTACAACCACTGGCGCCGGCCAAGCATAGGCAACATATGGAAATCAGATTACGCAGAAAGAATGTTTTCCGATTGATAAACACAGCAAGCCGCCTACAACCTCACAGGGCCGGCCACGTCTGAAGGCATGTAGCAGTCAAACAAACCAATGTCAAAGGCTTATGATAAAGCAGTTAGAAACCAATGTGGCTCAGGAGCTGCGAGCCGATCCGGAAAGGGCTGCAGGCACATTGGAGTGGGCCGCATTTAAACTTGAATCAGAACTATATAGAAAAGAAGAAGTAAACCCATAGAAACCCTCCCCCACCCACCACCCCGTCTCCTCAGTGAGCTAACCAAAAGGGGAAAGGGGAATTGTCAGGACTTGGCCTAGACTGGTGTTCTAGGCCTCACATTGCAAGAAATAGAAAGGGGCGTGTACACGCGATTTCAAAAAAGTGTAGAGATACCTTCAGGGATCGGTTTGAGAATTAAGGTACTGTAGGCAGGACAGCTCTCGTAATTTTGTGGTGAGAGTATAGAGTAAGGGGGCCCAAGTCTTAGCATAGGCTTCACATGTCCCTGCTGCTGTCACAGAAAGTTTCTCCATTGCTAGAAGATTCCATAGCTGGTGCACCCAGTGTATAACCTCATTAGTATAACCCTTAATGCCGCATTCAAAGCAAGCGCCATTTGTCTCCCCTTCAGCGAGAGCAGGGGAAAAGTGAGCGCATTTGGGCAGCCCAAAAGTGTGTACGCCGGGAGATGGGGGATGAAGGTATTAAAGACAGCATCAATATTATCTAGGATCAGTTCCCAATAGCATGTTAGTTTGGGGCAGTGCCAGAGCAAGTGAACTAGTGTCCCAGGGCTGCCGCATCCTTGCCAATAGAGGCCGTCACATTGGGGTTGCCATTTAGCGAGTCTATCAGGGGTATAATACCAATATGTTGCGATCTTAAAGGCAGTTTCTGTTTGGCTCGAGGAAAACATGGTGTGATGTGCACGATAAAAAACATCCTCCCACTCCTTGTCCGATAGCACGCACCCCAGCTCTACCTCCCATCGCTTCTGACCCGGAGTGTGATGACGAGGGAGGGCAGAGGAGAGGAAGGAATACATTTCAGAAATGAGGTGCTTGTCGTCTTTCTTGGACATTAGCCACTTCTCAAATGGTAACAGCAGGCGCAGGGCTAAGTGGCACGTCTCGGAGCCCGAGATCCAGTGGATCCTTTGCAAATGTAAATACAGATCCGACGCGGATAAGTTGTAGTCTGATTGAAGTTCCCGGAAGGGAATAAGGCCTTTGAGATCAAATAGGTGACACAGCCTTGTGCAGCCCAGCTCAATCCAATGCAGAGCAGCGCCATTATTCACCCCCGACTGCAGGGCAGGGTTCATGAAAAGCGGTGTCATGAGGGAGGGAAATGTGGTCAAGTTTGCCTTTCTGGCAACTTTGTCCCAAGCAAGCATTGTGGTGCACGTCACGGGGGAGGAGTAGAGGCCCCAGGCGCGATCCGCCCAGGCATCCATACATCGTGCCAAATTTGGTGACCCGCAACTGTCTGGTCCATAAAGGTCCAATACTTCTCCGTCATGGGACGGTTCCACTCTAGCTAGAAACGTAGCTGCGAAGCATGGAAGTATTGCGTCAGATTAGGAAAGGTTAACCCACCAAATTTCTTAGGGCATTGAAGATGAGTTTTCCGGAGACGCGGTGCAGTAGGGCCCCAGACAAATTCCTTGATCGCCGATTGCATCTGCCGGAGGGAATGCGGGGGAGGTTCCAATGGCAGTGTTTGGAATAAATACAGGATTCGTGGCAATAAGTTCATTTTAACCGCAGACAGTCTCCCAAACCAGGTCAGAGGAAGGCGACGCCAACAGTTCAGATCTATACAGATCTGTTTCAAGAGGGATGAGTAATTCCGCTCTGCTGTCTGTACCAAGTTTCTATGGAGGACCAACCCAAGGTAAGTAATGCCTTCCGTCACCCACTCAAAAGAAAAGCTATTGTGGAGTGCTCTCTCCATCGGCAGAGCGGCAGTGAGATTGAGTACTTGTGATTTCGTCATGTTAATTTTAAAGCCGGAGGACTGGCTAAAAGTCCGGAGATCGTCCACTATTGCTGGTAATGAGGTCAAAGGATGTGCCACCGAGAAAATTAGGTTGTCTGCGTACAAGCTAATAAGATGGTGGTCGAGGTCAAAGGGAATACCGCGTGCAAGGGGGTTATCCCGAAGAAGTTGGGCTTGTGGCTCCATATATAGGGCGAAAAGTAGTGGAGAAAGGGGACATCCCTGTCTTGTACCGTGCCCTACGTTTAAATTGTCAGAAAGGACCCCATTAACCTTCACCGCCACCTGGGGTGCACTGTAAATACTCGCATTCCAGCTCCGGCACCACAGTCCCAGGCCAAAGTGCTCAAGTGTTGCAAAGAGATACGGCCAATGCACACGGTCTAAGGCCTTCTCTGCGTCAATTGCTAATAGAAGGGCTTCTTCTTTGGACCGGTGTACTTTGTCTATGAGGTGACAGATGCGTTTGGTATTGTCCCCACATTGCCGTCCCATGATGAAACCCGATTGGTCAGGGTCTACAAGACCCGGCATATGGGGGTTAAGCCTGTGCGCCAAAATGCCCCAAAAAAGTTTTGCATTTATCTATACTAATATAATAAAGTGAGAGCCCAAACCTTTGAAGCGGGTAATCTCAGGAACCACAGCACCAATCACAACACCCAATACAGCGTTGGTAAGGGTAGCTGCAGCAGAAGGACATAGGCTATGCAGACGCCCACCATATACATTTAAAAGGTAAAAGAAACGTGCCAGCATAGTAGTCCCTTGTGGGCGTGTCTGGGTTGTGCTGTGGGCGTGTGCTGGGGCGTGACAAATGCTGGGGGCGTGTGGTATGTTCCGACATTCATGCCATGTCTCATATCGTTTGCTAATCCCACCCTGCTCCCTTCAAATACCCCTGCACCCCATAATCATAACCCACCCTTACTCCTTAAAATACCACAACACCCTTAAACACTAACCAATCTTAACCCTATAAATATACCCTGTACCCCAAAACCCAAACCTATCCCTAAACCCTAAAAATACCCCTGTACCCCAAAACCCAAACCTAGCCCTGAACCCTATAAATACCCCTGTACCCCAAAACCCATACCTATCCCTAAACCCTAAAACTACCCCTGTACCCCATAACTCAAAACTATATCTGAACCCTTAAAATATCCAAACACCCCAAAACATATACCTCAGTACCCCAAAACATATACCAGTATACCCATACTTACCTTATCCAAACATTAAAAAAACATGCTTTTACCATTCATGCATTTGCAACGAATTTCGTTGTAAATGTATGCGTGGTGAAAGCATATAAAATGTAATGCCATGCGTTATAATGGCATTGCAGAGTCATGGTACTTTCGTAATGAAAGTATGCGGAGTGATGGTATGCAGAAAGAAAGTTGCGGAATAATGGGTTTACCCTCCCCCGGTAAGTACATTGATGGCACGGTGGCCCACATCTCCAGCATCATACTCATATTTTTTCACCACCCATTTGAAAAATGCACAGGTCTCTCTCATTGATGGCCAGCACCGACATACACTTTTAGACACACCTCCCACCACAAGTTCTAGAATTGCGAACTTTAGAGCTGGAGAGCTACCTTCGAATCTCGGCATCAGCTCAACATCCTGTGATTCCAGGCAAATCGCTTTGTCTCCCCGTGCCTTCCACAAATGAATGTGTTCTTCTGTAATGTAAATTTTGCTCATGCCATGTTGTCAAGTTCGCTCTATATAATATTGCAAGGAAAAATAAAGTAGGGAAACTCGAGTTCGCACATTACTGAACGCGCACTCTTAAGTGCATCAGCAGTGCACTGTGAATCGGAGGGTTTCACAGGCCTGTCACAGATAAGAAATGCTATTAAAACGAAATCCTACAAAACAATATACTACTGGCTGGCAGCAATTCATACCCGGACAACGTCGGGACGGGCTGCTAGTATTTAATAAGGAGATGGGGCGGTAGGAACTGCAAAATTCCGGATCTTTGCCGGGTTTAATAATGACCGAAATAGAAGCTTGCAGCATGGATGGGGTGAGGGAACCTGTGTCCGCAAACAAATTAAAAAGGCGGGTTAGCAATGGGGTGTGTTCAGCACAGTAAGTTTTATAAAAAAGGGCACTAAAGTCATCAGGCTCTGGGGACTTCTGCAACTTCAGCCGCGCAGTTGCAGAAATCCCTTCTTCAATGCAGATGGGCGAGTCAAGGGCATTGGACTCGCCCACTGGCAGAGGCGTCACTGCAGCACCGCCAAGGTAGGGAGTGGGATCAGGGCACAGGGAAAGATCAGCTGCATAGAGGGAACTATAAAAAGGGCGGAAAGTCGAGGCAATATCGGAGATGTAACGGCCAGAGCTGTTGCTAAGCTTTGTTACCGAATGGGCCCCCTGTTGGCTACGAAGGCAATGCACTAACATACGGCCACCTTTGTTGGAGCCCACAAAGTATTTGTACTTTAGATGAACCACCGCATGCTCTGCTCAGTCAAGGTCTAGGTGACGTAGCTGGAGTCTCTCCTTCTCCAACTGCCGCCAGACTCGGGGGCACCAGTACGCTTGTGTATGGCCTCAAGTGCCTTCACTGCTGCCTCCAGGTCAGCACGTTTCGTCTGTCGAGATTTATTCCCAAAGGCTTCCTTAGCTAGGAGAGCTCCTTGTGCCACCAGTTTAAGAGCCTCCCAAACCGCGGAGAGCGATGTCTCTTCTCGATCGTTAATCGCTAAATAGTCTACAATGCAGCGCCTAATGTCAGCAATTACGTCCGGAGATCTAAGCAGTGAGTCATGCATGCGCCTTCGGGGTGCAGTAGTAGAACTTACAGCAGGGAAGCGTAGGGATATGGTAATATGCGAGTGGTCAGATAGAGCCCGTGCCTCTGTGGTGGAATCCGTAACTAAGGGCCAAGTAACTGGGGTAACTAGGAAATGGTCCAACCGAGCATACGTCTGGTGTGCAGCCGAATAGTAAGAAAAGTCCCTTTCAGCACGGCGCAAACAATGCCAAACATTCCTAATCCCGGCATCGCGCAGCCAGTCCCTGCCCGTTGACGAGAGGGCACCCGCAACCCCGAGCGTGAGCCGGACCGACCTAGTTCCCCATTCATCACTAAGTTGAGATCACCGCCTATTATCACTATAGCATTGGGAAAATGCAAAACCTCGGCACATGCATCTCTCAGGAAGTTCTCTGGGTGAACATTGGGGAATAGATGGATGTAACTGTGAAGGTAGACGTGCCGACTTGGAGCTGCAGCGCCAGGAGGCGCCCTTTGATCTCTGTGATGGTCCCCAACACTGAACCCTTAAAGTGCCTAGTTATTAGTATGGCAACCACCCCCCTTTTGCTATTGGTCGAGGACCAGTACTGGAGTGGGAAATGGGCATGGCGCATTCGATGAGTGTCAATGTGGAGTAGGCGAGCTTCTTGAATGAGGCAAATTTCACCCCCAGAATTTATCAAAAGGGATAGGATCGCCCTACGCTTAACTGGGTTGTTACGACCTCGCACATTGAAACTGATGATTTTAGGATCCAGATGAGGGAGTGTGAATTAGAGAAGCATTAGGAGGGAGACAAGCAACCCACAGCGAAGAAATGACAACAAGGACATGGAAGAAGAAGATAAACCAATGGCCACAGGTACCCGGATATTGGATGACAAAGAAACTCACCGAGGAAATAACTTTCCCGCCCCAAAATTAATGCAACCCCATAAACAAAACAACTGTATAAACAACGTCTGCATGCGGCCGCCCATGGGTCGACCGCGCACTGTAGTAAAAGGAAAAAGCCGGCAACAGTGCGGGGTGACGCATGTCCATCAAAGGAACACAGTTCAAGTTTGTGGTGGCAGAACAAGTCCATGTAACGGGAGAAGAGACGATCCTCCGGCCGGCTCGAGAGAAGAGGCCTATCAATGTGCTATAACAGAGAGTCAGGCAGGGGAGGTAGAAGCCGTGCTATTGGCCAAAGAAGCCAGCGCTTTTTCCCTCTCCTTCGCTCGAGTGGCTGCATCCGGCCCACGTGGCGTTGAGGAAGACTTGCCCGCGGTGTGCCAACAATCCGGCCTGTCGACACGGGGCGCAGGAGACTCTTGTGGGCAAGGCGATGCCGGAGGCGGGAGACCCAAGAGCTCGGAAGCTTCCTTAAGAGAACGCAGCTGTCGCAGCTTCCCCTCAAATTTAAAGATAATACGGAAGGGATTACCCCAGGCATAAGGGTATTAAGTTAGAAAGGGGTAAACCCAAAATAACTCAAGGACCTGGGTCGTTAAATACAGTACAAAGAGAATGGTCCTAGTGTGTGCAATTATTCATAAAACATCAGTCCGTTTTATATGGAGAAAAGTTCACCACAGATTTGTAGCATTTAGCATTATTAAACAAAATAAACCATATACAACATTCAAAGTATGACTGTGTTTATTTCACAATCGTGTTCATTGTGAATTGATTGTATCACAAGAATTACTTGTCATAGAATTATATTATACATTCTATAGCATAGTTCGCAAAACATCACGGCGATAGTGCTCTTAGTGAAGGAGGGAAGTGATTTGATCGGGTTTGTGAGGGACTGGGCAAAGGTGGTGTGACATTGATAGCATCACATTAAAATTCGTAGGCCTTTACACATAAGCGAATCCATATGTTCCCTAATTGCATCGCACATAGGTTGGACAAATCCAATGTAATTTATTCTTATGGTGTGCTGGGTTGGTGCGGTCTACGTTTCGACCCCTGTGGCAATTGGAAGGGTTATTCGTGCCTCATGTTGAGGTCTTCATCAGGAAGGTAAATGTGAGCACCTAAAACATAAATGCGAGCATCAAATGCCAGTGGTGGACATATAATCAGCGTAGAAATTATGGGTAGGGCAGTACCTACATGGGGTGACTATCAGGGTCTGCACCGTCACAGTGTGGGCCCACGTGGCTCCAATGATTCTAAACAAAAAGAACATTTTTTAGTCTAATTGATCGGCTCATAGCCCAAGACTTCAAGGGAGAACGAGAAAAAGTGGACGGGGACTTACTTTGCAACTGCTCATGTGGATGAGCATATTCATACATCTTTGTTGTATGTGTTCCAGTGAAGAGCGGTTCCTTACTTTAAATCGGGCATCATTCTGAAAATAAAATAAAGGGGGGAATTCATAGTTCATGTCTTATTATAGGGTGGTAGTTTAGCCAGTCTATGTTGAGGCAGTTCAGGCCCGGTCTGTCTGGTTAGTGGTGAGAAGCTACAGACCCATAAGGAGTCTGAGGGGCTAAGTTATATTGGTATATTCACTTAGCTCATTAATATGTAGTAAAGCCGCTGGGCAAGGTATTAACATAGTGGTCTCTAAGGGCAGAGCTAGACGTATTCGCAGCTGTTAAGTAAACTATTTACATAGGTTGGAATAATTCCGGTCTGTAACATTAACGTTTAAAAGGGTAGGACCGGGTATCACATCCAGATAAACTTTTTCGAGTTCGTCTATGGTACCGTCTTTTCTGAAACGTAGCATTAAAGGCTATGTTGCATGCAAGGGGGCTAAAACCTAATTGTTTGCTCGGCGGGCCTGTGGCTCGAATCATACCTGCTCTTCGTTCCGTGTGTACTTCACACCCAGGCATAAGGCATAAGGGATCACTTTCTCCCTCAGATGTTGAGTTACAGGCTTAAATGCTCGTCGTTTGAACAAGGTGACCGCAGAGAGGTCCTGGTAAAGCGTCGGAGTAAGGCAGCGGACCTGCAGAGGGTGTGAGTCTCTAGCTTTACGGAGAATAAGTTCCTTCAATTGGAAGTTGTGGACACCCGCCAATATGTCCAGAGGCGGCGCTGGAGCTCGGCAGGGGAGGCCCACTCAATGCACTCTGTCGATCTGGATCTCAGTGGTGTGTTCTGGGCCTAAAATATGATGAAAAAGGGCTTGCACAAAACCACTAATGTCGCCTTCCTCCGCTCCCTGCTTCACTCCCCGGATGCGAACATTATTGCGACAGGAGCGGTTCTCGAGGTCCTCCGCCTGCCCCTGCAGCACAACATGTTGTTCTTTAAGGTAAATAACTTCCTGTTGTAACACCTCCATTTCCTCATCCCATCTGTTTTCATGCTCCTCTAAGGTCGCAACTCTGGCACCTATTTCAGAGACGTCTCAACTGACCTCTCGAAGATCCACCGCCAGCTGGTCTTAGCCCCTGGAGGTCCTCCTTGAGTGCTGGAAAGAGCGAGGTCATAAAGGCTTTTGTAGCTGGTGCATCCATGCCCTCCGCTGACCCTGTAGCCATCTCCGAGCCCTGGGCCCTGGGTAGTAACATGTCTCTAACTGATCGGTCTTTTCTAGGCCGTCCCGACGCCATGACGGGCGGAGTTTGTGAGGCCCGAAGGAAGAGGACTCTAGTATGGAGTGGCAAAACAGACTGTTCAGAGATACCAGATGCAGGTAGGGTTGGCCCCGGAGTAGGTTGTACAGTGCCCGTTCTATACCCAGGTCAAACAGGATTACATTAGAAGCCATCCAAGAGTCATTGGAGGATCATCCAATTACTCTAGAAGTCATTTTCACATCATCAGACATCATCAAGCTCTTGAAGTCATCAGCAGAGTTTAGAAACTTGAGCCTGATGATTTGAGGATGACTT
Source organism: Lissotriton vulgaris (assembly GCF_964263255.1). Classification (NCBI taxonomy): domain Eukaryota; kingdom Metazoa; phylum Chordata; class Amphibia; order Caudata; family Salamandridae; genus Lissotriton; species Lissotriton vulgaris. The sequence continues at coordinate 1,453,412,353 of NC_141689.1, read as the reverse complement.
GAAAATTAATATCTGATGACTTCACAAGATGTGATTGATCCTGATGATCTCAGGATAAGTATTTGATTACTTGACAAGAGGAAATTGTTCCTGATGATCTGAGGATGACTAGAAAATGGGTTTCAAGTACTAACCATATGGAATAATGCTTTGTGATTCAAGGATGATTTGTTAAACACTTGAAGAGCCTATTCTCCATTTTTGCTCCATTTTTTTTAACCTGGTGACTAGTTTGATGATTTTGCAATTATTTACTAATTACTGCTCATTCAACTCAGTTTAGATATTACATTTTTTTTTGTTATCTGCAAATATGCATAAAGTCTGATTAACAAAAATGTGTGGAGTCAGTCACTGTTAACTAGGACGGGGGGAAATTTACATTATGCCAGCATGATTCTCCTAATGCTGGGAATATTCTCAAAATTATGTGATTCGACCAGTACATGTAACTATGCGCCATTCATTGTAAAACTTACTGCAGACAGTGCCATTTGTGGTTAACATTTCCACTAACGCACAGGACTTACAATAATGTGAGCACCTGACACTTTCATTTTTAATTTGGTGTGTATAAGGTTACACATTTTGGTGAATCGCAACAGAGCCACATTTTTATGCACGCTGAGACAGAAAGGAAGTAGACAAAGAAATTTTGAAACCATACACTGGGTGAGTTATAGCAAAGGCACAATGTGACTAATTCATTACTAGAAATATTAAACGTCAATTATACAAATTTCCAATATGATTTCATTCTCTTCCAGATGCACCCAAGTGGCAAAAATGGATATGTATGTATACATTGTAGTGCACTAAGTAAATAAAGATGGGTAAGCCAGGAGATGCATAGAGCTGGACCAGAGCCTCGTCAGGGGGTCTGGCTTGGCTCTAAGAACCAAAGCAGCTATCAAAAGATGTATTATGAAAATACTACAGCAAACGTAAAAAACACAAGGCAGAGTCTCTGTGATTAAAATGGATTATTTCTTGAATGCTTATATTTCACTTTAGAATATTAAATTATATCACTGCAGTGATAATGGTTAAATGATTTTTTTTCAGCATGAGCTCTTTCCCACCTACAATTCTCTGACAGCACTGATATAGGAAGATCAAGATATATTATTTTGTCATGAGCATTGTATTCATGTCCAGTAATGTTTTTTGTATATGGAGCAACGCTGTAGCCTATTAAATCATACGTGTGTGCTTTTTTGTATAACTGAAGTGAATGTGTTCAGTGGTGGTCTCAGATTTGGTTTTAAGTTAATATAATGCACAGTGGAGTAAAGTGATTTCCATAGGATCACACATTTTGGGTAAACGGGGAAACTTAGTAAAGTAGTCACAATCAGGTGACCAGCTGTATATGCATCGCGATTTGTGCATCCTAACAGTGTACATTATTTTTTAGGTCTCGCTAGAGTCAGCACATGCACTACTCTGGCGAGACATTTAGTAGCTGCTGCAAAAAGCGCTACCTCCGGCCACCAGCTTGCTAGAGCGCACACAAGCGCACAGCACTTTTTCCCATCGCGCGTGCGCACAACTCGCATTTTATTTATTTATTTATTTCATTTCCCAACCGCGCAGCGTTACTTTTACGCCCGCGCGGCCAACGCTTGTTTTAAGGTTGAGATTATGCTTTTGTGCACCTTTGTGCATTTAACTTATGGCTGCGTCAGATTTATTGGTAGCCCCCCTCTCCTCACACACAACATGGGAGCAGATTGCTCGAATTTATTTGCCATGGTCTGGTTTGTCCTGCACCTTTTCGCCATCGTGGTCTTCATTTCTGAAAGTCGTCTAGCGTGGTGACTGAGCGTTGTTCAACTGGTTTGCTGGCAAGAAGTGCCCCCTACAAGGAGGCATGTCACCTAGTGAAGGCCTGCGTGCCTTTTAATGAATTCCTGAGTTAAGAATATATTATGTTGTTTATTAATGACATGAACTGTAATCCGTGGCTAACACCATTATAGATCCTTTAACATAGAACCGGATATCTAATTTTGTTACGGTACATTTTTACTTTTAAGAAATTCTTGACACATATTGTGTGATTTTAATTAATTAAATAATTGTACCCACAAAAAGTGACTGAGAATACACATCTACGCACCCTTTGGGTTAGCCCACTTCTGACAGTATTCTGCATGAGAATCATTTAGACCACGGGTACTCATAGTACGGCCCGCGGGCCAACAGCGGCCCGGCAAGCCTTCCCTGGCGGCCCGCGGACCGTCCAAACATTGTACCCGTGTTTTAATATATATATTTTTTTTCAAGTGTTTCAGCAAACACCCCTGCGGCAGCGCGACTCAAGAGACTTTGCTGCTCTGTGGAGGCGGGCGATTCCCGCCATAGTCAGAGTAGAGCTGCAGGGGCCTAAGAGGTGAACAAAGCCTCATTAACACGTGAATGGTCTTTTAAAGACCTGTGAAGTGTTTGGGTGCGGCTGTGTGTGTGTGTGTGCCCGGAAGCTGTCTCAGCCAGGGCACACACAGGCAGGGTGAGATGAAGAGGGGACAGAGGGAGAGGGAGGAGGGAGAAGGTAGAAGGGGAGAATAACAGAGGCAGACAGAGGGAGAGCGAGGGAGAGGCAGACAGTGGGAGAGCGAGGGAGAGGCAGACAGAGGGAGAACGAGGGAGAGCGCGAGGGAGGGAGGGAGACAGAGGCAGACAGAGGCAGACAGATGGAGAGCGAGGGAGGGGGACAGAGGGAGAGGGAGAGCGAGGGAGAGCATGGGAGAACTCGGGAAAGCGAGGGAGGGAGACAGGCCGAGGGAGGGAGAGCGAGGGAGAGAGACAGAGGGAGAGCGAGGGAGAGGCAGTGAGAGGGAGAGCAAGGGAGATCATGGGGGAGCAAGGGAGAGCGTGGGAGGGAGACAGAGGCAGAGCGAGGGAGAGCGAGGGAGGGAGACAGAGGCAGACAGAGGGAGACAGAGAGAGAGCAAGGGAGAGCGAGGGAGGGAGACAGAGGGAGAGCGAGGGAGAGCAAGGGAGAGCGAGGGAGAGCAAGGGAGAGCGAGGCAGAGCGAGAGAGAGCGAGGGTGAGAGACAGAGGAGGGAGACAGAGCGAGGGAGGGAGACAGAGCAAGGGAGGGAGACAGAGCGACGGAGGGAGGGAGACACAGCGAGGGAGGGAGGGAGACAGAGTTAGGGAGGGTGCCCTCAGGGTGAGGGAGACCTCAGAGTGGGGGAGGGGGAAGGAGAGAGAGGGAGACAGAGGGAAGGAGGGAGAGGGAAGTAAAGAGAGAGAGAGGGAGAGGGAAATAGAGAGAGGGAGAGGGAAACAGAGTGAGGGAGAGGGTAACAGGGAGAGGGAAACAGAGAGAGATGGAGACAGAGAGAGAGTGAGACAGTCAGAGTGAGTGAGACAGAGTGAGAGATAGGTAGAGAGAGGGAGAGAGGGAGGGAGACAGAGAGATTGACTGAAAAAGAACGAGAGAGAGAGAGATGTGTGTATGCCCGGTCTGGTTGCTCATTGGACAAAGGCGTCCGCTGCAGGGACCAGTGATCAACCTCATGGTACCAGTTTTTTTGTTGCTCTAGCCCCGCCCCCCTCCCCCACTGACCCCACCCCCAACGGTGTGACCCTCGGATACAAACCAAACCGTAAATTTGGCCCCCGAGAGAAAGTTTGTGAGTACCCATGATTTAGACTCTGGTACCATCTATAACAGCACGGGCAGTGAGTCAGCCCAGATTAGCCATTGGCTCCATTGTCCTGCCAGTGACTGCATTTTTTTCTGATCACATGTACGCATGTGCTTCCGTTCCAGGACTGGATTTTCTTTAGCACATTACAGTTCCCAATACCCTGCTAACAGGCTGCTGGTTTCATCTAGTGTGTTGTGTCACCTGCACCCACTGCCTGTTAACCAGGTGCCCATCATGAATGGTACTGTCCATAGTGTATAATTGTTTTGCCATTCCAAGGTGGATACCATGTTGGTTCTAAACATTGCGACTATGCTGCAACTTCAAACCATGTATGTACAATACAACTGCAAGTCAGTCATCACGTGGTTGGCTGAATTTGAGTTATTTCAAGCATATACATGTTGTTGAACTTGTTTTTTCAAGCATATACCTGCTGTGTTTAGGCGGCAGCATTCATTCTTTTTCTAATTTTATTCCTTTAACTTAGCCTGCACATGTTGAGTTTGTGCCTAAGTGTAAGTGTCAATTCAAGAATGGCTGGATGAATGGATGGATGCATGAGGGCAAGGATGAGTGATAATAAATTATCATAAATGCACTCCATGTGCCTAAACCCATCAATGACTGAATAGACCCTTTCATTTATAAACTATGTCTATCAGAATTGCCAATTTTTTTTTTTCATTTTTGGATTATAACTATACCATTAATTAGAGCTTTTTGGATTAAATCGATTTTTATTAGTCTTTCTAGCAGAAAAAAATAACATTTAACACAAATGCTTGCCTACATCACAAGGCCGGCGAGGTAATTAGAGTTTTTGAAAGGATTTTTAGGTTTCGACTGCAAAAAAGCTGCGCAAGCAGCTTTTGCGCAGGAGAAATCTAATGAGTTACAGTATGTTGCTCGGGAATCTGCCCTCTGTTCCATTGGCTAGCTCCATAAATGGAGGCTAGCCATTGGAACAGAGAGGCGTCCGCCATGGCCGGACCAGATTCGGGGGCGTTCCCGAGAATTTTTGGCTTTTGGCTACGTCATGCTACGTCAGCCAAAAGCCGGGAACGCCCCCGAATCTGGTCCGGCCGGGCCGCAAGCATATCGGCTTTGCCAATGCCTGGTTGCTTAAGATGTGGTTTCCATAACGGAGCCAACTATTATAGTAAGTAATAACGTATTTAAAACAGTTAAAAGCAATTCAATCATCATAACAAATTTTTTTATGCGACCAATCAAAGTAATCTTTTGGCACTTCGCCTTCCCTCCTCCTCCTCTCGTATCTCCACCCCTCCTGCCCCCTCCCTCTCTCCGTTTCTTTGCGGGGGTGGCGGGGGAGGCTGGGGCGCGGGCTGCGCATGGTGCCGGGAGGGCTGTGAGAGCAGGGCAGCTGCGAGCGCTGGCCGAGGGACCGGAGATGCGGGAGCTGCTGCTGAAAGTGGGCGTCCGAGCCCTGCTCTTCAGGTCTTCGTGTGAGTACCGGGCAGGAGGGACTCACTGCTGTGGGGAGAGGAATACTACGGGTATGAGTGAGTGAATGAATACGTCTGAAGTCGCTGCTAAACAGCTGGATTCACTCAAGGAGCGAGTGAGACTAGAGAGGGGCAGTGCGACGAAGGTGAGACTGGGGCCACTGCTGTGGTAAGTAGAGAGCGCAGACACCTAAATGACACAGAGGTAGGCAGTGAGAGTGAGACTCGGTTCTTGGCGGGCAGTGAGAGTGAGACTCAGGGCACTCGTGGGCAGTGAGAGTGAGACTCCACCCCCCTCCCGCCCGCTGTCCGTGTCTTTGCCCCCTCCCGCCCGCTGTCCGTGTCTTTGCCCCCTCCCGCCCGCTGTCCGTGTCTTTGCCCCCTCCCGCTCGCTGTCCGTGTCTTTGCCCCCTCCCGCCCGCTGTCCGTGTCTTTGCCCCCTCCTGCCCGCTGTCGGTGTCTTTGCCCCCTCCCGCCCCCTACCCGTGTCTTTGCCCCCTCCTGCCCGCTGTCCGTGTCTTTGTCTTTGCCCCCTCCTGCCCGCTGTCCGTGTCTTTGCCCCCTCCTGCCTGCTGTCCGTGTCTTTGCCCCCTCCTGCCCGCTGTGCGTGTCTTTGCCCCCTCCTGCCCGCTGTCTGTGTCTTTGCCCCCTCCCGCCCCCTCCCCGTGTCTTTGCCCCAGCCTGCCCGCTGTCCGTGTCTTTGTCTTTGCCCCCTCCTGCCCGCTGTCCGTGTCTTTGCCCCCTCCTGCCTGCTGTCCGTGTCTTTGTCTTTGCCCCCTCCTGCCCGCTGTCTGTGTCTTTGCCCCCTCCTGCCTGCTGTCCGTGTCTTTGTCTTTGCCCCCTCCTGCCTGCTGTCTGTGTCTTTGTTTTTGCCCCCTCCTGCCTGCAGTCCGTGTCTTTGCCCCCTCCCGCCTGCTGTCCGTGTCTTTGCCCCCTCCTGCCTGCTCTCCGTGTCTTTGTCTTTGCCCCCTATCGCCCGCTGTCCGTGTCTTTGCCCCCTCCTGCCTGCTGTCCGTGTCTTTGCCCCCTCCCGCCCGCTGTCCGTGTCTTTGCCCCCTCCCGCTCGCTGTCCATGCCTTTGCCCCCTCCTGCCCGCTGTCCGTGTCTTTGCCCCATCCCGCTCGCTGTTCGTGTCTTTGCCCCCTCCCACCCACTGTCCGTGTCTTTGCCCCCTCCTGCCCACTGTCTGTGTCTTTGCCCCCTCCGGCCCGCTGTCCATGTCTTTGCCCCCTCCCGCCTGATGTCCGTGTCTTTGCCCCCTCCCGCCTGCTGTCCGTGTCTTTGCCCCCTCCCGCTCGCTGTCCGTGTCTTTGCCCCCTCATGCCTGCTGTCCGTGTCTTTGCCCCCTCCTGCCCGCTGTCCGTGTCTTTGTCTTTGCCCCCTCCTGCCCGCTGTCCGTGTCTTTGTCTTTGCCCCCTCCTGCCTGCTGTCCGTGTCTTTGTCTTTGCCCCCTCCTGACTGCTGTCCGTGTCTTTGTCTTTGCCCCCTCCTGCCTGCGCGGGCTGCGCATGGGGCCGGGAGGGCTGTGAGAGCAGGGCAGCTGCGAGCGCTGGCCGAGGGACTGGAGATGCGGGAGCTGCTGCTGAAAGTGGGCGTCCGAGCCCTGCTCTTCAGGTCTTCGTGTGAGCACCGGGCGGGAGGGACTCACTGCAGTGGGGAGAGGGAATACTACGGGTATGAGTGAGTGAATGAATACGTCTGAAGTCGCTGCTCAACAGCTGTATTCACTCAAGGAGCGAGTGAGACTAGAGAGGGGCAGTGCGACGAAGATGAGACTGGGGCCACTGCTGTGGTAAGTAGAGAGCGCAGACACCTAAATGACACAGAGGTAGGCAGTGAGAGTGAGACTCAGTTCCTGGCGGGCAGTGAGAGTGCGACTCAGGGCACTCGTGTGCAGTGAGAGTGAGACTCTGGGACTGGTGGCCAGGGGGAATGAGACTCGTGGGCTGTGAGAGTGAGACTCAGGGCTCTCATGGGCAGTGAGTGCGACTCAGGGCACTCGTGGGCAGTGAGAGTGAGGCTCCACCCCCTCCCGCCCGCTGTCCGTGTCTTTGCCTCCTCCCGCCCGCTGTCCGTGTCTTTGCCCCCTCCCACTCGCTGTCCATGTCTTTGCCCCCTCCCGCCCGCTGTCCGTGTCTGTGCCCCCTCCTGCCCGCTGTCCGTGTCTTTGCCCCCTCCTGCCCCCTCCCCGTGTCTTTGCCCCCTCCTGCCTGCTGTCCGTGTCTTTGTCTTTGCCCCCTCCTGCCCGCTGTTTGTGTCTTTGCCCCCTCCTGCCTGCTGTCCGTGTCTTTGCCCCCTCCTGCCCGCTGTCCGTGTCTTTGCCCCTCCTGCTCGCTGTCCGTGTCTTTGCCCCCTCCCGCCCCTTCCCCGTGTCTCTGCCCCCTCCTGCCCGCTGTCCGTGTCTTTGTCATTGCCCCTCCTGCCCACTGTCCGTGTCTTTGTCTTTGCCCCCTCCTGCCCGCTGTCCGTGTCTTTGCCCCCTCCTGCCTGCTGACCGTGTCTTCGTCTTTGCCCCCTCCCGCCCGCTGTCCGTGTCTTTGCCCCCTCCCGCCCGCTGTCCGTGTCTTTGCCCCCTCCCGCTCGCTGTCCGTGTCTTTGCCCCCTCCCGCTCGCTGTCCGTGTCTTTGCCCCCTCCCGCCCACTGTCCGTGTCTTTGCCCCCTCCTGCCAGCTGTCCGTGTCTTTGCCCCCTCCCGCTCGCTGTCCGTGTCTTTCCCCCCTCCTGCCTGCTGTCCGTGTCTTTGCCCCCTCCTGCCTGCTGTCCGTGTCTTTGTCTTTGCCCCTCCTGCCCGCTGTCCGTGTCTTTGTCTTTGCCCCCTCCTGCCTGCTGTCCGTGTCTTTGTCTTTGCCCCCTCCTGCCTGCTGTCCTTGTCTTTGTCTTTGCCCCCTCCCGCCCGCTGTCCGTGTCTTTGCCCCCTCCTGCCTGCTGTCCGTGTCTTTGTCTTTGCCCCCTCCCACCCGCTGTCCGTGTCTTTGCCCCCTCCTGCCCGCTGTCCGTGTCTTTCTCTTTGCCCCTCCTGCCTGCTGTCCGTGTCTTTGTCTTTGCCCCCTCCTGCCTGCTGTCCGTGTCTTTGTCTTTGCCCCCTCCCGCCCGCTGTCCGTGTCTTTGCCCCCTCCTGCCTGCTGTCCGTGTCTTTGTCTTTGCCCCCTCCCGCACGCTGTCCCTGTCTTTGCCCCCTCCTGCCTGCTATCCGTGTCTTTGTCTTTGCCCCCTCCCGCCCGCTGTCCGTGTCTTTGCCCCCTCCCGCCCGCTGTCCGTGTCTTTGCCCCCTCCCGCTCGCTGTCCGTGTCTTTGCCCCCTCCCGCCCACTGTCCGTGTCTTTGCCCCCTCCTGCCTGCTGTCCGTGTCTTTGTCTTTGCCCCCTCCCGCCCGCTGTCCGTGTCTTTGCCCCCTCCTTCCTGCTGTCCGTGTGTTTGTCTTTGCCCCCTCCCGCCCGCTGTCCGTGTCTTTGCCCCCTCCTGCCTGCTGTCCGTGTCTTTGTCTTTGCCCCCTTCCGCCCGCTGTCCGTGTCTTTGCCCCCTCCTGCCTGCTGTCCGTGTCTTTGTCTTTGCCCCCTCCCGCCCGCTGTCTGTGTCTTTGCCCCCTCCTGCCTGCTGTCCGTGTCTTTGTCTTTGCCCCCTCCCGCCCGCTTTCCGTGTCTTTGCCCCCTCCTGCCTGCTGTCCGTGTCTTTGTCTTTGCCCCCTCCCGCCCGCTGTCTGTGTCTTTACCCCCTCCTTCCTGCTGTCCGTATCTTTGTCTTTGCCCCCTCCCGCCCGCTGTCCGTGTCTTTGCCCCCTCCTGCCTGCTGTCCGTGTCTTTGTCTTTGCCCCCTCCTGCCCGCTGTCCGTGTCTTTGCCCCCTCCTGCCTGCTGTCCGTGTCTTTGTCTTTGCCCCCTCCCGCCCGCTGTCCGTGTCTTTGCCCCCTCCCGCCCGCTGTCCGTGTCTTTGCCCCCTCCCGCTCGCTGTCCGTGTCTTTGCCCCCTCCCGCCCGCTGTCCGTGTCTTTGCCCCCTCCTGCCTGCTGTCCGTGTCTTTGTCTTTGCCCCCTCCCGCCCGCTGTCCATGTCTTTGCCCCCTCCTTCCTGCTGTCCGTGTCTTTGTCTTTGCCCCCTCCCGCCCGCTGTCCGTGTCTTTGCCCCCTCCTGCCTGCTGTCCGTGTCTTTGTCTTTGCCCCCTCCCGCCCGCTGTCCGTGTCTTTGCCCCCTCCTGCCTGCTCTCCGTGTCTTTGTCTTTGCCCCCTCCCGCCCGCTGTCCGTGTCTTTGCCCCCTCCTGCCTGCTGTCCGTGTCTTTGTCTTTGCCCCCTCCCGCCCGCTGTCTGTGTCTTTGCCCCCTCCTGCCTGCTGTCCGTGTCTTTGTCTTTGCCCCCTCCCGCCCGCTTTCCGTGTCTTTGCCCCCTCCTGCCTGCTGTCCGTGTCTTTGTCTTTGCCCCCTCCCGCCCGCTGTCCGTGTCTTTGCCCCCTCCTTCCTGCTGTCCGTATCTTTGTCTTTGCCCCCTCCCGCCCGCTGTCCGTGTCTTTGCCCCCTCCTGCCTGCTGTCCGTGTCTTTGTCTTTGCCCCCTCCTGCCCGCTGTCCTTGTCTTTGCCTCCTCCTGCCTGCTGTCCGTGTCTTTGTCTTTGCCCCCTCCCGCCCGCTGTCCGTGTCTTTGCCCCCTCCCGCCCGCTGTCCGTGTCTTTGCCCCCTCCCGCTCGCTGTCCGTGTCTTTGCCCCCTCCCGCCCGCTGTCCGTGTCTTTGTCCCCTCCTGCCTGCTGTCCGTGTCTTTGTCTTTGCCCCCTCCCGCCCGCTGTCCGTGTCTTTGCCCCCTCCTTCCTGCTGTCCGTGTCTTTGTCTTTGCCCCCTCCCGCCCGCTGTCCGTGTCTTTGCCCCCTCCTGCCTGCTGTCCGTGTCTTTGCCCCCTCCTGCCCGCTGTCCGTGTCTTTGCCCCCTCCTGCCTGCTGTCCGTGTCTTTGTCTTTGCCCCCTCCCGCCCGCTGTCCGTGTCTTTGCCCCCTCCTGCCTGCTGTCCGTGTCTTTGTCTTTGCCCCCTCCCGCCCGCTGTCCGTGTCTTTGCCCCCTCCTGCCTGCTCTCCGTGTCTTTGCCCCCTCTTGCCCGCTGTCCGTGTCTTTGCCCCCTCCTGCCTGCTGTCCGTGTCTTTGTCTTTGCCCCCTCCCGCCCGCTGTCCGTGTCTTTGCCCCCTCCTGCCTGCTGTCCGTGTCTTTGTCTTTGCCCCCTCCCGCCCGCTGTCCGTGTCTTTGCCCCCTCCTGCCTGCTGTCCGTGTCTTTGCCCCCTCCTGCCTGCTGTCCTTGTCTTTGCCCCCTCCCGCCCGCTATCCGTGTCTTTGTTTTCGCCTGTACCTCTGGTGATGCAAAGGAGGAGTGTACTGACATGGGTAGCACTATACAAGAACATGGGAAATGACAAACTAATGGTAACTTCCAATCTAAGAAATGTGTTTGTAATTGGTGACTCTTGTTAATTAAGACCATCTTTAGTTTGTAGGTTTCGTTTGGGTGGAATTCTTAAAGCAGCACATGCGGTTTATGTGCGGAGAACTGGTTGCACCTATTCAATGGACAGTTTTTCACCCACGGGCAGTTGTTGCTGGACACTTACAAAACAGTGGTCTCCAGTCTGATTCACGTTTATGGAGAGAGTTGCTCGGAGCTGTCTAAAACTGCCTTACCTTTTGTGCTTTTTGCTTTCTAATGTAAGAAGTTGATTCGGTGTTCGGATGTGTGGGCAGTGCAAAATGTTTTGTTTGTTCGTTTTTTCCCCTCAAAGCACATTTCTGTAACGGGGAGGCTAGTGTTGGTAGCAGGTTTAAGGGAAATTCTGGTGCTCAGAAAATGCACGACAGGACCTTTTAGTATCAGTTTTCAAACGACTTGAAAACATAGCGCCTGAATTTGTCCTCACTTTTTTTTTACTCCAGAGGCTGCCTCCCCCAGTGGGAGTGTTGCCCGCTTCCCGCGCTGCTGTGCTGTGTTTTCATCCTCCTTTGAAGCAGGTCTCTCTGGGGATTTCTCGGGTGACTGTCTTTTGGCCAGTCTTAGATGGTAAAGCTATTGGAACTTGTGCATTCTGTTTTTATTCACGTTTAACATGCCTGTTTTTCAGATCTCCTGGTCCCCTCGTTGTTTTCCGAGTCTTACTGAAACGTTATTTTTATGTGTAGCACTTAGATGCGTTTGTAATCAAACCAGACTTTCAAAATTCCCATGCGTGGGCATTTTCTTGCCTTACTTGTATGGAATTGTATACAGAAACGTGCAAGAAATTGGTATGAATTTAAAGGCCCGGTGTCCCTTATTCTGGCGTTTTTGAAGTGTGCACTGCCTAGGTTTAATACTATGTGCTGCCCTGTGTTCTCACCGTAGCCCGAGCCTCGGGGTGTAAACAGGCAGTCACAGGAGGAAGAAATACTGCTGGGTAGGTGCTCCGGACTCCTTTAAATAGAAATGAATCTCCCCCCAACCCTGGTGTCCGGTGTAAATACGTTCTCTTAAAGTGCCTGGTAGGTTCACGAGATTCATGTGGATGAACCAAAACTTGGGGATACATGTAACATGGTATGAAAAAATGTATTGTGATATTCTGTCAATGCAAGTAGGAGGGCGGAGGTGGTACTGTTTATCAAGTAATGAGCACGGGCGGGAGGTTTTTAGGTTTCACGTGTGTGTGTGTGTGTGTGACTGCTCCTGGGTGTGTGTGTGACTGCTCCTGGGTGTGTGTGTGTGTGACTGCTCCTGTGTGTGTGTGTGACTGCTCCTGGGTGTGTGTGTGTGTGACTGCTCCTGGGTGTGTGTGTGTGTGTATGTGACTGCTCCTGTGTGTGTGTGTGTGTGTGTGTGTGTGTGACTGCTCCTGGGTGGGTGTGTGTGTGTGTGTGTGACTGCTCCTGGGTGTGTGTGTGTGACTGCTCCTGGGTGTGTGTGTGTGTGACTGCTCCTGGGTGTGTGTGTGTGTGTCTGTGACTGCTCCAGGGTGTGTGTGTATGTGACTGCTCCAGAGTATGTGCGTGTGTATGTGACTGCTCCAGAGTGTGTGTGTGTGTGTGTGTGTGTGTATATGTGACTGCTCCAGTGTGTGTGTGTGTGACTGCTCCAGTGTGTGTGTGTGTGTGTGACTGCTCCAGTGTGTATGACTGCTCCAGTGTGTGTGACTGCTCCTGTGTGTGTGTGTGTGACTGCTCCTGTGTGTGTGTGTGTGTGTGTGACTGCTCCAGTGTGTGTGTGTGTGTGTCTGCTCCAGTGTGTGTGTGGGGGGGGGCTTTGGGTGTGGCTGGCTCTGGGTGTGTGGGCCCCCCCCCTCCCACAGAGCTGACAGGTTACAGATAGAGTCTGTGCCTGGCAGACTCGAGTGGCACGCTTGCACACGCATTCCCCCAGAACCTCCTGTGTGTAGCCTTTGGAGTGCCCAGCAGGCTTTGTGCTTGAGTATGACTTTCCGTCTCACCCTTCAAGACTTGCACCCACTCTCTGCAAAGCCTTCTGGTCACAATTCTAAAAGTGAAGATTTCTTAGTGTAGACCCCGCGAGGTATCCCTGTCATTCTCCACTGTGTTGTGTCGAGAGTAACCCACGATGAAAGCGAGTAGTTGAAAGAAATACTTTTATTATTAAAAGTACAAACGGGCCCCACAAGACAACGCTACTGAAACGGTGTTGCTCACAGCAAGAAAACAGATTAACTAAGAACAGTTAAACATAATTTATTTTATTTATTTATTTTATTTACGCAACTTTTATAGCGCGACAAATACCCGAAGGTGTCTCGGCGCTGTGGAGCAACTGAAGTTCATCATCCTACCGTCTTCTCACTGGTTGAACAACCAAGTTTTCAAAAGCCTACGAAAACTAATCAGATTCGGAGCGGCTTTAATGGCAATTGGCAAGAGGTTCCAAAGTTTTGGAGTGGCCACGAGAAAACGCCTGTCGCCCCAGGTGACTGATCTTGTACGTGGCACCGGCAGGAGACTGGTGTTGGCCGATCTTAATTGCCTTCTGGGGGTATAGAGCTGAAAGGCTTCGATCAGGAACCTGGGTCCTATGCCATGTATGGCCTTGTAAGCAATACAGAGGGCCTTGAATTTAACGCGGCTCTCGACTCTCAGCCAATGAAGCTGACGAATACCAAGAGTGGTAGATTTGCGTCGAGGGATGTTAAGAAGAATCCTGGCAGCCGCGTTCTGAATAGATTGCAGCTTCGTTATAACACGCTTCTGAGTATGGAGGAAGAGAGCGTTCCCGTAATCTATTTTTGAGAAGACTAAGGTAGAAACCAGAGTCTTCCCAGCTGACGGAGGGAGGTAAGGTAGCAGCTTCTTAATCTTTTTCAAAATGAAAAATGAAGATGACACAACCTTATTAATATGGAGGTCAAAAACCAGCTTGTTGTCAAAAATCACTCCCAGATTTCTGGCTTTTTCCACTGGGACAGGTGGATGGCCAAGCTTTTCAGGCCACCAACCGAGAGACCATTCAGGGGAGAGTTTTCCAAAGGTCATAATCTCGGTCTTGTCCGAGTTAAGCCTGAGGCAATTCAAGGCCATCCAAGTACTGACCTCGAGCATAGCTTTCTGGAAGTTGGCTGCTACAGTAAGGCCATCCTTATGGATACCCAGCACCAGCTGGGTATCGTCTGCATACGATGTTAACTGTATCCCATAGGCCTTTATTATCCTCGCTAAGTCCGTTACATAGATGTTAAAAAGCATAGGACTTAGCGAGGAGCCTTGTGGGACTCCACAAGGGAGTGCAGAGATGGGAGAATAAAAATCTCCGAGCCTTACTGTTTGGGTACGGTTTGCCAGGAAAGATGAAATAAGATCCTTGGCCCGACCATTGATCCCCAGAGCTGTGACACGGTCGACAAGAGTGACATGGTCGACCGTGTCAAAGGCTGCTGACAGATCCAGAAGGATAAGGACAGCCACCCCTCCCTGATCCATGATCGTCCTGATCTCATCAGAGGCCTTTATCAAGGCAGTCTCTGTTTCATGCCCTTTCCTGAACCCAAACTGCGTTTCATCGAGAAGTTGGTGAGTCTCGACGAATTCTGAGAGCTGCCTATTCATCAGATATTCGCATACTTTGGCAGGAAAGGGCAGGCATGCAATCGGTCTATAACTTGCGACGGCTGTAGGATCTAAGGAAGGTTTTTTTAAAAGGGGTTTAATAACAGCCTTCTTCCATAAACTAGGAAATTGGCCTGTTAGGAATGTATTATTGCAGATTTCCATCAAAGGGAGGGAAATCACTTCTGTAAGCTTCAGCATCACAGACGGAGGACAGGGGTCCAAATGAGAGCCTGATTTGATAGTGGAGATGATTTTAATCACATCCTGATGTGAGACAGGTGAAAAACATGGGAAAGAGTCAGGGTTAGGGTGCGACAGTACTTCTTTCCTGCTGTCACCTCTATGTTCAGTTCTGATATCATCTTCAAAAGAAGCGTAAATATCTGCAACCTTAGTGGTAAAAAAGATGGCCAATTCATTGCAGAAAGTCTGTGAAGGCTCCACTCCAGGCCCGATAGAGGGGGTGGACAAGGTGGTAACGACGGAGAAAAGTTCTCTGGCAGAGTTAGCAGCGGTCTCAATTTGTGCTGAGTAAAAAACTTTTTTACGGGCCAAGATCGCCTTTTTATAAATCATAAGGGCATCTTTATAAGTTTGTCTAGCTGTGGGACAGTAAGCTTTCCTCCAACGCCTTTCTAAATTCCTACAATGTTGGCGATGTAGACGGAGATCTTCATTATACCAGGGGGCCGAAGGAGATACTCTATTCGGTTGCGTGAATTTCTCTGGGGCCACTAGATCAGCGGCACTTCGGATCCAGTCCTGAAACTCTAAAGCTGACGGTGCCAAGCTATTTCCCCCCTGAGGACAGGAGGAGGCCAAAGAATGCAACATCCGAGGGAGATCTGCAGTTTTCCAGGCCCGGGTACCCATCCTGGTGCGAGGTCTGGGGGGTGGAAAGGCAGCAGATCGTGTATCTAGTTGAAAGATAATAGCCCTATGATCTGACCATGTAATTGGAATAATGTCTGATACAGTAATGTCAGGATCATTAGTAAATAGCCCGTCAAGGGAATGTCCAGCTTGATGTGTGATACCCTTGACTAATTGGTACAGTCCAAAATTGGCAAAATCAGTCGTAAGCTGGGCGGTGTCTGGGTTGTCCTGATCTTCCAAATAGAAATTAAAATCTCCCAGTATAGTGAATTTATCGGAACAGATGACGTTGTCACTCAGATCAGAAAGGGTAGAGAGAAAAGAGTTACGAGGACCAGGGGGTCGATAGAGTATTATACCCTTTAATGCCCGCTTGGGATTAATACTGATAGCAAAAACCGCTGATTCACAGTTAAGCGAGTTTATAGGATCGAGTGTGGTGCGATATTCGTCCTTGTAAATAATTGCAAGGCCCCCACCTCGTCCTATAGGCCTATCATGTCTGGCGACACTATATCCAACCAGAGTAGCATTGCAGAAATCCGGACCTGACCCGGCATCTGCCCAGGTCTCAGTAACAAATAGTAAATCCAAGTCATGGGTGACAATAAACTCACTGATGTAAAAACTATGACATGGGAGCGAGCGCGCATTGATAAGCGCAGCTCGACAACCATGTGGAGTAGTATTCTCTCTGACATATAGTATGCCATGGTTTAGGTCAGAGTAGGCTGGTAGACAAGGTAGGGAAAATTGATAGCTACAGCCTGGGCACATGAAAGGGCGAGTGGGTGTCGCAGCGGTCAGGACGGCACTAGTACAGGCCTGACATGGCTTACCGGGATTCAGCTCTTGTAGGAGCCGGGGAGTGTACAGCAGTCGGGGACCAGGGGTTATGGCCCTGGGCCGGGACCGGCCGCGGACGGACGCAGACGGGCTTGGCTTTGGCGCGCGCCCGCTGCGCCAGCCCGCTGCGCCGTCTGGACATGGTTCCCAATATATGGGGCGTGAGGAGGGTGGGAGGCCGGCGCGACTGGAGCGCAGCCCCAGCCCACACCCAAGATGGCGCCCGCCGCCGCCTTTCGCGCAAACAAAAGCGGCTAGGCGAGGCAGAAAGAAAGTAGGTCAAGCGTGAAAGGTGTCAGTGTGCCTAGCCTCAATTCCCGCTACAGAACAGTCTAATTAGAAGTAATGCCTCAGTACAATAGTCGGACATCCTTATATTTTGACATTGTTCATGACGTCAAAAGGTGAACGTCATGAACAAGTCTGCATGAACGTACCCAATGCAAGACATGCCATCACTCCCGATTCAGGCGGGAGACTACCAATTTGAAGGCAAGCCTCCCGCCTCCCGCTTCATGCATCTAGATGTGCCATCGAGATCTTTGGGGGTTCAGAGATGGCGATTTCTTTTTGATTTCTGAGACCTGGTTATCCGGACTGCTGCAGGAAGATGTTGCAAACGAAATAATTGGAGATTGTTTATCCTAGCAGGAGGTAGCAGGTAATGATTGTGGGGCACAGCTCTGGGATTGTTTTATTTCTTTGGGAGGGGGTGGGGGGGGCAGTTTTATGTAGCGCGAACTCAACCTGAATGTATCGGAGCGCTTTACACGCGCACAAGTTGTGTTACAGATGGATACATGCATTTTTTGGGTGTCACGAGGAAATGAGGTGATTTGCCCCAATGTGAGTCGACGAAACTCAAACCTAGTTACAGCTCCAAAGCCGGCAGCTCTGCCATGCTAGTTAGGATTACTTTTAGCGCTTTTAGCAGCTCTCACAAATTACACGAGGAGAAGTCTCAAAACATACCAGCAGTAACAGAATACATGACATACCTGTGTGCTCATTGCGGCGCAGACTACCAAAGATTTTTCTCTGGCGAAAATACTCAATGCGCATCTTTTTAAGCAGTCTGTGCACTCACTTGTTAAAAAGAGCGCATGCCTCAAAGTGATTGAGTAAGTGGCCGAAGTTACATAATAGAGGTTTATTCATTCACTCATATCACTCTTTCATTTATGCCTCCATGTGATTCAGTTTGCAGTTACACATTACAGGTTCATTCATTCATTCATCATTTCAGTCTTTCATAGGGTGCATGCTTTTAGGTGAGTGGGTTTGCAGTTACCCAATACATAATTAATTTCACTCTTTCAAGAATGTATGCCTCTGGGGAGGATTCCGTTGCAAAGTTAAGTAATACAGGTGTAATCATTCCTTTCAGTATTCCATTTGTCTCCAGCTTTTGTACATAGGTTTAGTGAATTGCCTTTTTCTCAGGTCAACGTTGGATTGTGCATCCAGCACGTGGAGAGTTGGCAGATATGTTTTACTGTAAATGCCAGCTATTACTTTTCTCTTTCTATGGTAATACCCACCTCAGAATGATAAAATGCTGAGCCCACACACTAAAATGTAAAAGGTGATTGGCGGGGTGGACTGAGTACCTGCAGAGCGATCGTCAGCAGGTCCGCTGACCTCCTAAACCATGGGTACTCATAGTAGACAGGGACAGACAGACGGGGACATACACAGACAGACGGGGACATACACAGACAGACGGGGACAGTCACAGACAGCCAGGGACAGACAGGGACAGCCACAGACAGACGGGGACAGCCACAGACAGACAAGGACAGCCACAGACAGACAGGGACAGCCACATACCCTGACAGAGACAGGGACAGACACTGACAGGGACAGGCCCTGACAGAGACAGGGACAGACCCTGACAGGGACAGGGACAGGGACAGAACCTGACAGAGACAGGGACAGACCCTGACAGAGACAGGGACAGATCCTGACAGAGACCGGGACAGACCTGCAGCAACATTTTCGTGGTGTCACCAGGGCTTTAGGTGGAAGCGTTTTTAACACTATAAACAAGCCATAGTTGCTGCTTATTTATCTTATGCAACTAACAACCATTGACAAAGCCAATTGACAGAAACAGCAAAATACAAGTCAGGCGGCACACTATGCTAAGCGCAGCTTGGGTCTTTTTAAGCCACACCCTTAATTACATCGACCACGCCCCATTGAGAGATCCCCGGTTTTTTCATCCCACTTAAAGCCCTGGCCATACCGTGACTTGACTGATGCTGCAAACTTGCCTCAGTATACCTTGGCCTCCCAATATAATTCTCCAATCATCTGGTTTGTGTTCCCCTGAAACCCTAGAGATGGGACAACTTTTAGAAGAACTGAACATAGACACAGATCTGGGGGTTGTAAGTGGTTTGAAAAGCAAATCCACTTGGACACCAACACTACCAGGTGGTAATAACATTGACACTTTCTACAAGCGAGTTCTCGATGACATCAACAGAATTAACACGAAAAAACTCAATGAAACATTTACCTTTAAAGACAACCTCACCAAAGGAGAGCGTCTTGCCCTCGCGACACTCACACATACTTCCACCATTGTGATCCGTGAAGCGGATAAAGGAGGGAACATTGTGATCATGAATGCAGACGACTATAACAATGAAGTACTAAGTCAATTAGCAGACACCTCTTGTTATGAACCGATCACACTTAACCCCATGGGCACCTTAGCAACGTCCATCAACAACCACCTACACAAATGGAAAGAAGATGGCCTTCTGAATGAAGATGAATATCTGTACCTTAAAGTACTCAAACCGACATTTCCATGGCTTTACACCCTCCCCAAAATCCACAAAGATCTCCCCTTCCCACCAGGCAGACCCATTGTCTCTGGCATAGGGGGCCCCACTGAGAGACTGGCAGAATATGTGGATTTATTTCTAGGCCCACTGGTTAAAAACCACCCTCATTTATTCAGGACTCCAAACATATACTGAGTGTACTAAGTGACCTAGAATGGCAACCAAACACCACTATAGTGACAATGGATGTGGTTGCCCTCTATACGAGCATCAATCTTGTCCTAGGTATAGAGGCTGTAACACGGGTTCTATCCAATAGACCGGCATCCCTGTGGGCCCATACCCAAATGTTAACATCCATGATGACCCTAATTCTTAACAACAACTTCTTTATGTTTCAAAAAAACTGGTATCGACAAAAACGCGGAGTAGCCATGGGCTCCAAGTTCTCGCCATCTTTTGCCAATCTGTTCATGGGTGCCTTTGAAACTGACCACATCTGGGGCACAAAAGGCAGTAAATATACCGACTCCATACTATTTTGGGGACGTTATATTGATGACTGCATCTTACTCTGGACAGGCTCGGATGAACTACTCCAAAGCTTCTTTGCTCACCTTAACCACAACGACTGGGAATTAAACTTTACCATGAAGTCCAGTAAAACCAAAATGGAGTTTCTGGACTTAGAATTCTACGTTCTCAACAATAAATTACACAGTAAGCTATATAGAAAGCCCACGTCGTGTAACGCCATTCTTCGAGCTGACAGTTATCATCCGCCACACCAGATCAGATCTATACCTTTTGGTGAATTTCTCAGAGCCAGGAGAAACTGCAGCAAGGAGAGCGATCTGGCAGACACCTTACAAGACATGGAACGGAGATTCGAAAGACGTGGATATCCCCAATCCATCCTGTCCACAGCCAAAAAGAGATTAACTAAAATTACAAGACCAGAGACACTTAAATGCAACAATTCTAACAAGGCGAAAGACTCTACAGTGAGGATGATCACTGAATTCAACAGTCTACACAAATCAATTCGCACCAGTATGACCAAAAACTGGAGTCTGCTAAAAAATGATTCAGTACTTAAGGATATAATTCCTCCAACTCCCCAAATAACTTTCCGCAGAGGAAGAACTTTGAGAAACAGACTTAGTCCCACTGTTCCACGAACAGACACAACTCCGGACTGGCTGACACAACGCAACAAGGGGTTCTTCAAATGCGGCTTTTGTGTAATGTGCAAATGGGCTAAACATAAGACAACGAATTTCAATGGACCAAATGGAGACACATATGACATCAGAGTGAATATCAACTGCACTACGAAATATGTAGTATACATAATTGAGTGTCAATGCGGGAAACAGTATGTGGGCAGCACAATAAGGTGTCTAAAGGACAGGATCTCTGAACACATGAGAGCTATACAAAAACAAGACCCTAAGTATCCTGTTGCCATACATGTAGCCAAATGTCAATCTACCATTGAAGATTTCCGCATCTGTTTCTATGGCATTGAAACAGTACCCATCCACATAAGGGGTGGAAACCGAGAGCTGGCTCTAAGACGCAAAGAAGCGACTTGGATTATGCGTCTTCGCAGCATAGAATTCGGTCTGAACTACGACCCTGAGATGCAATACTTCTTGGGTAACTAAACTGTGACAAGACAATATAGACATTTACAATGCTATATACCCATCTCCACATTACAACAATAGCAAAAATGTTCTCATAAAGACATAACTCTACCATTATGCCTCAAACCTGTACCAACGAGTATCACTATGCCTTTGAGAGTATGCCAACACAACAGAATTAATATGTTGATACAAACGTCTTTCTACTGTTGTTTCTTTGAACTGTGTTTATTTAACTGTATATATTCACTTCAATAACCTTTCTTTACAATCATGTACTTTATTGTTATATCGTCTGCCGACTGACACACCAGATAAACTCTAAAGACTTTCATCCTTGGGACCAGGAATCAACTCAATTAATTTCTGTCTTACCGCCGCTCTCTGATTCTTGGTTACCTTACTAACTGCATTCCCTTTCAGAACACCGACTCTTTGATAAACTAGTATTCTTCCATTAACTCTATCACCAGTTTTTCTCTGACTCCACACAATGGAGTTATAGTATTTCTTCTAAATACAGTCAAGCTTCAATTTGAAGTATAACACATCGCCGTTCTAGTTCTTTAAGAACGGGGAGGGAAAAAAACGGAAGTACACCATAAAAGACGTCCCAACTTCCTGTCAGGTGACCGTCTTTGAAAAACGGCGCCGGGAACCACAGGAGGGGGAACAAATCCAGCCAGGTAAATTATCTCGCGCCTCATACCGATCAATTCTCCTATCTAAAAAACACCGAAATAGAAAGAAGGAGGATTCCACCATACCCCTTTGTTTTTCTTTACTCCCTCCACAGGTGTATCCGCCTGTCTACCCTAATTTGAGCGCTACAGCTTCAATCTCTTCTCCTCCCGGTTATGGCCTCCTTACGACCACACTAAGGTATGAGCATTGATCTACGGTTTCTTCTAAAAGATACCACCCCGTCTCTGTTTATTACCATATATGATACACATTATGTATATCCATAGGAACCATCGCGAATAAAGTTCATCACCCATATCTCGCCCTCTCGGGCGTTGGCCACATCACTACTTCCGGTTCTTTCTTTCAAGAGGGTGAGTCTTGTAGTTCTTTTTCATTCACTGTCAGGTACTAAAACTCGAACTTGGCTTCACCCCATAGTACAACCCATACTCATTAAGAAACGGGTTATAATTACCGCTATAGCACGTAATGCGTGTTTTTTTGACAAACACGAGATACTCTGCAGTTGGTGTTCTGATAAGATACACAGGTGTTGTTTTACAGCACCTTTCCATAGATATCCTCCTTTTCCGTGTTTGCGTACACAGTGACCAGTGGCGTGCGGAATAATCATCGTCTCTATAGATATTATTGACACTACCCTTTGGCTCTACAGCAATTTATTATCTGGAGCACATTCTTGTTGTCCAAAATACCATGGGATGAGCGTTAGGGTTCTGTTTATCTATTCATTACTTTCGTGAAACTCATCAAGGTCTATAAATAATATAATCCTTCTAATATACCAACACCCCCTTTCTTCATCTGTAATAGTACTATCTACTTCTGCCCTGTTTACTTTGTAAAATTATCGATATATTCCACAAAAGTTTATGTAAATGTATTAGTTCATATGGACTCACTAAACAGTCACTACAAGTCACTACAAGTCACATTGGGGTGTGTACCCGATAACAAACACAAACACTTTTGTTCAACTTCGCCACTTTTTATATCTTCTCGCACTGGTCAGTGTGTCTGCATCTAAGAATTAATAATGCTTTAGATTGTTGAAGTTATATCCACGCAATCTGTATACTCACTAAAGAAACATTATCACCATTCACCCACACCAAAGTCACCTGTACAACAGAATTCAAGTCACTCTTGTTTGACACAATGTCACTCCATGGCATGCCCAGTTTTTTTCTCACCAAGGGTTCACCAACACCTTTTCACTTCATTCATGTAAAACAACCATACAAATGCGTCTTTTGTATCTATACCCAGCCCTGAAGATTCGCAGTCTGTTTCCCTGCGATGAAACACGTGTTGGCCAGTACAAGAGGAACAATAAACCGGTGTTTTATACCAAGAATTCAACTTCATTGAAATTCCTTTCTCGACACCTTGCAATCTATTGACTTTGAGACACTGTCGATGTGCACATTTTACATATGTCATTGTAACTATAAATCACTCAGACATTTTTGTTAATTTCCTAGTGCAGGGGTTTTGTTGTTTTTGTGCAATTTGTGTGGATTTTGTGATCCACCTTTGAGCGGTTACGAGGGATTACCGCCCGCCCTTTTGCCTGGAATCTGATACTTCATAACATTACAATACTCTGCGGTTACTTGGTTGCGCGCCTTCCAATTCTGGAATACCTTAAACCCTCCCAGTAGATCAATACCTGACAGGGACAGGGACAGGGACAGAACCTGACAGAGACAGGGACAGACCCTGACAGAGACAGGGACAGATCCTGACAGAGACCGGGACAGACCTGCAGCAACATTTTCGTGGTGTCACCAGGGCTTTAGGTGGAAGCGTTTTTAACACTATAAACAAGCCATAGTTGCTGCTTATTTATCTTATGCAACTAACAACCATTGACAAAGCCAATTGACAGAAACAGCAAAATACAAGTCAGGCGGCACACTATGCTAAGCGCAGCTTGGGTCTTTTTAAGCCACACCCTTAATTACATCGACCACGCCCCATTGAGAGATCCCCAGTTTTTTCATCCCACTTAAAGCCCTGGCCATACCGTGACTTGACTGATGCTGCAAACTTGCCTCAGTATACCTTGGCCTCCCAATATAATTCTCCAATCATCTGGTTTGTGTTCCCCTGAAACCTACTCAGTGTAATGAAAAATGTGTGTTCATACTTTCTGCAGCGTCCATTCACTTCCTCTTCAGCAGGTAAAGAGTTGCTCTTGCATGTTTTACCCATTTGTTCAATACTCTGCTTATTGATTATGTGGTCTGCAATTTACTAATTGACTCTAGGTTAGAACTCCTCAGAAGTAAGTTTTTTTATGCAAGCTTCCAAAATGGCCGCTGACGCCGGCGTACCTTTGGAACGCATCTGGGTTCAGCCACCGCTCGTGGGCTGTCCTCCAAGTCTGTCACGGTCAATACAACCCGACGTAAGTAAGTAAGTAAATTTTATTATGTATAGTTAATTAAAAACGATACAATCGTTGTCTTTAAAACAATTTCTTAAAATGTGATAAAAAAGTAGTCTGTTTGATTGTCCTTATCCAAGACCATGCAGTGAAAGACCGAGAGTAGTTGTCTAGCAGTGTTTCCTAAGCCGGGGCAGGCTAGGCAATTGTAACCCGAAGTTCGTCTGTTAGGTACCAGAACCAATGGTTGCTGCAAGTTGTAGATTTGGTAGTCTTTGCTCTATCGTAGTCAGAAACTTGACGTATCTACAATTCAGTTTTGTATTCGCAGGGTTCAAGCATGCAAGCACAGCCTGCCTTCGCGTGCTGGTCCCTAACTGCTTGAACTGGTCCCTTAGTAGCTGTCGGCGGACTTGTCGGAGCTCTTCGCAGAGACAGGTCATGTGGAGTATGTCTCCCGTTGCTAGGTTACAGAGCGGACAGACTTCATGGCCATTGCTCCTGAGCCATGGTGGTTGATGCTCTCTGCTGGGCATGATCCCTAATCGATATTTCAAAAACTTCAGTTTAGTCATTTTTGGGTAGCCCTGGCTGAAGTAAAGTTGTGGTGTCAGGGATTTATACGTGTTTAATGTCATCCACGCATGATTTCTTTTAGCAAAAGCGGCCTTGTCCTCTATTAGGGAAAGAGTTTTTACATTTTTTCTAACCGCTTTTTTAAACGGGTTGTGCCCCAGTTGCATGTCCTATAGTGCGGATGCCTTGACAGCCCCCAATGCTGCCTTCAAGTAGGAGCGTGCCTGAGATACATCCCTGCTTTGTATGTCCCGACGTAAACAGGCGCACTCGAGACGGAGGACGTGTGCAAGTTGTTCTTGAGTGGATAACTAGACTTCATCTTTGCTGTGAAGCTGGGTTCCGGATCGATCTGCCCCGCGCAGACATTGGACTGCTTGAAACGCCCAGAGATGCAGACAGTGTTAGCAATAGTTTCCAACTGTATTCTGTGTCTTATTAAAAGTACTTTCTGCGATGGATTAATGTCCACCTGCATTGATCGCTTCTGCTACTGTGTAATTGCCTGGCGTGTTCTCCCCTTGTTGTTTCTACGTGTGTTATAACCAAAAAATATACATCCTAGTTAATACTAGGAAAAACATATTTTGCTAGATAGGATGTAATATGAAAAAGCTACACAAAAAAAGTGCTGGGTCAGATAAGAATATAGGGTCTCCTTAAGAAATCAGGAAACAAACATATCTATTATCTCTTTAGAGCCAGCCTGTGTTAAAAAGGAGAAACAAAAGAATAACCATTTCTCCCCTCTCCTTGGATCAGATAAATCAGATAAGTACCTATGTCCTTCTAAATATGTATACCATCATCCTACCATATACCAGATAGACGAGGATTCTTTGGTTAAATATATCTTTCTTCTCTCATTGTATTCTGTACAGGACGAGAGGCCGAAGAAACTCTGGTGCGAAGAAACGGCTACACAAGCATGTACCTCTGGCGAGGGAACGCAGAGGCGAAGGAACCCGGAAGAAGATATCAACAGCCTGGGAGAGAAAGACCCGCGTGTCAGGGCTGGAACATGTCAAAGATGTCCAAACAAGGATCCACAAATTCCTGACTGCAGGACAACAGGACCCGAACAAGTAAGTCAACAACACAAAGGGAGTGCAGGAAATGCTAGGCAGAGCTGTGACTTATGCAAAGCACATTCTTGTTTCGGACTTCCCAGTTTATTCACACTTCACTCCACCCCGCTCCCTGTCTGCAAAAGGAGAGGGTGCGACTGACAATGCCCCTGCCCTGCTGTCCTCGAGTATGGAGCTCTGTGCCTGAGCCTTGTTCTATCTAATGCCTCTAATGGTGTGTGTTTAGGGCCTTGTTTTTTGTGAACCAGGTTTTCTGTAATTGATTATGGCAATCTTCAGAATTACCTCTTTTAGATGCTGAAAGGAGGATGTAGCGTGGATCCTTGTTCAACAAATTTGAAGTGCTTTAATAGTTGCAGTAAGGTAAGTTATGGAACAGATAGATCACTGGTATCCTGGAAAGCTATCACTCTACCCTGATAGTATGTCCAGAGGCATATTTCTTTGAATGAGTGGTAAAGGGCCTTGGTGCCATAGTCATGCACCTGTAAAGGGCAAACATTGAATCAGTCAACTGTTAAATGCCAAACTTGTCACTTGCCCAATCTGGAAAAGAACACACATGGTATCTCTCCTGTCTCTAGATGTCTAAGACGTTTATTTCTGACCTGCACCATCCCTTGGTCATGTGAAAGCCACTGTAACTGTGGCTATGCATTGAGGATCAGTCTAACAAAAATGTAAGAACCCTTGCAGCGATAATATTACCTTTTACATGCTACCTTGGTAAAAATATTAAAGTAGGTCCATGTGCTTATATATAGTCAACATTTAGTTTTTCCAAGTTTGTCTCAGCCAATAAGACTTAGCAACTTACAAACTGAAAAAAGTAGCAGCAAATTGCGACCAGGCAGTGTATCCATTTCCATGGTCTGGAACACAGAGTTGTGCCCTGTACCTTATAATCATGAGTTCATCAAGTTATGTGGTCAGTGCCCCATTCCACATGGCGGTGATCAGTGCTGTGGGGCAAACTTGCCTTGCTTTGCTTTTACTAAGCGTGGCCTCATGACTCTGTTTGCATTGTCAACTGGTATTGGGGGAGTCTGTTGCCCAAGCAGATCCACACCCAGCCACTACTGGCACAATTTCGCCTCTTATTGATCTTGAACTATGAAAATACTTGAATATACATACAGTGTTAAAATATATATTTGCATATGTGGTCCTGGATCATATTATTGGACAAGGACTCCTTCACACCTAACTGACGTCTGCAAAGGAGCAATAGGGGAGGGGTTGTAACTCATTGAGAGTTTGCGCTACAAATGGCATGCAAATCTGGTGCAAAGCCTTGAGTTGGGGTTTAATTTCAGAATGTGTAGGTCCAGGTGAGGAGCTCAAACTGGATGAATGGGTGATAGCAAACTGCACTTATACAACACTGTGCTCACAGCTTTTATTTAGACCTGATCAGCTCCCTCAATAATTAGATCAGTTGCCCTGTTCTAAGCACTTGGCCGTAAGCTCCTTTTTGGATTTCTGGTCAGTATGGTAATTTCTTAGACTGTTTTGCAAATAAGAATATTGTAAGTAGAGTTCAGGCCCAACATGGCTGCCTCCATGATGGTTTTGTAAGTTAAATCTGGTATTGATTGCTTTCTGTTTGCATACAAAGTCTGGTGAACTGCAGTTTCTTCACTTGGACGGGGCAGCCCAAACCTATTAAAAACCTAAAAAAGTGGTGGTAACATGATACTGATTTATGTTAATTTCTTTTTTCCCAGAATTTATTAAGTCTATGTGGAGGGATGGCGGCTGGCCAACACTGGACAACAAAACTATGAGAAGGAAGCTGGCTATAAAGTATGCAATGCCAGAAGAGGACTAAAGAAAACTCTGAATCTAGAAACAAATAACACAGTTGCTGGCTTTCATTCAGCCTTTTGTTCTTCTTGTAGTATTCTGGCATTTTTTTCCCCTCTAGAACAGTGTCCTAGACTTTTTTTGTTTTATTGTTCGGTATCCTGGCACCTATGGAACCAAAAGTGTTTTAGATCAATAAAATTACTCGTGGACACATCCCCTTTGATGCTTTTTCATTTAACCATGATTTATTTCAGTCTTTTGTTACTAGTCATCAAGTTAAACAGCTCTAGTAATTCTCTGTAGCTCAAAGTAAGGCAAGTCCCAGTGAGTCGGGAGCATGGGAGTAGCTGCACAAGTTGTTAAGCTCATCTGAATGCAAAGCATAACATTGTTGCACACTACTACTTTTGTGTACATATGGTATTTCTATAGCACAAAGCTAGCCAAAAAGAATGTTTCTGAGATTTATTTCATACAGTGCCCGCATCTGACGATAGAGTTTAAAAAGTATCTTTCCAGAGCAGGAGACTATTGATCTGATAGTTGGGACCAGATTTATGGATGTTTTGCTTTTGGTGTGCTTAAGTTTTCTAATGCAGACTTGATTCAAAATCTTTTCAGGATTTACAAACCAAAGTAAATTGGTATTTGGTACAACACTCCTCCAAAATGGGTAAAGTTTTCACTTTTTTCTAGGCATAGTATTTTTTGTACTGAAAGAGGGCCCTTCCAGTACAAAACCTAAGCTAGACTCTCGCAGACACCTTTGCTGACTGACTCACTCTCTCTGACTGACTGACTGACTCACTCTCTCTCACTGACTGACTGACTGACTGACTCACTCTCTCTCTCTCACTGACTGACTCGCTCTCTCTCTCACTGACTGACTCGCTCTCTCTCTCACTGACTCGCTCTCTCTCTCACTGACTGACTCGCTCTCTCTCTCACTGGCTGACTGACTCGCTCTCTCTCACTGACTGGCTCGCTCGCTCTCACTGACTGGCTCGCTCTCTCTCTCTCACCGAGTGACTCACTCTCTCTCTCTTACTGAGTGACTCGCTCTCTCTCTCTCACTGACTCTCTCACTCACTCACTCACTGACTCTCTCACTCACTGACTCTCTCACTCACTCACTCTCTCACTAACTGACTTACCTTCACCTTCCTGTTATTTATGCCCCCTCCATAAAGAAAAAAACCCACAACAAGCAACCATTGGGACAGGCAGATACAAGTTGCCAGCATTGAAAGGACAAAAAAAAACCTCCAGACATTATTTTTGATACTTTTTTAATATGGTCGTTCAGTTGTACATAATGTTTTTGTGGTCATATCTAAGGTAACAAAAATGCTTCTACCACTTTATTATAACTTTTCAGCATGCAGCAGAATCTGTACAGAACAGCTTAAAGACATTGGTAAAGTCAATATATCTCGCTAAACCCTTAAAAGTTTCCAAAGGCGAGACCTATTGGCTATGCCAATGCTTGTTATTATTTAGTTGTGTAAACCAGATGCTTCATCCTTAGAACGTTTGTGGCATTTCCTATTCATGCCCCCAGTGCTTTTCTTTGCACTTCCTAGGCATTATGTGATTGATTTTTTTCAACTTAACCTATTTTATCATTATGATCATATTCTAAATAATGTAATAAACACTATGTTAAAAATAAAGTTAATACATAAGAACTATGCTATATTTTACTACTAAAAAGGCAGCCACAATTGCAGTCACATGGTCAAAAAGGCAAAACCTATTGACTTTGCCAATGCTTGTTTTTGTAACCATTATTTGCTCTGCTAACAAAGTGATAAAACTGTATTTCTTAACATCTTGTGAATGGCAAACAAGTACTACTACTGGAGGTCACTCTACAATAATACTTCTGCATGTTGACACCGCCATGCAGTAATACAGCCAGAACCCATCCTGCGGTAATACATACCCATTAATTAATCAACTAGTACGGTTCCAGTCACATTCCAATGTTATCCTTGGATCATCCATGAGTAATGCAGCCTCATCCTGAAATACTCAAAGGATCATCCTGGAGTAATCCAGCCTAATCTGAAATCATCATGGGATCATTCTGGAGTAGTACAAGGTCATCACATGTTTTCCACTGAAGTAATCAGGGACCCATCCTGGAGTAATCCACCCTAATCAACATGGGATCATCTGGCAGTAGTTCAAGCTCATCACATGTTTTTGACTGAAGTAATCGGACCCTAATCCTGGAGTAGTTTCTCTGATGACTCTAGATAAAGTCATTGCATCTAAATATTTTAACCTGTGGGCAGACTTCAGGATGGCTTCGGATGACATCCCCAGTTAATTGCAGGAAATGCCTGGCTGAAGTCATTGAATGACATCAGAATCACTCCAGGATGATCTTCCTTTTAGACCTGGGTAGGCCGAATGCTTCTTCAGGTGCTGGGTTCAGCCCAGCAGGAGGTGAATCCGCAGGCCTGTAAAGCTTGTGAGATGGCGCAGCAACCTGGTGTACCTCAGGGTAGGGCTCAGACCTCCGCACCAACCCAGGGGTAGCAGCACCAGTATAGGAGTGCGCGATAGAAAGAGCCTCCTGGCATTCATAGGTTTCCCCCGCAAGCAACACTGGGGAGTCAGGAAAATAAAGGTGCTGAATTGTAATCAGGTGTAATATTTGGTTAGGGGCAACAGCAATGCACGGGAGAGAAAGCCCCAGAATGGGAAGGCTCTGCCGTCAAGTGGGGGGCCCGGGAGCACGTCTCACACCAGCCAAAACACTATGTGGGTGGTCCACGGGCCCCAATGCCGGCCCGAAGTGGACCCCCCCCAGGAGAATTAACTACAAGTGGTGTGGCAGATGAGCTGGGCCGACTAGAGATGTGTCTGGGCTCTGAATGCTCCCCGAGCAAAGCTGCAGCATAATGGTGGATGTTTCTACCTCCCAGCTAAACGCAAGGCGACGGCCGAATGCACCGCCCGAGGCAGACCCGCGCTGGAACAATCACCAGACGTTGGAGGGACTCCGCTTCAGAGATGTACCCGGGCTCTCAATGTGCCCCGGGCACAACTGCAGTAAAATGGCGAGCGCTCCCACCTCCCAGGCAATTTCAAGGCGTGGGTCGCGGGCGCCGATCCCCGCCCGAGGCGGACCCGCGCCAAGAGAACTACCGGACTTCGGAGGGGCTCAGTTTCAGAAATGTGCCCGTGCTCTGGATGCGAGTACAGCAGCGATAAAAGGGCAAGCGCTCTTGCCTCACAGACAAACTCAAGGTGGGGGCCGCGGGCACCAATGCCTGCCCCGAAGCGGACCTGCGCCGGGAGAATCCCCAAGCTCCAGGGAGTCCCAGCACCAGCCCTGATGCCACCAAAGCCGCCCCATGCCTCTCCCACCCCCGCGGGGCCCTAGAGCATCCAAGGCCTCGGGGGAAGCGCAGCCACGGCGACGGGAAGCAACAGCCGGTAGGCCGCGGGGGAGCAAGTCAGGGTGACAGCCCAGCAGCAGATAACTGGAACCCACACAGGGCAGAGAGCCTGCCACTGAAGGCACCAACAGTCCGGTAAGTGCAGCGGGGAGGCGCGATGCAGAACCCAGGCCACCCCATTCCAGAACTCAGCCTATAGCCTCTAGGCCACGCCTCACCGCCGACAGGCCCGTAGCTCTTTAGGGATTGTAGCCGGTAAGCAGGTTAGTCCGAGGCAGCCTCCGCAGGTCAGCCAACCATAGCCAGAGTCAGCCGCTCGCCACAGCTGTTGATGGTGTACTTTGACAAGGCTTTAGTCCTCCCCAGAACGATCGCAAGGCAGCCTCACAACCCCCCTCCATGCCAATTCCACAACAACAAGAGGGCGTGAGACACAGGATGTAGCGCGCGTGGCTTTGAGCAAGCCCCCCCTAAAACGGTATTCACCGGTTGGAGGCTCTTAGGGATGCTAATCACAAATCACAGCAAAACCCAATTCAGCTTGGCGCAGCTCCGGCGACGCAGTAATGGGACAGTAAGTCGGGCAGGCTGCAGGAGCTTGGAGGGCTTTCTCCGAGAGCCCCTGCTTGACACCGCAGGTAAAGGTTTGCGTTTTAGGAGCAGTTGCATGTTTTTGTTAGCTAAAGGATGTGGAGTGTCTCTTAACCCTGTGCTTTGCAGATCCCTCTTTGCTTTGAAGAGAGCAGGGTGAAGGGACACTGTCTTATAGTTTGGGAAAGCTACATGTAAATTGTATTTACTTAACGCTTACTACCCCAGACGAGGCATTGAAGCGCTTGGGCATGTGAAGTCTCAGTAGGATTTTGCTTTTAGCACATTACCCGTAGTATAGCATGCATTGATCCAGTCTTGAGCAACAGATCTTCTTTGGGGTGTGGCTGTTTTAAATAGATGTTAGCGCTTAGAAACAATGTTACGGTTTGCAGTGCTAAATAAAAAACATTAATGCTTTTAGCAATAAACAAAAAAACCTTGACTACTGGGAAGATAGAATGTGCCCCTTTTATATGCAGCATGCCCATTCCAAGCCCCATCACAGGTTTTAAAAGGTGGAGACTTTTGTCCCAATTTCCTGCCTAGTCCTTCGCTTCTTTAAGATACACGTTGAAAAACAGCTATTGTGAATGCTTGAACTGTGTCATGGTTACACATGTGTGCCTATCCAGACATGTTGTTGACATTTTTCATTGTGCTCGTACAGAACGTCTGTCCAACGGTGTGGGGTGTGTAACATTCACCTTGACATCCCCCTGAAAACAGGCATATTGGTGTAGCATCTTGCTACAATAATCACAGACACATGGACTTATCCAAACTGGAGCTTTATTAAACACTTCTTACTCCTGCCCTGTCCCTACTCTAACCAACCCTTTCCTGTGTCCACTCCTCCTCTTCCTCTGGCCCTCTAGCTCCTCCCACTCCCAACTACTGGTGTGCTAACTTCACAACATCTCCCCCTTTTGTAACAAAATAAACAAAACACACTGACTTCTCAGTCCATCTCCACGATCAGCCTCTTGGGTGGACGTATGTCGCGATGAGGTCGTGGCGACCTGACTCTCGGACTATTAGTACTCAGTGTCTCGTTGATCGGAGCAGTGCTCTCACGATCATCAGGATGCAGTTCTTCCACACTGGGAGTGTCCATTTCACTCACCATAGTTCTGGAAATGTCTGGTGACAGCTTTTTAAAGTGCGAGATGTTTCTCGTGGCTCGTCTCTGCTCACACTCCGCCGTTAGCATAGTTCCGTTCCTTTTCGTGACCACCAAGGGGTCATCCTTGATTTGACAGTCAGTCTTTTCCTGCGGTTCCTGCTTGACAATGACGCGGTCCCCTTCATTCAAGGATAGTGACCTCGCTCTTCTCCGGTGATCGGCGTAGGCTTTCATTTTCCCTTTGTTGCGTTCGTCGGTTGCTCTCATTTCATGTGTGTCCTTTGTCGATGAGGATGCTTCCAAGGCCCCATCCCACGTTGGAATGCGATTTCTCATGGGACGTCCCAACATGAGGGTCGCTTGGCACTGGCCAGTCGTTGCATGAGGAGTCGTGCGATACGCTCGGAGGACTTCATTGAGGGCTGCTTGTAGATCCCTGCCTTCCACGGTAGCATGTTGAAAGGTTTTCTTGAGCGTGGCCATGAATCTCTCAATTGTCCCACTCGCCTGTGGCCAGAGGGGCGTGATCCTGCTGTGATGAAAGTCTAAATGTTTCGCAAAGGCTGCAAAGTCTTTCCCATTGAACGGGGGCCCATTGTCTGATTTAACTGTCTTAGGAACCCCCCACGTCGCAAAGACTTCATCAAGTACTTTGAGAGTACTGGAGGTGTTTGTGGACGGTACAAAACATGCAATGGGATATCTGGAATATTCATCGATGATGGCCAGAACATATTTGCCCGATGACAGGGGTCCATAGAAATCAATAGCGACCTCTTGCCATACACCACTAGGCAGAGGTGTCATGTGTAATGGCGCAGGTGGATCACCTTTGCTAGTGAGTTGACAGAGATGACAATCCTTCAGAGTGGTTTCCACTAAGTGATCAAGATATGGGAACCACACTCGTTCCCTCAGTGCTCGTTTGGTAGACACTATCCCCTGATGCCCTTCATGTGCAAGGGCAACCACTCCTTGTCTTAGTTGAGTGGGGATTACAATCCTCTGGTCTCGCAGTAGTATGCCATCCGTGGTAGCCGACAGTTCGCCACTCACATGCCGGAAAGCCTGCATTTCACGTTGAACAGAGGAGTCGGCATTCTCATCTTGAGAGCCATGTCTCCATCGATTGTTTCGGACCTTGTGAAGGACTTTTTGCAAGATGACGTCCTGTGCTGTACTCTCCCGAATGGTGTCCATGGGGATGGCTGGAGGTAGAGCTTGGTCCGTCACAAAGTGAATGTACTCTTCCGCAATGGACGAAACGGAAGTTGATGATGGAAGCGGGTGCCGGGACATGTAGTCCGCTGGATTTTCAGACTTCCCCGGCTTGTGGATTATGGTGAAAGTATATTCCTGCAACCGTAGGCCCCACCTTTCAATCCTCGGGGGCATCTTGGATCTTGGGTTTCCATAGATGGTGATGAGTGCTTGATGGTCTGTAATTAAAGTGAAATGTTTGCCATAAATGAAAACATGAAAATGTTCACATGCCCATACTACGACTAGGCTCTCCTTTTCGGGCTGGGAGTAGGCCCGTTCCGGGTCAGTCAGACTACGACTCGCATAGGCAATGATGCGGCGTTGATCTGAATCATTCTCATATTGTGCCAGGATTGCTCCAAGCCCCACGGGCCTGGCATCCACGGTTATCTCAGTCTTTCGTTTCGGGTTGAAGTATGACAGGTGATCTGCTGATTCAACCGCTTTCTTGATTGCCTTGAATGATTGCTCACATTGGGGAGTCCATTCAAACGGTTGACCCTGTTTGGTTAGCATACGGAGGGGATGGCTGATCGTTGCGTAGTCTCTGATATAACGAGCACAGTAGCTGGCCATCCCAAGGAACAACCTGAGTTCGCTGACATCATGGGGACTCTTGGTGTTGTTTAAGGTCACAATTTTGTCAGGGTCAGGCTTCATGCCAGCTCCAGAAAAGATGTGGCCGAAGAACTTTAGTGTGGCCTGGTGAAACTCGCACTTCTCTTTGTTCAGGGTCAGGTTTGCCGCCAATAGGGCATGACAGACCCGATTGAGCGCAATGTCGTGTTCTCGAACGTCAGAACCATAGACAAGGATGTCATCACTATAGTTGAGCGTGTTAGGAATGTTTTGAATGACTTGCTGAATTGTTTCTTGAAATATTTCGGCCGCTGAGGAAACTCCGAAGCTCAGTCTTTTATATCTAAACAACCCCAGGTGGGTTGCGAAGGTGGTGATATATCTAGACCCCACTTCTAGTTCCAATTGATGGTACCCTTTATTCAAATCCAACTTTGAAAACACAGTGGCTCCATTAAGCGCTGCGATCATGTCGCTCAAATGTGGCCCCGGGTGTCGTTCTCTTTCTATCGCAGTGTTGGGCAGGCGCATGTCCACACAGAGTCTGACTTTGTTGGCCGTGCCCTTCTTTGGGACGATAACGACGGGTGATACCCATGGAGTCGGGCCGTCAGTGCGCTCGATGATGTCCGCAGCTAACAAGTCTTGGAGTTCTTCCTCAACAGCAGTCTGTAGATGAAATGGTACCCGTCGAGGGTGTTGGGCGACAGGCCTGACTTGTTCATTGATATGCAATCGCACTTGACAGTCTCTCAATTTGCCCAATCCCTGAAACAATCCGGGAAATTTGCGAGTCACATCTTGGTTGTCGCTGACCTTGAAAAGGATTTCAACCAGGTGAAGCCGTTCAGCGGTTGGTAGGCTCAGAAGACAGTCTGCTTCGGGGCCCTTGATAACATGGATGACCGCTGATATAGTTGTGTGGTCGTGTGTCAGGGTCGTTGAGAACTTCCCCAGGCAGGGGAGTGGCTTCTTGGCCATCCACGCGAAAACCCTCACCGGTGCGAAGGTCAGAGGAGGTCGTGGACTCTTCCTTTCGTATTCGGTAACTGGAATGTAGTTTAAGGATGCACCAGAGTCTAGCACAAACTTTGTGTCGTGATTTCCGACTTTGATATCCAGCCGAGGATATCTCTTAAGCTGGTCTGGATCTGCTGCCAAGTTCAGATATTCAATGGTGTATGCCGAGTCTCGGGACGACGGTCTGGATTCTCTGGAAGGTGACCTCCGTTCCCACCTGGACCGACGTGACTCTCTGCTAGAATGTGACGATCCAGAGGACTGTTCCGTCTGATCTTGGACAGCTCGCGCGTGGTGTCTTCGAGTGTCAGACCGAGACATTCTTGGGGCTCTGCTTCGTGTGTCAGATCGGGTTGTCCCTGTGGGACCACTTCGTTTTTCTTTATTGTAGTCCCCACACATTACTTCCAAGTGGTTGGTTCGACCACACTTCCGACATCTCTGGCCCATGGCCGGGCAGCTGTCTACATGAGGGTAATCATACCCACATCGGTAGCATTTTCTCACTCGTTCAGATCTATTCTCCTTCTTCCATCGTTCTCGTCGTTGATATCTTGATTGCTCTTGACGGGAAGACGTGTGTGACCTCCTTTGTTTGTCTCTGAAGCTTCTCCGACTGTCACTTTTGGCGTGCACACGCCGCACCAGTTCATGACTCCCTTTGTGTTCCGTTTCCATGACGGCTGCGTACTTCTCGGCCTGATCGTAAGCTTGTGTCATTTCTTCTATTTCATCTAGTCCATGTGCCTTTCTCAGCAGGCGCCTCCTGAGTTGATCCGAATGACATCCGTCTATTATTTGAGATTTGATGGCGTCATCCGTAGAGAAATTATCAAATTCACAGTATTTGGCTAGTCTCCGCAGACGCATCATGAAGGTACTCATGGGCTCATCCTTCCCTTGCCGAGCGGAGTGGAATGTGTGGCGCTCGTAGTCTACATTACGCTTGTGAAGAAACTTTTTATTCAAGACCTCACATGCTTTGGCATAAGTATCCACGTGGGTAGCAGGAAGGTCTTTGAGTATTTTGACTACCTCTCGCCCTGCCAGATTGCGCAGAGCAATCAACTTCTTTTTTTCGTCTACAATATCCGACCCTTCAGTGTAATCTTCAAACTCCTCCAACCATTCTTGCCATTTGTGACCCATGCTCCCTCCAGTTGTCACCTTGAGAGGCGCGGGTGCCCGCAGGAGCGACCCACTTGGTGGAGGCTGAACGTTATCTTCGTTGGACATTTTGCAGCACTCTCACTTGGTTTCACCAATGCTTGTTTCCTTGCTAATGTTTGTTTACTTATAAGTGCTTGTTTGTTCACCAGTGCTAGTTTGATTTCCAGAGTCAATGCTTGTTTGTTTGCCAGTGCTTGTTTTCCTTCTGTTGCCAATGCTTGTTTGTACGTCAATGCTTGTTTCTTTTCTCAGTGCCTGACTTCAAAATGGCCGCCTGCAGTCTGCACAGGGAAGGTGTCCCAGAAGTTGCCTGACTCAAAGATGGCCGCCGTGGTAATCTGCAGGCACTACTTTCTCTCTCTGCATTCAGCCCTCCTCTTCACTCGGGACTCACCGGCAGTCATCTCCAGGAGCAGGATCTTCCCAATTCGACTCCCTCTGGTCACCACTGCAGTCAGGTGAGGTTGGGGTGGGCTCCCGCCTTCCCTTGCAAAGTCCTCGGCGGCGACAGGCCAATCCTCACTCATCCGGTGTGAGATTCTCCGACATCGGAGTTCAGGCTCCGATTATCTCGCGCTCAGCAGCGCGCAACAGCAGGCCTTCGTGGGGCGATCTACCCCAGGGTTTATTCGTCTCTTGGGCACCAAAGGCACCAGATCGGGTTGGGGTGGGCTCCCAACTCGATTCCCGCTCTTCAATGCCGATCACGTGCCAAAGCTCACGCATCAGGCGGGACTCGCGTTTTCAGCGCGAAAATTTCTCCTTTTTTCGAGCGCTTCAATGCTCATGGTAGCGGCTCCCTCTGGGCTCCCACAATAACAGGAGGGGCAGGGTCACCTACTATGAGTCTCTCCTCTTGTAACAGCAGTACACGGCAGCAGGCTTTTCTTGGCTAGCACTTCAGGGGGACAGGGCGCTTTCACTCGATCCTGTGGGCTGCAGTCTTGCTCATCCCACCCTCGTCGCCAGTTGTAGCATCCTGCTACAATAATCACAGACACATGGACTTATCCAAACTGGAGCTTTATTAAACACTTCTTACTCCTGCCCTGTCCCTACTCTAACCAACCCTTTCCTGTGTCAACTCCTCCTCTTCCTCTGGCCCTCTAGCTCCTCCCACTCCCAACTACTGGTGTGCTAACTTCACAACATCTGGGACCCCCCCCCCCCTGCACTGCCTCTTCTGCAGGTTTCTGTGAAGTAAAGGGAACCGGGTTGTGCCAGTGTACTGCTGCTAGTCTTGCAAAATCCTCCACAACGACTTTCTTACCACTGTTTTCATAAGGCCCTTATGTCTGAAGCAACAAGCGGCGGGAGTGAAGGGGGAAAAGCAGTGCCAGTTGGAGTGGATATAGGAGCACCTGACATAACAGAAAGTTGTTTGTAGGGGGAAATGGGGAGCAGTCCTTCTCTTCACCAATATCTGCAATACCAAGGACGTAATCTTAAACATGTTCCATCTTGAACGCCATTCCGTCCCTGTGCTCTCTGTTGATCTCCTCCATTGCAACATTGTCTGCCGGCCAGACTCGGCAGGAGTTTGTGGAGCACTAATAGAGTGCTGAGACGAGGACCAACAGACCACCAGAACTAACTTCACTACCTTGCTATTTTATGGCTCTTCCACTTTAACATCTTGCCAGACCCTTCCAAAGCCAGACACTGTCAGCTTTCTGGTTCCTTACTCAATGTCTTGGCTGTCGGCATGCAGCCACTCAGAAGCCCGAGAACGGTGGTACATGAGGGAGAGAGGGAAGGCCAGCACACAAGGACACTCCTCCATCAGTCACCTCCAGAAAGCCAAGTGGTGTTTTGATGAATCGTCATTACGTTTTATTAAAACTGGTAGGCAGATATTTTGTTACTAGGAACATACAGACTACCATAGCAGTAGGCAAGTACTTTGCTGCAAACAAATATTGCATTGCAAATGCTTGTTATTACATACTGGCTCCATGTTCACTGGAAATTACCCAAGTAACAGGGGCGTAACAAAGGCCCCCCGCAGACCCCACGGTGCAGGGGGACCCCAGGCTTACCCATAGTGGAGGGGGGCCCCTCAGCTTCTACTGATGTGATTGTGATGAGTCCCTTCAGCACATCGTGCAGCGGGACCTCTCCAGGCCCGGACTGACCATAGCAGGCACCGGGCAATCCCCCGGCGTGCCACACGGGTGGGGGCCGGTTTTGGGCTCCTGGGGGCCGTTTTTGTTACAGGGCCGTTGCAAAACCGACTCTGTACCAAAATCGGCCGAAAATCGGCCCGGCAAAGAGCTCGGCAGCACCCCCAACCTCGTCAGGGGGTGCTCAGGGGGCCGGCCGAGGACTTTGCCAGGGCCGGTTTTGGCTCCCAGTCCGGCCCTGGCCCTCTCATATTTTGTTAGACCTCTAGCAGTGGCTCGGGCCTAAGGATTTTAAAGTTGTCCGCACGAGGCTTGGTTTAAACATTACCTCTGCACGTCCGCCTCGCCACTTAGATGAGGAATTCAATGTCAGTGGCGGCCATGGTGCGTCTAATAAGGTAGACTCCCTCGTTAGGTTGGGATAATATGAATGCAAGCCAAGCTGTAACCAATTAAACTGGTCAGTTTGGTTTTGTGTCAGTTTGGTTCGTTTGCATGACTAGCACTTGGGTGTTTTCTACTTATCCTGCACAAGCACCAATTTCGTCCAGTGTTTCTTAGAAATTGTAATGTCACCCTCCAAGGAAACGGCTCCCTCTCCTTGCAGACGTGCCCTTTGTTTTGCACGTGCCAATGTGCAGAGTGATAGAGAATGAAAGTGCCAGTCCCAAGAATGCTTTAATATGAGCAGCTATCGGAGCAGCAGCTGTCTCAAAGGAGGCTCTGTCTGAAGAAATCCCAGGCTACGAATCCTGTTGTTAGAGTATACTTCTCTTCCACCAAACCCAGCTGCTCCGAGCCTCGGCTCCTCACTGGAAAGTCAAACCTCCGCAGAAGAGCGTCTGTGGAGGCATGTGAGCGCTTGGAGAGATGTGAGTGGAGGGTGAGAGGAGTGACTGCGAGTGCCAGGTTAGAGTGCTGGGTGAGTGATGTGTCTCTGAGTGGAGGCTGTGAGAGACAGGGACGGATTGGCACTGCGGGCAGTCGGGCATTGGCCGAAGGGCCGACGTATCAGTGCCCTCTGTGGGCCGTTTTCATCTTCTTCCCCAGTTCACCGAGGACACTGGACTGGGATAGTAAAGCA
This sequence comes from Lissotriton vulgaris, assembly GCF_964263255.1. Taxonomy (NCBI): domain Eukaryota; kingdom Metazoa; phylum Chordata; class Amphibia; order Caudata; family Salamandridae; genus Lissotriton; species Lissotriton vulgaris. The sequence goes on along the minus strand of NC_141689.1, from coordinate 1,453,373,069 downwards.
GCCTCGCTGGGGGGGGGGGCACGATCATCTGTGGCCTCCCCCTGACACCCTGCCTTGCCAAACTATCGCCCCTGATGTGGGGTGGGGATCAAGTGATTGGGAGAATCTGCCTCCCTGGGGGCCAGGCCGTTAAGCCATTCTCACTTCACACCCCCTGGGGCCCTTGCAGCTCAGAAACGGTGTTCGGTATCATATTTTACACCTTGCCCACAGCCCTTCTCATTCAGGGGGCATGGTGGGCGGGAAAGGGTGGCTTTATTTTCGGGCCTCGAGATGTTCTGTTACTAAGGTAAAAGAGGGCTGGGGAGGGGTTGAGTAATATGTAAACTAAGGGACCTCAGTACTGTTCTATTGCTCAGGCTGTAGGCCACTTTTACCTTGGCCCCAGCGTCCTTCACAAAAACAGTATTCTTCCACTTTCTTGCCTTGCTTGTGCATAAACATATGAGGCCTGAAGGTCAGAGTTGCTGAGATGGAGGATCGGTTTCGAGTCCCAGCGCCTGCTCTCAACATCCTGTGATTCTGGGCAAATAACTTCATCTCCAAGGCACTTAAATAAAAAATCTGATCTTGGGGACTATAATTGGTGCTGAGTTCACACTATATAAACTGTCAAAAAGAACAACTATAAAAAACAAGCATTGGCAATGCCAATAGGTATCACATTTCCAAGAGTTAGGCCTATTGGAGTTGTAAATGATAATGTTTTTTACCCAAGTGTTATGGAGTGGAGTGGAGGTATGTAGTGTGTAGTGGAATTATGTGGTATGGATTGGAATTGTAAATTGTGGAACCGTGTGGTGTAGAATTATGTGGCATAGTGTGCAATGGAATTATGTGGATAGTAACTATGCTTTTTTGAGTGTACCTGAATTATGTAGAGTGGGATTGTGTGTCATGGAGTGTAATTATATGGAATTATATATTGTGTTGTGTAGTGGTATGTTGTGCAGTTTAATTATGTGGTGTGTTGAATTTGTGGCACGATGCAGTATAGTGTGGATGGGATGTATGTTGGTGTGTTGTGTAAATGTGTTGTTGAGTTGAATTATGCCGTGTGTTGCTGAATTGTGTGGAATGATAATGTGTTGTTTGGAACTGTGTGGCGTTGAGTGAAATTATACTGATTAGAATTATGTGGTATGATGTGGAGTGTATTTACGTGTATTGTTGCTATGTGGCATCACATGTACTTAAAAGCCACGTTGCCTTCAGATATCAGCAAAGCAGTGGTAAAAATGAGAAAACATAAAGAACAAATGCAATGATAATTTGAGGGTATTATCATTGTATTTGTTCATACTGCAGGGCAGCTTTGCGGGGTAGGCAGGCCGCTCTGCTCTCAGAGCAGGGGAGGAGTTGTTTGCCCACCCCAAGTGTTTTGGACGACCCTAGGGGGCCATCCAAAACAGTAATGCACACTTTGCATGTTCTCCATGCAGGCGCATTACTGCTTGTGTAGAGAACATGCCCAGGACCCCATTCCATGGCTGAGCGCTGATCCACAGTGCTCAGACCAATCACAATACTGCATTGCAGCGTTGTGATTGGCTTAGGGGAGGGAGCCTGGCTGCCTCCTGTTCCGGCCCCGGAGAGGAGAGACTAAGACGACGTGCAGGAGAGTGGCGAGAATGTACGTTTTAAAAACTTTTTTTGTTTTACATCACATGGCAACTCCCAATGCGTGCCAGCCGCTAGTTAGTTAACATATTGTACATTGTATTTATAAAGCGCTTACTACCCCTGACGACGAGTTGAAGTGCTTTGTTATGAGTAGCAAGCTACTCCGGAACCCAAGAATAGAGGTTGATAGTATATTAGTAATCTTTTTTCCTTTGTGCATTAGTTGCACATCTTTGCTGTTGTATTGTACAGCGCTGATGTCTGCACAACCAGACCTATACCAGCAACATCAAAGATGTGCACATCAAGACCGGAGTCACTGCTGTACCGTCCTACAAAATCTGCATGTACAAAGGGTGATTCTGGGAGCTACAATACACTCTAATATTGTTGGGGTGTAGAGGCTCCATACAGGTGCATCACATGAGAGCACAGTTCTGGGCTGCAGTGCTGTCTGTATGGATAGCATGAAGGGATATGTACAAGGAAAGCAGTAGTGTTTTAGATCAGTGCCATATCATCTGCATGGGAAGGATAACAATTTTAGCAGGGTTCAGGCAGAAGAGGTGAACTAGTGGAATAAAAAGTAAAGAAATAATCTGCAAATAAAAAGAAACTAAATCCCATGTAGTGCAAAGCACTTTTTATAAGGTTGAGCAGAGGTTGGCAATCGTGGTCCAAAGAACCTGCTTCAGATTTGGTGCGGAGACTTCACCAGCTGCTTCACCGGATCCGGTGACCGGCGGCAACACACTCAAAGCTGGCTGACAGCCATAACCCTACGAATAGGGTCTCACAATAATTAGTAGCTGCATATTCTGAATACTCATCTGCATCGCAGAATATACATTCCACTTCATGAGGAAACTTTAATTAAATGGAATTCTGGTATCTGTTACCCTTGAGACCATCTACTACTATTTACCTTCGGGATGGAAGTACAACCGACAATACGGATCGTAATCATAGGCATTTAGCCGTGAAAAAGTTGCTGTGTACTTCATGGTTATAGTAAATGGGTGTAACCCAAAGAAATCACTGAGACCCGGGTAGCTATAGGTACAAGAGAGAGAGGTTCCAGGATAGATGCAAGGTTGTTGATATGAACATTTTCTTCTAAATTTTCATCTCAACTACCTTGCATCTATCCTGGGACCTCTCTTTCTTGTACCTGTGTACTTCATGGTAGCAACGAAACACATGTTGGCTAGGCTACGACTCTGTTCCACGGAATGCACAACAAGGAAAATAAATACTGAAACCACACAGGGCAGTGGATGAACAGTGTTTCTTTCTTTCCTACACTCATTACTGTACTAACTTAAATCTATGTACCACTAGCGTGTGCAGGGGACCTTAGTGTTCTTTGTCTGTGGGGAGAGGGGTGGTTCTCCCTACCCTTTTGCACAGCACTTACGCCTAAGTTCACCTTATAATATTTGCGTACTGCCTTAGAGCGCCATCACCCCACTAGAACAACCACCGGGCGTGCAATGTCTTTACCTCTCTGTTCACCTCTTTTCCTCAAGCCCCAGTTGGTACACCCTAGCAGAACTGGGGGTCACTGTCTAACTAGAATAATGCACACAAAGAAAGGGGAGGCAAGACAAGGCGGCAAAATGTACTTACATTTAGGGCAAAGTGCAAAATATGTGAGGGAGCTAGATTTAATTTCTTTTGGATGTTACGCTAAATGTTTTTATGGCTGATATGCAAAATTTATTTAATTACGGTTTGTCATTAGAGGTTCTATTCTCCAAGGTAGAGGTTCTGAGCTGCTATTCCGCTTACTTTTGTTATTACATTTTCTATTCCCAGAGGTTCAAATCTTACCCTTTCCCCTTTGTACTAGATTTCTGATTTATGTGACGATCAGAGTCAAGGACATTGCTGGTTGGGAAAGAGTAACTACATTGTGCAGGGCGTTAAGACTGCAAGTAAATATTCAGTGTTTAGAACTGCAGTGCTCAATAGTCTTTACCAATGTTACTGGCTCTGTAAGCTTTAGAATGCCTAATTGACCAACCATTTCTCTACAAATGAGACCTCTGAGAGTAAGCAAATAGTGTTTCATGAATGTGCACGCCCGCGATAGTGGGCCACTTTTTTGGGCAATGCCCGGGCCAAATTGTGATCCCAATCCGACCCTGGTGGGAGATGTGACTGGGAATGCAGTGTGAGTGGTGTGACTGAGTGGAGGGTGAATGATGTACCTGTCCGAGTCAAGTTTGAGCTCATGTGCGTGCAGAGCCGTGTGAATGCAGTGTGAAAGGGGGGTCTCTGTGAATGCACTTCAGACCTTGTGAATGCGGGTGTGCCTCTGTGAGTGCCGGTTGAGACATGAGCTAATGTTCATGCAGGGTGAGCGGTATGGCTATGTGAGAGAGGAGTCTGTGTGGATGAAGAGTGAGAGGCGTACCTATGTTGGTGCATGGTGAAAGGTGAGTGTGCAACAGCATATGGTGAGAGGTGAGCCGATGTGAGTGCATGGTGAGATCTGAGCTCTTGTGAATGCATGGCAGCCAAGGAGAATGCAGGGGGATATTTGAGCCCTTGTAAATGCATGATGGGGGGTAAACCTTGGTGAGTGCACAGGGGAGGATTTTCCCATGTGAGTGCACAAGGAGGGTATGCCTCTGTGAGTGAAGCGGTCTACCCATGTGAGTGCATGATGGGAGGAGTGCCTATGTGAGCAGAGAGTGAGTGATGTCAGTGTGTGTGTGCACAGAGTGAGTAGTGTGCCTGTGTGAGAACTGTGTGGGTGGTGTGCCCAAGTGAGTGCAAAGTGAGAGGCGTGTCCACTTAAGTAGAGGGTGAGTCATGTGAGTTCAGAGGGAGTGTGTGACTGTGTGAATGCAGGGTGAGAGGCACGTCTGTCTGAATGCATGGAAAGAAGAGGGGCTGGGTGAATGCAAAGTGAGGGACATGTCTGTATGTAACGAAGTAGCCAGAAAATCAGAATATCCTACCACTTCATACCAAAGCTCTGATGGCACCAAGCAAGCGCAGCAAGTGAGTCCAAAATACCCTAGAAGTGCTCCTCTGTCTCTTCCATCCAAGCATCTATTCATTCATCCTTTCCCCTCCTATCCACCTTCTGCTATCAATCATTTCACCTTTATATTCTATCATTCATTCATTATTTCGTCCAAGTTCCAATCGTTCACCATTCCATCCATTGGCCATTTTATCCATCCTCTAAGATTTGTATTTACTCTACCATCTTTTCACCCTTCGTCAGATTTCCATTAACTCTGCCATCCAGCCATCCTCTGAAATTTACCTTTACTCTGTCATCCTTTAATCCACCTATGTATCTATCCTCTAACTTACTTATCCTCTCACATAACATATGTATTTGTAAAGCACACGTTCATGCAGGAGGGTTTCTTGGCGTGGAATAACAGATGTTTATTGTTACCGAACTCAATGGTATTCATTTTATTGACCCCAGAAGGATGAAAGTCTGACTGGACCAGCCAAGAGTTGAATATGTGACTGAGGTCAAACACCCGCCCTACAGTTGACGCATTAGTCCACTGAGCTACCAGACCCACTCATTCACATATCCTCTCACCAGTAACATATCAATAGCCCCTGCACACCCAGTGGTGTAGGGAGCCCAAGCTCCAGAGGGTCCCCTCCAACATTGTGCATGAGTGGCTGGCCCCTGGCCTGAGAGCTTCTGAATGGGTCCAGAGCGAGTGGGCCCCCTCCATGTACTTTGCAGGAGGCCCCTCAAGTTCCATTACGCCACTGCCAAGTAATCTGGAGAACTAAAATAAAAGAGTCCCACAGTATCCTACCCAGTGTTGAGGCTACAGTTAAACTTTTACATTTAAGGAATGCGACTCCTGTGTGAGTAGGCGAAGGGGTGACAGACGCTGTTGCTCGCAAAGCAAAACTCTCCAAAGAGACTGTGGCTGCCCGAGGCCACTGTAGGGGGCCACCCAAGACGGCGGCCCTCTAGTGACATTGGGCTTCCCCCGCCCCCCCTTTCCCCCCTTCTTGTCCCCAAGGGAGGGATGCCGAGAGGAGGAGTCTCTTGGGGGTTGTGGGGCGCTACGTCACGTCCGGTGCACCAGGCAGGGCGAGGGGTACTTTAACACTTGTGTGGAGTGTTTTATTTGCGGGATGCATGCTAAGAGGGGTGGCGGCATGTTGCCATGATGTTACTATGCCTTCTGGAGGGGCTGTTACCGCCCCTTTCAACAGCTGAGCTACGGAATCTCTGACATGACAAATGTCAGGCAAGCTTTCCTGTGCCAGGGCCCTGCAGGATAAACTACCTCTGGGGCATCATGAGGAGGCGTATCTCGCCATATCATTGACACTCGTACGCCTTAACCCAGGTCCTTTCCAAAGCTTTCTCACCTACTGATTCGGCCCTCGTTCCTCTAAGAGTGCAAACAAAGTCAGTACGGGGACATGCTAAACAAACAGGGCCTCCAAGCTATATTTTAATTCACAAGCACACTGCTCCTCGTCCAGTCCCTACCCTGATTTAGTGGCCGAGAAACATCATGCCACCCTGGTGACATTGGCAGTTTGAAGACTTCTATAGTTGCTACAGTCTCTTGTTTGTTACAAATCAAAGTGCCTCTATTCTGGTTTAGTTCCTAAAAAACCATCTACTTATTTCCCAATAAAACCCAGAGGATGTATATGGGACCTACTGATCATTTACATATCACACCCCTAGTCATAGCTACATATATATTTTTTTAAAACATGCTGGGTTCACACTCTCATGGTAAAATATATAGTTATACTATTTTCAAATCCACTCTTCCATGCATTAGTGACTCACTCAAACTAGTGAAGTAAAAATCTCCCTTGTTTTATATGTTATTGTATCTTATTAAGCGCAACAAGTAACGCTTAAAGGTCTCTAGGCGCCACATACTTTCAACGGGAAACGGCTTTAATAACAAAATTGTAACAACCTGAGGTCTTAATAATGAATCCTAAAAAACTCCCTGCGCCTAAACCACGACCTCATGAACCACTTCTGGACCTGAACCACGACCTCCTAAACCAATAATTATAATTATATATTTTTTTTCTATTTTCGCTTACTGTTTTCAATTTTGTAAAAAAGTGAAAGATATTTTATTAAATTGATTTGTACATTACCTTACAATATTTTATATTTTCATTATAATACTTTGTTTTAATTTACTTTGTGAGGCCAGTAGATGGCACTGTAGGCTTCTTTTTTAATGATGCCACGATGGCCTGTGCTCGATGCGAATGTTCATATAAATTGTAATTGTAATTGTGGTATACTTATAGAGCGCAGCCTGTCACCACCAAGGGCATCCTGGCGCTTTGAACCCTGATCTAACAGCAGCTTCAGCAACTAGCCTATCCTCGGGAAGAGGTGGGTTTTCAACGCCTTTCTAAAGGCTGGGAGAGCCTCAAGGCTCCTGAGGGATAGTGGTAGAGAGTTCCAGAGTTTGGCCGCCGCTACTCTGAACGATCGGCCACCCATCCTCACTCTCTGGAAGCGCGGGACACTAACAGCTTGGATGACGAGGAGCGTAGTGCTCGAGCTGGAAGATACCAAGCAAACATTCTCTGCAGCGGGATAGGTCCCAAGCCATGAATAGCTCTGAACACTATGCATGCGGCTTTGTAGCGAACACGAAGGTGAATCGGCAGCCAATGGAGTTCCTGTAGTGCTGCTGTAGCCGAGCTGTAATAGGGGCGGGACAGAGCAAGTTTAGCCGCCAGATTCTGTACCCTTTGGAGCTTGCCCAGTAGTGTTACAGGGGCATCCAATAGTAGTGCGTTGCAGTAGTCGAGTCGACTTAAAATTGTGCTCCGCACTACTTCGGACCTGGCTTGCTGAGGAAGGAGAGGTAGAACCTTGCGCAACATCCGGATAAGCATCATGCACGTAGACGTGATCTTGTTTACGTGCAGATCCAGCTGTAAATTGGGCCCAAAAGTGACCCCCAGATTACGCGCCGAATGTGTGGCAGACACCGTCTCAGAGAAGGACGGGGGCCAGAAGTCGTCTGGGAGGTTCCTGGGAATTCGATCACCGGAACAATGCAGAACCTCAGTTTTGGTACCGTTGAACTGTAACGAGTTCAAACGGAGCCAATCCGCTGTGGCCAGCATACATCGGTGAAAAGTCTCCAGTGGGACCGCATCCTGTCCCTCCAGCGAAAAGACCAGCTGGGTATCATCTGCATAATTAAATGCAGAGATCCCAAAGGATTTAATAAGCTGGACTAGTGGGCGGAGGTAAATGTTAAAGAGTATAGGGCTGATGGCTGAGCCCTGCGGTACTCCTTGTCCTACTCTCCGCTCCTCTGAGCTGAAGGGAGGGAGCGACACACGTTGTTGACGATTATCCAAGTAGGAAATTAGCCAGTCCCTAGCCTTGTCTTTAACTCCACACTCCTCCAGCCTCGCTATCAAGGTTGGATGGCTGACCGTGTCGAACGCGGCCGACATGTCGAGCAGCACAAGAAAGGCTGCCCGACCACTGTCGACTCGCGCCCGCAGATTGTCAAGCACGGTCACTAACGCGGATTCCGTCCCATGAGCTGGGCGGAAGCCGAATTGCGTCTCATCCAGCCAGGTGTTTTCTTCCAAGAAGCCGGATAGAGTGCGGGTAACCAACTTTTCCAAGATTTTCACTGGAAAAGGCAACAGAGAGATTGGCCGGTAATTGGAGAGACAGGCAGGGTCCAGCGTAGGTTTTTTTAAAAGCGGAGATACCACTGCCTTCTTCCAACAACCCGGTACAATCCCTGTTTCCAATGACTGGCAGCAGATGGAATGTAAAGGCTGGAAAAGTTCCTCCTGGAACAACCTCCAGAGTTTTGGCGGAAGAGGGTCAAGAGGCGAACCAGATGAGATCGTGAGGGTTAGGTTGCTAAACTCCTCCAAGGAAGGCAAAGGAAAGCTACTCAGTTGGGGTCGACTGGCTTCACTTGCCGGAGCTCACAAACTGAGGGCCCGGTCCAAGGAGGGCAGGGGAGGACTGCTCAGCCGGGGTCGACTGGCCTCAAGCGCCGGAGCTTCCAGACTGAGAGTCTGGTCCGCAGGAGGCAGAGAAGAGCTACTCAGCTGGGGTGGTTGGTTTTTATTCGAGTGTGAATCTGCTTGATTCAAGGAGCCTTACCACTAAAAGTGGAGTTTTGCCATAGTTCTTAACATGTTGCTGCATGTTCAAACAGTCTAAAGTATACGCTGTTAGTGTTTCAGGGTCTCATATTTTCCAGGGTCTATTGAAAACCTAAAAATGAATGTGATATGAACATGATTTGCTGGTTTAATCTCACAAGCATCCGCCTTTTTTGGCAAGCTCTCCGCCCTCACAGTAGTGCTTCCTGCTGTTGGTTTATTTTATTTCCTCTAACTACTCGCTACTTCGCTGGGATTTCCTCAGTCATTAGAAAAAAATGCCTTGTAACGTTCAGTTTGCTGTCTGCAAAGTGTTCTGGTGCACCCTCTTATATGAGGCAGCGCATTATGGGCCAATAAACTGAAATGGCTCAAAGAAAATTTCACCAGTGCTCACTGCCTATTAATATAAAGGATGCTGTAGATTCTGGTATATGGCAAGAGATTAATTTTCGTGGTTCAGTAGGTCGTGGTGGAATACATAGTGGATAGGATTTTTTTGTTTTTTAGCCTTCATGGTTTAGGCACTCGTTATTAAAGTGGCAGTTGTTTAATCATACATTCACTTTCAACAGGTCAAAACAGCAGAATACAGGACAATTAACAATGAAGAGCTAAAACAGCCATGTTTTTAGATCTTTTCTAAAATGTCTAAAATTAGTGGGGCATATTACCAAGCATAAGCGATAATTATCTCTATGCTTGGTTAGCGGCAATAATTTTATCGCCGTGCTTCGCCTATATTTTTTGCTATTATCAAGGTTTATCTCCTAAGCGATAAAAATCGGCCGAAATGCATGAATAGATCTGAAAAGTCAGCGATATTCATGCATTACCGAGCTAATGCTCTGAGCCATGTTATCCACCTACCATTGGATAACATGGCTAAGAACTGCTGAGGGCAGGCGTTAGCTTTTGGACATATTCGCGCTTAGCGCGAATATTTCCAAAAGTTGGTAATCGGAGATAGCGATGTTAGCAACTGTTTTCAGTGGCTAACATCTTGGCATGTCCACTTTGCCTGTCATTAGCGATAATTATCGCTGACATGCAAAGTGGGCCCCTAAATGCGCGCTATCACCTACAAGCTGTCGCTAACTGGTGTTAGCGACAGCTTGGTAATAGGGCGATGAAATTATCGCCGCATTAGCGGGAAAAAGTCCCGCTAATGTGGCGATAATGGCCCTTGGTAATATGCCCCAGTGTTTTTAAGTAAATGTAGCGGAAGCTGGTTCCACTTGTCTCCTCATCTTAGGTAATGCACCTCCACCATCCCTGAGTGCTAGTGACCTTATTTGTCCTAGATGTGTCCTTCCCCTACTCTATGTAGTGAACAGGAAATAATGAGAAAAAAAAGTTTGTTGTGGAAGAAGTTGTGAGATTAATGCCCTCTAATGAATCTTGTGGGTCTGTCTATGCTTCTGTTCTACAAAGAAGGGTCGATCCTCAGGATCAGTGGGAGGCAAAGTGTATTCAGAAATTCCGCTGAGAAATACCCAACCAAAGACATTCACTCGAGGGCTTTTTTAAAAAGAAGCTTGCGCCGCCAGTGTGTCGCGTTTTTGAAGCAGTGGAAGCCCGTTCTTTGCTTGATATGTAAAAGTGACGCATCAAGGCAGATGCGTCACTTTTCATCAGGATAAGTCGTTTTTTCATGCGTTGGATTTGGCTCTGTCAAGTTAGTTTTAATATATGCAAGGTAAGCGTTGTGTCAGAAAATCCTTCGTAAAACTGATGCAGTGGTATTCATGAAATCATTCAAAAATTACTTATCGTTGTGACATCCTTCCCATGAATGCGTCACAATGTCTTACGCATCCTTGGGACAGTGCACCATGGAGTACCATATTGTAAATACGGCGCATCCATCATGTAGTAAACTTTTACGAACCAGCACAAGGAAAACTGAAGCATTGCTTTGGTAACGCAGCGATGCATCACTTTTCGTAAATAAGGCCTTTGGTCTTTTCATAATATTAGATTGAAATAGTATCAATAATCAGAAAAATAGTATGCACATGGAACATAACATGCCTAAGGAAACAATATGTGAGACAAATAAAAGCAAAGAGTGCTCTGCATTTCAAGACCAAACTGTCTCCATCAAAAATTGTGCCCATAATGTAAGCATTCTAAAAATAAGCTCAAATATACTCTGCTAAAGTCTGCTGCTTGAATGGACTTTCTTAAAATGAGTCGTTAGAATGATGTTGTGTAGTAAAATGCCCCCATGTCACGTGTGCCATTGAAATGAGCTACATGCCGAAAGGTTAAAATATTCTTATACAATACAAAAAAACACTTATACAGAACTAATTGTGACATATTTAATACATACCATGTTCTCAGTAACAGGAACCAAGATGCTCATGCCCGACCGGACAGTTTTATCTTTAAAATGCCATACTTTTTTGTACAGCTTTCTTCGGACTACCTGTCTGTCTGAAACCAGTCATCTACATCTGAGAATGCGAAGGTCAGAGCCAGAAGCTGTGGGCCAATGTCTGGCTGAAAGAAACTCACCAGGACGCAGGTGCTCGCTCCGACCACTCGAGTTCCTTAGGACTTGCCCATGAGGTTGGAAGCCTTTAGTGGTGATTATGCGAATTACCCACTTACTGAAGGTAGCTTTGCAGACACTTTGGGCCACATGCATCTACCTAAAAACCGGTCGCAAACGGTCAGATTCGCAGAATCTGCCCCTTTGCGACCAGTATTTTTGTATTTGGGATGCATCATCCCAAATGCAAAAATCGCAATTTAAGTAGTCGCAAAAATTGCGATTTCTTAAATTGCAATTGCCTTTAAGGAATCGCAAATTTCAATTCCTTAAATGCAATGCATTAACCTAAAAATAACTGTGATATCTCAAATAGTAATCGCAAATTACAGTCAATCTCAAGTTGATGGTAATTTGAGATTTCTTTGAAAAATGCACTAAAGTGAATTTTTCAAAGTCCCATGTTACACACACACACAGGTCAAGCAAATACAGACTTGGCTGTTCCTGAAGGATAGAAGAAGGGACAAGGTACGGTCACAAGGAGGGTAAAGGTAGTGCTCAGTGGAGGGCTACACTGGATATCCAATTTGTTGGTTTTAATGGCCTCACACACCCTTGCGAGTGTCATGCTTCATCATTGGCGTTTGCTCCTCGTTGGGCAGGCGGTGCAATGCCCAACGGGCTCACCTCAAAGAGGGGCTCTTTGGCGGAGATCTTTTTACCAACTGCCTAAGGGTGAAGTGCGGGTGAAGGGCCAGAGAGGAAAGGATAGTGTAAATACGTGGATTAAAATGTGGCACAAGGTACCGGAGATCAATTTATTCTGGTGGTCCTCTGCCACAAGTAAAAGCAGTGGGTAGCCTATGATCGCTGGAAATTAGGATTCCACGTCACGATCCAGGACTACAATACATATCGTGAGGTCAACATGTTTCTCGCCTTTGCACACTGGCTGCGATTCTTCGGGACCTAATAATTACATCTATCTCTAGTAAGACATGACCTAGTTTAGTGTCAGTTTATAAATAGTTGTACTACCTGTATGGGACAGCTCTTGCCTAGGGAGACAAAAGAAATCATTACCATAGTTCAGTGACAACAAGTGCCTATTGTGACCGTGAACACGCAGTGTTGTAGTGGGTGGAGTGACATAATAGCAGTGACATACTAGTGATAATTGGTGACTAGTATGTATTGACTTATATCACAATGCAACAATACACATTATTCGTAAATTTAAACCAACCTCACAGATTATAAAACTGAGTCTAACATCCTATCTCGTAATCTGAAAGAGAGAGGTTATCCATCCAGGGAGATCTATAAGGCACGAAAACGGGCGCAGAACAACCACAGAGGGGCCCTCTTGGAGTATAATACTCCAACTCCTCAAGACAATGATCTTTTGACCTGTGTAACTACTTTCTCCGGAGTCTCTAATGAAATCAAGAAAATCATAAAGAGACACTGGCAGATTCTCAACACAGGAGACCTCAACCTTGCGATCCCAAGGTTTGCCTTCAAAAGGTCTAAAAATGTCAAGGACATCTTAGTGCACACCAGGCCCAAACAAGTTGAAACCCACAGGCAAAATACACTGTGGCAACTCCCACCAGTAAAGGGACACTACCCCTGCGGCTCTTGTAGTGTATGCCCCTTTACCTATATTACCAAGTCCATTCAACTAACTGAGACATTCCTGTGGGAATTCCGGTGCCACACCAACTGCAATACTCCAAATTGCTTCTACTTGCTCAGATGCCCTTTATGATCTTCAATACGTGGGCATGACCACTCGCCCCATCAAGATCCGCATCTCAGAACACAGAAGCAACTTTCGTTGCAAAAAAACAAATACTAAAATGTGTAGGAACTTTGTAGACCTAAACTATACTGCTGACTCACTGAGATGGCTCATCCTTGAGACACCAAGTAACAAATCCAAACAGAACCTATTCCAGAAGGAACAGAGGTGGATACATCGGTTATCCTCAGACAGGCGGGGACTTAATGAAGACATCCCATGGAGTGCACTATAACAACTACCACTATATTAGTAAAACACACCAATAGGAGGTTGCCCAAATAATCTTGCCTGGCTTGGACTACATGAATATTTGGTAACACACATATGCAAATAAGCTTCTGAATTAGTGAGAGTATATATATAGCTCCCATTTATTAAACTCACATCGCTACCATCCTAGCCATACATTGGTTTTAATGAGTATGGGTCCCTTCCAAGATGGCTCCCGCGTTAACGCTGGTTCCCACATGACACTCAGGGCGAGACTACCCCGAGCAATGACCACGCCCCCAACAACCATTTAACAGATCCCCACCCGAGGACTCGGTACTATCCGGATCCCGGTAGAGATGGGTAGGCAGACCACGCACTGACCAGGGCAGCGAGAAGTAAGTGGGTTCTCTCTCCGTCGCAGTCACCACACGCGGGAACTGACACGCGATAGCCAGCACCGCGCTAAGCCACACACGCGCGATATTACCCTGACCTGCTAAACTCCAAAAGACAAATAAACAGACGCTGAGACCGGTATGCGATAGCGCGACCTGCATTCCGTCTATCCGTACAACGGCAACGCGTCCTGCTTTTCATCACACTGCTCAATGGCGAGGGTTCCGCTTTGCCAGTTCTATCGTGCATTCACCCCTTGAGGCATTGTATGCATTACCGGATACTCTCCCCTAATTATGGCCCAATTTAAACGGGATTTTGACACACGATACGGGCACCGGGAGAGAACAGTAATCTGCTTGAGGCTGCCCCTAGCACTCTGACATATTCCTGCCAGGTATCTGACACTCTCCCCTAAATCTGGCCCAATTTAAACGGGATTTCGACACACGATACGGGCACCGGGAGAGAACAGTAATCTGCTCGAGACTGCCCCTAGCACTCTGACATATTCCTGCCAGGTGTCTTTTACGAGGCGCTTTTATAACAACACAAGATGGGCACTGAGAGGGAACACTGACATTCTATTTTAAATTTAATATTTTGTTCCAGTTATGGCCACCCCTAAACCCGAATTGGTACAGGGAATGCACTCTGTTGAGTAGGGACTTTTGACACACGACTGAAGCGCCTTAAGCACCCTTAGCCAACTTAAGATGGGGGTCAACCAGAGCCTACATCACTCCAACTACAGGCATGATAAGGGTTATCCATGATGCCACCCCATGATGTATTCACTTTGGGGAACCCTCCCAATAAGCGCGTGAAGCTTTACCTTGTGTGTGTTAAATATCCAAACATTGAAATCAACCATCTAACAGGGAGCGTCGTCACGAAGCTATACACAGCGAATAAACAGTGTTTCTTGTTCATAGCTGGCCACTTACTCCTCATTCCAACACCAGCAGGCGACTGTTTGACAAAAGAAGTAAGAAAAGTGAATAATTCAGCCTGCCATTGTGCTTGTTTCCTTTTAGCCTTAAACCCCTATGGTTCTCTCCCCTTGATGTAAAACCTACCGGGTACTGTTGACACCTAGACACCTAGACATGTTACCCTTGCTATAGGTTTTGGACCGAAGACTTTGAAGTAATTGCTGCTGTTTTTAAACTTTACCTTTGGTTTTAATTCACGAATACTGTGTATTGTTGCATTGTGATATAAGTCAATACATACTGGTCACCAATTATCACTAGTATGTCACTGCTATTATGTCACTCCACCCCCTACAACACTGCGTGTTCACGGTCACAATAGGCACTTGTTGTCACTGAACTATGGTAACGATTTCTTTTGTCTCCCTAAGCAAGAGCTGTCCCATACAGGTAGTACAACTATTTATACACTGACACTAAACTAGGTCATGTCTTACTAGATATAGATGTAATTATTAGGTCCTGAAGAATCGCAGCCAGTGTGCAAAGGCAAGAAACATGTTGACCTCACGATATGTATTGTAGTCCTGGATCGTGAAGTTGAATCCTAATTTCCAGCGATCATAGGCTACCCACTGCTTTTACTTGTGGCAGAGGACCACCAGAATAAATTGATGTCCGGTACCTTGTGCCACATTTTAATCCACGTATTTACACTATCCTTTCCTCTCTGGCCCCTCACCCGCACTTCACCCTTAGGCAGTTGGTAAAAAGATCTCCGCCAAAGAGCCCCTCTTTGAGGTGAGCCCGTTGGGCATTGCACCGTCTGCCCAACGAGGAGCAAACGCCAATGATGAAGCATGACACTCGCAAGGGTGTGTGAGGCCATTAAAACTAACAAATTGGATATCCAGGGTAGCGCTCCACTGAGCACTACCTTTACCCTCCTTGTGACCGTACCTTGTCCCTTCTTCTATCCTTCAGGAACAGCCGAGTCTGTCTTTGCTTGACATTGTCCCTTGGGGCTTTGACTGTGGCTGGACCTTCCATTCTGCTATTTTCTTGAATGGTAATCTGAGCCCTCGGATCTTGATGTGATCCACCTCCCCTCCTTTTGACATATACACACACACACACATGCCCTTGGAGCACGTGTGTGTGCAACATGTGATAAAATGAAAATTTCAGTGGTACAACAGGGTGTCCCTTTGGCACACTTGAAATTGCATGCACAATTTGCAAGTACCTATTGGGTACTCGCAAATTGCGCATGCAATTCCCATTCATTTCTATGGGCCTCTAGGCCCATTGGAATGAATGGGGAGCCATTCCTCTATTGCGACTCGCAATTTGCGACTCACAATCAAGGAATGTGTAGAAATCGTAATTTTTCTTGCAATTCCTACATGCATAGGCAATTGCGATTCTATAATTGCGATTCCTTAAAAATCGCAATTATAGAATCGCAATTGCCTATTTTGTTGCATGTGCCCCTTTGAGTTTTTCTAAAGAATTTATCTTCAGACACCCTTGTCTCTTCATTTCCACCAGTTGCCAACGAGGGGGCTCCCAAAAAGAAGACAGGAAATATATTGGCTTAATAGTCATCAATGAATGTACTGGAAGTATGGCCTCAAATAATTGTCTGGCTGTGCCTGGACTGAGTCTGGAATGATTAGCTGTTTCCTGCGTGGAGCTGATTGGGTGTGCTCATGGAGATCCTAGAGAGCTGCACGAGGCATAATTGTGTGATACCTTGACCCTAATTTCAAAGCACTGGGGTAGGGAGAGCAGGATTTACCTTCGGGAGGGCCTATCTTGATAGTGGATGGACTCTTGGTGGCAGGACACACACATGCACATCACACAGTTATCGACTCTCCGGTTCTTCCACAAAATCTAGTGTCCCAATGCACAGGATGTCATAGTAATGTTTTCAGCTTTCATTGTCAAAGGTCACAAATAGATGTTATTGTACTGAAACATCTCCTTAAACCGATAACCAGCTGTGTTTCATTTTACTTCTAGACAGATGGGAATGGATACCTATTTTACTGTACCTGTCTAACAAATCTTTGACAACACACCTGGTTAGCATCTCTACGTCTAGGAGACCAAGGGCATCACATTTCTCTCCTTTCTATTAAGTTTTCTTTTATGAGGGAGACCTAGTGTTGAAAATGGCCCTTTTTGGAGGGTTATGCCCAAACTTTTTGCTTCTTACTCAGTTGTTTTTCCTGAACTGTGGTTGTTGGCTATAGAAATCTGGGCACTTTACAACTGCTGATCAGTGCTAAAGTGCATATGATCTCCCTGTAAATTGTTATTGTAATTGGTTATCCATGATTGGCAAATTTGTTTTACCAATAGGTCCCTAGTAAAGTGCACTGAGTGTGCCAGAGCTGGTAACTCCAATGCTACTAGTGGGCCTGCAGCACTGATTGTGCTACTCACCTGAGTAGCCCTAAAATGGTGTTACAAGCCTGCCACCACAGTGCCTGGGCGCAGTCTGTGAACTGCCATGTTGTTGTGGCCAGTGTACACACTGACCAGGCCTGACCCTTCCCTTTTCTTACACATTGGACACCCCTATGGTAGGCCCAATGTACCCCCCCTGGACAGGGAGCAATGTATGTGAAAGGTAGGGCATGTATTAGTGTGGGTGACATGTCCTGATAGTGAAATACTGCCAATTTCGTTTTTCACTATTGAACAACCATCTTGCCTCTAGGATAGAATGGGGAGTGCTGTGTCCCATGTGTACCTGCATTTCTCCCCATAGAAGCAAGATGGGAAGCTGAAGTCTGGTATCCCTGAACTCAGAATTTGATAACGCATCTATTAGAAAAGATGGTTTTTAAATTCCGTGTTTGAAAATAGCGGTTTCAGAAAGTGGCTATTTTCCTGTTCAACCTTTCTGTATGCCTCTGCCTGTTTGTGTAATGACTGTCTGGTTTGTGAGTGACAGGGGCTGGGGTGGCTCCAGGAGACTGGTTGAGTCAGCACTAGGCTGAGTTGGTCTATCTGCATGCAGAGTGGTGGGGAGGAGTAGCACCTGGGTCTGAATTGGGCTGTTCCTGCCTCCCACAATGCTGGTTCCACCTCCTGTGGTGCATCTGATGGCCATGACCCACACTAATAAAGGAAGAAGACATGACCTGGCAGAGGGCACCCAGAACTGGTTTGGACTGGATCCTGGACCCCTCACACATGTAAGAACAAAGACTTTTGGGGTATAAAAGTAAGAGCTGAAACCCCAGGAAAATTAGACTACTTCTGCAATCAAGAGGAATCTCTGCCCAAGAAGATCAGCTGAGGAGACTGAGGAAGACTGCCCTTGCTGTGTGCTCTGGGACTGACCTGCAGTTTGCTGTTTTCACTGAGGAAGGGGACAAAGGGACTTTGCTGTGTGCTGTGCCCCCCCACCTGGTTAAAGAAGGGACTTTGCTGTGTGCTGTGTCCAAAAGTCTCAAAGGGCCTAGGTAGAGCTGGCCTCCTCTTTCTGAAACCCAGGGATAAAAGGTTTCAAAAGATCATCTGTACCCTTTGACCAGTGTGTGCCTATCGTGAAGCATGCACGTCTGAAAACTGCCCGATCTCCCCAGGGCAGCCCTGCGACGTTGTGTGGTTTATCCTTAGCCTTGCTGGTGTCCTTCATGAAGGCTGCTTTGTCAGTGCCTAATTTACCCCACAGATTGCCTCTATGGCTCGGTGCGTGTTTGCCCACAGCGGGTGTCTTGCATGAAGTCTACCTTGCCAGCAGAGGACAGAATACGGGGAGCGCTGTGCCCAGTAAATTCACTGCCATCGGCCGGGTTTACGGAGAGAGCTCTCCAGGAGGAAAAAGGAAAGCGTGCTGCTGTCCCCGGACTTGAGGTGTTGCCTAGCAACCGGGGCCTCCCCGAAGTATTTATCGGCATCAAAGAGGAATCCCCCAGCGTGATGTTGGCACCGAGGGGCGTGTCTGCGCTCAACTGGGGGCCGCTGAGAAGTAGGCAGCCGGCCCTTGTCTTGCCTGCGTTGTCTGGGGCCAAAGTCAACCACCGTCGCCGACCCAGGCCTGAGATCGCTGCTTCAAAGCTCACCGCCGCAGGCCTGGAATCACTGTAACATCATCTATCTGCCGCGCTGGGATTGGTCCAGCGGGAGAGAGTGTTTCCCAGTGACTGGGGGCTCGTCCGACGGAGCCGTGCTGGGATTGGCCCAGCAAGAGGTGCCTCGTGATTGGAGGCTTGGCCGGCGGAGCCACGCTGGGATTGGTCCTGCGCGCAACACTGAAATCCCAGCCGGAGATACCAGAGGAACTGCACCACCCAGAACAACAACAGAGTGACGGCCTCCTTTCCCCCATGCATCCAAGGTAACTGACTTCGGTTTGGGAATCAAAGCCAACTTAGGGAGAGGGAGCAGCGGGAGGATCAAGGGTGCAGCGGAGGCATTTACATTGGGCCTGGCAGGGACTGCCCAAGGGTTTGCCTATGTGGTGGGGACTCCCCCTTTTTTTGAGACACGTGAATACGGCCCGTACCGGCATGGTAGACAAGCCACGGCACCAGGGCCACTCATCGGAGCTTGTTTTGGTCTAAAAGCATTTAGGGGGCACATTGTTGGCAACTGCTACTCACTGAGCTTACAACCAGTCGGGGGAAGTCCGTGGCTGACGACCGGGTGGTGCAGGGGCTCAGGAGTGATTTGTCTGATGAGATACCACTTTTGCACACGTGTCCTTTGTAACACTGAAACTGAACTGTTGAGCCTACAAAGTTTGCTTAAAGTCCTGCAGGATCTGCAAGTTTATTTAATTTCCCTTACCAAGAACCTTATCAAAGACATTCCTAAAGAAGAACTGATTATGTATGTTGTATTTAAGTTATTTTGGTCTTCCGTACATTCATATAAAGAGATCTAATTATTATAAATACCAGTATGGTGTACATTTGTGGTGTTTCAGTGTGTTGCTGTGATTGTTAGTGCAACTACTTTACGCATTGCCTTGGAGATAAGCTGGTCTGCTCGTGCCAAGCTCCCAAGGGGAAGAGCAGGGGTTATCTACGGTGTAAAACACACAAAATGAAAGGTCAAGGCATCCTAGACCTGCACTGGTACATATATAGGGGCATATTATCAAGCCTGGCCGATATAATTATGGTCGCTTTATCGGTAGGAAACTGCCGATAAAGTGGCGATAATGGGCTTGATAATATGCTATATGGATTTCCAATCGAAGCTCATGTTAGATGTCTTTCACATTTAACATGAGCTTCGATTGGAATTCCATAGAGCATATTATCAAGCCCATTATCGCCACTTTATCGGCAATTTCCTGCCGATAAAGCGGCGATAATTTTATCGCCCAGGCTTGATAATATGCCCCAGTGTTCTATAAAGTGTGGGCATTAATGGTAGTGCAAGAACTGGGAACCTGACCTCCCTAGTTCCCTCAAATTTTGGATAACCAAAAATACAAGAGTCAGAAAAACTCAGCACATACCCATATATTAGATTATAATAAATCCTGTAAGAGATTTAAGTTAATAGTTCTCAACATCAGAAATCATTGTCATTCATAGTCAGAAAGGATAAGCTTCTGAGAAAGAATTTGTCAGAGACTTCTTGTTCATGAAAAATGTTCTTCTTCTTTTATTTTATATGTGATTGATGATCTTTCATTCAATTAAAAACACAGTACAAAATCATAGCCATCATAGCCAACGCGGCGCGTTTTGTCTCCACGAGACTTCTTCAAGGCTCTTTGTTTTGTTCTTTGATAGAATCCAAAAAGGTTCCAAAAGTTTAGATCAGATTTTCTTATTATTAACTAAGATCGTATTAAAAAACTCCACTTTATTTTCTTTTGTTGTTGTTTAAAAGTTTGAAAGTGAATGTCCTTCCAAGGCGTGTTTTCGATAGACTCAGATATCATACTGCACATCCCGTCTGGCATATCATAACCAGGGGTGACTACATCGCCTTGGAAGGACATTCACTTTCAAATGTGGATGATCCGGGGGACCTGCAGGGGAGGTCAGGTGTCCTCTGGAGGTGTGTGGATATGCCGGGAGGCTGCGTGTCCATGAGGGGGTCAAAGGACGGTGCCTGTATTAGACCAGCCCTGGGGCTGAATGAATCAGCGGGGGACGGTGTGATCTTGCCACAACCGTGTGCAGAGTTCCGGAAGTCTGCACACTGTTGTGGCAAGATCACACCGTCCCCCGCTGATTCATTCAGCCTCAGGGCTGGTCTAATACAGGCATCGTCCTTTGACCCCCTCCGGTACACGGAGCCTCCTGGCATATCCACACACCCCAAGAGGACACCTGACCTCCCCTGCAGGTCCCCCGGATCATCCACTGCCCGACTCGGCTCCCCGATTCAATTCCCCACGCCTTGCTGCTCCAGCACCATTTTTCAAAAGGCAACCCGGTCCTGATGAAGATCATGATTAAAGAGGATCAAAACGTCGTAGACCCCTCAGCTCGTTAAATGGCGCATCCCCCAGTTTGGCTCATCTGAATCATCGTTGCCTAAATCAGACTTACTTATGCATTGTAACTGAATTTGAGCCATATTAACCTTCCAATTCACTGTATATATTGAACACACTGTCACACCATGCGCCATTCACGCTGAACACAATTGTCACTTGCGTCGCTATCCTTGTGTCACTTGCACATACTGAGCACCAAGTCCAATTTGGGTTGTTTTGTTATTTATTTATGTACAGTGCTGATACAACTGTGTTTTCTACTGTTATTATATTTTTTCTCCAATTATAGGATGCCATGTGCACGTTCTAAAACAATTTGAGTCTCCTTATTTCTGTTCTCGCAATGCTTTTCGCATGCAGGTTTAATTGTCTTTACAATAATACCAGTTGGGATATTGTTCGTTTATTTTGATTACCTACCCTGATCCCAACGCGGTCTATGGGTCATACTCCTGTAGTTAGTTATAAGCATACTTGGGGAGGCAGAAAAGTAACCTGGGCAAAGCTTTTTGGACAACTTGAATGCGCCAAATGACTGACTTCTCTGCCCCCCCAAGTATAGGATGTTCCCGTTGTCTATTCTCGACAAGATCATTATTACTGTTTTTGGGCTGCCAGAGGTATTATATAAACGATCTTTTTAACCCATCTCAGTACAGCGAAGCAGGTGGCCGCCACTGTGGCCTCCTGCAGCTTCACGGTTAGTCTCGCATTCAACCAAAAGCCAAGATTTTTTATTTTAGATGGCAAATCCGGCAGATTACCGAAGGCCTTTAGCCAGTGCTGAGAGCTCAATAGAAGGGGATTGCTTCCTAGGATCGTAACCTCTGTCTTCTCACCATTAAGCTTGAGTGAGTTGGTACTCATCCAAAGGGAAATTCTACTTAAGCATAAATTCAGGGATCTGGTACAGTTTCACTGTGCAGACGACAAAGCAAAGAAAATCTGTGTTTCGTCTGCATACGAGAACAATGTAAGCCTGCATCTTTCCACCACCTTCGCAAGAGGCCGAACATTTATATTAGACTTAAGACCGAGCCTAAGGAATGCCACAGATGAGGGCATGAGATTCTGATTTCTGATTCTGATTTAGCACTGCCTGATAAGGGAAAAACAGCCTTTACAACGTGGGCTGAGTCACATGTGCCGAACCATACTTGCCTTAACGTCGCAAATGCCTTAACCACGTATATGCATGGTTAAGGCAATGCGAGGTCTAGATGCACAGATGGGTGGGAAGAGGAACAGGAACCGTCTGGACAGAAGGATAGATGCAGATAGGTACGAGGGTCTGGAGCCGGGTTGGGGGAGCAGTTTTTAGGGGGGGTTCAGGGATCAGGGTGGGGGAGTTGCGGTCGTGTTTAGGACTTAGGGTTGAGGTGGTCTAGGGTTCTTGGTAAGGGCTTAGGGAGGGGAGGGGTCGGGTAGTGTTTAGGACTTAAGTTTGGTGTGGGATTGGATTCCCGCAGTCCCGGGCTCAGGCCCCATTTTAGTTTCATTCATATTGGAGTTTGCAAAATTTGACATGGGATTTGATGTGATTTTGACTTCTGCTTGTTTTGTAATGGTAGGGGGCCGGGGGTTTCTGGGTCAAAAGTCATACCCCATCCTGTGATCCAATCGGGATGCGGCTTCATGAGGTACTTGGGGATTAGGGGGACTAGTGTCTCTCCAAAGATTCAAGAGGATCGATGCAGTGGAAGAGGCCAAAACAGAATTGTTTGTGAAGGTGCTGGTTGCAATGTCATACAATGGGCCCATTTTGGGGGTTGTCGAGAAATGCTTTTGTGGGGTTCCAGTTACTCCAGGTGAAAACAACTTCTGTCACAGATGTCTAGGTATGTCTACTGTGCCTGTGATTGTTTGGGAGGAAATTTATCTACAGGAAGAGTGGTTTTTGGCCTAGTTTCTAATTGGCAAAACGCCTGCATTGGGGACTTTGGAAAGGAGCGGTTATTCTCGTTTTCGGGGTGCGATTAGAGGATGTTCCAGGTCATTCCTAGCGGGTCTGCGTGGATGGGCGAGTAGATGGGACAGTCTAGGTTTGAATTTACCACACATATGCCTATTTTATCACTGTAAATGCATGCGTGGTAAACAAATGTTAGGTTAAGACGCATTCATGGTTGGGGCTATGTCGTAGAGGCATGTGTGGTTCAGCCATGCTTGATGCAGCCATGCCTGCCTCTATCATACAACCCCCAAGAAGATCACAAATTAACAGTTTTCAAGAAACAAGGTCAACCAAGCCAAGGCTGTGCCCTGCAACACAGTATTGAAAGCCATACTTAGGAATAATAAAATGAGTGCAGCTGTACCTCTCTCATTCAGGTATCATCTAAGATGTTCTTTGACCCCTTGGAGGATGGATTTCATGCTGTGCCCTGCCCTGAAGCCTGACTGAGTTGGATGGAGAGCTTTGCGTTCCTCCACACAAGTCAGAAGCTTCAAGTTAACATGTTTCTCCAGGATCTTACAAAGAATAGGCAGAATTGAAACTGGTCTAAAACTAGACCAACTAGTGGGGTCAAGGTTGGGCTTTTTTAGCATTGGAAACCCATTGCATGTTTCCCAGCTGCTGGAATGTGCCCTCCTCTCAGTGAGGAATTCAAAACTCCAACCACTTTTAGGAGTAAATCAGGGTCCAGAGAACTAGGGGGCATATTATCAAGAAAGGGTGTTATATTATCACCGCTTTTATCGGCAGGAAACTGCCGATAAAGCGGCGATAATGGGCATTGATAATATGCTCTATGGAATTCCAATCGAAGCCCATGTTAGATGTCTTCACGGATCACTGACATAATATCGAGGGACAAAATATCGATGCCAAATATCGACAGACAAAATATCGAAGTCCTATCTACAAACAGGTAAGTACAAAAATATCGAATCCAAAATATCGTTTAAAAATATGTACTTTGTAAATATATCGAAGTTATTAAAATTAATGTAAAATTCAAAAACTATTAAAAATAAATAACTAAAATATTCTTAAAATACTTAAATAACCTTAAAATTATTAAATAATTTATTTGTTATAAAAAAATATTACAATTTTATTTTTTAAAACATATATATATATTAACATCATATTATTAAAAAATATACAATATCATTACCGTAGGATAGCAGGAGTATTAAAATTACTATTCCCACTCCAATGAGTGCAACAGTAGGGAAAGCGTTGGATAGCGTAGGGGTCAAAATTACTATTCCCACTCCAAAGAGTGCAACAGTAGGAAAAGCGCTGGATAGCGTGGGGGTAAAAGATACTATTCCCACTCCAGTGAGTGCAACAGTAGGGAAACTGCTGGATAGTGTAGGGGTAAAAATTACTATTCACACTCCAGTGAGTGCAACAGTAGGGAAAGCGCTGGATAGCGTAGGGGTAAAAATTACTATTCCCACTCCAGAGAGTGCAACAGGAAGCACCCAGAGAGTCCGCCTCCCCCTGTTCAGATCCGAGGCCACCGAAGTCATCTGCGGCGTACCACAGGGATCATAGCTCAGCCCCACCCTCTTCAACGGCTACATGAGCCCCCTCGCAGCCAACGCATGCCAACACAACCTCAACATCATCTCCTACGACGATGACACCCAGCTGATCCTCTCCATCACCAACGACCCAGCCACCGCCAGAACCAGCCTACACGAAGGGATGAAAGACGTCACCGAGTGGATAGAGAACAGCCGTCTGAAACTAAACTCAGACAAGACGGACGTTTTCATCCTGGGACCATCTCCCTCCGCCTGGGACGACTCCTGGTGGAACCCTGCCCTGGGCACCCCTCCCAAGCCAACGGTCCACGCACGTAACCTGGGCTTTGTCCTGGACTCCTCCCTCTCGATGACCAGACAAGTCAACGCCGTCTCATCATCGTGCTTCAACACCCTGCACATGCTCCCTGCACATGCTTCGAAAGATCTTCTGATGGATCCCCACCGAAACCAGGAAGACAGTCACCCAGGCACTCGTCACTCGACTGGACTACGGAAACACCCTCTACGCCGGAACCAAAGCCAAACTACAGAAAAGACTCCAGCGCATCCAGAACGCCTCCGCACGACTCATCCTGGACATCCCCCGACACAGCCACATCTCCGGCCACCTGAGAGACCTACACTGGCTCCCCGTCAGCAAGAGGATCACGTTCAGACTCCTCACCCACGCACACAAGGCTCTCCACAACCTGGGCCCCAAGTACCTCAACAACCGCCTGACCTTTTACACGCCCACCCACCAGCTACGGTCGACCTGCCTCGCCCTCGCAGCCATTCCACGCATCCGCAGAGCTACCACCGGGGGAAGATCCTTCTCCTACCTGGCAGCCAAGACATGGACCTCCCTCCCCATCCACCTTCGGCTAACCCAGGACCATCTCTCCTTCAGGAAGCAACTCATGACCTGGCTTTTTGAGCAGTAACGGACCCCTCTCCCCGCCAGCGCCTTGAGACCCTTCCGGGTGAGTAGCGTGCTATACAAATGTCATGATTAATTGATTGATTGATTGATTGATTGACAGTAGGGAAAGCGTTGGATAGCGTAGGGGTAAAAATTACTATTCCCACTCCAAAGAGTGCAACAGTAGGGAAAGCGTTGGATAGCGTAGGGGTAAAAATGACTATTCCCACTCCAGTGAGTACAACAGTAGGGAAAGCGTTGGATAGCGTAGGGGTAAAAATTACTATTCCCACTCCAGAGAGTGCAACAGTAGGGAAAGTAAATACTTCATATATTATTTAAAAATATATATATATTAATATCTATAAAAAATTAATTTAAAGTAATTACCAATTTAATATAATATAATAATTAATCAATTAAAATTAAAAAATAACATTATTACAATTAGTTACCTAATAATACAAATTATTTACAAATTAACAATTAAATAATTAACAATTAAAAATTAACAATGAATTCAAATTAAATACAAATAAATAAATTTACATATTTAATTAATTATAAATAAATTACTTCCCACCCAATTCCCCTATAAACCCACAACCCGCTACAGAAAATAAATTAGTAAAATTAACATAATTATCAATTAATTAAAATTAATTGGCAATTAAAATTTAATTAATTACCAAATATAAATTAATTAACAATTAATTAAAAATAAATACCAATAAATAAATTTACATATTTAATTAATTATAATTAAATTACTTCCCACCCTATTCCCCTATAAACCCACAACCCGCTACAGAATTAAATTACGCAAAAATTAAAAAACAAAATTCAATAATTAAAATAAATTATAACATAAATACACACTTTTCACACATATAATAACATAAAAAACATTATAAAAAATTCAATATTATTAAAAATTCGATAATTTAAATAACCTTTATTATATACTTCGAAATTTTGACTTTCTATATTTTTAAAATTCGAAATTACATTACTTACCTTCAATACAATGTTTTTGATGACTATATTCTGTCCATTCAATATTTTGTCCATTCTATATTTTGAACTCAATATTATGTCCATTCGATATTTTTTACTCGATATTTTGACTGTTTACCGTCTTCACATCTAACATGGGGTTCGATTGGAATTCCATAAAGCATATTATCAAGCCCATTATCGCCGCTTTATCAGCAGTTTCCTGACGATAAAAGCGGAAATAATGTAACGCCCTTTCTTGTTAATATGCCCCCAGGTTTGGCTAGCAGGAGGGGTTCCAGTGGAGAACTAGATTTAATTAACCATAGTATGGACAAAAATTTCTAGAGGTCCAGCAGGGGCAGCTGCTCGATTGTGTGATCATCCATGAACATGCCCTGCAGGTTATCCACCCTCCCTGAGCTGTCTACCTCAGTACTACTGCTAACAACCATTTATTCTGCTGGCCCTGCTGTCTGACATCCAAGACCTTGTGGAGTATAATTCCATCCCCTTCTGGCCACTTGAGCCCTGGCTTCTTTTTATTTTACTATCTTTTTCCTAACACTGCCAAGGTGTTATCATCCCTTTACAGTTCCCCATTTGATGCTTGTATCATTGGCTCGCTGCCAGGCCCTAAGCCCCCATGATGTTCCACATGAACAACTGGAGGCCCAGACCTGAAAGATGGGCCCTGCTCTTGTCGTAATTCCATGGTTCCTTTAAATTTATCGAACCTTGTCTCACAAAGTCAAAGCCCTTGGGGGCATATTATCTAGAACAGGCGATAATAATCGCCAGAAAACGTCATTTGCATTTTATTTATCGCTTTCTTTCCTGGAAACATGTAGCATTTTTATTGACGTATTGTTCAGACGTCAATAACATGCAATGGTGTCCGGGAAAGGAAACGAAAACTCCCGCTAACACGCGATAGACAAACATGCCATAGCATGTAGTCAGCGCGTTAGCGGGAATTATATTGCAGCTAATGTGCCATGCAGCCTGAAAACTCCCTGTTTGACAGGCTCCTCTCAGATGAAAGTTGACAAAATATACAATGGGTAACAGTGAATGCTAACATCATAGATATTATATCAAGATATAATATAGAACTAATCAATATTCTTAATGTTAGGTAACATGTTAAGGGCTAATAATGCAGCATGAGGTCTACCTCTTTGCTGTCTGTGGCAGAGATCAAGGCTAGTCTACCTTGTATGACCATGTTTAGCCAGGTGTTTTGCAGGTGTTAAAAACCTACGTACATTAGGGGTTAGTGCGATTTTTTGTATCACCAGTCATCTTTGATAATACAGCGAAGAGCTGTTAGCTAATTTTACTGTGAAATTTAAGGAAGTTACACCTACCTTTCACCCTCTGAGGCGGAAAGCCGGAGGTTTTTTAGCTCTGCTCTTTTATCCTAGCTAGTAGTCTAATGCTTGACTGAAAAAGCGATTTTAGGTTGTTTTTTAAAATTGTGTGTGAAACCTACCTCCGCTTCATTTAGAAAGCGGTTTTCACTCGACCCGACTCTCCCTTCATCCCACTACCGCCTGGGCCACTCTCAGCTGATTACCGACGCAGAGAGTTGGTCCCGGGGAGGTGAAGGCGTTTACAGCGGCCATATTGAGGGTGGTGGTGCCCTGACGCGCTCTAGCTCTCTATAAAAGGGGCTTGTTGTGACACGCAGCATAACTCTTTCACCCTCTGAGGCGGAAAGCCGGAGGTTCTTTAGCTCTGCTCTTTTATCCTAGCTAGTAGTCTAATGCTTGACTGAAAAAGCGATTTTAGGTTGTTTTTTAAAATTGTGTGTGAAACCTACCTCCGCTTCATTTAGAAAGCGGTTTTCACTCGACCCGACTCTCCCTTCATCCCACTACCGCCTGGGCCACTCTCAGCTGATTACCGACGCAGAGAGTTGGTCCCGGGGAGGTGAAGGCGTTTACAGCGGCCATATTGAGGGTGGTGGCGCCCTGACGCGCTCTAGCTCTCTATAAAAGGGGCTTGTTGTGACACGCAGCATAACTCTTTCACCCTCTGAGGCGGAAAGCCGGAGGTTCTTTAGCTCTGCTCTTGTTATCCTAGCTAGTAGTCTAATGCTTGACTGAAAAAGCGATTTTAGGTTGTTTTTTAAAATTGTGTGTGAAACCTACCTCCGCTTCATTTAGAAAGCGGTTTTCACTCGACCCGACTCTCCCTTCATCCCACTACCGCCTGGGCCACTCTCAGCTGATTACCGACGCAGAGAGTTGGTCCCGGGGAGGTGAAGGCGTTTACAGCGGCCATATTGAGGGTGGTGGCGCCCTGACGCGCTCTAGCTCTCTATTAAAAGGGACGGGCTTATTCCGCGTAGCGGACGCGGTTTGCGGACGCGCCGGATGCCCGCCGGAGTCACGCCAGAGTCCTGCCCGTCTGGGCCCGTCCGGGCCAGGACGGGCCCAGGGGCCAGGCACTCTGCCCGAACAAACTCGGTAGTCCCTGTTATAAGGTATAGTCGTGATGAGTTATATGCCCTAAAGGGAAGAGAAAGCTCACTATGTACCAAGTTCGATATATACTTAAGGACGTGGAAACCATGCACAGGATGCAACTATAACTTAACCAACTTCTACGGGAGAGAGGATACCTCCCATTTGTTCCGCCTTGCATTATTAAATTGTAGATCTTTGCCTAAACATGCGACTGAGCTCCACATGCTCCTGGAGGAACGAGACCTCGATGTACTCTTCCTGTCGGAGACATGGATGGATGACAGCTCTGAGCCAGATATTATACGGGCTCTTCCTTCTAACTTCGCTATTTTGAGGCAAGACCGCCCATTGGGCCGGGGCGGAGGCATCGCCGTCATTTTTAGGAAAACACTGATCTGTAGAATAGAAGATATTACAATTGCAGGGGCCGAATGTCTGAAGTTTGCGATCCGATTCTCTCCCACCTGCACCTTTTCTGGATTGTTGCTTTACAGACCTCCCGGCACATACGGCCAATTCTGTGAAGATCTCGCGATTAAAGCAATAAATCATGCAAGTGCTGCTCCCAATTTCACCATTTTAGGTGACTTTAACATCTACTTCGATGAGCCTGACTCGTTGGCCTGTCGTAACTTGACCTCCAATTTGGAAGTGCTCCAGTTGAAGCAAATAGTCACAGGTCCAACGCATAAAGCAGGACACACTTTAGATCATTGTCACACCAATATGGATACTCTTAGTTTCGACAAGTCCATTAGGATTCCCTGGTCCGATCATTCATTATTACTTTTCTCCCTGACCCCTGAGAAACAGCAGGAACCGGCTAGTGTTTCCAAACGGACAACTCGAGTCTGGTCCAAACTTCCAATAGATAGCTGGAACAAGAGTTTGAAAGAAACATTACCCGCTATAACGAATGATCCACTGCAGGCCGATGCACGGTTTAACCAATGGCTGGAGGCATCTTTAGACCGGATCCATCCCAAAAGCAATTTATCCCACAGAAGTGGTGGAAATAAAAAATCTTGGTACACTCCCGAGCTAAAAGCCCTTAAAGTACTGTGTAAACAACAAGAAAGAAGCTGGAGGAAAGATTATACGGCAACCAGCAAGGAGAGCTATAGATTAGCTCTAAGGAAGTATAAACAGGAAATAAAAAATACACAATCTAACTACTTCCAGACAAAAATCAGTGCTGCAGCTAATGCGCCCAGAGAAATTTTTAAAATTTTTAACTCTCTTGTTGCTCCTCCTGTTCCCACAGCTGACCCCGGCCAAGCAACTACACGCTGCAATGAACTTGCTAATTTCTTTTCTACAAAGGTGGCCAATATATTCTCTTCCTTTCAACATCCTCCCACTGAATCCACTGGCCCCTCTCATGCAGGTTTAAATGAACTTGAACACTTTGATTTGTTGGATTGCTCGACTACCAAAACGCTTCTAAAAAATCTTAAATCTGGTTCCCCTTTAGACCCCGCACCTCCAACTATATTGAATCTGGTGTCTGATACTGTGACCCCAGTGATCAAGGAGGTGATTAACTCCTCTCTTATAGCAGGCGTAGTGCCCCCTTCCTGGAAACAGGCAAGAGTGAAGGCCTTGCTAAAAAAACCTAACCTTAACCCGGATGATTGGGCAAACTACCGCCCAATATCCCTTTTACCAACTGTTAGTAAGCTTGCCGAGAAGCATGTAAATTCCGTGCTCTCCTCCTTTTTGGAGAACAGTAACTCTCTGCACCCTACACAGACAGGCTTTAGAAGCAATTTGGGTACAGAAATAGCCTTGGTTACAGTGGTGGAGGAAACAAGGAAGATCATGGACAGTGGAAGTTGTGCGGCTATACTACTTCTAGATTTGAGCGCGGCCTTCGACACCGTGAATCATTCTATTCTGATTCAGAGGTTAAGGGAAGTAGGTGTCACGGGCCAGGCGCTCAATTGGCTGTGCTCCTTCCTGTCCGATAGATCGTTTGCTGTGGTCGAGGATAATGTATCCTCCCCCCAAATGGGTCTACAGTGTGGTGTTCCCCAGGGCTCCTCCCTCAGCCCTACCTTATTTAATATATACATGAGGCCATTGGCTGAGGTGGTACTGCCCTGGGGGGTTCAACTGGTGACATACGCAGACGATACCCAGCTCATCATCTCCCTGACCACCCAAGCCGCCCCGTTTGCAAATCTTACCACCTGTCTGGATAAGATCTATGACTGGATGGACAAATCCTTCCTAAAGTTAAATGGCGCAAAAACGGAGGTGATGATGCTGGGATACAACCCACCCACCACTGTGGAAAGTTGGTGGCCTTCTAGACTTGGCCAGCCTCCTCTACCAAAAGAAAAAATTAAAAGCTTGGGGGTCTGGCTAGACCCTGCTCTTAACTTTGCGGTACAGGCCCGGAGGGTTGCAGGTACCTGCCTTGCCTACATCAGGCTACTGAGGAAAATTATTAGGCTTCTTCCTTTCGAAGCTAGGAAGATCTTGGTGCAAGCGTTGATCCTGACACGATTGGATTATGCTAACGCACTGTATCTCGGGGCCCCACTAGGGACAATCAAAACTTTACAGACAGTACAAAACTGTGCAGCACGAATGTTGCTGAATGTCCCGCGCAGATCTTCCGCTAAGCCTGGTATGCGCCAGCTTCACTGGTTACCAGTGAAACAGAGAGTGGAATTTAAAGCTCTGACTATGGTACACAAGGCAGTTAATAAAACTGGACCTGTGGTTATCCAATCCATGCTCTGCCCATATGCTCCCAAGCGGACCCTGAGATCCACCAACAAAAATCTGTTAGCAGTCCCCAAGACAAGGAGAGTGCGTACTGGAGGGAGACGTTTTTCCCTACATGCCACAAATCTTTGGAATTCGCTTCCCGAAGCAATCAGAATGGAAACAAATCATTTAAGATTTAGAAAATTGTTAAAGACCTTTCTGTTTGTCTGAATCTCGGAGTCTGGAAGAGTTGGAAGCGCTGGGATGCCCTTGGGTAGCCATGCGCTATACAAGTATGTAATTCATTCATTCAATTCATTCATTCATGTCATTAGCGATACATATCGCTGGCATGCAAGGCGATAAAAAAAGACGGCAGCTAACGCCGGAAAGCTTGCGCTAACGCATGTTATCGCAGGCTTGCTAATAGGGCGATAAAAATATTGCCGCTTTATCGGCAAAAAGTGCTGCTAAAGCGGCCATAATGCCCTTGATAATATACCTCTAAGTTCTTGCAAATTGTGTGAATAGCTATATTAGGCCTCAGCTTCTTCACGGCACACCCCTCTATTCAAAAGGGGATGATCTCAGATCATATGACCCTGGCTGATTAAAATCTTCTTGCTATTACAATTAGCTCATGCCTTGTGGTGTCCAGCAGCTGTCCCTTACCTAGCATAGTTAAGTTGTTCCCCACTAAATGTATGAACAGAACATCAGTTCTATTTGTCAAGCAGCTTTTCCACTGAAGTTTACCCCATGAATTTACTTCTTTGGCAGCGGCCATCTTGTGTGGTTCTGTCCTCGCTTTGCCCATATCTGTGTCCATGACATATACGAGCTCAACATAAACCAAACCATCCTTTTCATGTTGTCATCACTACTTGTCAAAAAATTGCAGTCTGTTAGTCACTTGTTTTTAAATTTGGCTGCCCTTTATATATGTTGCTTATGTTGGACTCCCACATGCCCAACTGCAGGACTCCTGCTTCATCCATTTCCAATCTAGCCACCTTTCTTGCTGCAGGAAGGTCCACTTGATGCATGCTTCATGCATGTTGCATTCGTCTTGCCATAAATCAACAGCACACTTCATAAATGTGTCAACAATTAAACATGCCATTATGCAAAATGTATCCAACCTCTTTCAATATTCTTCTTTTTCCTCATCCGCTAAAATCCTCATTGGCACGGAAGGGATCAAGTACGGTTGCTGCCCACTGCCCACCTTGCACCCTCTCTATTTGCCACCTTTGCTTACCATATTGTTCTGGTAAAAGCTCACCTTTCTTATTGCCCAATCAGGAGGGGTCATTGACCCATGCAGTTCTTGGCCTTTCACGTCCTTGCATTATTTTTCTCCACACTTCCGGAGCTGTGTAGCTAACCTGTGGATCTGCAAAGCTAGGAAGAGACAGAGGTTACATCAAAACTCCAATTGGTTTAGTTAACAATAACAGACTAGTATGGAGACTACCTCAACCCTGCCAGAGTCTCAGCATCTTCAGGGTATATTTGCATATGTGGGACTTTAGTGAAGTCAAATATAACCATAATCTATATTATATGAGTCTTTAATTAACACTAATTTAGACCTTAAAAGAATTGACAAAAAGGGTACAATTGGCATTGGATTACTGTAACCTGAAGATTTAGGAGCATATTTATGAAAGGAGTTGAGTCGCACTTGCACCACGGAACACGATACAAGAGTGACGCAAGTCCAAAATGTGATTTATTAAGCCATGCAAGGTCACCGTGCGTGGCCCTGAGTGGCTTCATAAATCTGAAGTAACGCTATGTTCTGTTACTCTGGCCTGGGAAGGCAATCCATGGGTGTTGAGTGGTTGTTTCCACACATTTTTCATACATACCCAGATTTAGCAAAAGTGGTAGACCTGAGAATGCACCAAAAAGATACACTTTCTCAGAGGAGGTGTAGCAGAGAGAAAAATCTTTATTTCTCCTTGTAACTTTCTATGAATATGTCCCTCAGTTTCAACACATTAGTATGACTAAACTAAAATGGAAAAAAGGATTGAAAATAGAAAGAGAAATTCATTGTCAAAATAAAGTGTTGGCGCAGCAGCTCTGGAACTGAAGTGCACTCCTTTATAGAAGATGTGCACATGCTTTCAAGCAAAATGTTGTCACTCACCAAGAAAAAATGTATGTAGTGAGCTGACCCACTGCCACATGAAGTATGCTGTGGAGGGTGAATACAAAATGTTTTCAACGGTTGTACAGTCAGGGGGAGGGAGCATCCTGTCTCCAAGAAAGCATCAGTTCTGTTATAGCATAATGGTCAAGGTATTTCGGGGCATATTATCAAGAAAGGTGTTAAAATTATCGCCAGTTTAGCGGAAAAAAACTGCTGCTAAAGCGATGATAATGGGCTTGACAATATGCCCTGGAAAATTCCAATACACCAGAACGTGGGCTCAGCCAATGCCTGCATTTCCTGTCACTTGATTTGGGGGTGTTTGAAATGTTGCATGTAGTATATCAGGTAGAGTACCACACCTAAGCATGGAGATGAATTCCATGGCTCCCAGATGAGCCTAATAATCAAGGGGGAAAGGAAGCCCATTGTCAGCAAGTCAGCACCAGTGCATTATGGGAGATGCAGTTCATCATGTTTTTGATTTTTTTTTTCCAAGTAGAACAGTGCTAACCACCACTGAAGGCCTAGCCAGTGCTTGATTTTCTGTGCACCTGTTTCGTGGTTCATGCCCGTCTTCAGCAGAAGGTAGCCGGTAGGCTTGGGGGTGTTTGAACTGCAACTTATGGTATATCAGGTAACATACAACTACAACGCAAGCAGTAACTCCAAATTCACCTTTCCCAACTTCCCGACAGTTCTTGGAAAAGCTGCTATAGTTTAATTGGGATAACACGGGGACATCTCAGCAGAGCTGAACTACATTTGAAGGAAAAGTGTCCATAATTCTTAACTATGAAGTAATAGTTTTAATGGGATATTACCTCTACCTCTTATCACAGCCACTATATTTACTCTGAGATTATAGACACGTTTCACACCTGTAAACAGAGAGCACTAACAGATATTTTTAATAACAGGTCAAAACCTATTAGCCGGGAAGCTTTACTTTTATTTGGGCTGGTCAACCCATCTCTGAAAAGCTGCCATTTAATTGGACATTATACACATTTCCAGACATGTATGCAGAGGGAAAGTACTTCTTTTTCACTGCAGGACTGCTTAACCTATAACTAGAAAGCACCAGCTCTTCCCAGGGGCTACTAGGTGGATTGTGGCACCACTTCTCAGGACAGGATGTCCTATTTCTAACTAGAGAAACATGGCGCTTTAATGCAGTACTAGCCGTTCTTAACATGTCAGCCGCCATTCTACTACATAAAGATATCCTTTGTGGTTGGGCAACTCCTATCACTGGATAACGTCTGGAACTAGAACGAGAGGGGTTGAAGAAAGTGTAACTGTAACAGATGAGTAAATAGAAAATTAAAGAGAATTCTAAGATTGACAGAACATTTTGAAATTTGAATAATGGCAGCAGGAATGTACAGCAGATGGTAGGAGCATGGCAAGAAAGAGGAAACAGAGGGAGCAAGACAAAGAGAAGTAAGGGAAAGGAGAGTTCATGAGAATAATAAACTAGAAACAAGATGACAGAAGAAATGACAGAAACGGAGAGCAAAATGAAAGGACTATAAGGAAAAATGGTGAGAGAGGCAGAGGAGTAACAGTATGAAATTGTGAAGTTAGTATGAGAGATTAACTTCATTGGCTTCCGATTAAGGAACAGGTGAGGTTGAAAGGTTTAATCTTTACCAATAGCGCTTATCAATCCGGCCCTCAATATCTGTCAAAAATATTCACCCATTACCATCCATCCACATCACTTCGTTCCGCCAGTTCCTTGTTGTTGGTGGTCCCCAAAATAAGAAGGAAAAAATGGGACGGTAGCTCCTATTCCTATTGTTGTAAATTACTTGTATTGTTTTAGTCTATGATTTTTAAAGGACATTACCACGGAAAGCACCATAACATTTTTAAGAACTCTTTTTCAACAAGAGGGTTATCCAAATGCCATTATTACTGATAATGGAACACAGTTGGTGTCACTTAGCATGCGTTCATTTCTATATATTTGTGGTGTCTCACATCATCACTCTTCCCTTTATAATCCACAGGGGGTGGATTATGTGAGAGAGTTAATAGGCTTGTAAAAGGCACAATTCAAATGGCTCTTTCAAAAGGTGACTCTGTTATTGATCTTGTTCAAGAGATGGTCTGTGCATACCGAACTACTATTCATGGTTCCAAGGATAAGTCACCTTTTGAGATTATGTGTGGCAGACCTCCGAGTATTAAACTCACACCTTCATAGTTTAAGGATTTGGTGTCTAAAGATACCCATTTGAATGTACAAATTGTAGGAAAAACGTGTATTTCAAATATTTCCAAAGGGGACTATGTTAAAGTAAAACCAGGAAGGATCTCTAAAGGCTTCTCCAAATTTAGAGGTCCATATTGTGTTAAGGAAGTATTTACTCACCATCTTGTTCTTACAAATGGTGAGAAATTGAATATTAGGAGAGTTGCTTTGTATAAAAAAAATATATATGTTTGAATGTAATAATGTTGGGCAGGATCCATCTGTTGTTGATTGCAACAGTCAGAATAGTGGCCATATGTTTTCTTCTACGGAAGATTCTGCTTCATCTTCTTTTCCAGCTTACAGAAGATGTGTTGGTGGAGGTGATGCTACTGATTCATCGTGTTCTAATGACCCAAGCAATGCCACTTCTGACTCTTTTAATTCCTGTAATGTTTCTTTACCTGATAATTCCAGGCTTGCAAGGTATCGTAGACCTATTGTCTATCTCAATGACTATTGTTGTAATTTATCTTTTTAGATAATTTTATTTCTTATTATTCTCTGTTAAATGTGACATATTTTAATCTCTTTGTAAAGAGGGAAGATGTGTTGTAAATTACTTGTATTGTTTTACTCTATGATTCTTCCTACTCTATGCCTTTTCCATACATTCCAGAATACTGATGGCTCTGACTCAACTGATGATTCTATGATAGTCAGTAAAAGCTTGGCCAGCAAGGGTTGAGTTACCTTTTCCTGTTCCCCAGAAATAAACTACCTTGAATAATAAGAACGTCTCTGCAGTTACTCCTTTCCTCTGTCAGGCAATTCCTCATGTCATCTCGGACACAGTGCAAATTTCAGGTGATGTCCCCTCACCTCTTGAAACTGTCATGCAGACACCAATTCTGGTGACACTGCAGTTCTTTGAGTACTTTACAAAGTACTCAATTCATTGGTCATAAAGGCCTGGGGATTGGAACAAAGTGGGGTGGAATGGATCCGACTTTTATATACTTGCTGCTTGTTGGCTGCATATTATTTGCATTGCGCTGGCTTTGAGACGCTTCTAGCGCTTTTAAAATTCCCCATTTTTTGGTATTTTATTTTGGTATTACTTTTAGCACAGTATCCCTTGTTCTTAATCACTGTCCGCAATTCTGCATTTTAAACTGTGTCCTCACCGCTATTTAGGCGGCCCTGACCCTCGCTTCTTTCAATTGGTGGGCGCCATCTTGGGTGGGTGTGGGAAAGCGCTGCACTAGTGGGCGCTCTAGTAGGCAGGCAGAGTAGCTAGAGCCTTATTTAAACCGGCCTTATGACGCGCAGCGTGTGCGCGCAGCGTGTTAGCCGTCGCTACGCCGGAGTCACGCCAGAGTCCAGCCCGTCTGCGCCCGTCCGCGCTAAGGACCGGCTGGACGGCTGGCCAAAATGAAGCTGGCAGACTGACTGGTAGGTACTCGCTACAGGAGATGCTAAGGCTTAAGCCTCCAAGTCTTTCGTGTTATCATAGAAGCTCTCCTGATGATTTTCTTTCATCTCCGCACTGTGGCTGCTTTCTGGCATGCCCCAGTGGCTCTGTCTTATCTCCCTCTACTTACCGATCATATTCTCTGGGGGATATTGGAGTCAAAACGCGGCATGAAGACTGTATTCTTGTCAATGCTCGCTCTCTTATTAAGAATAACATCATGTTTAAGGAGCTCATACTTGACAGGAAGCCTTCGTTGGTTTTCATCACGGAGTCATGGGCAAAGGACTCCTCTGGTCCTGACCTTGTTGTAGCAGTCCCGCAGGGGTACTGCTTGGTACGACATGATAGAGTGGGCCGTGTGGGAGGTGGGTTAGCCATTCTTTATAAAGAATGCCTTCAATGCCTTATTACACCTATCAAGGTTCCTATGGATGCCTTTGAAGCTCTCTATTTTTCTCTTACAGGCCCCCATAAATTTACATTTAACGGACTTCTGGTCTATCGTCCTCCAGGCCCTAGAGCCGATTTTGGATTAAAATTGCTTCATATCCTTGAACCTTATTTTGGCTGCGAAAACTTGACGGTTCT
The DNA here is from genome assembly GCF_964263255.1 of Lissotriton vulgaris. Classification (NCBI taxonomy): domain Eukaryota; kingdom Metazoa; phylum Chordata; class Amphibia; order Caudata; family Salamandridae; genus Lissotriton; species Lissotriton vulgaris. Next base: position 1,453,334,940 of record NC_141689.1, on the reverse strand, counting down.
GGGAGATTTTAATTTCCATCTTGAGCTGTCAGAGGCCCATGACATCATCTCTCTGGTGGATGCTATGTTAGCTTGTGGACTCTTTCAATTGGTGAAAGTGGCCACCCACCGAGCAGGACATACGCTCGATGGAATCTTTTCCAACGATCGGAGGTTGACAGTAAAAGATTCTTTTTTTCTGTCATGGTCAGATCACTTGGCCGTATCATTCATTATGTCCTGTCTGATCTTGGATGGTTTTCGACATATTCCGAGCAAGACGGAATTACGTAGGAATTTGAATAATATCACAGAAGGTTCCTTCACACCCTGGATCACCAGTTTGTCTACTTCCTTGGGGGACAATGTCCAGTCGGCTGTCTCACAGTATGATAAGATCATTACAGAGGCTTTGGACTCTCTGGCCCCTATACGGCCATGTTATTCAGCGAGGAAAAGATCTTCAGCCCCATGGTGGTTCACGGAGCATCTAAGACTGATCCGACAGGAAGCCAGGAGACAGGAGCGTCTATGGCATACCAGCTGGGATCTAAGGGAAAAGGAAATCCATAAGATCTTGATAAGAAAGTATAAACTGGAAGTTATTAGGGCAAAACAAGAATACTTTACTGCCCTAACTTCCTCACTTTCATCTCCTAAAGAGCTCTTTAGGATAGCAGATTCCCTTACCACCCTTCAGATTCCTGATCCGGTGATGGCGTCACAGGAGCTCTGCAACAATATTGCGAAGTTTTTCCAGACTAAGATCCTGGACATTTATACCGCTCTAGAGTTGCTGAAACCTGTTACCACCAAGCCCGCTGCCTTTGCTGTCCTGGACTCTGGCCCTTCGGAGAAGTCTCCGGTATGGTGCCTGGAATCCTTCCCCTCTCTCTCTCTCTCTACAGGATGCAGAGATACTTCTCAGTAAAATTAAATCTGGCTCTCCTCTAGATGTCTGCACACTTAGGATCCTAAAGCAGTGTGGAAATTCTCTTTTACCCCCTCTTGTAGACATCATGAACAGGGCCATGAAGGAGGGCATTTTTCCCCAGCAGTGGAAGAATGCGGTAGTAAGACCTTTACTCAAGAAACCCTCTCTCGACCCAGGGGTACTAAAGAATTTCCGCCCCATCTCACTGCTCCCAGCCCTCGCGAAGATGTTAGAAATCCATCTGAATAAACATCTTGCTGCTTTCGTGGAAAATTCTGGCTGTTTGGACCCTTCCCAGCATGGATTCAGGAGGGAACATAGTACAGAGTCTGCCCTCACCATAGTACTGGATAATATCCGTATGTGTGTGGATGGGGGGCAGACCTCCCTCCTGATCCTCTTAGACCTTACGGCCGCCTTCGATACCCTTTCTCCCTCAGTGCTAACATCTCGCCTGAGGGAGATTGGGGTTCAGGGGGAGGCACTGGCTCTACTCACTTCTTTCCTCGACAAGCGAGAGCAAAGAGTGAAGCTGGGTGGGTTTCTATCTCCATCCCTGTCTGTGCAATGTGGGGTCCCTCAGGGGTCGGCGCTTAGTCCGACCCTTTTTAACATCTATGTGACCCCCCTTGCCAGACTTATTAGATCTTTTGGGATGGAGGTAGTTTCCTATGCGGATGACACCCAGATCCTCGTCTCTCTCTCCCAGTCAGTTACTCCGACTGCCTCCAATTTTATATCTTGTATGGAGGCAGTCGGACAGTGGATGATTCACAATTCACTGAAACTGAATGGGGAGAAGACTGAGGTCATGGTGTTTGGAGGTAAGGAGGAGGTATGGTCAGCTGACTGGTGGCCGGACTCACTTGGAGCATGTCCTGTCCCTGCTGCATCTGCTAAAAATCTTGGGTTGGTGATCGATCCTTCCCTCAGTATGTGTCAACAGGTAAACAGGACTATTGCCACCTGCTGGGGCGTTCTACGCATACTGAGGAGGATTAGGCACTACCTTTCACAGCAGGCTAGGAAACAACTGGCAGTGGCTCTAGTGGGCTCTCGTCTGGATTACTGCAATGCGCTGTATGCGGGACTGAATAAAAGCCTGCTGCAGCGGTTGCAGGTGGTCCAGAATGCAGCAGCCAAATTCGCTCTGGATCTGCCTCGGGGCACCTCGGCCATGCTGGCCAGGAAACGGCTTCATTGGCTCCCAATGGAGGACCGCATTCTGTTCAAAACCCTGTGTTTAATCTACAGGACCCTAGCAAAAAATAGCTCTATAGGAATCGGATCTATCCTGTCCTGCTATAGTCCTTGCAGGAACTTACGTTCCTCGAATAAGGCTCTTCTATCAGTCCCGCGTATCCGAAAAGCCCGATGGGGAGGTAAAGCCTTTTCCAATCTTGCACCCAAGTGGTGGAATGTTCTTCCCATGGAATTGAGGTCCCTCCCCACTCTGCAGCTTTTTAGAAAAGCCCTGAAGCCCCGTCTCTTCGCGCTCGCATATGCATAGTCTGATTTGCCATCTTTTCTGATTTATTTTGATAGGCGCCTTGACACCTTAGGGTTTTGGTTGCGCGGTATAAATTATTTTCAATTCAATTAATTCAATTCAATATACATGTTTCAGGCAGGGAATGTGGATTGAGTATCTAAGTTTTCAGAACCGATTTGGGTTTGTTCCCTTTAAAATGTCATACTCGGGCTGCTCTACATACACAGCCTTTGTGCAACTTGAAGCCTCACGCAGCAGGTAGTAGTGGGGCTGGTTCCAAGTGGATTATCCAAAGCACACAGAGAATGAAGTGTAATATCTTGGCTGTCATCAGCCTTCCTGAAGCAGATATCAAAGACAGTCAAAAGGGCAGGCGCTCCCTAGAAACTTCCTCAGCTTGAACAAAAAAAACTGCAATCCTGCTCATCATCCCTACCATCTATAAGATGGCAAAGCTCTGGTGGAACTAATCAGCAGTCTGTTGCTAACAAGGTCCACAATTAATTTCAAAGGGTAGCACTGTCTCAATCCACTGTCACTTCAATATAAGTGTCTCATCTCTGCAGCTACTGAAATGCAGGCAATACACTTCCACTGTATGGCGAAAGCTGTCCTCCTCCCTCTAGGGACATCCTAAAACAAGGCCTATGACCTTACATGTGCTAAACACTCACTGTACACACACATATTCAATATGCACAGAGGATGCCAGAGCCGGATCTGGGTGTCAAATTAACAGCAGAGACTCGCTTCACCTTAACACAGAAAAAAAGTGTGGTGACACGATAGAATTAAAGGACACAGTACTCTGCCACCACCACTTTATGTAATACTAGCAGCCCGTCCCGACCTTCTCCGGGAGCAACAGGCATCCTCGACCCCCGCCCGCCCCGACATTGTCCAGCAGCTGGGACCACCATAGGACCACTACAGCCGCTGGGAATCATAGATCCCACAGCAGTGGCGCAGCGGTCAGAGGCCCGAATATGCTTGGTGGGGCAGCTGTGACACCAGCGAGCATATCATGGCGGTGAGCCTGTCACTAAAAGTGTGGCAGTGAGGAGACTGTTGCCTCAGGGGCATGTGAAGCATGCAGGCTGTCACATGGTGTATCTTCCTGTTCTGCATGCACCCCCTTTACTGCATGGCATGGACTTCACAGTCCATGCTGTGCAGGAACAGGCTTTGCGGTCCTCATTATGGTGCCTTTTTTTTAGGCACCGCCGTGGTAACGCCAAAGGACTGCCCGCCTGACCAGGAGAAAATTCCTAATCTGCCAGGCGGTCTGAATATGGATTTGGTGGTCCTGGAGTGGGGCACTGGTGTGGGGGCCCGTTCCAACCACCAAACTCGTAATCAGGCCCTCAGTCCTGGTCATGGGTTTCAAGTCAACACAGCCCATCAGGTAGTTCACATTGTCCTTGGTATCAAAGGGGAACTAAAGCACTGGTTCAGGTATGCTAATATACTGTACTTATATATTGTTGTGGACACTTGAGGGAAGAGCAGTGCACAAATGCAGAGGTTGCCAGTATGAAGTTCTGGTGGCTAGTGGATGCTGCAACAGGTAGGATGCACGTATTGTGCAGAGCAGCATGGGCTGGGAAGCTCACTGGTTTGAAAGGAGTTGCACCATGTCACATCCAGTGAAGTGCAGTAGTCAATGCAGTTCAGATTTGGAAATAAATAGTTTGCTCACCATGCCTAATGCATAGATCTTCCCCAGGTTTTCTCCTATAACTGTGTCTAGTTGCATAGGGCACTGTATTTGGGGCACAGAATGTGCTAATGAATGCCAATTGCCCAATCCCACTTGAAGCACCAGCTCATTAGCTGGATGTGAATGGGTGGGGCTAGTTGACAAAGGCAGAAGTTGCTTCCTCTTAAAGGGGAAACTCTCTGAAAGTACGAGGAAAGACTGCCAACTGTTTTGCAGGTTCTTCCATGATGTGCTGTATGCTCAAACCTAACAGACAAAAGAAGTTGGTGAGCAGTGGTGGCTCCCCCATTGGGGCATGAGGGCGTCGCCCAACTGCTTTCTCGCAGTGCGAGAAGGCAGAAACATAAATGGTAGTAGCTACCATTTTATGTTTCTGCCTTCTCACACAGTGAGAAAGCAGAAGTACCAGGTTGGGGGTGGGAGGTCCTGCTCGAGGCCAGGGGGGAGTGGCTTGCCCACTGTTGTGCATACGGACTGTTTGGGCAGCCTGAGGCCGCCCAAACAGTCAGTATGATCAACAGTGGGCAAGCCACTCCCCCCTGCCTCGAAAAACACTCCCTTTTCTCTATGTATGCTGCAGCAGCATACACAGAGAAAATGACCCACGTGGGGCGCGGCCTCATCAATCACAACGCTGCCTATTCAGCGTTGTGATTGGTGGAGGGGAGGGAGGCTGCCTTCCTGATGACGAGGGCAGTAGGATTTCAAAAGCATGACGGCGGGCATCGGGAGTCTCTGGGCTGTTCCAAAAGCGGAACTGTAAGTTTTATTATTATTTTTTTTTATTAAACTTACTAACCCTTCCCACCAAGACTACCCAATTTTCACACCCCCACTTTCCCATCATACTGTATGCGATTGCCTGCTACCACCAACTGCTGACGCCTGTTTCATGTCAGCCTCTCTGCGCCTCGGCCTGTAAATTTCCTTAAACTCCCGTCATTTGACCGTGGAAGCACTTTCTATTATTTTCCAGGTATAGCCATAGTGATTGGATTGGAGCGGCTTCCCCCATTTCCATACACACCAGAAAGGCTGCTCTGTTCTATGCTGTGAAACCACGACAGAAATGCTGGTAAATCGGCATCCATGAAACACAAAAAAGACACAACAATAAAGAAAGGCCTTCCGCAGCAGAAAGGAATGTCTCCTTCTCGCTCACTCCCATGGTGACAGCAGGCAGGGGGAAGGCAGGATGTCAGGGACAGTTTATGCTCACGCCAGGGGCGGATTGGCACTGCGGGCATTCGGGAATCGGCGGAAGGGCCGCTGTTTCAGTGCCCTCTGTGGGGCGTTTTTTTTCTCCCCTTTCCCAGTCCACAGAGAGTGCTCTCGGCTGTCTGCTCTCTGTCGACTGGGAAATGGGAGAAAAAAAAACGGCCCACAGCACGGAGACAGAGACGGAAATGAAAGCGCTTCACTGCGCAGGCCATACAGCGATTATCAGCTGTGGCCTCTACTGCACCCCCTGCCCTGCAAAGCAATCACGCTGAGGGTGGCTGGGGAGGGGGTGATTGTTTACAAGAATCGGCCTCCCTGGGGGCCAGGTGTTTCTCAGGCCTTTTGAGCCATTTTCACCATGGCCCCCCTGGGGCCCACGCCGCTGGGGAAACAGTGATAGTCTTAACACCTTGCCCACAGCCCCTCACATTCAGGGCACAGTGGGCGAGGAAGAATGGGTCTGGCTGTGGGGGCCAGGTGATGTTTTGAAAGCGCACAATCTTCACCTTAGCCCCCCCCCCGTGCAAGAAGTTTAAAAAAAAGGGTTATAGTTCTTTCTCGGTGTCATCATTTTAGAACTGATGCATTTTCAATATTACATTCAAGGAAGTCATGGTTGCAGCTTTTCTATTTTATGCAACTAACAACCATTGACAAAACCTATAGTTCTGGCTTGTTGTAGGTGTAACATTACTTGCTGTATTATATATCTAAACGCAATGACAGAAGCAGCAAAATACCAGTCGGGCGGCACACTATGCTAAGCACAGATTTGTAGCTTAGGAGTTTTAAGCTACGCCCATAATTACATTGAACACCCCCTTTGGAGAGAACCCTCAGTTTTGTCATCCCACTTAAAGCCCTGGAAACAACACCATGTCACAGACACCTCAGGGCCTGGCACTGTGCATCATGCATGACTCATGACTTCCAAGGTTTCAGATTGACTATGTGCAGGGGCATCGTGAACGCCTCCCTTTGCTTTAGGAACTACAGCGAGGGGTGAGTTCCTGATGAGTCTCTTCTGTCTGCAACTCTGCCTACAAAGGCTCAGCTCACAATTATTGTAAAAAGGTGGGTGAGAGAGTAAGTGAAGGGATGGCTGGATGGATCAGTGAAAGGGTGAATGGATGAATGAAAGGGTGAATGGATGGATGATGAGAGAGAATGGGTGGATGGATGAGTGAAATGATGGATGGATTGATTCATTAATAAGTGAAAGTATGAATGGATGAACAGATGTGTGAAAGGGTGGCCGTAAGGATGGATGAGTGAGTGAAAGGGAGGGTACATGGGCAAAAGATTGGATAGATGAGTGAAGGAGTGAAAGGATGGATGAGAGAGAAGATGGATGGATGATTAAAAGGATGGATGAGTGATCGGGTCAATGGATGGATGCATGAGTGGATGAGTAGATGGATAGTTGGGTGGATGGAAGGAAGGATGGATGGCTAAGTGAAAGGGTCGATGGAGAGAGAAAGGGAGAATGGATGGCTGAAAGGGTGAATAGGTGGAAGGATGAGTGACTGGGTGGATGGATAAGAAAGTGAAAGGTTGGCTGGATGGGTGAGAGGGCAAATGGCTAGATGGATGAGTGAAGAGATGGATTGGGTGAAAGGGTGGATGGAGAGAAAAGGTGAGGATGGATGTGTGGATGACTGAAAGGGTGAATGTGTCTAAGGGTGAGTGACTGGGTGGATGGATGAGTAAGTGAAAGGGTGGCTGGATGGGTGAAAGGGTAAATGGATGGATGAGTGAATGGATGGATGGGTGGAAGAGTGGATGAATGGTTGGATAAAGGGTGGATGAGTAAAAGGGTGGATGGAGGGATGGATGAGTGAAATGATGGATGGAAGAATACATGATGGATAGGTTTGCAAATGGTTGAATATGTTTGGATCTGGATTAGCGGCATCTTATGTTTGCCACTTTACACCTCACTAGGACTATCCAAGCAGATCTTCCCGACCATTTCTCTCACCAAACATGCCTGCTCAGAACCATGAATTGTAAACAAAATAACAGACTGGACAACCCAGTGCTGTAACCATAGATATAGATTATTATCATATGAAATATCACAAAAAGACCTGCACAGTTGATCAAAGCTGCGTGCATACTGAAAAACCGTGAAGTACACGATTGGTTCAACCTGATATAAACTTATTTTGACTAGTGCTTAAATGGTTGTCTATTTACTTACTTACATAATAATGCGCAACCTCCTCTGATGAGTCTGTAAAACGTACCTTTTGTCCAGAAGGTTTGTTCTGAATTTTAACCCTTTGTCCTGAATTTTTACACTCCCCATCCTGAATTTGCACCCATGCCAATTGGTCACCTTAATCCTGACACTGCTATACAGAACTTCAGAATGTTCACCCTGCCTTTTCTATTTGGTTACTCTTGTACCCAGATGCACCACACTGCCAAACTCTAACTCAAGAGTGGCCATCTAATCCCCTTGGCATCCCACTCTCCACAGGGCTGACCAAAGTAGGCTGAGTAAAGCAGTACTCAAAGCTACATCGAGTGTGCCTCAATTGTCATCCCACCGAATCCAGAAAATACTGCACTAGACTCAGTGCAGTAGGTCTTCCTCAAAGGTTTACTTGACTTGCCACATCCAGCACCCAGAAATGCAATGTGTTGCTAGCCGATCCCTTCCTCTGAAGCAAGAAGGAACAGGTAGGAACCATTTTGTTTACAATTTCTTTGCACAATTTACTGATTCATTTGTGTGCTAGTTAAAAAAATTACTTTATTTTAAAGGCCTCATCCAAAATGCAGACAAGGGGCATATTTCTCTATATGCCAAAAATATTATTAGTAAGTTTTGGTTAGTTTTTGTTTGTAGTGTGTAGGTTTGACTGCACTCTATTTTAGGTCCTAGGCCAGAATGTGGCAACATGTTTGTGTGTTGATTTCAGGACATGTATAAGACTTTGTGTAATGTGATTTCTCAAAAGAGAGCTGTTTAGCCTCATTCTATGCTAGGCCTTGTTTGAGGCCTAAGCAAAATTTGCAAACTTGGCACTTCTCTCTCTGTGCAGAAGAATTAACTTTTCTAGCATGTTCAGGTTAGAAGTCCTTTTTGCAGATTTTATATCATTTTCATGGTTAATTGAGTAATCCTCAGTCTCCTCATGGCCCAGACTTGAAGGCAGTAACAGATGTGAATACAACTGTGTTTTTTGTATATAGACATCACTTGCTGGCTGTGAAATAAATTTATGACTTTATTGTACAGATACATTTTTTCAGCATTCTTTACACCCCAGACTGCCTTTTCCTAATTTGTGAATTCTTACTTGTGTTACTACATGTTCTGTTCCCAGAGATTCCAGTCTTACCCTTTCTCCTTGACTTTGTACTAGATTTCTGATTTATGTGATGATTAGCTGGTTGGGAAAGAGTATCTAACAACCTTGTGCAGGGCGTTAAGACTGCATGTAAGTATTCAGTTATCAGACCTGCAGTGCTCCTAGTCTTTACCAATGTTACTTGCTCTGTAAGCTTTAAAAGGCTTAATTTACTAAATATTTCTCTACGAATTAGACCTCAAAGAGTAACCAAATAGTGTTTCATGAAAGGGCACGCCCCTTTAATGTGGGCCAAGCCCCTTAACTGTAGGCCACGCCCCTTAAATGTATGCCACGCCCCTTGAACGTGGGCCAATTTTTTAAACAGTGCCCGGGCCAATTTGTGATCCCCCTGGCTCACGCCCCCTCTTGAGATAGCATCTCTGGGGTACCATTGGCTCATTGCATATTCTAATCTCCGTGTTCCTAACTGGGGCTGTGCAGTAATGTGGGGATGTCCTGAATTTGCATGATTCTCGCCGAGTCACGGCCAGTCAGCATGCCGAGTTTGCAAACGTTCGCATCACTCGTCTTTTCGAACTCATAGAGGTGCGGCGTCACTGTATTTTTTTTTCCGAATGTAATGAAAATTATAAATGTAAATTGATACTTGAATAGCACACTACTCACTCGCAAGGGTCTCAAGGCGCTTGTACGAATACCGCTGTGGAACCCATCCAGGCTTTCCCTGTGAGGCGTCCACTCCTGGGCACCCCCAAGATGGAGGCCAGGCATCCTTAGCGTTGTGGGGGCCGTTGTGGAGATTAAGCAAGCTATTGCCCAGAGTGGGACTCCATGATTGGATTAGGCACCTAGGCGAGAATTATCAGGTCCGTGGAATTTTGAGCCCAAGACCCGCCGAGGCGGGGTATTGAACCCTGGTCCCGGGCTAGACCTCTGCATCAGGGTCTGCCGCTCTAACCATTGAGCCACACTTCTCCACATTGCAAATGAAAAGTGCTGGTCCCTAGTGTGCACGCACGATGTACTTCCTCCTCAGTAACAACGCTACCACACCTACACTTCACACAGAAGCGCAAGCTTTCCGCCATTCAAACTCACACAAACCCCAATCATCACTCATTGTCCCTGTTGCCCCTCCCTTGGTTCCCAACACACACAGCCCCGCAGGGCGCCACAACAATGAAGTGGCTCACCCAAGCCTCTGGGATGATGGCAGTCATGGCTGATTTGTCATTAGACCCCAGTGTGCCAATGTCTTTAACCACCCTGAAAAAGATCATAGGGTCCTTCTGCCTGCAGGACTGATACAGCCTCCCCCACTGTGCCATTTTAATATCCGTGTGCCTGCTGCACGAGGCCCCTTTGTATGCAGCTTTATAATATTTAATTGTCTGGCTGTCCCTGGGTTTCTCCTTTAGGGCACAATGCAAGTTCGAGGTGGCCTTTCTGTAGAAATAATTGAACCATTTTGCCTCCAAAGCAGCTAATCTGATTGATTTCATAAGAAGGTTGCTAACGGTGGCCCCCAACTGGATAAAACTAATGGCCATACACCATGAATCAGCCAGATGAGATAGATAACTAAGCAACGTGTTGAGATGATTAGTGCACAAACTTTTCAGCACAGCACCCAGGTCTGCATTCCTTCAAACTAGGCAAAGGCCCTGGTACTTGGCAGTTAAGGATGAGGAGGGAATGCCACTGGTAAAGTCAGATTTTAAGCCACAATTCTGAAAACACCATTTTTAGAAAGTTGGCTTTTTCTTGTCTTAAACATTTGGTACCTGCAGCCTGTTCCGGAGTCACATGACTAGGTGTAAGTGTAGGTTGACCTGTGTGTATTCCTCTCAGACAGCCACATATTAGAGGGATTGGGTGGTAGCAGAATGGGCCAATTTGGTAGGATGGGGAGGTAGGGATGTCCACAGTACCACATGCACTTCAAAGACATTGCCTCAGCACATACACAAAGAACATCACACTACGCTAATGTAACTCAAGGCATCCTGAGACCAGGGAAGGAGGCAGAGTTTTTCAAACACTTCTGTGAGGGGAAAGCTCCAGAGGTTTCTTTCAATTTCAAGCCAACACTAGGGCCTAGATGTAGGTAATTTTATTTTACCACTTCTTAAATACAGAATTTTACCGATTCGGTATTCAAGAAGTGGTAAAATAGAGGGGGGGGGGGTGTAGGTATTTCAGAATCGTTAAATACCGAATCGTTAAGATTCGGTATTTACTGATTCTGTAAATACCGATTCGGTAATGCCCATTGATTCCTATGGGCATTGAAGCCCATAGGAATCAATGGGCATTACCGAATTGGTATTTACCGATTCGGTAAATACCGATTCCAGCAAGGGTGCAGGGGGTGTCACTTTGACACCCTCTAGCACCCCAAATACAGGCATGTGTGCCATGTGGCACACAGACATGCCCTAAGGGCATGTCTGTCTGTCACATGGCATAGGTGTGCATGCACACATGTGCATGCACACCTGGATTCGGTATTTTACCATCCAATTGGATTGGGTGGTAAATTACCGAATCTGAAAGGCCTTTGGGACTCAGAAGAGTCCCACCTACATTTAGAGGTTACCGAATCTCCGTGTTCCTAACTGGGGCTTTGCAGTAATGTGGGGCTGTCCTGAATTTGCATAATTCTCGCCGAGTCATGGCCAGTCAGCATGCCGAGTTTGCAAACGTTCGCATCACTCGTCTTTTCGAACTCTTAGAGGTGCGGCGTCACTGTATTTTTTTTTTCCGAATATAATGTAAATTGTAAATGTAAATTGATACTTGTATAGCGCACTACTCACCCGCAAGGGTCTCAAGGCGCTTGTACGAATACCGCTGTGGAACCCATCCAGGCTTTCCCTGTGAGGCGTCAACTCCTGGGCACCCCCAAGGTGGAGGCCAGGCATCCTTAGCGTTGTGGGGGCCGTTGTGGAGATTAAGCAAGCTATTGCCCAGAGTTGCAGAGTGGGACTCCATGATTGGAATAGGCACTGAGGCGAGAATTATCAGGTCCGTGGAATTTTGAGCCCAAGACCCGCCGAGGCGGGGAATTGAACACTGGTCCCGGGCTAGACCTCTGCATCACGGTCTGCCGCTCTAACCATTGAGCCACACTTCTCCACATTGCTAATGAAAAGTGCAGGTCCCTAGTGTGCACGCACGATGTACTTCCTCCTCATTAACAACGCTACCACACCTACACTTCACACAGAAGCGCAAGCTTTCCGCCATTCAAACTCACACAAACCCCATTCATCACCGATTCGGTATTTTACCGATTTGGTAAATTTACAGAATCGGTAAAATTGGCCCCCTACATCCCAAAAACCCCATTTACCGGTCGGTAACGGCAGAAATCGGCCGTTACCGGCCGGTAAACGGCCACCTACATCTGGCCCCTAGTGTTATAATTTGGGTTACTGGTTAACTGGAGTGCGAGCCCTGGTCAAGCATCAATCACAATACTAGTCAGGGTAAGGCACAAGACCGCCCTAAATTAAACTGTGCTCCCCCCTGGTAGATTGGCATAGAGCAGTCTTAACTTAGAGGTAATGTGTGAAGTATTTGTGCAACACATCAAACAGTAAACATTGAAGCACCAGGATCCCACACCAGGTTAGTAAAATAGAGATTATTTTAATAAATAGAACAAGAGCAAAATGATAAAAATCCAACTACTAGAACTGGAAATATTGCATTTCAAGATTTGTAGTGAAATTAGCGCTAAGAAGCACAAAGCACTATTGGGGATATCGGGTCACACCGGACCGGGACAATGTCACAAGTTCAGGACACCGCGATGGAGCACAGTCTTGCTACAAGGTACCAGCTAGAACTGCTAAACAAAATACCTTAAAACCTGGTTTCTGAGCATTGCATGGATCCGGGTCACAGATGAGGTGTGCAGGCAAAGCAATGCATCTGTTCCAGGATGCGGCGAGGCTGCGGTGTGAGGTCCTGTTACATCATTGCCAATGGTTCATCGACGGGGCTTGCAATGCAAAGTCAGGCGTCGGCGATGCGGCGCTCAGCTGGTGATGCTTCAGTTCATCAGCATCGTCATCGATGAGAGATGTGGGGACCCAGACTGTGGATGCACTGTACCTTCAGGGCAATGCAACGGTACAGAAGACTTGCAAGACTACATTGCATGTCTTTTGCGATGGGTCCAATCCGTGCAGCAGCGGTAATGCGTCGGCTCTGTTCGGGGATGCACAGTTCAGCTGAGGAGATGCATTGGTTCCGCTGGCAAGCACCTTAGGCCCACCCCCAAGGTTTCAGAACTGGGGGGGGACCACTACTGAAGCTTAACCCAGGCAAGACTAAACTTGTATTGCCTGGGAAAAGTGATATCAGCTGGGGTCCACACTTCTGTCCAAGGAAATTTGGTCCTTCCCCTACCCCTTCTCCCTCTGTGAAAAGTCGAGGGGTCATCCTAAACGCAGATCTCTCCCTCAGAGGCCAAGTGGGTTCAGTGGTATCCACCAGCCTATTCCAACTGCGAAAAATTAGAAAGATCACTCACCTGCTGACCCACTCAGCCCTAGTTCAGGCGGTGTTAGCACTGGTACTTTCCCGCCTTGATTTTTCAAACGCTCTTTACATGGGCCTGCCACTAGGCCTGCTCAACCGTCTTCAAATAGTCAAGAACCAAGCGGCAAGACTAATCTATAAACAGCTGAGAAGGCAATCGGCCAGACCTTGTTTGCAAAAACTCCATTGGTTGCCGGTGGAGCAACGGGCTGCATTTAAATCAAGCTGCCTTGCCTTCAAGGCGCTGCATTGCAAGAACCAGAAGTTCATCATTGACATGGTGACAAAGCATGTCCCCAGATGCAACTTACGCTCCTCCCGTCTACACCTACTGTCCACCCCAACCATTAAACTCAAGAGACATGGTGGCTGTAGATTCTCCTACCTAGCCCCCAAACTCTGGAATTCTCTTCCATTGTCAATTAGAATCAGTGACAATCTACTTGGCTTCAGAAAAGTCTTGAAAACCTGGCTGTTTAAACAATCTTTCTAACAACCTGTACGCAACACAATCATACAGCATTAGCGGCATGAAACCTTTGGTGACCGTGCGCTTTATAAGCTTCTGATAACATAACATAACATAACATAACGCAGGGAAAACTCAGATGACAGAGTCCAAGGGCAGGTGCAAGGTTGTTGGTAGCTTATGTCCCTGAGGATTCAGATTAGGACACCAGCCAACTAGTCCTTGGAATCACTCTGAGTTTTGGGTTCAAGAGATGCAGGCCCAGTCCTTCTTACTGAGGTATGAAGGCAGTAGGCAAACACAGCAAAGCAGGAGTTCAGCAGAGTGGCAGTCCTTCAGCAGCACAGCAGTCCCTCCACCTGGCAGAGTATCCAGAGGTTCAGAAGAGTACTTAAATTGAGGTGCCTCATGTCCTTATTTTATAGGAAATTGTGCCTTTGAAATGGGGAGATGTATCTAGAGACAAGCCTTTGAAGTACACAGATGCCCTGCCTCCCTACACTGGCTCCAGACCAGGTGTCTCCAACCAGTCTATCACGAGCTACCCGTAGCTTGCAGAAACCTTCAGAGTAGCTCCTAACCTTGAGCTCATTTTTAACTTTAAACTGCAATAAATAAGTGTTGCATTTTCCTTTTGAAGTTAAGGAAAGGCTATGTTTATTTTACATTGTCAGGCTGCAGATAACAGAAGCTGATAATGAGCAGTGCTCTACTCAGATTTTATGGCCCATGTGGGTGTCAGAGGTTTAGAACTAAAGCAATGAGTTCTTTTACTGTTAAATAAAAGGGGGGAACTACCACAAAGCTCACCAGCAACAGGATTCATTTACTGCGAGGAGAGGACAGCGGTAACTACTTTAATCTGTGCCCCAGACCGCCCGCCTCCCGCTGCCAGACCTCACCTTCACCATCGGGTCCGGCCGCCGAGCGGAGCGCGGTGCAGGTTGCAGCCCAAGGACTACAACTCCCAGCATCCCTGAAGACGCATCCCGCGTCAATCACGCGCCAGGCGGCGCATAAAGCTGCTGTTACCCCGGTCGAGGGGGGGAACTACCACAAAGCTCACCAGCAACAGGATTCATTTACTGCGAGGAGAGGACAGCGGTAACTACTTTAATCTGTGCCCCAGACCGCCCGCCTCCCGCTGCCAGACCTCACCTTCACCATCGGGTCCGGCCGCCGAGCGGAGCGCGGTGCAGGTTGCAGCCCAAGGACTACAACTCCCAGCATCCCTGAAGACGCATCCCGCGTCAATCACGCGCCAGGCGGCGCATAAAGCTGCTGTTACCCCGGTCGAGGGGGGGAACTACCACAAAGCTCACCAGCAACAGGATTCATTTACTGCGAGGAGAGGACAGCGGTAACTACTTTAATCTGTGCCCCAGACCGCCCGCCTCCCGCTGCCAGACCTCACCTTCACCATCGGGTCCGGCCGCCGAGCGGAGCGCGGTGCAGGTTGCAGCCCAAGGACTACAACTCCCAGCATCCCTGAAGACGCATCCCGCGTCAATCACGCGCCAGGCGGCGCATAAAGCTGCTGTTACCCCGGTCGAGGGGGGGAACTACCACAAAGCTCACCAGCAACAGGATTCATTTACTGCGAGGAGAGGACAGCGGTAACTACTTTAATCTGTGCCCCAGACCGCCCGCCTCCCGCTGCCAGACCTCACCTTCACCATCGGGTCCGGCCGCCGAGCGGAGCGCGGTGCAGGTTGCAGCCCAAGGACTACAACTCCCAGCATCCCTGAAGACGCATCCCGCGTCAATCACGCGCCAGGCGGCGCATAAAGCTGCTGTTACCCCGGTCGAGGGGGGGAACTACCACAAAGCTCACCAGCAACAGGATTCATTTACTGCGAGGAGAGGACAGCGGTAACTACTTTAATCTGTGCCCCAGACCGCCCGCCTCCCGCTGCCAGACCTCACCTTCACCATCGGGTCCGGCCGCCGAGCGGAGCGCGGTGCAGGTTGCAGCCCAAGGACTACAACTCCCAGCATCCCTGAAGACGCATCCCGCGTCAATCACGCGCCAGGCGGCGCATAAAGCTGCTGTTACCCCCGTCTCGCGGGACGCGAGCGGGACGCCGGGCGAAGCCCGGGCCAAGGGCGGGCCCGTTCTATCCCGTTCCAGACCGGGTAAGACTGGACTGGGCCTCCCCACTGACGTTTCCTCGCCCGATATATTGACTTCCCACTGTTGCATCAGTGCCATATCACGCTTACTCCTTCCTGACATTCTATCGCTCTAATATATATTGAATCCCCTTACTACTGCTTTACAAATATGTCACCAAGAAAGACTAGAAGTAATAAAACTTCCCATGCAGCCGAAATTATTGGACCAATTGACCACTTTATTGCACGGGCGAACGATGCGATTAACCAAGGAGCTCTTATCTTGGAAAGGCGGGTCTCTCAGGACCTGGCCGCAGCCAAACGTTCCTCTTTGGGACTATTGGCGGCGGCTAGGACCCCTATGCGTACATCCAATCAAAGAGTATCTCTGGATGCACATACAGTCCCTGGCATTGTGGACCTGTCTGTGTCCATAGATCTCTCGACTACCCAGATTTCTCAGCCACCATCTTCTCAAACCCGTCTATCACTTGAAAGAACCCCGATTCTCTTCTCTAATGTTAGCGGGGAGGATTCTCACACCAGGGGGCTCCGGGAGGGTGCAATATCCAAAAAAAACTGTGGACCTAATGTGAATAAGACCACGTCCCTGATAGCTGCTTCCCTACCCCCTACAGATTTACAGATTTCTTCTATCACACAGTTGCCTTCTTCAAACCACGTTACTAACCAACCAGTAATCAGTCAGCATGAGGCACAAGTTTACATTACAGATATCACCAACCCCTCGTTAAGTGTACCTAACACAATGTCAAATGATAATGGGAATAGAGGGTGCGCTATTTCTAGTCACGACCCTCAAATGCTGCACAGTATAGAAACATTAATCAAGTCTTACATGCAACCCATTATATCGTCGTTGGGGAATCTAGAAACCGCTTTGGAAGTACTAACCAAAGAACTTAAATCCCGTAAGACTCCAATTTCTACTTCTTCGAAGGCCAAGACTTTAACCACTAAGCCCAAATTAAATTCCAACCCTAATTCTATCAGCATTGGGCCACCATCGCCTTCTCATGTTCCAAAACCTACCCCTGCTATACCCACAGTACAACAGAACCCCCCTACCTTGGTTCCCCAGCCAGCAAACCCAACAGCAGCCGCAAAGAGTGCCCCAGCAATTCCATCGGCCTCAGACCCTCTGTCGGCCGCTGCTCCTATCCGTGCTACATCTCACGTACCAGATTTACCCAAAACTCCAGCATCCAAGAATGCCGCTTATAACACCAAGCGGAAAGTTAGTTATTCCCATCATCTACCACCGGATGCCTCCCCGTTTGTCGTCATCATGACGGGGGTCCCAGAGTTGAACCCCAATACTGAGGAACCGGGGTGGTCTTTGAAAAACAAAGTGCTACATTGGTTGTCTGTTAATAGGCCTCCACCTCCCTATTCCAATAATAGACTGATTAGTGTTCGTAGGGTTCCGTGGGTTGGTAACGAACCTAAAACCACTTCTGGGGATTGCATTATTATAAATTTTGAAGACCCCCAAGCAGTTGAACATATTTGTTCCTGGGGGTCGCACCCTACTCACGAGGGAATAAGAACAAATCGCTTATCATTTTTCTACCCTCCAGCTAAACGCTTCATGTCTGGCCCAGATTGGAACTGGACCCAGGTAGGAAATTGGAATAGGAGACCCAACTGGGTAGATTGGTCAGATCAGGGGGCTAGAGAAGCTGGTTCATCTTTTGGTTGGAGAGGAGTCCCCACGCATAACAGATATGACTGTCTGGAGATGGTGGATTGACCACCATCTGTTAATATCTGTCACAATGCGTACTCCTCTCCTCCCAGTGTTTTGTCTTCTATATCAGCAGATTTGTCTATCCACCAAAGTTCCGTAGCTCATTCCCCTGTTATTTCCAAAGCAATTGTCATTCCCTCTCCTTCCCCCCCGCATCCAGATAGTCCAGTAGACAATCCTCCAATTCTTCCAACCACTACGTTATCTGTACTATTCTGGAACGTCGCAGGCCTCTCAACAAAGATTACCCTTAAACCCTGGTTGGACTTTGTTTATACTCATCAGATAGCCTGTTTCCAGGAAACTTGGGTATCTGAAGCATTACATATACAGGGCTATAAAACTTTTCACTCCCCAGCAATTAATACCACCCATGGTAGATATAAGGGAGGTTTAGCTATGTATGTTTCAAATAATTTGCTTGCTAAGAATATTTCAGTCCTCCATTCCACTGTTAATTACCAGATTTTAATGGTTAATTTTATTAGGAGTACGTCATACTGTTTTATTAATTTCTATAACAATTTAACCCCTGCTGATTGTGCGAAAACTGTTTCCGATATCTCACATATCTTAAATGAGCAACGTTCTAAACACCCATCGCTCGTCTTTACAGTAATCTGGGGGGGGGATTTCAATGTCCCACTGTGTATCAACTATAAGAAAGGCATTTGTGGCCTATTGGACGAAGATGAATGCCCCCTGACACATTTCTCGCACTCTCAACCAGGTGAATCGATTAATGTCAGTCTTACCTTGTTGGAATTAACTTTTGCTAATGAACTTGTAGACCCCACTGTAGATTTTAAACCCACATTTCATGGTAGGGGTTTCTCAACTATTATAGATTTTATTTTATGTTCATATACCTTAAAGGGCAATGTATTAAAATTCAACACAGGCTCTGAGTTCTTTGGTGACCACTTTCCGAACAGCCTCACTCTCAGCATAGAAGCGGGCGAAGCCCCAACAACCAGAAAGAGTTTACTGTCCCAGGACAGACTGGCTATGGATAGAACCAATGGTTTTTCAGTGAAATGGTCCAAAATAGACCCCATAATAACTTCTACAAAAATCATTTCAAAGGCACTCTCCCAGGTAAATATCTGTCTTGCGGATGAGTCTTCACCCACGCAAGTTATGCTTAGCTTTAAAGAGATTTTAAGCATCATACAGGCCGAATTATACCGTCAGCATAAGCCAGGCAACCACTCTTTTCCTGGCTGGTTTAATACGGCCTGTCGCAAAGCCTTATCTGCCTTAAAAACAGCAACTCATAACTCTGTTAGAGACCAGAAGGAAATAGCTAAACTACGATTGGAGTACAAAATAGCCTTAAGGAATTGTAAAAAGGAGCATAAGAAGAACCTATGGGCTCAATTACACGCAAGCTGCCGTACTAAGGATAGCTCGCAGTTTTGGCTCGTAGTTAAATCTCCCTTTTTGGATAACGTAAACTCTCATCGGCACTTGGATGTGGCAGTGACCCCTGACGAGTGGGTATCCCACTTCTCAAAGATCTTTAGTGGTTCCCCCCCAGCCAGCACTATAAAGGCCGCAATGGATACCGATCCTCTTGGATCACAGGTTTACCCAATAGATCTCCATTTCAGTCTAAGTGAGGTCACCCACGCCTTAACCATCTCCAAAACCGGTAAGGCACCTGGTCCCGACGGAGTGCCCCTTGACATCTTCGTTACCAACATAGAATTATGGTCTCCAATCGTCTATAAGCTGATGGTGGCAGCCTTAAATACTGGCCTACCAGACTCCTGGTCCTCCTCCATACTTCTTCCCATATTCAAAAAGGGCGACCGGAACAACCCAGCCTGCTACAGGCCCATCTCCCTCCTGGATTCCTTGGGGAAGGTCGCCGGACGCCTGATCCTGGAACGCCTCCAGGACTGGGCGTCTGAGAAAAACATCATGACGGACCTACAATATGGTTTCCGGGAGGGGCTGGGCACCGTGGAGCAGGCTCTAAATCTAACCCTTTTAATAGGCAAGTACGTAGGAGCAAAGGGGGGTAATTTGTACTTGGTCTACGTCGACCTCAGTGCGGCGTTTGACTGTGTAATTCACGCCAAACTATGGTCCATCTTAGAAGATCTGGGTGTGGACCCCCCACTTATTAAGTTTCTGCGCGAGCTCTACTCAGATGCCACCGCCTGCGTGAGGTATGGGATTGGAGGCGAACTCACACCCCTATTTCCAGTCACCCGAGGTGTTAGACAGGGTTGTGTTCTGGCTCCCTTTTTATTCAACTTGTATACCAATGGGCTGGAAACGGCCATGTTGGAAGGGAGCCAGGACCTACCATCCATCAGTCATCGCCCCATCCCAGCACTACTCTACGCAGATGACTCTGTAATTCTTGCAAGAACCTTAGTCCAGCTACAAATACAACTTGACAAATATTGTAATTTCATGCTTTCTTTAGGCCTGAAGGTAAATAAGAGCAAAACCTTCGTAATGTATACAGGAACCAAGATTAAGAACCCAAAACCTCTCTTTATTGAGCATACCAGGCTGGAACGAGCTAGAGAGTATCCGTACTTGGGGGTGCTGGTGGATGACCAACTGTCCTGGAAGAGAGGGCTGGCAAGTAGAAAGCTCCTCTTTCAAAGGGCAACTTCGGCGTTAGTTTCCTTTTCTAGGAAGCTGGGTAAACCCGCCCCGCCTGAATTGCTAAAAATCCATCAAGCAAAGTGCCAAAGCATAGCAATCTACGGCGCGGGAGTTTGGGGCTATGTATCCACAGATGATTTACAGAAGGTTCAAAACGGCCTCTTAAAATATCTTCTGGCTCTTCCAAGTAGTGCCTCAAATTATGCCTGCCACATTGAGCTTGGTGTGGATTACCTTTCCGATGTTATCAAATGCCAACCAATCCTCTTATGGCATCGCATATGGACGAAGCCACAATGCCACCTAACACGCTCCTTGATTCTCGATTGTTTAAACCTGGCTCGCTGGAAGAAGATTCCATGGCTCCTCTACATTTTTAACTTCTTCCACGACCTGAACTGCCCACAATACTTTACTGACCCCTCAACAATGGTAGACATCACTAGAAAATCCTTGAAAAACGTATGTCTTAACCAACTAAGGGATTTGCGCCTTCTGTCTGAAGTAACAAAGAAAACCAATGCGCATTTGTTGACGGTTCAAGTTTCCTTTAGTATACAACCTTATCTCACTTTTTATTTGTCAAACTATGAAAAGTATTTATTGACCAGGTTTCGTTTTAATTTGCTTTTTCCCCTTCTCACCTTTCCAACCGTGTCTGATTGGTCTCACGAACTATCCAAATGCCCATGTGATCATGAGTCTACCCAATCAACTATTCATGTTATCTTGTTCTGTGGTTATTATAAAGAAACACGCAAGCGCTGGATTATCCCAATCCTGAGACAAATGGGGTTGAGGTCCTGTCGCCCAGCACTTCTGGCGTTACAGATGCTAGAAACCCAATATGTAGCCAAAAATGTTGCCTTGTTTTTAAAATCCTGCCTGTTGATTCGTAGCAAAATTAATTCTACCATTTAAACATTGTTGTCAAAACGATCTACATTTTTATCTTTTTATTCTTACTTGTATTTTACTATGTAATAATATTTTTACATATTGTACTGTATGATGCACTTTTTATGATTATCACAAGTTAATCGAATAAAAGTATTTGAACATGAACAAATAAAAGTCATTCTCAAATCAATATTGGAGCATGAGAAAAAAATTATATTTCTGAATGCTTTTAAATGAGAGAAAATGAAAATGAAGAGTTAACTTAATGATTAAATTGACTCTTCATTTAAATTTTCTCCCTTTTCTAAGTACCACATTTACAAACAGCAGGTATCTTGCTCAGGTTGGCTGTTCATAACTGAAAAATACAGCCATTGTCTTTTAAATATGAGGGATTTAAATTAAAGAAAAATAATTTCTTTAAACACCGTTTTATGTTTTTCTCTACTTTAAATTGGCCAATTAAATCCTGATGTTTTATGAAGCATTTTTCTTCACTTTAAATTCACCAGATTAAAAAAATTACTGGATTTTACTGTTATGAATATGGCACCATGTCCACAAGCCTGGGAGTAATATGCCTGCTGTTTGTAAAGATACTTTGACATGGTTGAAAATTAAAATGATGAGTTTTATGTAATGCATAGAAACAAAGTTAACTCTTCAGTTGAACTTTCTCCCATGTCAAAGAGTCACATATACATACAGCAGGCATCTTGGTCCCAGTGGCTGGTACACACACTACCATATTTATATTTGAAAAGTAAATCCAATTTTGTTAAAATTTAAAATGCTGAAAAATGTTCCTTATTAGGAACATTTGTGTAGAACATTTTTTTGCTCTTTAAATTTCTCCCACTAAAAAAATGGTTGTATGTTTGTTGTACATGTAACAGTGTCACATATGGTGAAAGGTATGTCCTGTGCCGCAAATTCATATGACACAGGCTCTCAGTCCCCTATACACATAGACCCCATTCATTCACCCACATAGTCATACATCCCCACAGATCATGCACCCACTAACGCACAATGCAGGCCTATAATAGTATCCTTAGTCACAGTATTTTGTTCAAACCATAGTATCGGGCTCCATGGACATCAGGTTTAAAATTAATCAAGCTGGGCGAGGAAGGTTCTGGTACCAATGCACAAGTTACTTGGCAATGATGATTTTCATTTATCGAAAGTAGCTCTCATCACAGAAAAGTTTGGAGACCCCTACTCCATACTAACTACACGGGGTGTGCAGCCCTGTGTGTGGAGACGGGACACAGGCTATTCAGGTGTAAGTGAAGCTGGGCCTAGCTACTCCCTCCCATCCTGCCAGTGATGGCACACTCAGTCACAGCTACGTTCTCATCGTGTGTGGCTGTCTAGGAAGAGTACACAATGCCAAGCTGCCAACTACACCCAGTCATGTGACCAGAGATAACCCGCAGTCACCAAAAGGTTTAGGCAACTAAATGGCAACTTTCTAAAAGCATCATTTTCAAAATTGTAATTTAAAATCAGACTTCATCATATGTTAGGACTTTAATTTAGGATTCCAGAGACACCAAACTTGAACCGTTTATTTCTTCCCATTTGGAAATTACACTTGAAAAATGTAATAGGGTAATCTCAATGTTATACTATGGCAGATATAGGCCTTGTAGTAGCGAAAAATGAATTTAAGTGTTTTTCACTACCAGGACATGATATGTTATTTTAATGAGTCTTGTAAAGCATGTACTCACCAGTCAGTCACATGGCGCTGAGTAAGGAACAGAAGGGAATGCAGGTAAGAAATGCTGTTATCCAAGGAAGATATAGAAAGGAGAGAATCAAGTGTAGGCTTGTCTAAATACCAAGGTTTTTAATACTTTTCTGAATTCTAAATAACATTGGGCCTGATTCACAAAAGTAATCTGAGACAAAATCCTAACTTTACGACTTTCGGTACTCACACAGTGCATTTAGGAGTAGTAAAGTTAACTTTACAACTCCTAAATGCACTTTGTGAATACCGAAAGTCATAAAGGTAGGATTTTGTCTTATTTAAACTTAAGTTTTGGTAAACTTAAGACCAAAACTTAAGTTTAACTGAGACAAAATCCTAAGTTTACTTTTCAGTATTCACAAAGGGCATTTAGGAGTAGTAAAGTTAGGATTCGGGCCCATGATGCTGATCTTATTTCAATGGAGAAAGAGTTCCGTAGTTTGGGGGCAATGACTGAGAAACTGGTTCCGCCCTTCCTCTTGAACTTAGGGATGGACATGTAGTTCATGTGGGCAGGCTAAAAGTGATAGGGATGCTCAACAAAAAACTATATCTCCTCAAATCAAAGGTAAGTCATCATACTTAGACAAAGGGTCAAAAGAAGGTACCCATCAGTCACCACACGGAACCGCCCTTCATCCTTTGGGATCCCTCTTTAACCAAAGGATGGTATACCCATATTTGAAGGATGAGGATAGGATGTAAATAAACCTCATCTATCAAGCTAGGTGTTAGCAATGTACCTCTGCTCTTTGTCAGAATCGAGGAATAAAGCGAGCTGACTAATGTTGCAGTGCAAAAGAAATGTGAAAAAAGGTGATGTTAAAATTGGGTGAGAGAGTACTGAAAAGATTTTATTCTGGTGCTACTCACTCCTCCAATATTAAAAAATCACATGCAGTGTACCAATGTACCTGCCTAGAAGGAAAAAGCGGTCAACATGTTTCAGGAACATACGGAAATCTGTGTCCTTGCTTTCTTCAGGACCTGTGTGATAATCGCTACTGCAAGTGTGAATAAAAATAAGAAAATACAGTGTGATTCCTTCGCTATTTAGGGAATCTATATAAGACAAAATACGAGATCACCTGATACGTGAGGTGTCCCCTCTTCGTCCTATTCCTGTGAACTGTGTGTTTCACTATAAATAAGAAGGAGAAAAACATAGTGACAATGAAGGCATCACATCACAAAGGCATAAGTTAGTGTGAAACAGAAGTGGTAGGTACACTAAGTATTCGAAAGATTTACCAATGGACTCACTATTAGAGTATTTATTATCATTAATAAGGATATACATTTTATAATCCAAATGATCAAACTCCATCTTACCAGTATCGTAAGAAATAGAGACCTCACCCCTTCTGGCTGCGGCTCAGGAAATGAATGAAGCACCGCTCTGATAAGGAAAAGGGGTAAATATGCAGTAAACTGAACATTTCCTCCTTAGATATCAAACTAAGAACAACTAGTGCACAGAAAAAATGACAATAAAAGGACAGGAAATTCCCGTCCCAGATAAAAACAAATTGGTTTGGTTTTCAGAAAGCGTATCGAGATTGTAATAAAGCTGCCTGTGTGACCCTTCAATAGTCCCCGCAAAGGCGAGGCGTATAAAGAGAGGGCACTCGTAATCCAGTGTCATACTGCTAGAACCGTAGTTCAAAAGGAGGTAAACAAGTGCAGAAATATGCTACAAGTAAAATCTTCCTGGCCATAAGGGAGCGGGGCGCTTACCTGTCCGTCGGTACTTCTCCGCCGGCATCCAAGCCAACTGGGGAGGTACCGCGTCAGGAAGCGCGCAGACTATAAAAGCCATCAAGCCATTGGCCAGTGTAGTCACATGGGCCGGTGGAAGCTAACCCACATTGGAAGATAGTATTCTAGAAGTCATCTGTTCATTGGACGATAGTGAGGGCTAAACAGAGGCGGAGCTCGCGATACTTGTTGTCATGGTATTGTATGTTGTTGGTAAAGCCGTTAAATCCACAAACAGGTCGCGATCAGTAAACAAACTCACCAGATACAGAGTAAAAAAGTCTGTTGCAAGAAACATGACACTGTCAACAGTAAAGTTGTGTCCGTTCTATGAATGACCTCTGATCAGGAACACCTGGGGGAATCAGGCCCAAAAACATAATGTGCCAGCTTAATGTAGCAACATAAGAGTATGAATGTTATCCCCTGCATGAAATTGAATGGCATGCCAAATATTCATAATCACAAATGTAACGGTGCTTGTGTAAAAGTATAGACCTGTTAATTGTGACAGACATAGCAGACTCTCTGAACCAGGGGAGGTACAAGTATTACCCATTGTGTGTGCTCATAGGGCAAGCCAGATGTTCGTAATGAAGATGTCAGAAGGCTGGTGTATATATGTAGACCAGTTTACAGTGCTCGACATAGCAGACTTGATGGATAAAAGTGCAGAATCTCAATTTTTCATCTTTAGGTCTTTGTAAAGAGATGTATACCTCAATGAAAGGTCCTTAAAGAGTAGTAATCTTTGTGGGAACTACAATACAGACCACAGTATTTCATCGTTTAAAGCTCCACGATTCATGCCCAATTTGAAAACTCATTTTTGTTCCCTCAGCAGTAGATATTTATTTGTATCTGCAATGTGGACTGGAATGTAGGGTTGTTTAAGAACAGTCCACTTAAAGGCTGTCGAGGGATGTCCTGCCTCTAGAAAATGATTGGTCAATTTAGTGGCCTGTCTTTTGCACCTTATCGTGCTTTTATGTTCGGATATCCTGATTTTTATTTTGCCAGTTGTCATCCCAACATATTTTAGACCACATGGACAAGTGATGAGATAGATTAATTTGTCGCTATTGCAAGTGGTAAATTTGGTCTGGATCCATGGTCTACTGGTTCCTATATTGATCTCAACCGACTTCTTGGTTTGCGGGCAAGCTTGACAAGAGCCACAGGGATGGTGGCCCGTCACAGGTGGTAGGTCCCATATGGTACCTATTGCTCTTGATGTCTTATTCCGTGGCCTGGTACTGACTATATGATCCCTAAGGTTGGGCCCTCTCTTGAAAGAGAACAGGGGGGTCTGAATAGATACATGTCCAGAGTTCAAGATAGACCAACGTTTTACGACCAATTTTTGTATTTTGTTTGAGAGTGTTCCAAATGTGTTGACAAACGTGAGTCTCTCTAGCTTGGGTTTTGGGTGTAGAGGGTTCCAAAAGGGCAGACAGATTGTTGTTTTTGGCTCTTTTTAAAGATCAACGAACCAGTCTGGGAGGGTATTTACGTGAACATAGTTGGTCATGTAACACAGCAGAGTGTACCTTGAATGTTGTCTCCGTAGAGCAGTTTCTCTGTACTCTCAGGAACTGCCCAAATGGCTGGTTGTCCTTGAGGGATTTAGGCTGGTGACTATCAAAGCAAAGTAAAGAATTCTTCGCCATAACTTTCCTAGAGAGTTCTGATTGAAGGCCATCTGGAGTCACCAGCTCCCTTATGGCCAGGAAGATTTTACTTGTAGCATATTTCTGCATTTGTTTACCTCCTTTTGAACTACTGTTCTAGCAGTATGACACTGGATTACGAGTGCACTCTCTTTATACGCCTCGCCTTTGCGGGGACTATTGAAGGGTCACACAGACAGCTTTATTACAATGTCGATACGCTTTCTGAAAACCAAACCCATTTGTTTTTATCTGGGACGGGAATTTCCTGTCCTTTTATTGTCATTTTTTCTGTGCACTAGTTGTTCTTAGTTTAATATCTAAGTAGGAAATGTTTAGTTTACTGCATATTTACCCCCTTTTCCTTATCAGAGGGGTGCTTCATTCATTTGCTGAGCCGCAGCCAGGAGGGGTGAGGTCTCTATTTCTTACGATACTGGTAAGATGGAGTTTGATCATTTGGATTATAAAATTTATATCCTTATTAATGATAATAAATACTCTAATAGTGAGTCCATTGGTATATCCTTCGAATACTTAGTATACCTACAATTTCTGTTTCACACTAACTTATTCCTTTGTGATGTGTTGCCTTCATTGTCACTATGTTTTTCTCCTTCTTATTTATAGTGAAACACACAGTTCACAGGAATAGGACGAAGAGGGGACATATCAGGTGATCTCGTATTTTGTCTTATATAGATTCCCTAAATAGCGAAGGAATCACACTGTATTTTCTTATTTTTATTCACACTTGCAGTAGCGATAATCACACAGGTCCTGAAGAAAGCAAGGACACAGATGTCCGTAAGTTGCTGAAACATGTTGACCTCTTTTTACTTCTAGGCAGGTATATTGGTACACTGCCTGTGATTTTGTATAATATTGGAGGAGTGAGTAGCACCAGAATAAAATGTTTCCGTACTCGCTCACCCAATTTTAACATCACCTATTCTTCACATTTCTTTTGCACTGCAACATTAGTCACCTCACTTAATTCCTCGACTCTGACCAAGAGCAGAGGTAGATTGCTAACACCTAGCTTGATAGATGAGGTTTATTTACATTCTATCCTCATCCTTCAAAGATGGGTATACCATCCTTTGGTTAAAGAGGGATCCCAAATGATGAAGGGCCGTTCCGTGTGGTGACTGATGGGTACCTTCTTTTGACCCTTTGTCTAAGTATGATGACTTACCTATGATTTGAGGAGATATAGTTTTTTGTTGAGCATCCCTATCACTTTAGGCTTCTAGTCTAGACCCTTTGATACTTGCTTGTTTTTTAAGTTACACGAGGGAACGTGTCAAAGCTATGTCTCTAAAATTCCCCCGGGCCCTAACCCCACCGTAGTGTTATTATTGTTCATGTGGGCAGAACATAATGAGTGCATGGGGGTATACTTGTGCAGTTGGGAGGTGATAAATGAGGGAAACGCACCTGCGTGCCAAGCAGGCAACGAAGCCCTTGAGGGATCTACGGCGGCTTTCTTCACCACCCCTGAACTTTTTCTCTACTGATGAGGGATATAAATCCCGAAACCCGGGCCATGTCTCGGGTCTAGAGATTATTGAACTTTCTAGAACTGATTTGCATCAACCAAGGTGATATACTTTGAACTTTCCGGCTCTTTGTGCTACTCGCACTACTAATACCAGGATGCAGAGGGGCGATCCGTTGGAGAGGCTAGCAGTGTCACGCCCATCTTTGTTTCTACTTAAGGGCTTTTGCGAGCCTCCAAAGCTGATGAGCTTTTGGGAAACGCACCTGCATGCCGAGCAGGCAACGAAGCCCTTGACAGATCTACGGCGGCTTTCTTCACCACCCCTGAACTTTTTCTCTACTGATGAGGGATATAAATCCTGAAACCCGGGCCATGTCTCGGGTCTAGAGATGATTGAACTTTGTAAAACTGATTTGCACCAACCAAGGTGATATACTTTGAACTTTACGGTTCTTTGTGCTACTCGCACTACTAATACCAGGATGCAGAGGGGCGATCCGGTAGAGAGGCCAGCAGTGATGCGCCCATCTTTGTTTCTACTTAAGGGCTTTTGCCAGCCTCCAAAGCTGACAAGCTTTTTGGGAAACGCACCTGCATGTCGAGCAGGCAACGAAGCCCTTGACGGATCAACGGCCGCTTTCTTCACCACCCCTGAACTTTTTCTCTACTGATGAGGGATATAAATCCCGAAACCCGGGCTATGTCTCGGGTCTAGAGATGATTGAACTTTCTGGAACTGATTTGCACCAACCAAGGGGATATACTTTGAACTTTCCGGTTCTTTGTGCTACTCGCACTACTAATACCAGGATGCAGAGGGGCGATCCGGTGGAGAGGCCAGCAGTGTCGCGCCCATCTTTGTTTCTACTTAAGGGCTTTTGCGAGCCTCCAAAGCTGACGAGCTTTTTGGGAAACACACCTGCATGCCGAGCAAGCAACGAAGCCCTTGACGGATCTACGGCGGCTTTCTTCACCACCCCTGAACTTTTTCTCTACTGATGAGGGATATAAATCCTGAAACCCGGGCCATGTCTCGGGTCTAGAGATGATTGAACTTTGTAAAACTGATTTGCACCAACCAAGGTGATATACTTTGAACTTTCCGGTTCTTTGTGCTACTCGCACTACTAATACCAGGATGCAGAGGGGCGATCCGGTGGAGAGGCCAGCAGTGTCGCGCCCATCTTTGTTTCTACTTAAGGGCTTTTGCGAGCCTCCAAAGCTGACAAGCTTTTTGGGAAACGCACCTGCATGCCGAGCAAGCAAGGAAGCCCTTGACGGATCTACGGCGGCTTTCTTCATCACCCCTGAACTTTTTCTCTACTGATGAGGGATATAAATCCCGAAACCCAGGCCATGTCTCGTGTCTAGAGATGATTGAACTTTCTAGAACTGATTGGCACCAAACAAGGTGATATAATTTGAACTTTCCGGTTCTTTGTGCTACTCGCACTACTAATACCAGGATGCTGAGGGGCGATCCGGTGGAGAGGCCAGCAGTTTCGCTCCCATCTTTGTTTCTACTTAAGGGCTTTGCGAGCCTCCAAAGCTGACAAGCTTTTTGGGAATTGCACCTGCATGCCGAGCAGGCAACGAAGCCCTTGACGGATCTACGGCGGCTTTCTTCACAACCCCTGAACTTTTTCTCTACTGATGAGGGATATAAATCCCTAAACCCGGGCCAGGTCTCGGGTATAGAGATGATTGAACTTTCTAGAACTGATTTGCACCAACCAAGGTGATATACTTTGAACTATCCGGTTCCTTGTGCTACTCGCACTACTAATACCAGGATGCAGAGGGGCGATCCGGTGGAGAGGCCAGCAGTGTCGCGCCCATCTTTGTTTCTACTTAAGGGCGTTTGCGAGCCTCCAAAGCTGATGAGCTTTTTAGGAAACGCACCTGCGTGCCGAGCAGGCAACGAAGCCCTTGATGGATCTACGGCGGTTTTCTTCACCACCCCTGAGCTTTTTCTCTACTGATGAGGGATATAAATCCCGAAACCCGGGCCATGTCTCGTGTCTAGAGATGATTGAACTTTCTAGAACTGATTTGCACCAACCAAGGTGATATACTTTGAACTTTCTGTTTTTTTGTGCTACTCGCACTACTAATACCAGGATGCAGAGGGGCGATCCGGTGGAGAGGCCAGCAGTTTCGCGCCCATCTTTGTTTCTACTTAAGTGATAAATGAGGGGCTTTTATTATGGAGTAATTTATAAGTAGTGCATCCGACTTTGAAGATTGTTCTTTGTTCTACAGTCAGTGGAGGTTTTTCATGAGTGGTGTGATGTGGCACCATTTTAGTTGTTAATAGTTTAGACAGGCTGCCTGGTTCTGGATGGTTTGAAGCCTTTGAGTAAGACATTTGGGTAGGCCAACATATAGGGATTTGGCATAGTCAATCCTTGTGATGAAAAGAGCAATAACCGTTTGGATGAGGGTCTCCAAGATAGGAATTTTCTTAATTTTCTTAATTTTACAGTGCATGAGGAAGGATGAGGAGATCACTGAGCAAATTTCAGGTTTCATGGACAGTTCAGCATCGATAATTGCTCCAAGACTTTTTACAGCTTTTTTTAGAATGGGGGAGATTACCAACTCGGCAGGCAAAAACGAGTCGGTCCAGTGATCAAGTTTATTTTTGGTGCTAGTAAGCTCAGTTTTGTCCACATTTAGTTTTAGGTGATTGCTGTTCCTCCATTCACGGATGTCAAGCATGGTGGATTGAAAATGTACCTTGGATTTAAGGGTGGTATCAAACCTAAAGAGTAATTGCAGGTCATTGGCATGGTTGAAGACAACGCAATTCATCTGTTTGAGATTGTGGTCCAGGGGACGAATAGAAATGTTAAAGAGATGGGGAATAGGGGGATGTGTCCTGGGAGTCTAAGATGGGGGATGCGTGAGCAATGAGCTTCACGCCGGCCCACCAACTATAAGCCAAAAACATTGGCGCCCGGGACCTGGGCGAGCTCTGAAACGAGCCCTGGAGACCCAGAAAAACAGTGGCCTGGTCCTGGTAGGTTTACCGCTCCCCGCTGACTGGAGTAGGTGCAAGGTTCCAAGAGGCAGCAGGGATAGAGAGCCCTCAAGATGGTGGATCGAAAGCCGGTGGCCGACAATGAGTGACGGATGTCCTGAAGGCAGCCGAAGCCGGAGCCTGGACAGAGTGCTTCCCGGCTATTGGGGTTAGGTAACGGGCGTGAGCCGGTAATCTGCCTAGGTACAGCGGCTGCTACGGAGTCCCCACAACAGAAAAGGGCAAGCAGCAGTAACATCGCTGAGGTATGGAGCTGGGCGAAGTGAATGATCGGAGCCCAGATCTGGGACCGGGACAGATAGCGCCGACTCCACTGGCGGAGGGAGCAATGCAGACACCCCACAAAGACCGTGCTGTGCATAAAATAGAGCAGATCCGGCTGGAGACAGAGGGGCAGCCTTGGGCCTTGTTCAAGCCTTTTGAAGCTGGGGGCGGATTGGCAGTAGTGACACAACCCCGCATCAGAGCCTGAAGAACTTAAAGTGCCTGCCTGCTGGAGAGAGGTCGACATGCAAGGGCTACCTGGTGGTCCTTCTTGGACCCAATCCTGTGGCCTGGTGCGGATAGACCCTGGGGCCTAGGCGCAATTCGTGTAATTCAGTAGCGGAGGCATGGGATGAAGCGCCCAAGACCCCAGAGGCAAGGGAGATCGAGGGCAGACTCCAGTGAGGAGTAGAAAGTAGGAGACCTACACGATAGCACCAGCGGGGGCCAGGAGAAAGGCCCAGAACTGAGAAAGGCCCAAGGGGTGCAGGAGCGGGAGCAGCAATAGATTGGTATTGCCTCAGACCGGGTGCTCGGCCTATAAGCCCACGGTAAAAATGACGACCCTGCACATGACGTGAGGGCTATTCGCCAGAGCCCAAGGGGTTGGGACTGGCCCTGGAGGTCACCAATCTGGGTGCGAAACATGAGACATCACCAGTACTAGGTAGTGGCACTGCATTTAAGGACTCCTACCCCCCAAGTGTCCCATCGAATATACAGACTCTCCGGCATAATGGGTAAGCCCAGAGGACGGCAGTTGGAGGCCATACATGATCAGGACAATAGTGCCCAGGAGCGGCCTCAGACAGCCCTTGAGGACCAGGTGCAGCAGCAGCTGAGTAAGATACTGGAGGCCATAGCTGACACAAAAGTCACCCTACACCAAGACAGCAGCACGGTAGTGGTGGGGCTAGGCTTATTATGGGAGGAGCACAAGAAGCTGTCCTAGAGGGTGTAACGACTGGATTCTCAGAACAGGCAGCTCACCAACCGTGGCTAACCCAGTCGTCACATAACGACACTCTTCTCAGGCCACTATTTACAAGATATATAGAATACTCACCTGAGAAAGTGAAAAGAAGCTATTTACAAGCCTATGTAGTCAAACATACTACTAATATCTAAGGAATTCCATATTTTATCCTATAGTTACCTTACTTTAAGCTATATTTATAGTCCCGTAAGACTTTATTTTTAACGTCGCCCGACTTTTATCTTTATAGTCACCCGACTTTTATCTTTATAGTCACCCGACTTTTATCTTTATAGTCACCCGACTTTTATCTTTATAGTACTATATCCCTAACTCTTAAGGCCAATATTATCTACACTTCCTGATGGTATACCTGTTGTCTCCCAGCGGGTATTCTATGGGGGTCCAGCGGTACACCTAAGGTGTACTGACGGTATTTACTACTCATAATTTAGATGTATACATAAGAGCTGTCTAATTATCTCATTTGGGAGTTATTTCCTGTCAAAACCACTCTGTCTTCCATTTCTCAGTTACCTGTAAGAAGGGAATCACCCATCCTTCTATACGATAGCACCTGGTTAAAAAGAAAGGTTAATCCTGCCATAAAAACAAGACTCAAATATGCAACTGGGGTCCCTTTATTTAATATTAGAATAGAATGACAGAACAAAGAAAACATTATAACAATGATATATGTATAAGCAACACAGTAGGAAATTATTAATGTAAGTGGAGACCTAAACATAACCTAGGAAGCAAAGAGGAATGAATGATTATATAATAGAAACATTTTAAGAACATCTCACCCTATTAAGAAGGGTCCAACTCTCTGTCCCTCTCTGGTGACATTAGGACTCTCTCCATCACCATGGCACCACCACCAACGGATCAACATCTGCTGTCTGTCCTCTCTCTCTGGTGGAATCAGGACTCTCTCCCTCCTGCACAATCACCAACATGCTAACTTCACTCCACTGGGTCAACTGCTCCAAAAGCTCCAACTGGCAGCTCCAACTCTTCCATCTGACTGGCAACTGCTTCAATACATTCTGGCAAACTGGCAGCTCCAGCTGACAGTTCCAACTCCAAAGATCATCACTGACTGCTTAAAACTCCAAAGACCAACTGACCATTCTCTTCAGTTCCAAAAACCATCTGACCACTCTGCCTCTCTGCACTTCGATAATATAGAGTGCTCTCTAACCATGGAAATTTCCAACAGAAAGCTGCCTCCCACCGAATTCCTGTGCCAGCTCCAAGGCTCTCTGCGCAACCGCAGTGGCCACTTGCATGTTGCGTCTGGACCCAAGAGACAAACACATTCCTTCGATAAGAACCAGTTTCCACTGGCTCCTCTCTAGCACATAACAGGCTTAACTCTAAACATCACCTTTACCCTGCAAGCGCCTCAGTCAGCAGAGGCAAGACAAAGATGGCTGCTCTCTAGTTTAGGCCTCTAGGCCCGAAAAGAGGCAAAGAAGGCACAGAATCATGCCAAAGCCAATAGGCAAACCCTACAAATAGGCTGAAATAAAGGTTTCATAGCAAAATATATTGAGATGGCATGCCAAAGCCAATAGGCAAACCCTACAAATAGGCTGAAATAAAGGACTCATAGCAATATACTAAGATGGCAGTGGACTACTAGTCATCACTAATCCAAATAGGGCAAATTATCCTGTCGTTACAGAGGGTGAAGTAAATGGAGACCAGTATCACAGAAATAGTGCCAGCACAGAAGTCCTTGGAGCAACAGATGGGGCCCTCACAGAGAGAGTGTGAGTGCTAGAGCGTAGAGCCGAAGATGCAGAAGGGCGCAACAGGATGAACAACATCAGAGTCCTGGGCCTGCCGGAAGGGGCTGAGGGCAACAATATGGTGTCCTTCTTGGAGCAGTGTCTTAGAAACGTGGTGGTGCCTGAGGGCCTGTCAACCATCTATACCCTCAAGAGAGGCCAACCGGTGCCGGCCAGACCGCTGGCCCCTGGAAGGCCTCAGCCACCAGTGGTGGCTTGGCCTCTTCACTTCCGGGATAGAGACATTCTCCTGCACAAAGCACATGCTGACAGCACTTACACTATGGACAATAGTAAAATCTCCTAATTTCCAGACTATACATTGGAAGTACAGAGAAAACGGGTGTCAATTTTTGGAGGTTAAGGATGCATTGAGAGAGAAGGGCCTCCAGTACTCCCTGATGTTTGCAGTCCAGCTGCGCATTATCCTAGATGGGAACAGACACTACTGCAATAGCCCGAAAGAAGCTTGTCAGTGGATAGA
The DNA here is from genome assembly GCF_964263255.1 of Lissotriton vulgaris. NCBI lineage: Eukaryota > Metazoa > Chordata > Amphibia > Caudata > Salamandridae > Lissotriton > Lissotriton vulgaris. The sequence continues at coordinate 1,453,300,574 of NC_141689.1, read as the reverse complement.
AGCTTACAAGGTTGGGGCCCTGCAGCCAACGGGTTCTAAGTCCTAATCGAGGAAAAACTCGGATCTAGGGAAACGCTCCAGAAGGTGATTCCGTAGGGGAGCCACCAAGAAACCGACCTCATCGCAAACAGAAAGGGAGAGGGCGGAGGTGCTGCAAGCTGTGGCAGCACTTATGTTGGGTAAGAGAGCTTCCCCAGAGGTTGAGGCTCGCGCCTCGAGGGAAACTGAGGAGAATGAATCAGATGCCTCCCACAGTGACAGTGTAAAATTGTCAGTGGTGACGCCGAAGATGGCCGACGAGATTATTTGATGCAGTTGGAACTTTGGAGCGGCTGTGGAACTCAGATGTGATGATGAACTGCTTGCAGCCAACCCAGGTCTTGGGCTGGCCTACATAGTATGGGGCAGGTGTGCTTAGGACAGTTTGTTCACCCTGAACCATGTCTTTACTTGGTCACACCCCGCTGAGAACCTTACTAGGTGAGGGTCTCCTCTGGTACATAATGTTTCACACACTGTTTGGGTGGCTGACTGTTGTCGGACTGCCCTGGGGTTGGGGAGTTGACCAACATGGAGGTCCATCTATTGGATTACTAAGTTTTAAAGTTTCCGGAAGAGTATGGTGTGCATGAACAAGGGAGTGGGGGGAGGGGTTGTGGTAAATATTTGATTTACCGTCCTAATTTCTATGCAGGTAAGTACTTAATCAATAATAACTCAATCGGAAAGAAAGAGGCAGAGTCCGTGGTGTTAGAGTTCTTAGGGGTTTTATTCCTTAAAAAGGAATGGTACCAGACCGGATATCATGTTCCTACCACCACTGGGGTGTAGGAAGGGATAGAGCAATATTTTATTGACAATACATAGCTTATATACTTAAATCACATTATAGAAACCAATACAGTAGGCGTAACAGCTGAGAGAAACAAGATAAAACACACACGTGGTAGTGATACGTAATTAGAAGGCGTGAACTAGGCGTGAACATAGAGGTGTGTGCTAGAAACGTCACAGGTAGGTGTCATAAGTGGGTGGCAACAAAGCAGAATCTTGTAATGTCAGCAGAAATCTGAGGCCTGGATGTGCGCGCAGCTGCATGACGTGTGATTGACGTGAAGCTGGAGGGTGCAGGGGACTTGACATTTACACTAGCGGAAAGAGACAGAAGTCTGGCATGTCAGATCAACTCGTGCCTCTATCATATCTGATATCTGATGTTTAGGAACTATGTTATCTAGACGGAAAAGGTCTCTGGGGCAGAAGCTATTCTATACTGACTGTGAGTGCGTGTATAAGCGTCTAAGTGTCTGCATGAGAAGCGAGGGGGCATGGGCCTTCCATGGTAACAGAGGCTATGAATTACTTGCACGGAGACAGTGAGGCCGGGCCCTTTGCTCTGCAGCTGAGGGGATGTTTACTTAAACTAGTAGGCAGGAATGCATTTTCGAGGAGCGGAACAGATAATTCGAAGGTTGAATACAGTCTTGGCAGGCAGCAGGCTGAGCTAAGCGCGGTGAGCCGCGCAGGGAGTAAGGCAGAGGTCACGGGTACAGAGGCCGGCCCAGGCTGAGGCATCTCAGAGTCAGAAGGCAGAAAAGGCTTGATGGCAGAATTCAGGGCCTACTTCGCCTGGGCTGGAAAAACGTGTAAAGTACACCACAAAAAGACGTTGGCATGGCATATTTAGAAACTGAATATTCAACCCGTTCATGGCGGGTCTGAAAGAGGACATATTAACGTTGGACGCAAATGTATTTGCGTCTTCATAGCTGGCACAGGAGGGAAGTTACATGCACTTTAAGCTGGTACATGGAGACGGTGGGGTACACGTTAGGGAACATTACTTGACCATAAAATTTATATTTCCTCATTCCCTCCTTGTTCCCTACGGACCCTTCATGATATATCGATCCTCATGAATCGATCAGTCTGTTCTTGTAACATCATTTGCTCTTCTTTCTTCCTTTCACGTTTTGAGAGAAAACTGGAATGTTCAATGCACGATGTGGCACACAGTCCACAAATCGCTGGCCCACACTGTAGGCACAGGCAGCAACTGAATACTATGACAAGGGCAATGCCCAGGAAGGATAGGATCTTCCATCCCCAAGCGGTCAACGTTGTCCAGAACCAACCGGACCAAGTCCAGGTGCCTGGATTCTGATGTATCAAACTTGCAATTTTATGAAGACGTGTAATAGCTTTATATACAGTTGGCGCGTTTTCTGGAATGAAAACACAGCAACTTGACCCGATGACCTTACAAGCTCCACCTCTATCTGCCAAGATGACGTCAATAACAAGACGATTTTGAAGGACAACAATCCGCATGGCAGACTGCTCCTCTGTTAAGTTACCTAGGGCGGAGGCAGTTTCATTCACTACTGCTTCGAGGGTTCTAGTTAATCTGCATATTAGTTTACTGTTTTGGACGGGACCTGTGAAGAAAAAGAATCCTTTATTGAAATCTGTGTATTGCTCCCATGCCGTTCAGTATAGTCGACAATCGGGAGGTCTCTTCGGAATCTACTCTTTACTAGATTTGTATTTCTATGATAATCAGGAGGAGCTAGGAAAACAGGGGGCAGAAGGAAGGCAATGTAACAGGTACCATCCCAATCTGGAGGTAAGCGTATGTATGCGGTATGACCACAAACAAAGTAGGAATGACGTGTAGCTCTGAATGAGGACCTACCCTCATCACTGAATTCGACCACAGTGGTACATTTACTATGACCTAAGTGTACTGAACCCTTCTTTCTGACACAAAAATGACCAGTGACTGGTAATACTGACATAGCGGGGAGAACTGGTGCAGCTTCGGATTCAATAGTAAGAATCATGAGGTTAACTGTATAATTACCTAATCCATATACTTCGTTTTCTAGATCAGTTCCTGTCCTAACGGGTTGTCCATTTTTGTCAGGGTAACAGGCATCGAGCAGGACTAGGTTCAGGTTTCCCCAAATCCAACCCCCCTCGAAAACAGCAATATCAGGATCTAAAGAATTTAACAATCTAATCCATGCACCACAGGAGCCATTGTGAGTGAACGGGTACGGAAAGAGAGGCAGAACTCCCTTGTATTTCTGATAGGGAGGGAGTCGGCCACATATCCAACAGTTTGTAGCATTGTTAGTCTGATGGGAGTGATGTAACATACTAATGAATGTGTTGTTGCGCAGCGCAAGTCTGTAAGATAGTTCGTGAGGCGGTAATTCACTAAAAGAATGTTCGGCAGAAACATTGTAAGCAGATTGTTCACGCTTGAAGATAGGGTAATATATGGGAAGCAATATACTGGCAACAATAATCAGAAGACTTAGAAAAAACATAATCAATAATGTCACTATACAGTGACTGCGGAGTGATTTACAATATGTACGTTTCTTGAGTTGTCTCTCTCTCTCTCTATCTCGATCTAGGGGATACATGTCAGAAACTATTTAACCGATTCACCTAGGGGAGGACTTAAAGAATTAAACTGTCTGACTTGCTAGATCGAAGTTTTGTTCGATACTCCTCTTGGGGAGTTTTCACTTGTTTGGAAACTTTAAAGTCACTAGGTTCGATGCAGTCTTTGGAGGGGGTGGACGAGTCTGTTTCTGGCAACAGTTCATTACATTTTTTAATATGACTCGTGTGGATCCACCCCTTTCGGCCTTCCACCTTGATAGCGGTCCTCGTGGTAAGAAGGACGGTCTTCGGCTCTTTCCAGCGGGGCTCCAGCGGACTTTTCCTGTCGAAGTTCCTAATTAGCACCGTATCCCCGGGGCGGACATCGTGTGGCTTTACATCAGTGTTGTCAGGGAAGGCTGCGGCAACCTGTGAACGACATGATTGGAGTGCAGACATCAAGGAGGCAAGGTAATCTGTCAGCATATTACAATCGACATCTGTTATTTTCTTAGGGATGGGCGTCCCCCACATATTCGGTGGTCTGCCAAAGACCACTTCATACGGGGATAGTCCTGATCTCGAATGGGCGACCATTCTCATATAGAACAATGCAACTGGCAGGGCGACTATCCAGTCGACCCCTTTCTCTTTACAAACTTTAGCAAGGCGTGTTTTCAGTGTCTGGTTATGCCTTTCTACAAGGCCAGCGGCTTCGGGATGTCGGACACAATGGAATCTCCACTGATATCCTAGCAGCAGGGAAACCTGTTTCATGAGCTCGGATGAGAATGGCTGTCCGTTATCTGAGTACACGACACGAGGCAAGCCGTACCGTGGGAACAATTCTCGAACCAGCTGCCTGGCAGTGGTCGGGGCAGTGTAATCTGAGACTGGGTATGCTTCGGTCCAACGGGAAAGTGCACAAACAACTACGAGGACATATTTGAATCCTCGACAACGGTCCATCTGGATATAATCCATCTGGAGGACTTCAAAAGGGTGATCGGGAGGATGAAATCCACCTTGCTCTACAGGGACGCTTTTACCTGGATTGAACTGACAACAGATCATGCAAGTACGCACTTTCTGTTTTGCTGCTGCTCGTAAGTGTTTGTTGTACCAGAGATTCTGTAAACTGTCTAACATCGCTTTCTCTCCTAATTGTGCTGGACTATGTGCTGTATTTATTATGACTTGAACCATAGAGTCGGGGAGAAACCATGTAGATTTTCCCTTCGTCATCCAACCTTGATCTGTCTGGATCCCTCCTAGTTCAGTCCATTTCTTTATTTCATCTGGAGTAGCATGTGTCTGAATATCGATTACATCTAGTGTGGGATCCCTAACTGTCATACAATGTGTCGGTACTATTGTCTTTGTCACGTCAGTAGTCTGGGTGTGAGTCAATGCTGTATGTTTTGCTGTCTGGTCTGCCAGGTCGTTACCCTGGGAAACGGAATCCGTAGCTTTAGTATGTGCTTTACACTTCATGACGGATATGCCCGAGGGCAGATGTATTGCTTCTAACAGTGCTTGAATGAGGGGACCGTGTTGGATCTTGGCACTGTGAGAGGTCAAGAAACCTCGTTCCTGCCATAACATTCCGAAGTCGTGTACGACTCCGAACGCATAACGGGAATCAGTGTATATGTTAACATTTCTGTTCTTGGCTAGTATACAGGCTCGGGTCAGAGCGATGAGCTCCGCCGCTTGAGCAGACAGTGTGTCAATACGATGTGTTTCTTTAACTTCAGTTTCAGTGGTCACTGCATACGCGGCCACTAATTCTCCTGTACTTGTTCTCATGCATGAACCATCCACATAAAGTGTCAGGTCTGGATTTGTCAGTGGGACATCTGTTAAGTCTCGTCGAGGCTTGGTTACTGCATTAATGATCTCTATACAATCATGCGGGGCTGGATCTGTCATACTTGAAGGTAACAATGTTGCGGGATTTAGAATGCTGCAGCGCCTGATTTCTATGTGTGGCTGGAATAGCGTCAATTCATAACCTGTCAGTCGTGCTATAGTCAAGTGCTGAATCTGGGTTCTGTTTAAAAGAACCTCTACAGAATGTGGAACTTGAACTGTTAATGGATGTCCTAAAACAATTGAGTCGCTCTGTCTGATTGCTAAGGCTTTCGCTGCCACTGACTTTAAGCACGCAGGGAGTGCCTGGGCTACTGAATCCAATGTACTTGAAAAATAAGCGCAAGGTTTATGTGAACCTGCTTGGTCTTGAGTGAGGACAGACAACGCTGTACCATCACGTTCTGTAACAAAAAGTGTAAAAGGTTTGCTGTAACATGGTGTCGCTAGAACTGGTGCTTGGCATAAAGCTTTCTTTAATTCTTCAAAAGCCTGTGTATGTTCCTGAGTCCAAGGAAGGGCAGTCGAAGTCGCTGCCTCCTGTGTTGTCAACTGAATGAGTGGTTTAGCTAGAAATGCATACTGAGGAATCCATTGTCTGCAGTACGAGGTGAGGCCTATAAAGGCCCGCACTTCCTTTTGTGTCTGGGGTTGTGGCATATTTACAATTAACTGAATGCGATCAGGAGTGAGCTGTCTCCCCACTTTGGACAGCAAGTGACCCAAGTACACAACTTGCTGAACACAGAATTGCAGCTTCGAAGGAGACACCTTGTGTCCCTTGTCGGCCAGAAAATGTAAAACTGTCAGTGATGCTTGCTCACATTCGGGTTCACTTCGTGCGGTGATCAAAAGATCATCGACGTACTGTAGTAAGGCAGTGTTAACTGGCATTATGATACAATCAAGTTGTCTTTTCAGTGCTTGGCTATAGATGCTGGGGCTTTCTGTGAATCCTTGAGGTGCGCGTGAAAATTTGAAACTTCGTCCATTTAAACTGAATCCGAAGAGATATTGGCTCTCAGGGTCAATAGGTACACTGAAGAAGGCGTTCTTGAGATCAATTACAGTAAAGAACGTTGCTTCTGAATCAATAGCAGTCAATAAGGATGAGATGTCGGGAACCACAGGGTACTGTGGAACGATGCATTTATTCAGTTCTCGTAAATCAATCACCAGCCGATATACTGGCGGTGCATTGGGATCAGTACGTTTAAGAATCGGAATGATAGGGGAATTACAGATATTGGAGTCGGTCTCTACGACCACTCCTTGGGCAATGAGCTCTTCAATGATTTCCAGTAAAGCCACTACAGCATCGGGTGGTAACTTGTATTGTCTGATTCGGGGTAGAACAACACCTGGTTTGAGTGTAACCCGGTATGGTGTAATGTGCATATAACCTACATCAGTTGGGCCTTGTGCCCACAAGTGATCCGGTACATTTTTCAATCTGACGTCAAACTCTCGTAATACATAGTGACCCGTGAAATCTCGCAAGAAAAGTCTAACTCCTTCCGGAGAACAACATATCACGGCTCCTAGAGCCTTCAGTGTCTTTATTCCTAACAAGTTTTCTGGACATGATTTCGTGAGTAACAGGTCTGTAACACGTGATAATGGACCCACAGCCAGGGGGACGGGTTTCGATACCTCATTTACAATAGGTTGTCCTGAAAAACCAAGGGAAACATTCTGTGAGCCTGAGAGGGGTGCCCCTGGGACTTCATCATGGCTGATTGTTGTGCGACTTGCCCCTGTGTCAATTAAAAACTTTCTGTCTTTTCCCAATACTTGACTGTGTACATAAGGACCCTCTTGATCTCCAGGAATCTCAATAAGAGGCAAGCCACCCTCCCTCTCTAGGCTGTTTCATGTGTATCGTGGATAATCGGGGTAATCAGATTGGGCATACTGGTACATCTGTTGTGAAACTTGCTGAGTCGCGGCAATGGGCTGTGGCTGTGACTGTGGTACCGCTACTGTCTGTGCTGTATGTGGTGAAACATGCATAGGCTGTGTATTCTGCATGGGCTGTATATTCTGTGAAGTCTGTTGCTGGACCTGATCTTGTCTAGGCTGACGCGGTCTTTCTTTAGTTTTACCTGTTAATATATTGTGTTTCAGAACTGGACATTCATGTACGTAGTGACCTGGCTGCTTGCAATAGTTGCATGTCCCTTTAACGGGAGCTGCTGAATTCTGGGTCTGGGTCGTACCTTTTTTCTGGCCGTCGGCTGGGACCGACTGGGCCACTAACATTTTCATTTTCGTGTCTTTCATGCGTCTCTGTTCATGATCCTGTTCTTCTCTAATTCTATTCTGGTGATACTGTAACATTTGCAACATCTGGGATGGCGTATTTGCTTGCCATGTGCTTTCAACTTTGTATACACGGTTCTTAACTAATGGCAGGGAATTCTCGACTAATTTCGTTACAAAAAGATGTGGGTAAGACTCGCTACATGGTTTCAGGCCACTATTAATAATGAAACATTTCTCGAATCTGGAATAGAAGTCACTAGTATCTTCATCGTGTTTCTGTTTACAGGCTGAGATTGCGTCCCAGTCTTCCTTTTTAGTTGTCAATAATCTTGGCAAGACCTGTACTATTAAACCTGGTAATGCTTTAGCTTTCTCCCCAAGGCCTAGCCCTGGGGTACGAAGTTTTTCCTCGTCTTCTATTTCTGTCCATATAATCTTTTTGTCTCCCACCTCCCATTCTCTTTCCTTGAGTTTCTCGTAGATGCCTGTGGGCAGCAATACCTTTAACAATTTCATAACATCAGTATATGTGTAATCTCCCATAAGTAACATGTCTTTAAGTTCTCGGTGAAAACCTGCGGGATCTTTATCGTGACAGGGTAATAGTTTCTTCATCTCCAATAGTTCTAACTTGGTCAGAGGTGCGTATACATACACACGTTTCAAGGTATTATCGGTACCCATAACTGGATGTACTTCTCGTAACGGGTTCTGTCTTTCAAGACGCTCCATATGATACATTTTTCTTTCTGGGGGCAGAGCGGAAACATATTGTGGGCCTAAGAAAGTGTTATATCTGTGCCGTTGTTCTAGAATTATTTGTATTAACTTGGTACTTAGGCCTCTCCATCTATCCATGAGTAGTGCTTCTAATGTATCAGGTAAAGGACCTGGATCTGAATGTTTATTTCTGTATAACGTGAGGAGGTGCTGAATCATGTATACACCTGCTAATTTCTGCTTGTCTGGGGAAAGGTTCAGAAATGTCTGTGCTACTGTGTCATCATTGTATATATTAGGATTGTCAGCCCGCATTACTGCTGACCGGGCTAGTTCTTGTTCATCCATAGAATTTAGTACATGGTACCCCATTCGTTCTTGAAGCATTTTATCGGCAACCTGAAACAGATGTTCAGGAGAATTCGGTTTTGATATGCCAGAGAGAAAAACTCTCTTGCTTTCCGGGCGAATGCCTTTCCTAAGGTAAGTTCCCTTACCTACATACGCTATCGTATCTGTAGTCTTTTCTGGTTCTTCAGATCCTTCCTCCTCCTCGGAGGAGGCAATTTCTTTTTCTTTTTCGTGTACTTCGATTACTGCTTTTCTTATTTTCTTGTACATGCTAGATATGCAATTCACTTTATCATGCTTTCCTTCGGCTATATTTTGACCCCACTTGTTTAGTGCCTCTAATTCTCCCGGGTCTGTCCCAGGCCTGTCTCGGTCTCTTATTAAGCAATTTATGAAAAAACGTAATATGTATGCTTGGGTGTCAACTTTCTGGTGAGCCAGGGCCTCCTTAATACTGTCAGGATTTTCCCCAGTCTGGACAAAATGATATATTGCATCTAAGTGATCAGTCATCCCTGGGAATAACACTAAGTAATCTGTGGCTTGTCGCAAACGTAGTGATGCTATCAACATTCTATCATCTTTACCGGGTACTGGATCGTATCTGCAAACTTGAAGGGGTTCTTTGAGTATGTCGAGACGGGGTGAGTGGAGCATAGGTTGCTTCAGCATCTCTCTAAAATTTAATCTGTGTGCTGTTGGCGGAGTCTGGAGACCTCCGGTCGCACCTCCTGAGGCGGAGGCTTGTGCATTATCTCTCTGTGGAGTCTGTATCTGTACCTGAACTTGTCTTTTAATAGGATCAGGCAAAAGCGGATCTGGTATCTTAACCTTAGGTGTGGGAAGTGGTGGAGGTGGAGGAACAGCCTGTCGGCCGGGGGAACTTTGTTGCGGTAATGGCGGGGTATGGTCTGGAGGCGGGTTGCCACCTCCGTCACTGTCAACAGGCGGCACGCGGGCAGGTGGATTGGTGTAAGCGGGAGCTACATCATCTAGATAGGAAGCGAGGAATATATCTTTAGTAGTTCTATGTTTTACTTTAGTTGGAACCAATGGTGGTGGCAGATTTTTCGGTATTTCTGAAATGGCTTCAGGCGAACCCTCGGCCACTAAGTACATGCCATTTACAAGATTGTTTCGTGCGCGGTCTACTTGTTCTGCTTTTACTCGAATCCCTTCAATAACTAATTCATTTTCTCGGACTTTATCCGGCGCCTCTCTAAGTCTGTCTTCTCTACGGAGTTCTTTTTCAGCACGTTTATGTGATTCTTTACGCCACAGTTCTATGGCATCTTTCTGGGATTGTCTGGCTTTCTTTCTCCATAGTGCTTCTTCTACTTTCAGGATGCACTCGGCATCCCATGTTCCTGTAACGGGCCACCTGTGTCTTTCTTCTAGGTGCTTAGTATAATCGGCCCACAAATCTAGATACAGTATGGCGTCTATGCCATGTTTATGGTACATGAAATTTCCAGGCGTGTCCCTAGGGGGGATAGGAATTTCTTCCTCTAGTATCCCTTTCCTAGTTCCTATCTGCTTTAACTTATTGAAAAACGGCATCTTGTTTACTTAGTACTGAATGCTCAATCCTTGCTACTTAACTCTGAACACAGCTAGTTACACAAGAACACAATAATGCACATTAAAAACAGTCACTCATACCACGACATTAATCACATGAAAAACATTTGAGACATATATGACTACCCCCCTATACTGGATGTACTGCTAAACAGCACAGATACACTGCTAAGAACAGTGCAAGAACTGGAATAACGGATATACTGCTAAACAGTACAGATACACTGTCTAAAACAGTGCAGACCGAATTTGTGTACCCAAACCCGTCTTTACCGGATACATAATAATGCACCCGTCTAGATACGTCCCAGCAATGGTACTCACCGGGAAGCACGGAAACAGAAGGCCTCGGAAAACTCGACTGGACTGGACCGGACTCGACTCGACTCGACACGTGGATACTTCGGAAACTGGTGGGCCTCTTGACACCTCGGACCTTGCTTCTTTCGGCTAGGCTCTGGTCGGGATCCTCCGCACTCCTCACCGCCTCGTCTGGGTGCTGATCGCAGTCTTCGTCACCTCCGTGGGCCAGAGGGGGATACAGGAAATCCTGCCAGTACGCGTAGTTCCGTCTAACTGATGGCAGGGGACAAAACTTGCAACGCACCAACCGGCGCGTGGGGTGGGGGAGGGGTCCCTATTCGGGCGCCAAAATATTGTGGTAAATATTTGATTTACCGTCCTAATTTCTATGCAGGTAAGTACTTAATCAATAATAACTCAATCGGAAAGAAAGAGGCAGAGTCCGTGGTGTTAGAGTTCTTAGGGGTTTTATTCCTTAAAAAGGAATGGTACCAGACCGGATATCATGTTCCTACCACCACTGGGGTGTAGGAAGGGATAGAGCAATATTTTATTGACAATACATAGCTTATATACTTAAATCACATTATAGAAACCAATACAGTAGGTGTAACAGCTGAGAGAAACAAGATAAAACACACACGTGGTAGTGATACGTAATTAGAAGGCGTGAACTAGGCGTGAACATAGAGGTGTGTGCTAGAAACGTCACAGGTAGGTGTCATAAGTGGGTGGCAACAAAGCAGAATCTTGTAATGTCAGCAGAAATCTGAGGCCTGGATGCGCGCGCAGCTGCATGACGTGTGATTGACGTGAAGCTGGAGGGTGCAGGGGACTTGACATTTACACTAGCGGAAAGAGACAGAAGTCTGGCATGTCAGATCAACTCGTGCCTCTATCATATCTGATATCTGATGTTTAGGAACTATGTTATCTAGACGGAAAAGGTCTCTGGGGCAGAAGCTATTCTATACTGACTGTGAGTGCGTGTATAAGCGTCTAAGTGTCTGCATGAGAAGCGAGGGGGCATGGGCCTTCCATGGTAACAGAGGCTATGAATTACTTGCACGGAGACAGTGAGGCCGGGCCCTTTGCTCTGCAGCTGAGGGGATGTTTACTTAAACTAGTAGGCAGGAATGCATTTTCGAGGAGCGGAACAGATAATTCAAAGGTTGAATACAGTCTTGGCAGGCAGCAGGCTGAGCTAAGCGCAGTGAGCCGCGCAGGGAGTAAGACAGAGGTCACGGGTACAGAGGCCGGCCCAGGCTGAGGCATCTCAGAGTCAGAAGGCAGAAAAGGCTTGATGGCAGAATTCAGGGCCTACTTCGCCTGGGCTGGAAAAACGTGTAAAGTACACCACAAAAAGACGTTGGCATGGCATATTTAGAAACTGAATATTCAACCCGTTCATGGCGGGTCTGAAAGAGGACATATTAACGTTGGACGCAAATGTATTTGCGTCTTCATAGCTGGCACAGGAGGGAAGTTACATGCACTTTAAGCTGGTACATGGAGACGGTGGGGTACACGTTAGGGAACATTACTTGACCATAAAATTTATATTTCCTCAGGGTTCCCAAAAGGGAGACCACTTAGTGATCCCCTACAGAAATGGTGAATACACACAACACTTTATGGTTTCTAACCTGGAACATCCGAGGCATGGGGTCCGTGGCCAAGCTCCACAACATTTACACGCACCTGAGGCATAGGAACATACTTATGTAGCTTACCTCCAGGAAACTCACTTGAACAAACAGGAAGCAGGGAAATTGAAGGGATAATGGAGAGGGCAGGTTTTTGCGACAACCTTGTAGTATCCTGTTCATGTGAATATCCTGCCATTATCTCTCTCCCTCCTCAGCCAGTGTGAATGTGATGTGTGCTGCATGGAATGGTGGAGTGATGATGCGTATTGGAATGTTGGGTGTCTGTGAGGTGAAGTTGGACAATTGGAGAATGGGCTGAGTAGCAGGCAGGCTGTTCCTGGTGGGGCTGCTTCACTACAGCTCCTCTACATGTAACCTACTTCAATATGTCTACTTAATCTACATCCTACCTGTGTGGACTTCATTACTACATTATTTTGGTGACAAGTGTGTGACCACTCACGTGTTACAGCTGGACTTCATGGACCTGGCAACCAAAAGAGGGCATGAAGATGCATACAGATGCTGCAAACTCAACATACTTTACCAAGAGAAGGTATCCACCGAAAAGAAAAAATGCTCACAGGAAACAAAGGTGTTCTACACTAAACAGCAAAGACATCCACAAGACAGCAAGGAGTACTTCACTAACAAGTAAAGATGTACACAAGAAACCTAAGAAGAGGAAGTACCAAGCCTCTCAGCCCCACCAGTGTCATCACCATCTGACAGCCTTAATCCAGGCATGCTGTTCTCATCTGGATTACTTACTTGGGACTTTAAATTTTACAAGCATTGATTCTGTCATCAGGCCTACCAAACTACAGCTTGTAAATTATTTTGACCCTGTCGACATGCAAAAACAACACAGAGCAAGGGATAACAATCCTGTCAACAAGGATGGGAAGAACAGCCTCTTCCCACAATCTTCCACGACAAGTTACACAGAGCTGATGATTCCTCTCTACAATAGAGTGTTTGCTGCTGGCTACAACCTGCCACTATTGTGCTTCGGTGTTTGGGAGACGCCTTGCTCCACAGAGCCAAAATGTGTTTTTGAAGTGACATTACTATTTTTAACACGAAAAGAAGCCCACATATGAGGTATTTGACGGGATGATCAAACGTCATTTTGTTTTCAAAAGAGGAGTGCCTACTCGACATCATGCCTTCATGCTGACTTGCACTGAGTCTGTCACCGAGGTATAAACTGTATATGACTCTTTGCCTGGCATTGCAGGGACGTTATGGTGCTTTATGTATACCCATTTTGCGTCTGGTTCAACTTCTGTGTTTCTCTCAAATTCGTTTTAAAAATTTGACATCGCCACTGGCAAATGGAGGAGGTTATTTTGTATGCCAAGACTCAAATTGGGGTGAGTTCATCAATATATTTCTGTTCTCCTTATCTTTCGTTATGCTCTGCCAATACAGTGGCCGTTTGAACTGTCAAATGGTTGTTTAAACTGAGCGTGTGTATCTTACCTCATCCTTGATTTCGTGCTTATCACCTTGAGGATCCTCTTTGACGACACGGCCTCCCTCTGCGAAATAACTCGCTGAGTGACACTGTTTGGCACACAAGCGCGCCCCGAGCCATCCGGCACTGAGTCTCATGCGTGCCTCCATCTTGTGTTTGCTTCTACTGTTGAATCGGTAGGCCCAGATTCTCCTGTCTTAAAAAACTGGATAAAGCGCCATGTACCAGCCCCATCTTGTCATCGATAGGTGTTCACCCCATGGTTGTTTCCATGTTTCCTGTGGGACTCTGTCACATTTGAGGAGCACGTAAACGGTACTTACACGGGCACATGGGGAATTCCATTAGTACATTCTGTGCTTGGTTTTCCGGTCCACTCAGTACTGCATCGGCATATTCCTTTTTGGGTGCTAAAAACAGGACACTATATGCCAGTTTCACCACTTCTTTGATTTGGCAGTGTACAAGGGTGATCCTAGGATTCTCTTTCCACGTTGGATTTTAGCTGTCAGTGCACAAGAGTATTAATAGTCATAGTCAGCTTTGTGATTTCCCTTCAAATTTATATTTTTTCACTAAGGCTAGCGTGTGTCACAAGATTACGGTGACATGCACACCTTAAACTTTAAAAGTCAACAAACATTAATATGATTGTGTTTATTTAGGCCTATTGTATGCTTTTTTTTTTTTAACCTCATATTGCGTGAAGAAAGTGGATGAGAAGGTGTTCAGGGGAATTGACGGTCTTTCCTTATTGTATACCTTCACTGACCCGGATTTCTGTTGAAAATCCCAGGGGGAGTTTCCCAGCTGTCACTTAGAACCTGTCAATATTCTCCTCTTTACCTTTATCCAACACAATAATTCCAACGTTCTGGGATGAGCTAGCCCTAGAGCTACTCGGCAGAGATCCAATCCTGCCAGGAAATTATTGTCTCCGCTTTAATCATTGGTAAACAGAACAAAAAAAAAAAGGAAAGACAAAAATAAAAAGAAAAGAAGAAAAAGGTCAGGCACAAACCAAGTTGTCACTCAGGAGTAAAGAAGTTTACCCATATCTCCCAATACTGCATTCTTTTTATACTATTCCCTTTCCTATCCAACCTACACACTTTAATAACAGAATTTAACCAGTCCTCATATGACGGAGGTAGCGGTTTTATCCAATTTATACAGATCTCTCTTCGTGCTAATAATATCAGCACAAACATTAAGTTTTCCTGAAGTTTACTTAATCTGATGGTATCTGTACTAATCCCAAAAATAATTAAAGGTGTACTTACAATTATTGGTATTCCCATTAGTGCCGATAGTGTCTTACCAATCTCTTGCCAAAAATGCGCAAGTGCCTGGCAATGATGAAACATATGGATGTCATCTACCTTTTCTTCGCCGCATTTACTGCAAGTTTTTATCGATGCGCCTTTAAAGCTTGATAGCCTCTTTGGAGTCCAGTACGCTCTATGTATTGAGAACAGATGATTTCTTTTTAGGGCAGCAGGTTTTACACACGCCCAACATACTTCCGATGATTTTTTCCAGATCATATTTAAATCAATATCTTCGTTAGTAAGCTCTCTTCTCCAAATTTTTTCAGGTATTGATTGGTCTTCTTCTCCAGCTTCAATTAACGCCCAATACCATTTTGATATCTCTTTTTTTATTATAGATTCCTTTGTCATTTCTTATTCAAAATTTCCTGTATCTGTTATTCCTTTTTGTATGGTATTAGCCCAGCTCTTTAATTGATAATATTTGAACTTCGATACTTTCCCTTCCGTTATTGTATGTAGATGTTCCCATGATATGAAATCATTTTTACATAGAAGTTGTCCCCATTTTTCAAAACCTAATTGTCTAAGTACACTAGATAATGCATCTTTGAGGCATTCTGGTGTTCCAGGTGAATCCCAAATTGGGCCATATTACTATAATATGGGATCTTCAAGACATTTCTAATCTGGGCCCATAGTTTGACCGCATTATTTAGCAGCTTCAATTTTGCTTTCTTAAAAAATTTGGGATGGCCAAATTTGAAAAGGAAATAGTCTTCTCCATTTGTAAGATGCTGCAGGAAATTTGGGAATTTACCATGCTTCATTAGCAGCGTTCTAAAGTTTTTGAACTGAAAAGCTCTACAATATTAAAAAATATCAGGACTTGCAATGCCCCCTTGTTCCTTCCTTCTCCTGAGTTTATTCCACGCAATTCTTGTGCTTTTCTCCGACCAAAGCTGCTGGATATCTCCCCTTGTATCTTCTTAAGGGCTGCTTTATTAAACTCCAACGGAATCGTATTAAAAAGATACGTGAATTTGGGGATGATGGTCATTTTGACTGCGTTTGATTTGCCCAAAAAGTTTAGTGGTAGACCGGACCATATTTTAAGAAGTCTTCTCATTTCTTTTACTACTATATTTAAGTTTAGTTGTGTAATTTTATTCAAATCTTCAGTTAGGGTGATCCCTAAGTATCTTATTTTTTCCTTTGAGAAAGCTGGTTTTGTGGTACTATTCCAGCTCATTGCCTCTGTCTTGCTGACATTTATCAAGTAGCCTGAAACCTTGCCAAAGTTATTCATTGTTTCTTTAATTGCTAATTCTGAGTTATTGTAATTGTCCGTGAACACCATAAGGTCATCTGCATATAATGTCACTTTCTTTGTCCATTTTTGATATTTGAAAGGTGTTATTTGGGTATGATTTCTGATCGAGCAAGCCAAAGGTTTAATATAAAAATTGAAAAGCAATGGAGACAAGGGGCAACCTTGCCTCGTGCCCCTCTGAATAGTGATATTACTTGTCAAACTCCCATTCACTATTATTTTTGCTCTAGGGTTTGTGTAAATTTCCTTCACCATATGACCAAAATTACTTCCCAGGTTAATTTTCTCTATGATGTTATTTAAAAAAGACCAATTCACGCGATCAAAGGCTTTCGCTGCGTCATAAGTGATAATCGTGAGGGGTAACTGTTCTGATATGGCTACATCAATTGTCGCCAATAATTCATGCGTTATTTCTTGAATTTGTCTGCCCTTTATGAATCCCTTCTGATCCTGATCGATCAAATTCGGCATTTGCTTTGATAATCTTTTTGCTATTATGTTCATAAACAATTTGTAGTCGCAATTAAGTAATGATATTGATCTGTAGGACTCACAAGACTTTGGATTTTTCCCTGGTTTTAATATAAGACTTATTGTGGCGTCGTTCCATGAATCAGGGATCTTTTCATGCTCCACATAAATCTTGTTCATAACCTTTGTCAAATGACCGATTAATGTCTCTTTTAAGGCTATGTAAAATTCATTGGGTAGGGCGTCAGGTCCTGCCGCTTTCCCCTTCTTTAAGCTACCTATGGCAGCTCTAACCTCCTCGGATGTTATATCACTATTTAAGAAAACAACTTCCTCTTCCGTTAATTTTGGCATAGTTATTCCCTCTAGATATTTCTTAATGTTCTCAGTCGTTGGATTTGTATCTTCTTTGTATATTGTTGAGAAGAAGTCTGAAAATTATTGTCTTATTGAGGCGTCGTCTTCACATAAGGCTGATTGATCTTTGGTATATACAGATAGTATAGTATTCCTTGTCTGGTCTGTTTTCAACTTCCAAGCTAGCATTTTCCCACAGCCTTCCCCATATTCGTGTTTAGCCAATTTACTGTTCTCCCATTTCTCTTGAACTATATTCTCCAAGTACTCTGTTAAAGCCACTTTTAACTTACAAACCCTCTCAGTTAGTCTTTCTTTAGAAACCGATGATGGGCTGGCTCCCAGTTGTGTTTCTGCTTCCTTAATTTCTGCTTCCAGTTTTTTAATATCAGTTTTCCTTCGCTTATTTTTATGTGCTCCCAAACTGAGTAAATGTCCTCTTATTACAGCTTTATATGTGTCCCATATAATTCTTTTGGAGGATTCTTCGTCATTGTCTGCAAAATATTTAGTTGTGGTTTTTAGCAGTTGATCCACACTTTCTTCCGTTGTTAGGATTGATCGATCCATTGTCCATTTAGTTGGTGTTAGGCATTGTGTTAATGACTGCCGAGTGGTCCGATAGGTGTGCTGGTTGATGCTCAATACTTTTAACCTTATCTGGAAGTGAATTGCTTATTAAAAAGAAATCGATTCTAGATTTATGTCCTAGTTTTTTATTATGGAAAGTAAACGGATATATTTTTTCACCTTTTTGCATCCACATATCAACTAAGTTCAGATCTTTTTTGTATATACCAGCCATTCTCTCATCTTTGGTGAATTCCTTTGTTTAGAAGGAGGTTGCCTGTCTACGGTCGGGTCCAATATAATATTATAATCTCCTCCTACAATTATTGGGGCTGTGGATGTCAGTAGTTCTGAATATAATTTCTTGAGTGCAGCCGGGTCATCAATGTTTGGGCCATAATACCCTGCAATCATAAATGTGGAACCCTCTATCCTAATTTTAGCCATTGCCCATCTTCCCTTTCTATCTACCTCTTCCGATTCCAATTTAGCATTCAGAGATTTTTTTATGATAATTGCCACCCCTTTTATATTACACTCTTGTGATGTATGAATGCTTGAGCCAATCCAATGTAAGTTTTTCATAATTTGAGACCATTCTGATTTTATTAAATGAGTTTCCTGAAGAATAATTATATCGCTTTCTACCTCTTTCAGATACTCCAGGATTCTTCTTCTTCTCTT
Source organism: Lissotriton vulgaris (assembly GCF_964263255.1). Taxonomy (NCBI): domain Eukaryota; kingdom Metazoa; phylum Chordata; class Amphibia; order Caudata; family Salamandridae; genus Lissotriton; species Lissotriton vulgaris. Next base: position 1,453,282,268 of record NC_141689.1, on the reverse strand, counting down.
GGGAGTTCTAAGTCCATTGACATTCCATGAGAGTATTTTTATCATCTTTTCTCTCGCCATTCCGTTTTAAAAGAAAAATGTTGATTGAAAAATAAGATTAAAACGGACCTTCTCGTCCCCATCGAAAACCTTTGTTTACCAAATTTGAGGTTATTTTTTTTGTTTTTTTCCCTATTTTGCTCCCCACCCACTTGCAATTGTATCTTACATAATTACTGTTCAATGCAGGCCTAACGTCCCACCCTGAGGAAGCCTCCCTTCTTTTTTCAGGTGGTATTTTCACCCTTTTCGTGCTCTGTATCACCAGCTATTTCGTTGCACATTAAATATTTGTTATGCCTGCACTTTCCCCTTTCATTTAGATTTTTTTAGGCTTTTTAATTTATTTTCAGGTTAAAATTCTTCTTTCTTCTTCTTCTTTACAACCAAAGAGTTATTCAGTGACCTATTCCTAATTTCTCCTACTTTCTCATTAACCTTTATTAATCTTGTCAATTTCGATTTGATCTTTTATTTGCTGGATGAGGTTCTCTACCTCTTTCGGCTCCCTTAGATTGTACATTTTATTTCTCCACATTATTCGTAAGGCAGCGGGAAATTTCAATTGGACATTCGCACCCAGACTTTTTAATTCTTGCATGTATTGCCCCAGTTCCCACTGTCTGTCTTGAGTAGCCTTACATATATCCGACCTGACGCCAAATGACCAATTGTCTTTGTTGAAAGGTCCGCTTTTTAGTCCTTCATTAAGGAATCTTTCCTTCAGGGAATAGGTCCTGAAATTTATTAGTATCTTCCTCGGGGCTTTTCGATCTTTACTTTTTCTGAAAGGATCCCTGTGGACTCGCTGAATGTCTGCTGATAACTCACTATCCTTCGACCAAGGGAAGAACTCCTCTAACAAGGATATAACATACAACTTTATATCTGACCCTTCCATACTTTCAGGGATATTCAATAATCTAAGGTTATTGCGTCTTCCCTGATTCTCCAGAGATTCAAGTTTTTCCTTAATTGCCCTCTCACTGTCTTTTATCTGCTGTATCTCTCTTTGGTTTACATCTACTTTTTTGATTAAGGAGCCAAGTTCATTTTCCACAGCCGTTACTCTTACTCCTAATTCATTTAATTTCTGGTCAAGGTTTTCGACTACTTCTTGGATTTTGGATTGATTCCCTTCCGCTATTGAGAATTTCTCTCTCATTTCCCCCAAAATTGTGTCCATCATTTTATCCAAGCACGTCCCCATTATTTCTTCCATTTTGCTTACACCCATCTGATCCGTGTCCTGCTCCCCTGGTAACAAGTCATGGAGATCTACGTCCTTTTCCTTTTCAACTTGCTGCCCCGACGCCCCCCCTTGTTGCTCTTGTAGGGTTATATGTACTTTGGCTTCAGCTTCAGCCTCTTTCTCTGTGAGTTGTGTCATCAAGTTACTCATTATTGTTTTTAGTATTGATTGGTGTAGTGGCTGTGGTGGCCCGGCTGAGGATGGGGAGATTTTTTGTTGTTCTCCTTCTTCTTCTTCTTCTGTGCTTTCCTCCAAGTACTCTAGAGCAAGTATCTCTTCTTCGTCCTCACCAGTAGGTTCTTCACTCTCGCCTCCACCTTCACCTGGGGTTGACGTAAATGTAGATATTAAAGTACTATCAGCTAAAACCTCCGCGGTGGGCTGTCCTCCCTGTATCTGCAATACTTGTTGCACTTTAAAATATGATCTTAGGGATGGTGTTATCTTAACTTTTTGCCCCCTAATTTTCGTTTTTGAGACTCTGCCTTTAATACTCTCTGATAATACGTCCAGTCACGGTAGATTTCTTTTCTTTGTACTTCTTGGGGTCACACACTTTTTCTTCTGGACTGACAGTATGTTTTGCTTGGGTAAATTCCGACTTCTTAAGCAATAGACTGATCTTCCAGTTTCCTCCTCTATTTTGTCTTGTGTATCTAAAGGTATTGCTTTCTCTGCCAATAATTTTTTTGACCTAGTAATATAGGTGAACACAGGGGTGAACTCTTCCCTAGTATTTTTAGCCTCCAGACCTTGTGAAATGACAGCACTGTACTCTCCAGCTGTGGTAAGTTCTTTGGAGTTTTTTAGGCAATGCTCTTTTTTTTCTCCTCCCATAAAGCAGTGTAGGGTAGTTTAGTTTGAGTTAATTCTTTATCTTCAGGAACAACCACATTGCTTCTTTTATTCATCCAGTACCAGTCATTCAAAGTTTGAGAATCTTTATAATACTCCTGGTTCTTATTTATTTTCACACTTGAGATGTCTAAATAATTATATTTATTATATTTATTTTTATTTGTTGTGCCACTTTGTATACTCAGTGTATTCTTGTCGTTGCCTGCCTCTTTGTAACTGCTGCTCACCTCTTTGCAGTCTCTGAGGCTAATGCCGCTGTCTCTGCTTCCTCTCCCCCGGAAGAGGAAAGTGATTCCACCGAGCGCCTTTCTACAGCAACGGGTGGCGTCTCTCGCTCTCGCCCAGAGCTCCACCACCACCGTTGCATGGATGCCGCGCTCTCTCTGCTCCGGCATGCGATTTTCTGCCGGTCGTGACTGCCTCACTCCTGGGCTGCCACCGAGGTCCCGACAGGCGTGGTTCCGACAATACTGTAGCAACGCCGCTGAGCCGCTGCCCTCACCGCTACACCCGCCGAATCTCCGACTCCCGTCTCGGTGAGTGTCTCTCCTTAGGCTCCTTTGGCAGCGACCTTCAGGGAGATTTCTTTTTTTTTTAAAGAGCGCTACGGGAATGTTGCTTCTGCGGGGGTATTTCGGGTTAATTACTTAGTTTATCGGATATCGGATATCACAGCAGCCCTACCTTGACCAGCTCATCAGTAGCTGGAAACACGGCTGGGATCGCCCATTTGCTTCCTCCGGGGAAGCTCTGGCATCGACTTGCTTGCTGGCATTTCAGGAGCTCGCGACCGAGAGTCTTAGCCGGCCGCCATCTTCCTCACCAGGCCTATTGTATGCTTGGCTTTCATCACACAATTAGCATATTTGTTGTGGTTCACGGTTATACACTATGAGATTGTCTGGTGGGATTTGTTCAAACATTTTGTAACTGTTGTACACACTCATGGCTTCATTGTGTATTTCCCATGCGTTCATTACACTTTACTCTCCCTTACATTAGGGATTGGAATGGGTGCTAGCCCCCTTTCCTACAGGGTACATGCTCATGGGTGTCAGTCCTATTTACATCACTAGCATTCCTCCCCTATGCCTGGGGGTAGGTTATGGGTCTCAGTTCAATTAACAGTTTCTTCTCTTCCTCTCTTCATGGGGTAGGTCATGGGTGTCAGTCCCATTTACATTAGCGTATCACCCTTATGGTGAGCGTAGGTCATGGCTTTTAGTCCCCTCTACTCTTACCTGTTTTACATTTTTACCCTTACACAGGATGTGTCCATTTGAGTTTCAGTCCCATCTCTGCTTAGTGTTCATTGTCACGAGGGTTGTCCCTGAGGGGGTAACTTACTATAAATAACAAGATTGGGGTTGATATAGTTTCTTTAGATAATTTTAATCTTAGGAGAAACACAGAACGATCCCTACCAGACGCAGCTGGCCAAACTGTCACTGTCCACTGCATGAAGACCTCAAAGATGGAATCCAGGTACATCATAAGTGAGCTGACACAGGCAAGCATAAAACAAGCTGGTGCAATATAACATATCTCCCCATCTTACACTAAAAAAGAAAAACCCATTAAAAAAAATAAACAAAAGTAATGAAAATGAAAAAAAAATCAAAAATGTAAAGACAAGTGCTACAATTGAAATTATTTCAAACAGACACTAAGTAGTCTTTAAGATACTGAGGAGCTCTTCTTTCCCCAACATCTCTCAAAACACGAGAAGATACAACCAACTCATCTCCTCTCCTTCCATCATCACTTTGTCTCATCTCCCGATCTAAAACAGCCCCCCTGTGTTCCACAACGTCATTATTTCCACAAAATTCTTCATCATCCATCAACATCCATGGTGACCCACCCATCTTTTCATATTCTCCATCCAGATCGAATTTACACCTTTCATTCTTTCTTTGATATAAAGCAACGCGCCTCAGAATTCCAGGTCTGTCCATTCATCAATTTAACCCAATTTCCACCCACTGTTTTCACTTTGAATGGGTCTCTGAATTTATTCAGAAAATTAGTGTTGAGACCAGGTTTAACCTTAACCCAATCACCAACATTGATAAAGCACTTAGCATTTTTTTCTATTGATAAGTTATCTTCTTTTTTTGTTTTCTTACTAGCACGCATCCATGCAGGAAACAATTTTGTCCCTGCCACTCTACCACGCACCATATCAAATGGACTCAAACCTAAATCACTGTTTACTGTTGTCCTGTAGGCCCACATCTCAGAAACAGCACTCACCACATTCATGTGAGAATTATAAGCCAACTGCATAGTCCCTTTTACCATTCTATTCATGCGCTCAACTAAGCCATTACCCTGTGGGTTGTATAATCAACAATACGAATGCTTGACACCTACAGAATTAAAAAATTCTTCCATCACATAAGATCTCAATTGTATGCCATTATCAGACAGGATAACAGATGGAAAACCCTCCCTTTTGAAAATTTCAGTCAAAACAGCAATAGTGGTTGCAGTAGTTACTGAACTCATAAAAGCCACTTAAATCCATTTCGATTTTACATCTACTAAAACAAAAGCAAATTTCTGAGACTGTGGCAAAAATGCAAAAGGACCAATGAAATGTATGCAAACTTTCTCCCATACCTTTTCCGCATTGGTAATATGTTGTTGTTCTCTTGAACTTCCCAAACCTACTTTTAAGTGCTTCTCAGACTCTCTACAAGCTACACACTGCTCCACCCATTCCTTTACATCTGCATCCATATTCGACCACCAATAATTTGCCTTAATTCTTTTGAGCGTCATGGTTTGCCCCATATGTCCTTCATGTGTCAAACCAATCAACCTTCTCTGTAGACCACATGGCGGCACAAACTTATCGTTCCTCATAACTGTACCATCAGGAGTTACAGACAATTCATCTAGAATTTTCACATACGGTCTCATACCATCTGGTAACGTACCTTCTCTTCTAGCACCATCCTTGATCATTCTCACAACACCAGACAAGACACCATCCTGCTGCATATGGGTGTACCACATATTCCTTTGTATGACACCTGCGTAAGTCTCCAAAGCATCATCCACATTCGCCACTAGCTCTTCCGTCTGTAAATCAAGAACTTTCTTGCTACAATCTGGTAAACGTGACAAACAATCCACTACTCTGTTCTTCCATCCTGGCAAATACTCTAATTTGCAATCAAAGTCTTGCAGCTTCACTGCCAATCGAGCCAAACGTCCTGAACATTTCTTAATTCCACCAGGCCCTAAAACTTTCAACAAAGGTTTATGATCAGTACGGAGTGTGAAAGTACTGCCCCATAAAAACACCCTGAAATAATTTGTTGCCCATACCGCTGCTAACGCCTCCCTCTCAATTACAGCATAATTCCTTTCAACTTCAGACGACGATCGTGACACAAAAGCCACTGTCTTTTCCTGTTTTCCATGTTTCTGAGCAAAAACCGCTCCAATCCCAACCCCACTCGCATCTACAGTCAACACACACTCCAGACCAGACACAAACTGAGTCAATACCCCTGCATGTGTGATATCATGTTTCACTAACTCAAAAGCTCTCCGCTGTTCTTCATTCCAAGCAAACTTCCTGCCACGCCTCAACAATTCCCTCAACAGCTCAGTCTTTCTTGCAAAATCAAATACAAACTTTGCATAATATTCAACAAGGCCCATGAAAGACCTATAATGAGGGGCCTTTGCATTGACAATTGCACTGACTACGTTTTCTTTTGGTTTAATCCCTTCACTCGCGAATAAGTGACCCAGATATTCCACCTCCCTTGTTAAAAATGTACACTTCTCTCTACGCAATGTCAAATCAGCCCTATCTATACATTCTAGTACTTTATTTAAGAAGATGGTATGCTCTTCCTCACTCTCAGCAAACACCAACACATCGTCTTGAAACACCACTGCTTTCTTCACACCAGAAATAACTGAATTCATTAACCTCTGAAACACGCTTGCCGCTGAGCATAAGCCGAACGGAAGCCTACAAAACCTAAATGTCCCTTCACCAGTAATGAATGATGTTAAATTCTGTGACTGATGATTTAAAGTGACCTGATGATATGCCCTTCTCATATCTAGTTTGTAAAAAAAATTGCACCATTCAACATCAACACTAACTCATTAATGTTAGGGAGGGGAAATTTGTCCATGATTACATTTTGGTTCAAACTTCTCAAGTCCACACAAAATCTTAGTGAACCATCCGGCTTTTTTGTGATAACGACCGGAGATAACCAGTCCGTGGTCTCCACAGGTTCTATGACCTTGTCATCCAATAACTGTTGTATAATTTATTTCACTTTTTCTCTAGCAGCTATGGGAACCCTCCTTGCCAGATGTCTGACTGGTACAGAGTTCTCTCTCAACTTTATCACATGTTCATACCCCCTTGAATTTAACCAACCTTTGTTCAAAAACATTTTCGTGTTGTTGCAAAATATCTTCCAAGCTTAACTTTTGAATGGCCATAACAGAAAATCAGATTTTGGGTCCCTTTTTATGTCTAAATCATATTGATGTGGCCAACCCAAGAAAGGTGGACCTTCCTCTGCCACATATAGTTTACCCTGTGTCACTCTATCCTGAAAATGAATATCAGCATCCACCCATCCAAAGACAGGAATAACATTTCCCTGATATGATTTCAATGCAACATCCGTTTGAGATAGAATTTGCTCTGGCCAAGTCTCTTTAAACAATCCTATTGGAACAATGGTGTAGAGTGATCCAGTGTCCACCATTAGAGACATGTTCTTTTCGTTGATGACAAAATCAGCTTTAGGACGCACTTTTCTACGCTCATCTCCTACTCCAGCCACCTCTTGTGCATCATCCACTACTATTACTCTGTACGTAGATTGTGTATCTTCCACTGCATTTACTTTATTAATTTGCTGTTTACACATTCTAGCCAAATGTCCTCTTTTCCCACACTTTAAACAGTCTTTTCCCACTGCAAAGCACAATTTTGAATCAGCTTGATGATAAGTACTCCCACATCTTGGGCACTGTTTAGCCACACCTTTCGCTGGGGCTTTGCTCCACTGCCTTTGAGACCAATTTTTTCCATCTGCAACATTACTTGACTGTGCTTTACTCCTAACTGCATTAACAGTATCGTCCCCATCATCCATAACTGCTACTTCCTCAACTTTTCCTTTATTAGCAGTGATTTTCATCTCCCGCATACATTTTTCCGATTCTTCCACCACCTTTGCTATAGCTATAGCATCCTTCAGTGATGGATTACTTGCCGCCCATAGTCTTTCTTGAGTCTTCTTGCATGCGCACTGTACGATCAACTGATCCCTTATCATTTCGTCTCGCATTTGACCAAACTCACATTTCACAGATAACTCTCTTAGCCTCACAATGAAATCATCTATTGACTCATTTGCACGTTGTGGTTGCGTATAAAATTTATGTCTCCTCATCACGACATTGACCTGTTTTGAAAATTTATTTTGCAATCTCAACACTGCTTCTTTAAAGACATCTTCAATCGCTTCTCCTTCCGCATTTACTTCTGGTGGTAAGTATTTGAAGATGTGTTGGCCTTCTTTCCCTAGAGACCCCAGCAACAAAGCCCTCTTTCTCACAGCAGGAAATTTTGTTCCGTCTAATGCCACCAAATAATTCTCGAAGCTCTCTATCCACTCTTCCCATTCTATTGATGGCTCACCCGGGACCATCAAGAAAGGTGATGGAACAGCAATTGCATTGCTGACATTCATCTTAACTTCTTTTAATTATGAATTCTTTCTTTTCCAATTAAATAAAGTTATTTGCAAACGAAATTTCCTTTAGTGAAACTACAATGTTATTTCAATTTTTGCAACTGCCCACTGGGTGGCAGCGTTGTCATTCTTTTCTTCTAGCTTCTTTTAAATGGAAAATGAATTAAGCATATATGCTCATCCAATCAGGACACTTGTTTCTCCTCTCATCCAGTCGACCAATCAATATTTAACTTGGTCGTGCTTCACTATGAACGAAGTGCGTCGGTAAAACAAACTTCTTCAGCAACCTAGTGAGTAATTTTTTTTTTCTTCTAACTAGTTACAGTGAGATATTTCTTGCTGTGCTGAAATGCGTGATACATGTTTAGCTTGTGTTCGTGCTCACAATGTCTGCATCATTAACTTTGTGTTGCACACTGTGCCGTTTACTCAATGGTGAAAACAGTCTGTTTATTTATGATTTAATAATGTCCAAATAATTTATGCCTCTCCCATGCCGACTTCCGTGCTTATATACATAAATAATCTTCGGTTTCCCTTCATTTTCATGCGACAACAGAGTTAATGGTCAGCCTGGAATGTTCACTGTTTAAACGCCGCTGGACACTTTCTTTTGTCTACAAACTTGCCGTTATCCCAAATAGCAAATAGTCCGTACTCCCACCATTATAACATTTGAAATTACTCTCGGTATTGTTGCTGAGGATCTACGTTGTTTTACATACAATTCTATTTCTCTGTATTTTTTACACACTGGGTTCGTTGTTCTGTGTTGATCTATCTCCTTCCTTCACCACTCCACTGCGTCTGAGCGTCGCCAAAAATGTTGTAACAAGATTGGGGTTGATATAGTTTTTTGAGATAACTTTAATCGTAGGAGAAACACAGAACGATCCCCACCAGACGCAGCTGGTCAAACTGTCACTGTCCACTGCATGATGACCTCAAAGATGGAATCCAGGAACATCATAAGTGAGCAGAGTGAGCTGACACAGCCAAGCATAAAACGAGCTGGTGCAATATAACACTTCCATCTTACATTTTTCTCATCCCTTACCTTTACATTATCAATCCCCTGCTAGGGTACTATTTATTTGAGTCTACACTTAGACTTTGCTGTTATTTTCTCGCGTTATGCTTATATTATATTACATTGTCAATTTGTAAATGCAAAGTTATGTTTATATTGTATTACATTGTCAATTTGAAAATGGGGGAAGATGAGTAATACTTCTTGTATTTTCTTCTCATCTCCTCTCTTTTCTTGCTTGTTCAGTTTTCCTCGTGATGTCTTATCTGCTTATCATTCTTGGAATCTGGACTATATTTTTTATGTTATTCTTTCTTTGTCCACTGTCTTTCCTTTTGGTTGTATGATTGTCATTCTTCCTTTTATGTAGGGTACCCTTCCTTCACTACTCTGTGTGTCTGGGCCTAATACAAGTGTTTTGTTTATATTGTGCTGTGTCTTACCCTCTTGCATGGCAGTCTGGCCAGTGGGTGTGTATGGGGGTAGTCATTGGTGCTTTTATGTCTACCTTTTACCTCGTTGTTCCTTGTGCCTTATTTCTGGATTCTATTTCAATTGAAATTTATATAAGGGGAGGATGGGTTTTACCTATCCTTGTATAATTATCTTTTGCTTTCTCTTCATTTACTCCCACGTATCTTCCTGCTCTCTCTCTTATTTTTTACCCTCTTTGCGTCTTTTCTGCTGCACTTGTTTTCCTCTCTTTTGTTCCTTTTCTTGGTTCACATTGTTTTATCTTCTTTCAGGTAACCACATCTATGCTCCTGTTATATAAGAAAGGGGAATATATAGTATCCTGTTCATGTGAATGTCCTGCCATAATTAGTCTCCCTGCTCCGGCAGTGTGAATGTGCTGTGTGCTGCATGGAATGTTGGAGTGATGATGCGTATTGAAATGTTGGGTGTCTGTGAGGTGAAGTTGGACAGTTGGAGAATGGGCTGAGCAGCAGGCAGGCTGCTCCTGGTGGGGCTGCTAGACAACAACTCCTACACATGTAACCTACTTCAATAAATATACTTAATCTACATCCTACCTCATTACTACACACCTCCTCGGCCTTTGCCAGGGGGGTGTTGATTTGGATCAAACCTGGGGTCCCCCTTGCTCCTGAACATATGTGGCTCGATGCAGAGGGATGGTATGCCTTGATCACGGGGAGACTGGCAGGACAGGAAGTGACATTAGGTACTACCTTAATGCCTAACCAAGATAAGATCGGTTTCCTCAAGTCCTTTTCCGCCACATTGGCTAACCACTTAAACGGACATATAATACTGGGGGGCGTGATTTTAACTGTGTTGCAGATACCACGAATGATCGCTCACACCCTCCCTTACCGGGAGTGCTGCTGCATCGCACTGCAGCAGGATTCTGTAACTGGATGTACCACTGGGGCCTCGTGGCCACCTGGAGAGTGTACATAGCAGGGACAGGGAGTACTACTTCCTTTCGCCGGTCCACCAGGTACACACCAGGCTCTACATATTTCTCTGCACCCCGGCCTTTAATGGCTCTATCACACACACTGAGTATTTAGGGTGTACATTGTCGGAACATAGCCCGCTGATAATGACACACCAACTCCCGGGTAGGTGACCCTCGATTCCCACATGGAAGCTGAACCCGTTGGCATTGGAGGACGCTCCCTTTTGAGCTTCGCTGCACACACTCATTGAAACATACTTCCCCCTCAATGTTAACACAGCATCCTTCACCCAAGTGGAGTGGGAGGCGTTCAAAGTAGTTGTAAGAGCCCACTGTATGGGACAAGTGCTCAGAGCACATAGGGAGCTCTGGCAGGAAATTTTAGACCTAGAGGGGAACATACGCAGGTTAGATTACGCCCAGGGAATTGATGACGCTGCCAGTTTGGCACTGCTGGAAACACGCTTGAGCTATAACAAAGCACTAAGTAGACTGAGATGTTACACCTACAAGGAATACCTTGACAGGGTGGAGAGGGAGGAAGGCAAAGCTGGTCAACTATTAGCAAGGTTAATCAAACCAGAGCTGGGGGGAGCACCAGTCCCACAACTTAGGTCAGACGCTGGAGATATAGAGCATGTTCCAGATGCAATCAATGACTCCTTCCTAGCACATTATGAGAGACTGTGCACAGTTTTGGCTGTGGCCCCCCTGCCACTCAGTACCATGTAAGCGGAGGTACAGGAGGAGTTGGGACACCCTATAAATCTGCAGGAAATCAAAGCAGCCATCTCGGCATTGGTGCCAGGCAAAATGGCAGGGCCAGATGGTCTGCCGGCGGAATTCTACCAACGTTTAGCTGACACACTAGCGCCACAACTAGTCAGGTTGTATGCAGAGGTGTATGAGCACGGGGAATTGCCCAGTTCCACCCAAACTGCACTAGTGATCCTGTAGTGTAGTTCCTATTTTCCCTATAGGCCCTGCGCATTGGAATAACATAAACGGCACTGTAGACGCAGGACTGAGGTCTTCTAGGTCTCTACTGACTATGTTAGACTTAATTTAGGTTTGCGCCAGCTAGCTCAGAGGTCACTGGAAACTTTCTTGACTGAATAGGAAGTGATCAGCTTCCCTGGCTCAGACAAGAAGGGATTCAGCTTCCGACAACCGCATAAACATGACAACTTTGCTCCCTCAGAATAAGAGTCAATCTCTAGAGTTGTGTGAAACAATAGACAGCTATTTCACTCAGTCAGTTGTGCATATTTAATAAAATAGAGAGACGGGCGTTTTCAATAAAAGGTATTATTTATTGAGCAGTCTTCCTTCTCATGCAAGAGAAATGAATTGCCACAATTGCAATACTTAATGTAAAGTAAAGTACGTACAGTAAAAGGAGTATTATGAAATAATACTGTAAAAGCGTTGATATTGTTTCTTAGCCATAAGGCACTTTAAAATGGATAAAATATATATACATATATACATAGGCTAACGTGCTCAACTGGTGCTTTTAAACTAAGGCTACCCCGGTGTACCTGACCTAAGCCTAATACGTGGGAAGGAGTAAGTAAGTAGCAGTTTAACTTAAGTAGGTTTGTTGCCAAGGATCTGTTCAAGAATTCTCTCCAAGGGTTTAGTCAGCACTGTACCTTGGGAATAGAATGTAGGAGGTCTGGTATCTCTCTCTCAGGGCTCGATATTCCAGTCACCCGCAAGGGTAGACTGGAAACGCCGGAGCTGGATTTTCTCAGCAGGAGAAAAGACAGCGTCTTTCTCAGCGCGTCAAAGAGGAAGGGCTGCGTCCGTGGGCTTCTCGCTTCTGCTGGGCTCTCGGAAAGTAGATTAGCTGGTCTGCTCCAAAACCACCACCGTGTGTTTGCTTAAGGCAACGTTGGTATATTTATACCTGAAAGGTGCAGAGTTTGACGTAAGGTTTGGGCATAAGACGTCAATAAAGATGTCACTAAGAATTGGCCGTTCTTACAGTGCTCGCAGGAGTTCTATTACAAATCAAAACAAAGCAAGCGAGGCTTTACCAGGTTGCTGGAGGTTTGGTGTGTCGAAAGAACTCGGTGTGCTCTCTAGGAATCCAAGGAAGTAGCTTTTGCCGTGCCTTGGACTGCAAGGGCGATTTACTGAAATATGTATCTGATTATTATGCCATTATAGGGATATTATTGATTATAGCCGTATAGGGGCATAAAGTCACAATATTGAATCGGGTTCCTAGATAAAACACATCACCCACTCCACGATTTTATGTCCATCAATTACTAAAAACTAAGCAATAAAGATGCATGTGCATTCCAACCCACCCCAAAATACATTTGCATTCAAAATGGTGTATGCGAAATACACGGAACGTTATAGGTACTGTACGTTTTTAAGCAGTGTAAACATTAAAAAAAATTGCATATATCTTTAGCTGAAAGATTTGCGAAAATTACACATGAAATGTCTCTTAATTATAGAAAAGAAGGTCGAGACTATTTCATCACATATAAATGAAATTGCTTGTGACTGTGCTAGAGGCTGCGGTAACATATTGTCTCTAGATTTGCTAAAAATATAAGCTCTGTTCTTTATGAATAGTTCTACTTCAAGCAGAGTACAAGTGCCAAAAAAGGTAAATATTTTGTAATTTGGAAACAATAATTTCGTTTTCAGGGGAAAAAATAGTTCCAAATGTTTTCAGTAGCTTTTGTTTTTCAAAGCTGAAGGCCGAATTCAGAGTTCATGTGAACGCTGTGTGCCGGTTTGCTTAAAAGTTATTCTTTTGGTTGAGGGGAGAACATGACTTCAGATAGATGTGCAAAAAAACAGTCTACCGCTTCAGTTGAAAGTTCGACCAAGGATGATAATGCTGTAACTGGGCAGTCGTTAGAATGATTGCTATCATCGGTGTCGGGATCAGCAATGCTCACAGAAGGTCGTACCTGGGTGATGTTGCCCTCATTTCTTGCTTCACTGCCACCACCTAATCGTAGTGGAGAAGTCTCAACGAATGCCGTCATCAGGATTGGTAACTGCTGGGGACAACACGATGCATGAGCCGTTACAGGACTTAGCAAAGTATCGATATCCATTGGTACTGCTGATTGTAGTGTAAGACAGGTGTCTAACACACATTCTTCTCCGCATAGCATACATCGAAGCACAGGTAAGATGTAGTTCTGCCATATAGGTCTGAATGAAAGAAACCAGGTCATATTCAAGGACTTTAGTTATGCGGTCCCGGTAGCGTATTGCTAGGATCGTTTCTTCCATTGTTGCTGGAGTCATGTCTGCGTTTTAGCTTGCCATATCGGAGCAGAAGAGTCAAAAATAAGATTCCTGCTACGAGTCCCAAAAGTAGTGGTAGGCCACCAAAATCCGAATGGACAAAATTGGGAAAGATGCCCAGGACTGCTTCGAAGGGTGTTAACAGTCCCGAAAAAATTGTCTTAAATACATTTGCGATACCACTGGCATCTGACATATTTAGGATTTAGCTTAGCATTTCTACAAAATGCACGGGGCAATTAGTTGATAAAAGTGTATGTATCTCTGCCGTTGTCCTTGCAATTTGAAGATCATATGTTTCTTTTGATGACGTGATGGGCACTGTTGTCTGTAACAGCACAGACTTCATTCTGCTTAAAGTATCAATTCGTATAGAAGAGATATTCAACGGAGGCCAAATCGTCGCCTCTGAGTCTCCAGGGCCGTTTGGATACAATGCTTGCATACAGCAAGTGACCATGGAACTAACGCTTACGAGATATGCTTTCCCTGGCACCATGCCACAACAGCTGTGGTCCGTTATTAGAACGTAACTCCTGTTAGAAAGTTGTCTAAAGAATGGCTCTATCTGTGTTGCAGGTGTGCCGTGCTGGTGGCATGAAAGGTTATTTGAAGTCCCCTCACAGGCCCCATGTAAATTAATACCTTGGCACAGAAGTATACCGCTTAGTGATTGTTTACAATTATTACCACTAAGAAATACATTCTGGTTTTTGTCACTATAACATGTGTGTGTATAAGGTAATTTCCATGATGACTTAATGTACCCTTTACCCAACCATTCATACTGGCCTGCTGGTATATACTCTTGACATTTTTTAAATTGGAAAGTTGTTATCGGAATTGTGATAATTCCGTGTATTATCCATTCAATGACAGGTCTTTCTGATATTGCCAATGGTAATCTCTCAAGTTTTTCAATGCTCAGAATCTTATAGTCTGCTCCTTTCTGTGCCAAACTGATTTGTTTATCAGTAAGGTTAAATACAGCGAACAATGACGTTGTGTTGATTAAACGCCAAGGCACATAGCCTGAACGCAGGTTTTGCAACGTCCAGCCTAGCTGTACAATAGAACGTAATTGGGACTGACCATGTTGTAACATTAGCAAGTCCTGATCTATTATATCTATAGCAGATGATACAATACTGTCCAGTGAATATATTCTGGAGGACAGAGTCATTAACCCATTGTCCACAACAGAAAGTGATTTTTCCAAATTAATACGATCAATTTCTCGCATTATCTCTGCTGCCTCAATTTGAGTCACTTTCCATGCCTCGTTGTAAGCAGCGTATATACTGGCCGCTATGAAACGTTTTTGACGCTGTTTGCGTGGTCCCATTATGAAATCGCGCAAGTCAGCACCATCTTTAAGTAAAGACAAGTGTTGCTTAATTTCTGCCAGTGTGGATGTTTGTAGCTATTCAAGGCATAGTTTCCCTACACTGTATGTTGTTACTATCCCTGGATATTGTCTCTGGGAGTATCTGGAGTCTGGTCTGGTCATTTTTAACCCCTGTATTTTGTTCAGGAATCTATCTTGACATTTATTTGTGTCTGTTGGCCAGATTAACCACTTTTTCCAATCAGGATGTGTTCTATTTTGATGTAAAATTTGGGATACGTCTATCTCAATATCTGTGGTAGTGTTATCAGGTATTGGCTTTGGAATAGACGGTTTAAGTCTTTGATTTTGGCTAGGCCAAAACAGGTAGTTTGTTGAATGGTGTCATTCAAGAACATTATTTGTTCTGGGATCATGCAGGCTCAATATAATGCTTCTAGGCCTTGTACCTGCCATTCTTTTGTACCCCATATGGTTTTTGTTTCAATGTTGTTTTTCCAGAAATCAAAACCAAATGTAATCATTTTTTCATAAAATGTTTCCGAATATATCAATTTAGTATTTGTCAGCATGGTTGTTGTCCCTGTTTTATCTAACAGTTTATAATAAAATGTTTCTGCATCACTTGTGTTTAACCCTGAGAAGTATTGGAATTTCTCATAGAATGTTTTCGAACTGTTTTAGGTGGAGTTGCACAATGTTCCCATTGATTATATTTAAAAACATAAAGAGGTCTAAGATGGCCGCCGGGTAGGAGCTCTTGGTAAGAGCTCCAAGTGCTGGGGATCCCTTTTTTTGGCTTTTATCCCCGTTAGCTCCCAGCTACATCTCCACCGTCTTGACCCAGATGGTTTTTGTTTCAATGTTGTTTTTCCAGAAATCAAAACCAAATGTAATCATTTTTTCATAAAATGTTTCCGAATATATCAATTTAGTATTTGTCAGCATGGTTTTTGTCCCTGTTTTATCTAACAGTTTATAATAAAATGTTTCTGCATCACTTGTTTTAAACCCTGAGAAGTATTGGAATTTCTTATAGAATGTTTTCGAACTGTTTTAGGTGGAGTTGCACAATGTTCCCATTGATTATATTTAAAAACATAAAGAGGTCTAAGATGGCCGCCGGGTAGGAGTTCTTGGTAAGAGCTCCAAGTGCTGGGGATCCCATTTTTTGGCTTTTATCCCCGTTAGCTCCCAGCTACATCTCCACCGTCTTGACACAAAAGTAACTGAATTTACAAGTAACTGGATCAAGTAACTGGATTGAACAGTATCTCCCTTACCTGCCTGGCAGAGGACGAAACCCGCTGAGGATCCCCGACCTGCCTGGAGGCTGAGCTGCGCTGGAGAGGTGAGAGGTGCGAGCCACCCCCACCTTCCTCTTCAGACCCTGGGCTCCCCTTGTCAGATGCGGAGCATGATGCGATGCCTGTTGCCTGGAACCCGCTGTGAGCGACTGGTGGAGCGAGCAGGGTCGGTGGTTGCCTGCGAGTCGAGCTGTGGCGGACTGGAGGTGCCCGACTGGAGGTGCCCGACCCACCTGTGGACACAGCTGCTAGCGCCGGACATCGTGGGGGTGGACCCGGACCTGGATCGCTGCTGGCGCCTGAAGTGCGACAGAAACCCCACTGCGGAGCGGTCCTGCCCACCTGTAGACACTGCTGAGACCCCCGATGTCCCGCTCACGTTGGGAGTCTGCACCCTGTCCCGCCCGATGAGATCTGTGCCTGGCTGTTCGCCTCAGGGCTGATTCTTGCGCACCACGGCGACATCTGAGGAGTTAGGCGCCCCGCGATCAAGGAAGCAGATGAGAGGCAGGGCGGGCGGACCGAGCGCAGGCGAGCGAGGGTTACCCTACCCGTTGAGCTCTGTGCCTGGCTGCTCGCTCTGCTGAATCCTGTACACCACGGCGACTACAGAGGAAATTGGCACCCTGCAGCCAGGGTGAGCACGGCGCCCCCCACCCACCCACTCCGGGCTGCCCCGATGCCCTGCAGAGCCGCTAGTCCTGATGGTGGCATTGCCCCTCATCCAACGACGCCCGGAGCTGCCCGAGGTAGAGGCGTAGACCCTGAACTGCCTCGGGATCAAGCCCCCTGTTGCTGTGGAGGTTCCGAGCCTCGCCGGGTCCCGAAATAAATAAATAGACACTGCGGGCAGTGGCTTGGACGCTGGATTGCCCCGACGCACTGCAGAGCAAGACGACGAGACCCCCCATCCTGCCGAGAGTCTCGCACCGGGGAAAAGCAGGCTCTGGGAGCCTCCATGCTGCCACAGTCAACACACACGGAGCTTAGGCGCTCCACGGCCCCGCCCCCGCACTAAAGGAAAGGAAGCTAAAACGGCTCAAAACAGCATTAATAATACAGGCATTGACTATCGTGTGCCCAATATCACGGCTGGACGGCCACCACAATGTCTTAAGGAAGGATTCAGCCGGATAATGAAGGAATGCTCCACGCTGGCAAAGTGCTCAAAAGAGACAGAAGGCAGCCAGCAGTGCAATCGCTTCACACGTAAAACGCCCCCAGGTTCAGGACAAGGTATTGTGTTTTCCTTCATTTAATTTGCATCACCTTTTCACTTTTCATTGATACTCGAGTTTATTGCTCAGGACTGTCTGCCCAAAATGGCTGGGGCCATAAAACTTGTAGCCTCATCGGCCTCCTTTTTCCCTGAAACCCACATAAAACCGCTTCCCTCGCCCAAAATGGCTGGGGTCATAAATCTAGAACATCTAAGTGCCAGACCACCACAAAACTAATCTAAACACCCACTCTGCCTTCCCCTGACTCGCCAAAACAGGCATAGGACTCCCCTCCACCCACCCAGTAAAATAGAAACAGGGCTCTGAGACCTGCCTTTCTTGAACTTATGAAACTGGCACACCTCCCTGTTCTCATTACGTAACAATAAACAAAGGACTGCTATACCCTTCAAGCTCTCTAATTTGGCGGCCATCTTAGGCTAGTCAATCCTCACCACTTCATCACGCCTAAAGAAGCGGCCATCTTCGACTAGTCTAAATCACTACTCGTCCGCAATCATTCCTTGACTTCTACACCCACTCTTTCCTCGCACACATCATAGCGCCTCCCCTACACCCATCCACACATCCCCCTACCCACCTGTCCCCCTACTCCCAACATGGAACCCTTGGGCAAACACACTTACAAAATAAATTACCCCACCGGGCTCACCAAAAAAAACGCAAAAAGGTTTAAGCACAACTCTTTGAAATCCCACCCTGAAACCCCCTTTGTAGACACCTACTTCTCCCTCAACAATGGAACCAAGAGCACTGATATCATCCTATACACTACACGCAGAGCACAATGGAGAAAAGCACTCCTTACCCTACTCACCGTCTCGACCACTAGAAAAACTGCCTATGGTGTAACACTCTCAACCACACCATCCCAGCGCTACCCTGCTAGAGCAACCATCACCATCTACAATAACGGCACCATCTTAATTCAATCCACAGACAGAAACCTAGAACTATTTGACAACCTATTCCCCACCTTCAAAGAATACTTCTCTAAATCTCTGATCCCACACTCTCCCGCCTTCATTCCCAACACTCTGGACTCCACACCACCACCTAAGATTAACTCGCACCCCCTCCCTCCCCCCACTACTCTCCTCTATCACCCTCCGTCTACAGACACATCACACCCGTCAGCATCAGACGCTGAACGTACCTCCTCTACCATCCCCCACTCCGCTACCCCCTTGACCCCTCCCCCACATAACACGCCACGCACACCTCCGACTAGCTTCTCAGAACACTCCCCCTCCCCTATCTGCTCCCAACGCAACATGACTCTCTCTCTTCCCATATCCCCCCCCACACCTTGCACTCCCATCCCGCCCCTCATACCAAGCTTCTCAGAACACCCCTCCTCCCCCAACTGCACCCCACACAACATGACTCTTTCTCGTCCTTTCTCCCCCCCACACTTTGCACTCCCGGCACGCCTTGCCTTCACCCCTCCTTCAACCTCTCACCCCCCACCCTCAGTCCCCACTATCCCACCTCCACCCCCGCAACCCCCAGCCTCCACACCGCCGCCATTTACTCTTTCCCTCCTAGCACTGATGCCCTGCCCAATAACGCCAACACCAACCCTAACACCAATCCTCTCTCTAACACTTCCATCCCCTTCACCAGCTCCACCTCTCCACCCCGATTCCCCCCCTTCTCCAGTAACCTATACGCCTGTTCACCACCAGTACACTTCCCCAACTCCGCGCCCAACACCACGCTGGACATGATTATGTCCACCCTCCTCCAAATGAAAGAAGAACTACACTCCATCAAAGAATTGCTCATCACACACCCCACACACCCCAGACACCTCCCTCCCACCACCAACCTCACACCTAATAACACTTCCCGCTCACCTCCTACTCTCCTTACCACACAACACCCCCCACACTCTACCTCTATCCCCTCTCGCAATACCACCAATCGCAACACCAATCGCAATCGCAATACCACCAATCGCAATACTACCTCTGCACCTAACAACACTTCCTCCTCACCTCCTACTTGCCTTATCACACAACACTCTCCACACTGGACCTCTATCCCCGCTCGCAATGCCACCAATCGCCCCCGACGCACTACCAATATGATCTCAGACCATGACTTACACACCCTTCTCCACTCTTACGTCCCGGCTCCCCAAAATCGCCTAGCCACCAGCCATCTGTCCATCCCAACGATTATCTCTAACCCCCTCAGACACCACACGCATAACAACAGAGGCTCCGTCCCTAACAACCTCACAAATGTACCCCTCACTATAGAACCCTCCTCCACCCTCCGCACCCCTAGACTCAATTGCATACTTCTCAATTGCAGATCGGCCCAAAGACATTCCGCGGGGGTCGCCGATCTCATCATTTCCCTGGAACTGGATCTAGCCATTCTGACTGGAACATGGTTGTCCGATTCTTCTACACCTATCATGGATATCCTAGTCCTCCCCAACTACTGTATCATTAGACTTGACAGGACCAAAAAGACAGGCGGTGGAATTGCCTGTATTTACAGAAGCAACCTTTCAGTTATCAAAGCGACCGCCCCCTCTCTTACTTCCTGTGAATACCTCTGCCTTGATGTCATCAGCGAAAGCAAACCGGTATGCTCACTACACATCATATACCACCCACCTGGGGACAAGCTCTCCTTCTCCCAACAACTCATGGACACAATCTCAACCAACTCAGGACGGCAAAACACCCAAATTTTCCTTGGCGACTCCAATCTCCATTGGAACGACAGCAGTGACACAGTGGTAAATAGCCTCAAAAGCTTCCTCAACGCCCTTGATCTCACCCAAATATGCAATAGCCCGACCCATGAGAAAGGTATCCTCGACCTTATCATTTCCAAAGAGGACGCTATTCAACTTGAGTCAATCAAACCTTGTGACTGGTCTGATCATCATATTGTCTCTTTCCTTATCAATGAAAAAAATTTAATTTAACCCAGTTCAACTCTCTAAGCCCAAAGTTTGGAAAAGAGACATGAAGAAACTCAACCCAAACTCCTTACCGCCTAACAGCTGCAATCTCCTACTTCCCCCTCCCGGCGCTACGGACGTTCAACTCCTGACTGACCACTATCTCAATGCTATGACCACAATAATCAATGAGGCTGCACCCATGCAACTGAAAAGAGTGTTGTCCAAGATCTCCAACCCGTGGTATGACGGGAGCCTCAATGAAGATAGACGGGCCATGCGATTGGCAGAGCACACCTGGAGATCAGCCCCCTCTGCACTGCACCTAAAAACCCTGAAGAAACAGAGAAACGCCTACTTCAGGAAAATAAAACGCTCAAAAAGAGATTTCTTCAGCCTCCAGCTTGCCCAAGCAAAAAACCGTTCAAGAAAATTGTTTGAGCTAATCAGAACACAATCCAAAGAACAACCCCAGACACTCAGCACCATGGGCGCTACACCTTCCTGTGAAGACTTCTCTGCTTTCTTTAACCAAAAAACCGACAACATAAGAAGCGATCTCCTCAATGACGCTATCCTGTACTCCAACCCCCAACACACAGCATCGTCTGAACCAAAGAACAATGCTACATGGTCATCCTTTGGCACCTACTCCGAAGAAGAAATTGGCAGCTTGCTCAGCACCCTGAAACCATCCAATCACCTCACTGACCCCCTTCCTGCTAACGCTGTAAAAGACTTTACCCCTTTGCTCCTCCCACTCTGGACTAGGATTATCAATAGCTCTCTTCAACAAGGATCCATCCCTAGCGCCCTCAAAGTCGGACAAGTCACACCGCTACTAAAAAAAACAACAGCAGACCCCACGGATCTAAACAACTACCGTCCTATTACAAATATTCCCACTCTCGCTAAACTGTTGGAAAAATGTGTACAGCTACAACTGACTAAACACATAGATAAGTTTGATCTCCTCAACCCTCATCAATCAGGCTTCCGAGCAGGGCACAGTACCGAAACTGCTATGACTCACATAGTTGACGACGCCCTCCAAATCCTAGACCAAAACAATACCTGCCTCCTCATCCTTCTTGATCTCTCTTCAGCATTCGACACAATTAAACATGAAAACCTACTCGAACTATTAAACACAAGAATGGGCATATCTGGGACTGTTCTCAAGTGGTTCACTTCCTTTCTACACAACCGGTCTCATAGATTCAAAAGCAACAACCTGATATCCTCTCCGGTACCTGTATCGCTAGGCATCCCTCAAGGATCCTCCCTCTCCCCAACACTGTTCAACCTAGTTATGGAACCTCTCACTACTTTGCTACAAGCGTCCAATGTTCACTTTCACATGTATGCCAACGACACCCAACTTTATCTAAAAATACAATCTCCCAAGGACATCATACTTCTGAACACCACGATCAGAAACACCCAATCCTGGCTTGCCGAGAACCACCTCAAACTCAATGCGCTGAAGACTGAGTTCCTCCTGATCTCACCTCCAGCAAAAATCTCTAAAGCTCAAACTTGGCTTAAGCACCTAACGGCTCTAAATGTACAACCTACCATCGTAGACTCAGCAAAATCTTTAGGCATAACACTTGACGCCAATCTCAACATACAGCAGCACATCAGCAAGGCAACCAAAGGAGCGAACTTCCAAATTAATACCTTGAGAAAACTTAAACCCTTCCTCCCAGCCAAAGACTTCCAAACTGCAGTACAATCTATAGTCATCCCGCACATAGAATACGGTAGCACCGCCCTCTGCAGGCTCCCCCTAACTACAACGGCTCCCCTAAGAGCGTCTCTTAACGCTGCAGCGAGACTCAACACAGGCTCAAAAAAATACTCGCATATTTCCCCTGACTTTAAATCCCTGAACTGGCTACCTTTTGAAGCCAGAATACATCTGAAAATCGCCTGCATGACACACAAGGCTGTACATTTGAACTCGCCAGCTGACAATTTCTGGTGGCTCTAGAACTACTAGAAGCACAAACAATCTTCTGCTGAAGCCTCGAAGATTTCGGAAGGAAAAAACCTATAAACGCTCCTTCTCAGGAATGGCGCCCAGGATCTGGAACTCACTCCCGCCTGAAACCAGGCTCATCTCCTCCAACAAACTTTTTAAGAAAGAAGTAAGAGCGATCCTCATGGCTAGATACACATGATCTACTATTCTGTATTTTTCAAGAATCCGCTCTGTACTACCTGCCTGACCCCTTGGACCATTTGTATTACTTGTATTATCGACTTATTTGATTTATACGTATTTGTATATTTTTATATTTTTACGCACCTGTTTGACTTGCATACTGTACCTACACCAACTGAACTATTCCTACTCCTGTACTACTGATGCACCAGTGTGACTATGCACCCTGTACTCATCTACCTCAACTATGCTTACCTGTATGCTATCTCCAAAAGCATTTTAAGCACGCTTAAACAAGTATATGCCACTTCTTTTTGTACCTATATACTAGTGGCGCACCTGTTTGACTATGCACCTTGTACCTACATTACCTGAACTTTGACCTAACTCTTGTTTATTGACCTACATATGTAACTGTGCACCTTGTACCTAACTACCTCAACTAGTATACCCCCTTGTCCTTGTAAAGCGCTCTGATATCTGCAAAGATCTTGTTCGCGCTATATAAAACTTTAAAAATAAAATAAATAAATAGGTTGAGCAGATTTATGCAAATAGTGGTCTGCATAGTGGCTATAGCAATACATCTGTTCATAATTCGATGAACCTTGCAAATAATCATGTTCTGTAAATTTTGCTGACATTACTAAATCTGACATCATATTATTTATGCTTTCAAAGTCCCAATCATCAGAGAATGTACTTAGTTTTACAAAGTCACTTAATGAAACCTTAAACTGATGAGGATATTTCAAGAGTTCGACCGGTCCATATATTTCGTAATCTGTTTTGTCCCAAACTACCCCGCCAGGTATTGGAATGGCTGTGACATTCACTGATGATAGTTCTCTTTTCTCGATGTGAGATGACTTGTGTGGCTTCAGAACTAAGTTGATGTTCTGACTTGCTGTGTCCATTGTACTGTATTTTCCCTCAATGAATTTTCCCAAACAAAGTACCATGATGAGCCAAAGCAGGAGAAAAAATACACCTAGCACAATCCAAAATTCTAACCATGGAGAAATAAGATACGTTTCTTTGAGTTGATGAAAGAGTTCTGTTGCTTTGTCTTTTAAAGTCTTTGTTGCTGGCGTTACTTCAGGTTTGCTTTGAGCTTCAGAAAAGTTATTGAAATTGATGAAGTAGCCAGATGCAGTTCTGTCAATTGTTGGAATTGTTTTTTCAATTTGCCTTTCATTAGCACATTCTGATGCTCCATCATTGTAGATTGGTGTTTCTTGACGAACTGTTTCAATTTGGGTTTCAAGAGGCACAAGTTCCATGGCATTGCTGCATAGTCCTTTTTTATTCACTGCAGGTTTATCAAATGTGATTAGTCTCTCAGTTTGAACCTCTTGGATTGTAGCAAATTTTGGTATTCTGCTATTTCTTGGGAGTCCACTGGGCCTACTACTTATTATTGGCCACATGATTGTGGTTTTACCGGGTCGATGGATACAACTCAGTTCTCCTTTTTACCAGCAAGGGGCGGTAGTACAACTGATCTTGTTCCTTTGATTGCTAACACAGGTACTGCTTTTCTGTAAGAAGGCCCAAATTCCTTCTTCACCGCAATCTTCTCTCTGACCAGATCCCCAATCTTTGGAATCCAGACAGGTCTTGCTGGGACAGGTGGTGTGTCTTCAGTGGTTGTTGGCTGCGGTTTTAACTTTATGTTGCTCAGGGCTTTTCTTGTTTCATTTAAGTCCTGTAAAATAGCCAAACGATCTTTGATGTCAAAGCATTTTTTCTTATCTTCTACCACTGAAGCATGACTATCTAAGTCCTGAACATACATTCTAGTTCCGAACAATAGTTTGTACGGGCTTAAACCTTTTAGAGAATTTCTTGGCAGATTATTAAGACACTTGTTAAATGCTGGACCCACCCATTACCCGAACCTAATACCTTTGCCGTTATAGATTGCTTTATGTCTTGATTTTTTCTTTCCACAATCCCGTTTCCCTCAGGATGTAAGGGACAAGAGTACCGCAATCCAATGCCCATGCTGGTCATGGCCTCCTTATAAGCTCGAGAGCTAAAAGCAGGACCCTGGTTAGAATGAAGCATGGCAATTGCGTATGTGCCGATAAAGACCCGCAAATCTTTTATAACAGTTCTGGCATCAGCCGAGCGCTGGGGCCACATTCTTAAGTGAATATAGTCTTAAAAGGAATTAATAGGACGCTGGATTTTATGTATAGATAGCCTTATGCTAACTACAGAAATGGCCATGGCAATACTCCGGTTGGCTTGTTACTGCGGTCTCTGTTGCAATCTGGCCAGCTCTTCGCAAATTTGTAATGTTGCAGGCTCATCCCTGGCCACCAGTATTCTGATTGTAATTCGGTCTGAGATTCCTTCATCTGTTTGTGCCTTGGACCATCACCCATGTGTGCATCTGCTATTAATAAGACTCTCCGGTTCGTGTTTGGAATCACTCTATCCCCCACTCCAGGGATTCGAGCAAAAGGAACGGAGTTTGCGTATATTACGTATGTATAATTGAGTGGATAGTTCACGGGTAGTGCTGCACAGTTGCCTTTTGAAGACGTTTTTACCGCCAGCATGGTTTCCCCGCCTATGTATTTTTCTGAACGCTTTTTTGTGGCTACGGAAGCCCGTTGAGGTGCTTCCGCTGTGGCTGTATTAGCCAATGGATTCCCTGCAACGTGAACGCCATCACGTTGATGACTCAGAGTGTGTATCACGTGAGTCTTTTGTAGTTCTTTCTGTAAAAGAACTACCTGTTTCCAAAGCATTTTATGCTTGATTGTGGCACCTGTGTAGTCTTTGTAATCATTTTGAACCCAGTTCTGCAAATCATTATTGTAAGATCTGACACAGAAATGCGAATCGCACACTATTAGTGTCGGGAATTCACGTTCGGCATTTTCAAGCGCCATCTTTAAAGATCTGATTTCAGCTCGCTGAGCCAAACAGTTTCTCAGTGATTCAGTTTTTGTTATTTTCGGTCTGAATTTACTGCAGAGCCAGCGACCTTTAACAATCGCGCAGGCTGCATTGTAGGATTTCTCTTCTACATTGTAATGCTGTACAAATCCGTCTGTATAGATTATACAAGAGTATTATTGGAGAGGCAGAATTTCGATTGGCAGAGGATATTCTTCTTCATATTTTAAATTATTCCTTTTTTTTCATGTTCGGGACATAATAGTATGTCACTTTTTCTGTATCAAGAGAATTTTCCCACTGTATCCATTTTGGATCTAGTGCCACTGTTTTTAGATTTACTGGGCAGAATAGCGCCTCAAAGGCTGATTCTGCTGTGAAAACAGTTATTCCTTTTCCTTGTGCTTGGGCTCGTTCTCTTGCTACAGCAGTTTGAACTGCCTTTATAGTATTTTCTGTAAGACTGAATGTTTTTTCTGCTTTTGTGTACAAATGTGATTTGAAAGCTATTGGTACCGTTTCTCCCTCATTAGAGGTCAGGTGCATGTATCCGCATCTTCCTGGGATGACTCGGATTACAAGGTTGCGTGTATTGTCACGTGTTTCTAATTTTGTTTTAGCTAACATGTCTGTTTGTAGTGATCTCATAATTTCTGTGTGTTTCTGAGTCCAGTGGATTGGTTTAAAATCAGGTTTTATTAATTCGTAGAGAGGTTTAACCCTCTCTGCATAATTTAGAATGTAAGTTCTTCCGAAATTCAGGAAGCCTAGAATCGATTGTAAGTTCTTCAGCGTTTTTGGAGCTTGAAGTACAGTGCACTTCTCTAAGAAGTTGTCTGCTAGGCTTTTGCCTTCACTTGATAATTCGTATCCTAAAAACAGGACCGTTAGATGGGCAGTTCGTGACTTTTTAAAGTTGAATTTGTACCCCTCTGCTGCGAACCCAAGTATTATGGTGTTCACTCTTTTCAAGTGAGTATCCAAGTCGTCGTCATCGACATAAGATAATGCCTCATCATCATACATTTGTACTAACTCTGTTACTCTGGCTGAGAATAATCCTGGGCTATTCTTGAATCCCTGTGGGAGTCTACAGAAATTATTCTGTGACCCCATTATTGAGAAAGCGGTCAAGTATCTGCTTTCCAGTGCAATATTTTGACAAAAGAATCCATTAGAAATGTCTAATGTTGTTTTGTATTTTTTGCGAACTATGTTATTCATTAGTGCCCCACTGTGCGAATTTTGTACCGCAAATGTTTTGCAACATGAGTTAAGGTGTCTGTAGTCCAAGACTAGACGACATGAATCGTCTTGTTTGGAGACAGGAAACAAAGGATTGTTCATTTGAGAGGTGCATGTCTCAATCACCCCTTGGTATTCAAGTTGATCTAAAATCTCCCTGACCTTTTTTTTAGCTTCTTGCTTAATCGGGTACTGTCTTTGTGCAGTAGGTTGACATTTTAACTGGATTTTGTGAGGAGGAGAGTCCTCATCCCATCCTACAGGATTCTTATATAATGCAGGTGCTTGAGCTACTGCCCATTTCCTTGCATATATATATATATTTTCTGTGAATTGGAATATGGTTTGAGAAGGCAGGCATAATCATTTCTTCGCCATGAGGGCACTCCCTTACAAACTCTGGTGGCCAGTCTTTCTCGGCTAGCAGGATGTCATAGCCTTTTGAGAGGTTATCCCAAAATAGACCCCTTATTTTCCTAGACTTATCTCCCTCTATACGCAATGTTATTTTGTATATTTTATGAGGTTCTCTAACTCTGGTATCTGCAGTTTCCACTTGAATGTATTCATTCGTGTCCACTGTCTCCAGATGATTCATCAGGATCTTGCAAGCTATGCTGATTTCTGCTGCGCTGTCTAGCATTGTCTGTGCCCACTCTCCGTTTTTCAGCTGTGTCCTCAGTATCCTCGGCATGTTTGATTACTTTAATACTGGCTACCTTCTTTCTTGGAAATTGTAATTTTTTACTTTGAGCAGGTTCCTTGTCTTTGGACTTGGCGTGCTTTTCCCTTTGTTCTGACCGTCCTCTTCTTTCCGATTTCTGCGAAAAAGATCGAGAGGGACGTGTATCAATATCTTGATATCTATCAGGTTTTTTTCAAATAATCCCTATTTCTAAGGTTGTATCTTTTTTCAGAGGGCTCCCTTTGGGGAGACTGGTGTTCTTGGTTCGGAGTTCTTTCTCTCCGCCGAGGAGACCTTCCTCTGGACTGGAAGCCTTTTTCTTTGGGAGTGGATTGTTTATTTCCATCCCAGCTCTTTTTAGGAGTGTTTAGATTATTTTTAATAAATATCTTTGGAATATTAACAGCAGGTTGGACTGTTACAGTCCGCATTACATATTGGACTAACTGTCTGTGAATTTTAATTAGTAATTTTAGCTGTGCTAAAAGTTCTTTGTCTGACATTTTTTCGATGTCAGGATGTGGTGTGTAGCTGGCTAGAACCGGCCACGTTGCTCCTGGTCTACCTAGTGGACCGAGCCTGGTGATGTGATCATTATGTTTTAGGGCGCCTTTAAACCAGAACAGGTGCTCTTGGTAATTTAGTGGTATTTCAATATCCTCGAAAGGTGTATATTCTTCGGGTGGTTCCTCTATTCTGTAATAGTGGAATTCGTGTGTTGTAGCATTTACCGCTGGAAATTTCTCCATGAATAGAATACCTCTGTCTGCCGATATTCGTGTGCCTCTATCACGAAAATGACTGTACCACCTCATGATGTCAGTCCGTTTTCTATAAGTTTTAAAGTTATAGTTTTTCTTATGTTGACCGGAATGAGGATAGCATTCCGGTCGTTCTGTAGGAGACTCGTGTCATCCTCCATTAGTTGGGCTGCTAATCTAGCTGCTTCCCTTTCGTCTTCACTATCTGGCATTTTACTGTCAGAAAGGTTTTTGTGTTGCAGATCAAGTTTCAAGGAGACAAAAGATTAGGTGCACAATATTTTGGAACACTGTATCCTTCAACGTTGACTATACCAAAAACTCTACATAGGAATCTCTTCCTACTAAGTTCCGGCGGATTTTAACCTTTCACCCACTCCAGACGTCTATTGGAGTATTTACGGGAGAAAGGGTTTCTGTGAAAAAGCACGACTGAGTTACTCTAACGTCTTGCATTAGTTTTATCGCCTTACCAAACGTTGGGCGCCATGTAGTGTAGTTCCTTTTTTCCCTATAGGCCCTGCGCATTGGAATAACATAAACAGCAGTGTACACGTAGGACTGAGGTCTTCTAGGTCTCTACTGACTATGTTAGACTTAATTTAGGTTTGCGCTAGCTAGCTCAGAGGTCACTGGAAACTTTCTTGACTGAATAGGAAGTGATCAGCTTCCCTGGCTCAGACAAGAAGGGATTCAGCTTCCGACAACTGCATAAACATGACAACTTTGCTCCCTCAGAATAGGAGTCAATCTCTAGAGTCGTGTGAAACAATAGACAGCTATTTTACTCAGTCAGTTGTGCATATTTAATTTCACCAGGGTGCAGAGAATAGAGAGACGGGCGTTTTCAATAAAAGGTATTATTTATTGAGCAGTCTTCCTTCTCATGCAAGAGAAATGAATTGCCACAATTGCAATACTTAATGTAAAGTAAAGTACGCACAGTAAAAGGAGTATTATGAAATAATACTGTAAAAGCATTGATATGGTTTCTTAGCTATAAGACACTTTAAAATGGATACAATTTATATACATATATAATAGGCTAACGTGCTCAACTGGTGCTTCTAAACTAAGCCTACCCCGGTGTACCTGACCTAAGCCTAATACGTGGGAAGGAGTAAGTAAGTAGCAGTTTAACTTAAGTAGGTTTGTTGCCAAGGATCTGTTCAAGAATTCTTTCTAAGGGCTTAGTCAGCACTGTACCTTGTGAATAGAATGTAGGAGGTCTGGTATTTCTCTCTCAGGACTCGATATTCCAGTCACCCGCAGGGGTAGGCTGGAAACGCCGGAGCTGGATTTTCTCGGCAGGAGAAAAGACAGCGTCTTTCTTAGCGCGTCAAAGAGGAGGGGCATCGTCAGTGGGCTTCTCGCTTCTGCTGGGCTCTTGGAAAGTAGATTAGATGCTCTGCTCCAAAACCACCACTGTGTGTTTGCTTAAGGCAACATTGGTATATTTATACCTGAAAGGTGCCGAGTTTGACGTAAGGTTTGGACATAAGACGTCAATAAAGATGTCACTAAGAACTGGCCATTCTTACAGTGCTCGCAGGTGTTCTATTACAAATCAAAACAAAGCAAGCGGGGCTTTCCCAGGTTGCTGGAGGTTTGGTGTGTCGAAAGAACTCGGTGTGCTCTCTAGGAATCCAAGGAAGTAGCTTTTGCCGTGCCTTGGACTGCAAGGGCGATTTACTGAAATATGGATCTGATTATTATGCCATTATAGGGATATTATTGATTATAGCCGTATAGGGGCATAAAGTCACAATATTGAATCGGGTTCCTAGATAAAACACATCAATCCCTCTACCAAAGATCAAGAAACCAGATGCTGGAGTAATGGATTACAGACCTCTCGCCATGCTTAATATAGATTTTAAAATTTTGAGTAAGGTGCAACTATTTCGCATTCATACCAATCTATTTTGGTCATGTTTTGGTGTTTTCTTTTGTTCTTATTTTTCTTCTTAGTACATTGGAACGTCAGACCTGTAGCATCGGGTGTTCTCAACGGGACATCTTACATATTCCATTCCTTTCTGTCATTCGTTTGATTTCTACAAGTGAGTCAATGTCCAGATATTGTGCAGTTTTTCTTTTAGTTTTAGTCACAACCACTCATAAGATATTTGTTTTACCTATTGAATTCATCATCTTACATACATGAGAAGCTCTTGTAACATTTAATCAATTACTGTGGTGAACTATTTAACTGTGCAGTGGGAGACCCATCAACGGAGTGAAAGTATGTTTTATGTTTATGTCATTTCAGGTATGGCACCTGATGAAGGGCCGTGGGGCCCGAAATGCATTGGGCAGGGCAACTTGTGAGACAAACTAAATAACTAAATGTTTGATGTGACTGTAACATCAAAAATTCTGATCAAATGAAATCGTTGTATCTGTTCACAACATATGAACATGATGAACAATGTTATGAAATAAGTAAAAATATGCATTGAATGAATTCTATAGAGTTTATGAGTTTCTTTGTATCATGAACATTTAATCATCTATATTTTGAATATGGTGTAATATCCAATTGGGATCTACAACAGTGCGCAGAGGGCAAGTGGTTCCGCTTGATTTTGTTATGTATTGACTTACTGGCGCAGTATGGGCATTGCGTCTACCTCTACAGCACGCATAGAATAATTATTATAAGGTTCAATAAATTGTTGATTTAATTAGGAGTGCCTCTCCCATTACTAATTTTTGCACACTACAATTGCCCATCATGGCCCGGATTACCCTATCCAAAATGGTCATGTTGCCCCAGCTGCTGTATTTTTTTTAAAACCTCCCAGTCCTGATGCCGAGCAGCTGGTTTCGTCCACTGAATACCCTCTTACGAGATCTGGTGTGGGGGGATGGGCACCCAAGGGTGTCCCTGAGGACTCTACAATGCTCTATATCAGAGGGAGGACTGGGTATACTGAACTTTGAATTTTATATGCTGGCTGCTCAATTACAGTGGTGGGCGCAATGGGTAGAGGGAGTGAATGAGGAAGGCACATGTCTAGCGGACCCGGAACCTCGTCCCAGCCCTGGGATGGCAAAACTGCTATATCAGCAACATTTACCCCATACTGTTCATTATTACAACAAATGGCCTTACAGGCCTGGAAATGGTGCCAGAGTAAAGTGCAGCCATCCCCTAAATACACCCCCATGTTACCTCTAGTGGGGTTACTGCATGACAACCCTCAGACTATATTTACAAGCGTACAATTAGCTCGCCAGTCAGAAGCAGAGCTGGATAATGTCGGGATTGCTATCTAGATGAGAAACCTATCCCATTTGAAGAGTTAATGGACAGCTGTGGGCTTCCCCAGGTCAGTTTTTGCAGGGCGAGGACCTGACATGCACATTTGTTCAACTGTGGGAAAGAGGGAGGGAAGAACCAGAGACCCACCCTGTGCTACATGCCTTATTCACCCTAGGCACAGTAGCACACCTAGTGAAATGGTTCTATGCCACGCTACTAACAGCAACCCTCGATCCCTTGAGTGGGCTATGGGTAAAGTGGGAAAAAGTCATGGGCAGGTAACTCACTGACGCGGAGTGGTGTAAGACCTTGCAGTATCCTAAAAAGAACTCTTGGAACATGCGCTTAAAGAACATTCAGTTTAGCTATACACACATGTCCTACATGATGCCACATCGACTCAATGTGACCTATGGGGGGGGTCCAACAATGCCCCAGATATGCACACCCAGATGCAGACTTTGGACACATGATCTGGGAACTGTCAGTACTTGCACTCATTTTGGGTGGCTGTGTTAAGTACGATTAAAAGTGCATTAGGTAGGGTGTTTGTCCCCACGGCCCAGGTGTGCTTACTGGGCCTTGTCCCCAGGCCACAGAAGCGTAAAGTTGGGAACAGATTGATAGATCTCACACTGGGAATCGCTAAGCGCAAAATAGTGATAGAATGGAAGTCAGCGAGGGGGCCCCAGTTTGAAACCTGGAACGAAGATGTCATCGCGTGGGCTGGGGCTGAAGGCAGAGTACTAAGCTGGGAAGAGGCCAAGGGAACTGGGAAGCGTCCAATAGCCGTAAAATGGGGGAAGGCAATGGTGACATGGGAGAAGACAGTGGGCACAAATAGTGAGGAGGAAGGGCCGGGACAAGGGACCCAGCATGGAAGCGCTGAACATAACAACCCCCTGCACCCTCGAGGGAGCCGAGGGGACTGATACGAGTTTGAGACACACAAGGCTGTTGAATGTAAGGGAACCGATAACTAGGAGAATGGGTAAGGGCAGCAGTGGTGGGCCCCTATCTGGCCCACTTGCGGGCTATCCTCTCTCGGACCCCTTAAGAGGACACTAGTCAGGATCATTTACATCATTTTTCTGCACAAGTTTTTTCTTTGTTTTGTGTTAATTAGTTAGAATATCATTTGTATAACCATGAGTGGTATGCTTGCATAAAGGACTGATGTTGAAAGGCTACCCACCTAAAAAATGTAGTAAAAATGTGAATGTGGAGCAAGTTCTAGATAGCACAGTCATGCAATAGGGATGTGAACAATTTGCTGTTCTACTGCTTCTGCCTGCTATGTACTAAGCTTGATGTTAGACATGTATAAAGTTCACTGCAAGTAAGCATCAGTAAAGATAATTACTAGTAGTGCCTGCAGAAAAAAGACAGAAACCAATAATTGTAGAACTGAAAAATTACCATTGTAATGTTTATTATGTGTGATGATATACACAAAATGCCAGTAAAAAATATGTTTAATAAATAAAGAGATGGGGAATAGGGATGTTCCCTGGAGAACTCCAATGTCAAGATAGGCATAGAAGGAATTGTGCAATCCAATCAAGCGCTGAGACCTTCAGGCCAACAGCTTTGGCACGCCCCCCAAGATGTTATAGTCCACCATGTCAAAGGTCAATGAGAGATTGAGGAGCACAAGCACCTGGGTGTGGCATCTATCACTTTCCACATGCATATCGTACAACACAGAAAGGACGACTGCTTCTGTCAAGTAATCTGGGTGAAAGCCGACCTGATGGGGGTCTAAGAATTTGTAGTTTTCTAGAAAGGTGCACAACAGGCCCGAGCCATGTAAAAGGGCTACTTAAGTGGGTGGCACTATCACTGCTTCAGGACAACTAGCAGCATTTAATTTACAGGCTCTGGGCACATGTAGTGCACTTTACTAGGGACTTATAAGAAAATTAAATATGCCAATTGGGTATAATCTATTCCTACCATGTTTTTAGAAGTGAACACAAGCACTCTAGCACTGATAAGCAGTTGTTAAATTTACAGAGTCCTGAAGCCAACAAAAATGACTTCTGTAAAAAAGGGAAGAGAAAGGCAAAATGTTTAGGTGACCCTGTAGAAAGGGTCATTTTGAATACCAAGTATAAAAATAGGACCCTGAGACACACTCTTCAGTTCAAATCAAATCAAAAGTAACTTTATTCGGTTTTCGTCGTGTACTAAACCATAAAAGTACAATTCTAAGAAAATAGTTTTTCATATAACAGTAATTATAAAAAGTTCCATTAAAAACAATTTTATGATACATTCATCTGAATATATTAGCAGCTCACAATATGCAAATATCCATTCTTTGTAAAAAGGATGATATAAAAAAAGACATAATTTCACAATTACATAGAAAGGCTAAGGATCCTGAACAAAGGAATAATTAACCTGCTCTAAATTTGGCCTGTGACGGACAATAAACTTTAAAAATGTAATTAAAACTTGTGTTATCCATTCTTCTTCCAGAAACTGTAGGGAGAGCAATGCAGGACAGCATATTCTAATTCCCATAGATTTTAATAAAGGAATAAGCCAAATCTTCCTAGGTTCACTATAAAACGTACAGAATAAGATAGTATGAATGGTGGCCTGAGTGGAAAGATCGTCACATGGACAAGGAGGTAAAACTGTTGCCCAATTATTTCTTGTTGGGAAAGTGACTAAATGGTGAAAACAATTTAGCCTGAATCGAATCAACAGAAATCTCTCGTAACTGGTAATATTGAAAGTTAGGAAGGATTGAATAGTCAGGGTGGTTTGTATGGACAAAATATGTTTAACTGATGGTTTACTGGCCTCTTTGGCAAATTGCAGTTCCTCTAGATGTGTTAAACACTGCACCTGAAATGCTTTTCTGGATATCTCTAAGATTGAGGACGGTGAATGAAAATATTTTTCCAGGCCTAGATCATACAGAAAGGTTTTGATGTAACATATCTACCCAATCTTATGTGCATTGTCCAAGGAAATACAGTCCTAAATAAACCCTTGCAAAAAAGTGGTTTTGTTTGATGACCAAATACGGTGCCACAACAGGAGTGGTTGAATTTTAACAATATCGCCCAAATAAAAAAGTCCCATTTCCAAGTGGCATGAAAAGGTCGCCGTACCCTGCGGAACTGCAAGAAGATACCTCAGAAAACTATTTTCGACCTTTTGTAGAGCATCAATATTTCCGTATCCGCACACGCCCGCCCCATAGGTCGCCACAGTTAAACCTTTGGCCTTATATATCTCTATAAGTTTGACGGCGGGCCTTCTTCCCAACCTTCATGAAAAATTTACCAAAGCAGTGGTAGCTCTCATGAAGAGGAGTTTCCTAGACTCAATGGCCGGTTTCCAAGTAATTTTGTGATCAATAGTTATCCCTAAATATGGGTATGTGTCCGTGCTCTCGAGTTTTACATTTTTTAGAAAGATAGCCTTGGTTTTTTTCATTCTGGATCCCGAAGACATTACAAAAGTTTTTTTAATGTTAATGTTTAGGTCCAGATTGGCCATAAAGATATTGTATCTATCGAGAGCCCGCTGTAGTTCTACGGGGGTACGGGCCAATATCACTGCGTCGTCGGCGTAGAGTAGGGCTGGAATTGGGCGATTAATTATGATGGGGAGGTCCTGGCACCCTTTAACCATGTCCCGCTTCAGTCCTTTGGTATAGAGTGTAAAGAGAAAGGGCACCAGGACACAGCCCTGCCTCACCCCTCTCTCTATACTGAAAGACGCAGTTAGCTCCCCCTTAACACCAAACCTTACTCTGGCAGAGTCTTTTGAATATAGCTCTCACAGGAAGTTAACATGCATTAGCTCTACCCCCATTTCCAGTAGGACTGACCAGAGTTTTGCGTGACTGTCGCATCGAAAGCAGCCGACAAGTCGATGTACGCCATGTGGAGAGCTCCACCTTTAGCACTAACGTACTTGCCAAGCAAAAGCTTCAAGTTAAGGGCTTCTTCAGTAGTTCCTAGCCCTTCGTGGAACCCGAATTGTAGGTCAGATAGGATCCTGTTGTCGGCACACTGCTGGAGGCGTTCAAGGATGACTTGGCCCGCCACTTTACCTAAGGAGTCCAGCAGTGAGATAGGACGGTAAGAGGATGTCCGTTGACGGTCCCCTTTTTTAAAGATGGGGACTAAGATGGATTTTGACCATGACTCCACAAGCCCTACCGTGCATGCTGCTTGCAGGACCCTAGTTAGAATCGGGGTCCACAAATCAGGATTTGATTTAAAAAAGTCGATTGGGACCCCATCGGGACCTGGTGCCTTCCCATTTTTGCTGGCATTTTGTGCAAGATCTACTTCGTTGTGAGTTATATCAAGGACTAGGGG
Organism: Lissotriton vulgaris; assembly: GCF_964263255.1. Classification (NCBI taxonomy): domain Eukaryota; kingdom Metazoa; phylum Chordata; class Amphibia; order Caudata; family Salamandridae; genus Lissotriton; species Lissotriton vulgaris. Next base: position 1,453,246,406 of record NC_141689.1, on the reverse strand, counting down.
ATATACAGTTGGTTGTTATTCAGGGAAAGTTTTTTCCTGACAGTTCACTAATTCATTTCCCTTCATGAATATCTTTCCGAAATGCTCCACCCAATTCCTTTTGTCTATGGCCACATCGATATTGGGGGAGTCTCTTGAATCGGTAAGGAAGGGAGATTTAATGACAGCCCAGAAAGCAAGCTGTTTTTTTGGGTGCAGCTTTTGTGAAATTGGTCCCAAAGGTCCTGTTTCAGTTCCGCTTTTCTGGCTTTTATCGCGAGATTATACTACCTTCTAAGAATCACAATTTCTTGGGGAAATCGTTCAGTTTTATGTAAAGCGGTTTTTATTTTGGAATGCGCTCTAGTACACCTGCTGTTAAACCAGCCTTTTTTTTGGGTTTAGTGTTTTTCAGTTTAACAAAAAGTGCTTATTTTATTTCTCTTGTGACCACCATAAAGTTGGTTAATACTTCCTCATCAGACGAAGCCATGTCAAGGCACTTTTGAGTAGCCAAGTGGGCTGTTTTTACTACATTTGTTGTTATAGCTACAGATTCGACTTTCTCCCATTTGAGTGAGAACCCATTTAGTCTATCTAATGTCAGGCTATTTTGGGTCAGGGTCCTTGCTATGCTGCGGCTAACTGACTTCTGAGACAGTGATAGTGTAATGCGGATTGAATAATGGTCACTTATTGCGCTGACGTGGGTCGTGAAGTTTATGACAGGTTTTTCTGCTTTACAGAAAATAAGGATAACATCGATTATGCTAGGTCTACCTCTACCGTTAAAAGTTGCAATCGGACCAGTTAACGGATTAGTCATCTTATTGGCCATACCCAGGTCTAAACCAAACAAAGTGTCATTTAAAGTATTCCCAATTGTTGAATGAGAAAAATGAGTTATCAGGATATCATTCTCATTGATTATGCCACAAATATTTTGATCACTAAACTTACACATACGCTGGTTAAAATCCACTCCCCAAATGGTTATGACCTCTTTCGTTGTTTTATTTATTATACTCTGTATTAAAAATGGATCTGTCGTATTACGCACAGCAATTCTCCCTGAGGCAGATTATTATAAAAATTGACAAAAAGAAAATAGTCCGCTTTATTCAGGCAGAGACTTTTTACTTGAAAATTAGCTTCAAGTTTGACTGGAATAATTTCTACTGTTTCACCAGGTTGGAAACGTAAAAGAACAAGCCTCCTTTAGCTCTGCCGGAAGGAGATGGTTGAGCAGAAGAGAAGTATGTTTTATAGCCTGCTATATGGTTCGCAGTAGTAGCCCACGTTTCCTGAAAGCAAAGAATATTGAAATTTTGGATAAAACTAATCCAGATGTCAATGTTTGCCTTTGATCGCTGACCAGCGATATTCCAATAGAGTATTGTAAACGAAGGCTTATTTTTAGCTACTTCAAGTGCGTTAGTCTGGATGAAAGAATCTAAACAGGGATTAATGTCAATAGAGTTTTCCCCAGCGTCATGGGTCTTTCCCAACTCTTTCCCCGATTCTAAAATCTAATTTTCCTGGGAGCTAATGATTGGGAATCTGTCAGGTTCATTTGAATTTGTATCTGGGGAATGTTCAGAGAGAGGGTTGGGGGGTGTACAGGTCTCTATTTCCCAGCTCATAAGAGCTTGGTTCTTTTTAGGTCCCAAGGCCGGAGGAGCCAGTCAATCAAGTTCTTCCAAACCCGAGAGCAGATCAAATCTGTTTCGTATTGGAATATCATATGGGCGAAACTGGGTTGATGAAATCCTTCCATTCCCCGGGGCCCTTTGGAACCCTTTTGGCGGTGGATAGAAAAAGCCTAGTGGAAGAGTGTTAATTTCGCCCGTTGCTATCTCATGACTCCCACTCTGTTGTAGTACTATGTTAACCAACTGGGGAGATCCGAAAGTCAGAATGATTGAATCTCCCGCAAAGACTTTCCCACGTGAACCTACATTCTTGACCCTTCTTGCCATTTTGAACTCTCTAAAAAACTGTTAAGCCCGTTTTCTTGCCCAACCAGTACAGGGATTTATTTCTCAATGTTTCCCACCCTTCTGCTGCCGAGATTTCCTTTTTTGGCACATTTGCCAGCACAATAACGTATGGTGTGGCAGCAGGGGGAAGGTCAAGATGGTCATCAGGAGCCAGAATTATCCTGTCAGAGTTAAGCGTTTCGGGGTTTTTGGTGGAATAAAGGCGTGAGTCTCGAACACTAGTGCCTGGAGGATCAGTTACGCCCCTCGTGGAATCAAACCTCCTCTGTGCTCGTAGATTTTAATAGGGAAGAATTAACAGAATTAGGTAAGTGTTCTTTCGTTATGTGACATGTCGGACACGTGGAAAAACGGGACATTGATGTGATATGATCCCTATCCCTAAGATTCAGGGACACTTTATTTTTAGTATCAAAAAGTCCAGATTTCAAAGTGGAATCAGAGTTTAGAGAGCCTGTTCCAAGTACAGATGATTGCGAAATTGTACTCTGTTGTTGTTTACCACTAGCTGAATGTTTTTCAATGGTGGTTAATCTCTGGTCCATTTGATCTAACCTAACTCTGAGAAAAACATCCAATCTCTCCATTAGAGTCATTAAGTTCTTTGGATCTGTGTTCTGTGTGTCGGAGGTGTTCCTGGGCCTTGCTTTATCTTTAGTTAAGGATTTTTTGAGACCTCTTTTTTTCTTGCCATTATGAGGAATAGTTACTTTGGATGGCGTAGTTTCAAGGCAGATTATGGGGTCTGTGTGAGTCGAATTGCTATGAACAGGAAGACTTTTGGAGGATATGGGGGACCTATGCTCCCTTTGGAGAGGTTGCAGTGCTAAGTTTGAATCGTTCGAATCGTTCAAAGCAATGTCGTCAGTAATGTATCGAACACACCCATTTGGGGGGATTCTTTATCAATTTACGTTGCCCTGATGAGTCTAAAGCCTCCGATTGAGCCAACTCATCGTTGGATCGGGACGAACCTGCTTCGAGGGTTTCGACTATTGAACTAATTTGTTTATCTATCGCCCCCATAGCGCCAGTAAGGTAGCCCAATAAAGTTTGCTGGGACTCAATATGGAGAAAAACCAAAGGAAATGATCGACGGAGCGTTGACAATACAAGCACTCACCCCGAGTCAACTGACCTGGGTTTAATCCATCACCGTTCTTTAGCTCACTCTGCCACCCCAGTTCAGACATGGCCATATGCAAATCAGTCTGACCCTGTGCCTCACAGGAACAGTCCAGCCCGAACTGCCAAGCCATGCCTTCCCTGGACCGGAAACAAGCTACCGAGGACCGGTTTCCAGCATTTCAGCTGTCTTCAGCCCGGCTTGCTTGAATCCAGTGGCAAAATGAGCAAGGGACTCCCGTCTGAGCATACCCTGCCAACTTATGGCGAACAAAGAAAAACCAAAGGAAATGGTGGACGGATCGTTGACAATACAAGCACTCACCCCCAGTCAACTGATCTGGGTTTAATCCATCACCGTTCTTTAGCCCACTCTGCCACCCCAGTTCAGACATGGCCATATGCAAATCAGTCTGACCCTGTGCCTCATGGGAACAATCCAACCCGAAATGCAGATCAGTTGACTGGTTTTTCCTTTGGTTTTTCTTTGTTCGCCATAAGTTGGCAGGGTATGCTCAGACGTGAGTCCCTTGCTCACTTTGCCACTGGATTGAAGCAAGCCGGGCTGAAGAAGGCTGAAATGCCAGAAACCGGTCCTCTGTAGCTTGTTTCCGGTCCAGGGAAGGCATGGCTTGGCAGTTCGGGCTGGACTATTCCCATGAGGCACAGGGTCAGACTGATTTGCCTATGGTCATGTCTGAACTGGGGTGGCAGAGTGGGCTAAAGAACGGTGATGGATTAAACCCAGATCAGTTGATTGGGGGTGAGTGCTTGTATTGTCAACGCTCCGTCCATCATTTCCTTTAGGGACTCAATATGGGCTATTTTTCCTGTACTGAGGTTTGAGCTAAGTAGTTTCCTTTTACCCATACTGGCTACGGCTAGCAGAATTTATTTAAAGAAAGAAAAAGGATAGAAACAGAAATGTAATCAGAATCTGAGATCCCAATCAGTTCCAACCAGTAAAGTTCAATACGCCTAAATGCATTTATCAATTTCTCCTAGATCCAGTCATATGTTGGCAGGTTATGTTTTGATGGGCACTCTTTCCTTCTTGGTAGGACTAAAGGACAGCACTTGGGGTGATAGTCAAATTACTTGATTAGTATAAGGCAGTTAAAGTCTCCTTCGTTTTGTTGTCTTACCGGGTTCACGTAGTTGAGGGAACCAAGAGAAACGGCCCAGCCCAGCTTCATCCAGGCACAGACGGGCAAGAACGGGCCATCCCTTGGCCTGGGCTTGGCCCGCGTGCGTCCCGCGCCACGGGTGGCCCGCTACGATTTTTTGGGCAAGATGGCTCCACCCCCTCCACTCCTCTCGTGGGACCGTACTGCCTTCTGGGTGTTTTAGGCGGCACGCGAGTACTGAGGAGGAGGGCTAGGCGGCGAAGGTCTTCTGGCTGGGAAACTGTCTCCGTGGATCTAACGGCTCGGCAATCAAAGTCTCTCCCCAATGAAGTCAACACTGGCAAGCAAACGGTAGGCAGGGTTTTCTTTTTTACGGCGTCCCACGCCACGGGTGGCCCGCTCCTATTTTGTGGGCAAGGTGGCTCCACCCCCTCCATTCCTCTTGCGGGACCGCGCTGCCCTCTGGGTGTTTTGTATGCGGCACGCCGTCCGAGAGTACTGAGGAGGAGAGCTAGGGCGGCGAAGGTCTTCTGGCTGGGAAACTGTCTCCATAGATCTAACGGCTCGGCAATCAAAGTCTCTCCCCAATGAAGTCAACACTGGCAAGCAAACGGTAGGCAGGGTTTTCTTTTTTACTAACTCTTCAGTTCACTTCTGGACCTGCAGAAGATTCTCTGAGGACTGTCCGTCTGCCTTTGGCCTGCTGTGTACTTTAGAAGACTGTCCTGCTGCTAAGAGAACTGCTTTGATGCTTGAAGCCTGTCCTCTACCCTCAGCGGCTCCTCTCTGGAAGGGTATCCTTCCTTCTGGGGTCACCGCGTGCAGCTTCGTCCCATTGGGGATTTTGACTTTCAAAACAGAGACTGAGGGCCTTATTTAGATCTCAGTGGATGGGTTACTCAGTCACAACAGTGACGGATATCCCATCCGCCGAAATATAAAGCCCATGAAATATAAATCCCATTATATCCCATGGGATTTATATTTCAGGGTATCGTTGTGGTGTAGTAACTCGTCTGTGAGATCTAAATCAGGCCCTAAGTTCGAAGGTAGAAATCTTCACAGCTACTTTGTCTAGCAGATCCCCAACGTCACCTCTCCCTCGGGCAAAGTTGGCTGCCTTGACCCACTGAACTTCACCTTCTAAGACATTTTTCTTCGAAATGTCTTCTAAGTCCAAAGATAAGCAGAGACTGGGCCCAAAGCACTTTGTGTATCCTAACCGCACTCTATTGCGGTCTGCTGTTACTTCCAACTTTGCCCCGTTCTCGTGCGACTAGATGTCTGTGGTTGGCGCTTTGCTCTTTAAGGCGCTATATTTTACCAAAACCTTTAAAAATTCATAACTCCGGTTCAACCTATTGAATTTTTGTCATTTGGGTGTCAAGTATTTTGTTATGTTAATCCCTATTTTTCTAAATTGGCATGGGATTTTTCTTTTGTTGTGTTTTCACTTTATTAGTGTTTGAGTGCTGCATAAATATTTTACACAATGCCTCTAAATTAAGCCTGACCGCTTTTGTGCAAAGCTAACAGTGGATTAAGCATAGGTTAATTTAGTGACTTTTTGTGGTTCACCCAGACAAGGATAGTGGCTGCACCTTAAGTAGGGTTTCCTCCGCAACCAACCACCCAATTTTTCACACTTTGCCATAGTGGAATTACAGAATTCGCAAATCGAGATTTGGGTGGCGGTTTTATGGGTCTCTGAGGGTAAACTCCTTTAAACATGCACATTTGTGGGAAATAACTAACAATTTCAAGGTTGTTTCCTACTGTGGGAAAGCTCAACTCATGTCTGGTGTAGGTGTGTTTTCCAGGGTGGGAATGGGGAGTCAATGTCCTCATATTTCATGAGTGTTTACAGGGAGCTTATTCACAGAGGCGAAAGTATTTTTCCACGAGAAACGTAAGAAAAAGTGAATTGTACTAAGCAATGGACATTTTCATTGCAACTTCATATGTGGCATAATGCACCTGTTTACAATTCCGCATTCAGAAACAACCTACACATATGAGTAAAAGAACACTTACAGTGTTGGGGTTTCTAGGAGTATGCCTCAAAACCTTTCTAAAATCCAAAATAAGCCGACATTTGTTCCAAATGTTAGGCGCGAAACTATTGTTGCAATGTTCTGCACTTTTTCTCAGGAATTGCTGTGAACAACACTTCTGCCTCATTATAGCTACAGACATAAACATTTTAATAGAACTGGAATGATATCCTAACTATGGAGTCGTTCGTGAATGAGGAAAGACTACTCCTTGAACTCACTTGGCATCAGATTTAAAGTGTATGCTTCATGGACGATAAAGATGTCCAGAGATCCTGTTGCTATGACAGCAAACCTTTGCGGAAACCTTTCCTTTGAACTCCAGGCCTCCTGCAATGCTTTCAGTTTGAAGATACGTTTTAAAGACCGGCTATCTATTCACACGGCCAAATTATATTATTAGCAACGGTGCTACAGGAATGGATGCATCACTTCAGTCTCGCTTTCTAAAGTTATTTAACGACCAGGTGCATAAGTTGCTTGGAATTTTAATGACATGCAACCACCCAGTTCAATATGAGAAGACGTTTCCCACTGACACAAAATCTTTTTAGACATGTGGAACGAAGAAACAGACATTCAGTTTACACGATCACTCACAGAACGAGTTTGCAAACCCGCATCCATAGGAAAAGCAGTGATAAATGCATGCTCTCGCTATCGCGGTCTTAACGAGTTTTTTTAAATGATTACTTTTTCGAGTAACGCTCCTCTTAAAAAGACAACTGTGGAGTTCATTTGACTTCGAAGAAACTGTTTTACTTCATTACGAGTTGCACCTGATGGAGTCTGCACCGGGTGTCTCCTCCAGTGTTTCTGCGCGAAGATTGGTTTCAAGTAGGCGTAATTTGCGTGCAGAAACATGAAATCAAAAAAAAAAACATGGAGGAATAAGCCATTAAATCGAGGGCACACAAGTTATTCCCCATTTGTAAAGATACTCTTTCTTCCCCCAATAACTCTCGGAGTCGGATGGCGGTACCAACCTCTTTATTCAAGTACATACATACAAGGAGCGCAAAGCATGTCCTGCGCCCAGCCTGCTCGCGCTCTCAATGCCGCGCTCCGCCTGCCGCGCCTCTACGTCAACGCACGTCACGTAGCCACGTGACGTGCCGTGCAAGCGCGCTCACTACATATCTCCCTTTTTTCCAAAGAGTTATGTGAACAAGTCCTGACTCATATCATAGTCTCTGAACCTCACTGGTGGGACCACCGCCCTGCCCCTTCTCGTCAGTCTTACCGGGGAATTGGCAGTCGTTGCTTCTTCACTCTGTCCACTCTCTAGCGCAGCCGCGCCAGGCACACTCCGACTGCTGTCTTCCTCCGGCTGACATTCTGCACTGGCCCCTTGATCTTCGTTACTACTTTCTCCTAAGTCCGGGTCTTCACCTCCATAGTCACTGGAGTGGTCACTGTTGCTCTCACTCTCATCCCTGTTGTCTCTGCTTCTCCAGTTGAGTATTTTATTGCACCTGGCCATGCGATCCTGCGACCACACGTTTCCATCGCTCAGCAAGGCCGCCCGGCCCTTGATTTCCACAACTCTCAGGGGCCTGCTGTACTTACTTTCCCCTTTTTTCTGTAGAGTGGGCAGTCTTACTCTCACCCATTCCCCCTTTTCGAGGGCAGTGTCTTTTACATTCCTCCTCGCATCATAGTGTTTGGTATACACTGCTTGTGCCTTCTTCAGATTGGCTTGCACCACTGCCGGTGACCACTCACTCTTGATAACTCTGTCCTTCCATATCCTGTTGTCTTGGGTGAACGGCTCCCGGCCCCTTAATATCTGGAAAGGGCTATAGCCAGTGTTCGTGGGAGTTATCCGATACGCCCACACCATGTGCCATATCTCCGCCTCCCAGTCTTTGTTGTCTGCAATAGCCGCTTGTATCGAGCCCATCACCACTCTATTGAAGCGCTCCACCAACCCATTCCCCGCCGGGTGATATATGGATGTGTGTTTAGACGCTATTCCATTTCTTTGCATAAATTGGTTCCATCTGTCAGAGCGGAATTGGGGCCCATTGTCACTGAGGACACACTTAGGGATGCCCTCCCTCACGAAGGTCTCTGCCATGAAGCTCACTATTTTCTCAGTGTCCATTGTTTCTTCGATCTTTACTTCCGGCCATTTCGAATAACGATCCACCATTACACAAATGTATTTCTGTATACCCTGTGCATTCAGCACTGGCCCCAAAATGTCTATGGACAGTTCCTCCCACGGGTTTTGTGGAGGATCAATCTTTCCCAGGGCAGGGCGCAATGGTTTAAGCGTTTTGTCCGCGCCTTGGCACCTCAGGCACTCTCTCACGTGTCTTTCCGCTCTTATGTCCATTCCTGGCCACCAATAATTCTGCTTGGCCCTTAGTTTCAGTTTTCCCACTCCCAGGTGGCCTTCGTGTAACATGTCCATCAATCTGGGTATCATCGTTGACGGGGGTATGACTCTTTCCCCTCTGTATATAAATGTTCCCTGGTCATCCATAGATAGTTCCTCTCTCACCTCGAAGTAGGGAACCAGGCCACGCTCTAATTTGCATTTGTCCGGCCAACCTCTCACAATGTAGTCCTTCACTTTCTCCATGTTCGGGTCTCCTTCATATGCCGTTTTCCATTCCTGTTTGCTGATAGATACTTCGAGGTCCTCGGTGAGTGCGACCCACTCTTCCCCCGCCTCGGGGCATTCTGTGCTGGGCTCCATTGCTGCCGCCCTACTCAGGTAGTCCGCCACTTTGTTCCTGTTCCCTGGAATGTGTTCAACATCATAGCGGAACTCCATTAATTTGAGCGACATTTTCGAGATCCTCAGTGTTGCTTCCGCATGTCCACTAGATGTGAGCACTTTGAGGAGGGGCTTGTGATCGGTCCTCAACCGGAACCTCGTGCCCCACAGGAACTGCCGGAACCGGGACATGGCCCACACCACCGCCAACATTTCTTTTTCAATCACACTATATCTCTTTTCAGTGTCATTCAGGGTGCGGGATGCGAAGCATATGGTCTCGACTCTCCCCTGACCTCGGTCTTGCATGAGGACTGCCCCCAGTCCTTTATCACTTGCATCTGTGGTTAGTATGGTGCTTCCTTGGGGGTCGAACCCTTGCAGTGGAATTGCCCCTGCCACTTCTCTCTTTGTCATTTCAAATTCCCGTTGAGCTTCCTCTGACCAACAGAACTCGCTGTTCTCACGGGTTGACAGCCTCATGTGGTGAGTTTTCGAGGCGAAATGTTCAATGAATTTCCCATAGTATTCCGCCATTCCCAGGAATGACCTGACTTCCTCCTTGGTAGCTGGTGATGGTGCGTCGCAGATCGCCTTTACATTTTCACTCTTGGGAGTCACACCCTGAGCACTGATTTCGTGGCCCAAGTACGTTACCTTCTCCATCCCTATCCGGCATTTGGCCCATTCTGCTGTGAGGCCCTTCCCTTCCAGGATGCCCAACACCGCCTCCAGCTTCCTGTCGTGGTCCATCCTGTCCTGGCCCATCACCAATATATCATCCTGGAAGTATTGCACTCCCTTGAGGTCCCGAAACAGCTGATGCATGAGCTTTTGAAATACTGCAGCCGCCGAGGCTAGTCCGAACGGCATGCGGCGGAATCGATAGCATCCGAAGGGAGTTATGAAGGATGTTAAGCTGCGGCTCTCTGGGTGTAACGCTATCTGGTGATACGCTGAAGTCAAGTCTATGGTGGAGTACCTCTGAATACCCCTTGTGCTGGCCAGCATCTCCTCTATCCGGGGAAGAGGAAACTTCTCCACCACTATATTTTTGTTCAATTCACGTAGGTCCACGCATAAACGGACCTTTCCGTTTGGTTTCTTCACCACCACCAACGGCGATAGCCATTCAGCACAGGCTATCGGCTCGATGATCCCTCTTTTCTCCAGCTGTTGTAGTTCTTCCTTCACGTCGTCCCTCACTGCTAGCGGGATGTTCCTCACCTTGTGTGCCACCGGTACAGCTCCTTTTTTGAGTACGATCTTGTGTGCAAATCTGTCGAGTTTTCCCACTGAGCCTCCGAAGACCGTTGGGAACTTCTTCCTCCATTTATTCGTGTCCAGCGCTTCCTCCGGCTCCGTCAATAATATCTGTTCCTTGCCTCCCGGGTCCAGCTTGATGCCCAGGTCTCCTTGGTCGAGCCACCCTAGGACGGAGGGACCTTTCTCGGAGACATACAGTTTGCATCTGGCCTCTCTGCCCCTGAACTCGAAGTTCAATCTCCTGCACCCGGCCATGGGGATTCGATCACCGTTGTAGGTAACGGGACGTATGTCCAGCTTGTCCAGCTCGGGGCCCAGTCGCGGAGCGAACTTCTCTTCCCACACGCTCCGGGGGATGATGGTGTAAGGCGACCCTGTGTCTGCCACCACCTGGACTTCGACGCCTCCGATCTTCATTTCCATGACGGGTTTCATCGTTCTTCCTCCGCCGGTGCCACGGCCTCGGTCGTTTATGCTTAATATTTCGTCGTAGATGCAGAGGACTGTGATCACCTCTTCCTCTGCTGCTTCTTCTGGCTCCTCCGATGCTTGGGCCACGTACTTCACTGCGTTCTTGGCTGCCTTCTTCCTGCACGCCTTTTCAAAATGGCCGATTATTCCGCAAAACGTGCATTTGGCGCGAAGCGCGGGGCACTTCCGGTCGTGCGCCTCGTGCGTCCAACTGCCGCATCTGTAGCAAGGCCGTTTGTTATTTCCGGCCTGTTTGCCAGGGTTGCCTGGGCTGTTCCGCCATTTGTCGGGACCCTTTTCTGGCTGTTTCCGTGCCTGACTATCCTTGTGGTGTTCTTCCTCGTCTACTTTGTTCACCGTCCCGCTGGGCACGATCTCCTTCTTCGTAGCCGCAGCACATCTTCGTGCCAGTTCAGCCCTTTTCACTATCACTAACACGTCCTTGAGAGAGGTGTCCCCTGCGGCCCATAGCTTGTCCTGCATGCTCGTGCACGTGGTGTGCATCACCACTTGGTCTTTTATGAATTCACTTTCCCAGTTGGCATATTTGCACGATACCGCCAGTTTCTTCAACGCCGCCACATACTCTTCCACCGTTTCCCCGGGTAGTTGCTTCCTTTGCTGGAAGTTAAACCTGTCTACTGAGACGCACACTGAGGGTTTGAAGTGTTCTTCTAGGTCTTCCAGCGCATGGGCATACACGTCGTCATCCTCGGTCTCTCTCTTCTTCGGCACCAAGCTTTTGTAGATCCTTAGACCTTCAGGGCCCAGATTCAGCAGCAGGATACGTTTCTTTCTCGGCGGCTTGAACTTCTCCTCACTCTCGTCTTCCATCACTTCTATGAAATTGTCTATGTATTCCTTCCAGTCCTCCCATTTCATGAGCGGTTCTCCTGGTCGGGGAAGGAACTGGACTGGCGCTATCGCGTAGCCCGCTTGTGCATTCATCTTCTCCGCCCGGGCTGCGGGTAGCGTACCTTCCAGGCTTCTCGGACTCCCTGGTGCACCGTTTCGCTCTTCCTTCTTGAGCAAGGGTGGAGGGCTGTTCCTTTCAGCCCTTTCCTGTTCGGGTGGAGTAGCCAGTGCGTATCTCGGTGGGCCGTGACCGTGACTGGCTTCCTACCTCGGTTGTTCAGGGTTCTTCGACCGTCGCTATTTGTGCTCTCGGTGCTCTGTTCTCCTTGCTGATGGTTGCGTTGCGCTCCTTGCCGTGCCCTATGAGGATGGGGTCGCTGTGCGTACCCTCGGGCCTTCCTCGTTTCTCCTGCGCCACCACTCCGTTCCGCCGTGCTTCTCGTAGTCTGCGTGGTGGGGGTCGTGGGTCGGTATCCCACCCTCGTCGCCACTGTAAAGATACTCTTTCTTCCCCCAATAACTCTCGGAGTCGGATGGCGGTACCAACCTCTTTATTCAAGTACATACATACAAGGAGCGCAAAGCATGTCCTGCGCCCAGCCTGCTCGCGCTCTCAATGCCGCGCTCCGCCTGCCGCGCCTCTACGTCAACGCACGTCACGTAGCCACGTGACGTGCCGTGCAAGCGCGCTCACTACACCATTCCAGCTATATAACTCATAATAAACTAATAGCGCAGTGGAGGGGAGGAATGACTACAGGGATCTGTAATTAATTATTCTGGCTCAGCTAATTGCAAACTCTTGTAGCATTGTAGGTATAATTGAGGCAGAGGGGGCTTGACTCGTGTTTTTTAGAAACATAATTAAAAATTTGCAAACATTCGTGACAAGAATTTTCAATTCTATTAAGGACACGGAGGCGAGGATTATGCTTTCTCTATTTCTTTACTACTAACAGCAGCCAATAGAAACACAGTAAAGAAACGAAAAAACTACAACTCCCATGAGCCCTTAGGCCAACCATAGAGAGTACATGCTATATAAGGCACCATAGAGGACAACACTTCCTCTTTCTTTGTCCAGGAACCATAACAGTCTAAAGTCATTTGAAGAAAAATACCGCCAACCATCCAGAAAGGAAAGTCCGAAGGCTGAACCGCAAAGAAATCCAACAGGAAAACAGGCAACCATTCCAAAAGCGCCGAAGGTGCATCAGGAAAGACGGCAAATCCAGGATCCAAGGCGTGGAAAACGGTGCCGGAAAGACCAAGATGACAAATCACTTCTGGTCCGAACCTGAAAGAAAAACAGAGCCGTAACACATATCCCCAAAACCTTTGAAGGTCGCATCACATAGGGTGGGGAAAAAACATCAATGCAAAACAATGCAGATCATAGTAAAGCCAAGATGCACATAAACAATGCAGTAGAATACCAATGGGTGGGATAATCCTCGCCTCCGTGTCCTTAATAGAATTGAAAATTCTTGTCACGAATGTTTGCAAATTTTTAATTCTATGGTAGGACAGGAGGCTTCAGATTATGCTTGTTCAAAGCTGTTCCACCACAACAGATGCAATATCGACAATGGGTTTGAAGTAAAAAGTCTTAAACACTGTATCGGAAGACCAATCAGCTGTTTTCACAATGTCATGCAAACTTACACCAACATGAAAAGCCTTAGAGGCCATGGCACCCCTCGCGGAGTGAGCTCCAAAGATGGAGGTATCAATTCCTGCTTCAGACATAAGCCAGCGTACCCATCGAGCAAGAGTAGCGGACGCCACAGGCTTAAAAGGTTTTAACAAAGCAATCAATAACTGTCCAGACATATCTTGACGAAGAGGAGCAGTACTCACCTCATAATCCTTTATGCAGCGTACCACACACAATTGTGGGTGGTGAGGAAATGCAGGATAAGTGACAGTAGACAGATTAGTCTTGGTACGCCTGGAAACCGTAAAAGTAACCCCTTCCGGGGAAAAGGAACGACCAGCGAGGTCCAACGCACGGACATCCGAAACACGCTTACAAGACACTAAGCACAAAAGCATTGTCAATTTCGCAGACAACTGCTTACGGGACAGAGAAGCGTTGGGAGGCCAAGCCTCCAGAAAACGCAGCACAATGGAAACGTCCAAAAGAGCCACATATTTCGGACATGGCGGTTTAGCCATTCGCACACCACGCAACAATGCAGAGATGAGAGGATGTTCCCCAACAGGCTTCCCGTCGACCAAAGCATGGCCCGCAGAGAGAGCGGAACGGAAAGAATTGACGGTCCTGTAAGCAGAACCAGCAGAAGCGATGGAAGCAAGAAAATTAACCACTAGAGAGATATCTGCAGAAGCGGGATCCAGATTCCGTTCAGAACACCAATCACACCACCTACGCCAAGCTGACGCATAACGTTTGCGCGTGTTGGGGGCCCAAGCCTCACCGATAAATCTCTCAGCGTCTCCAGATAAGCCAGGGACTTTCCAGCGTTCCCCGAGAGACGCCACGCTACAAGACGGAGCTGGCCCGACAAGACTAGAGGATGCGGGTGGAGCAGAGGATCTAACATAAAAGTTCCACCGTGCTGGAAGCAGAAATGGTGTCGAGCAACTCATTTCCAGAAGGTCCGGAAACCAAGCTTGAGCTCTCCAAAGAGGAGTGATCAGAACAATCTCCGACAGAAACTGTTTCGTCCTGGCCAAGACTCGCGGGATCATCGCGAACGGGGGAAAGGCATAGCACAGCTGAGGAGGCCAAGTCTGGAGAAAGGCATCCGTGGCGATGGCCTCCGGATCCGGACGCCAGCTGTAAAACCTGGGTAGCTGAGCATTGAGGCGAGAGGCGAAGAGATCGATCCAGGGGCGACCCCAAAGGCGAGACAGGGAGCGAAAGACCCGAGGGTGAAGACGCCAGTCGCTGAAGTCCAGTAGATGGCGAGAGTTCCAGTCGGCCACTTGAATTTGGCGACCTGGAAGATATTCTGCAATAAGAGTGATCTTCCTCTGTAGGCAGAAATGCCAGAAATCCTTCGCAATCTCCGCTAACAACTTCGACCGAGTCCCCCCCAACTTGTTCACATATCGCACCGCCGAGATGTTGTCCATGCGAAGCAAAATGCAACAACTGGTGGCTTGTGGAGCCAAACTGCGGATCGCAAACGATCCCGCCAGAAGCTCCAGGCAGTTGATATGAAGGGCTAGTTCGTCCTGAGACCAGCGGCCGCCCGTCGTCAAGTCTCCGCAACGGGCCCCCCAGCCCCAAAGACTCGCATCCGATTCCAAAACCAGGTCCGGAGACGAGCCGAACAGAGCTTTCCCGTTCCAAGCTTCCATGTGATGGAGCCACCATATCATTTCCGACTTCGCATCCTGGGACAGAGGAACCAGGTCAGAATACCGAAGACCCTTCTGCAAGTGTCTGATTTTGAGGCGTTGCAAGGCCCGATAATGCAGAGGACCCGGAAATATCGCCTGGATGGAAGAAGCCAACAGCCCGACAATCCGAGCGATCGACCGCAACGATACGTTCGGTGCAGACAACAGTGACTTCAACTCCCTCTTGATAGACCTGACTTTCTGGGCAGGTAAAAGAAGGTGGCAAGAGACTGAATCCACAAGGAAACCCAGAAACTCTATCGATTGAGTGGGAAGTAAATGAGACTTCTGCGGATTCACTAGAAATCCGAGAGATTGAAGCAGATCGACTGTCCAAGACAAATGGGAACGCAGTTGTATAGGGCACTGAGCCATCAAAAGAATGTCATCCAGATACACTATAAGTCTCACCCCCCGCGCCCGCAGTGATTCCATGACGGGTCGCAGGAGCTTCGTGAAGCACCATGGGGCGGACGAGAGACCGAACGGGAGTACCGTGTATTCGAACCAGTTCCCCAGCCATTGGAACTGCAGAAAACGGCGATGAGGCGGAAAGATGGGAATGGACAAGTAGGCGTCCTTCAAATCCAGGCGAACCATCCAGTCGCCCTTGCGAAGAAGATCCCTGAGAAGATGGATGCCCTCCATCTTGAAGTGACGATAGATCACCCCGTTGTTGAATTCCTTGAGGTTGAGTACAAGGCGAGACCCTCCCCCCTTCTTCTCCACCAGAAACACATTGCTGACGAACCCCTGTGGATGGAGGGTCGTTCGCACAATGGCCCCCTTGAGAAGAAGAGAATCGATTTCCTTGGAGATCACCTCGCGATCTCGTTGGGAAAAAACAAGGGGAGAAGGGACGGGACCCTGAAGAGGGGGGTGGTAGAACTCGATGCGGTACCCCTGCACTGTTTGCAATATCCATGCATCGCTGGAGATCGAGCGCCAATTCTCTAGAAAACACTGAATCCTTCCCCCCAAAACAACACTGTCGAAAGGAATCAGGCTCACCTGCAGAGGAGTAATCCTGTCGTCCTCCCTGGTTACCACCGTAGCCTCCCTTGTTGCCTTGGCCTCGACCTTTCCGGGAGGGGTAGAAGGTGGTTTTGGATCCAGAATAGGACTGCTGCTGTTGCTGGCGCTGTCCGCCTCCACCCTGATGGGACTGCTGGCCACGTTGCTGACCAGAACCTCGGCCGAACGAACGTCCCCCTGAACGTCCGGCCTTGGCAAAAACCGGGCGGAACGCCCTACGCAAAGAAGATTGCACCTTGTCCAGGCCACTAAAAGTCACCACAAATTTAGTCAGCTCTTTCAAAAACGGCTGACCAAATAACAGACCTTGAGCCAGAGCACCGGATTCGGAAGTAGCCAGCTCTGACAAGCGTGGATCCATTTTGATCAAGATGGAACGCCGACGTTCCGTTGAAAGGGCACAGTTTGCGTTCCCCAAGAGACATATAGCCCTTTGGGCCCAGCCAATGAGAACATCGGGATCAATGCCAGCCGCCTCCCCTTGGGCTTGGTATGCCAGATCCAGGATTTTTGTCAAAGGACCAAGGATATCCAGTAACTTGTCTTGGCACAGGCGCCAAGACCGGTCAATACCCTTCTTGGGATCCTTATTAAATTTTTTAACGTAAGTCAAAATTGTGGGATCGACTTCCGGAGTATCAGCCAATTTGTCCGCCAACTCCGGACGAGGGCACTCAGAACGTAACCGAGCACGCACCTCCTGATCGAAAGAGTCGCGGATATGGTCTTGAATATAGTCCGCGACTTCCGGAGCAGGGCACCAAACCTTGGAGTTAGGGTGGATAATGTCTGTAGGCTCAAAGGTCAAGATTGGGGGATGTGGAGAAGCGTCCACAAAATGTTCCTTTCGGGACTTTTTAGCCGAAGGGGGACCAGAGGGACCTGAAGATGACGAGGAAGAGGCATCCTCAGTGTCGAGAGCAGGAGCAGACAAGGACCTGGACAAACGAACAAAGTCAGACCTGTGAGGATTACTGGGTGACTTAGAGGAATGCTGGGAAGAAGAGGATGGAATCCAACCCTGTTGTTGAGCATAGTCAGCCAAATGACGTTTCAGAGGCCCAATGGCACGGACCAATGCAGTATTAACAGACTGCTGAACGCCTTGGTCAAGGGCGTCGACTAAATCATACTCAAATGAATCCTCCTGCTCCTCCTCATAAAAATATTCCTCAGCATCGACGTAGTCTGCCATAGTAATGGAGAAAAAACAATGCACTGAGGAAAAAAACAGGTAGAAACCAAACAAGAATCCAAATATACCGAAGTATATCTAGAGGCCCACAGCAAAACCAATTGCAAGTAATAGGTCACAATCAAGTGACTCCGATAGGGGGGTGACAGCCCCACGCAAGCTAACTAGGCAGAGCACAACTCGACCCAAAACAATCAGTATAAAATGTGGAGGGACCAGCTTGCGTGAAAAGAACACCCTAGGCACAGCCTCTAAAAATTATGCAGCCCAAAACCTTCCAAGAGGTAGAGGGCGTCAGAGGAGCTCTCCGGCAGGCAAAGTGGGCAGAGGCAATGAAGGAAAGCGCCGCCTCGTAGCGTTCACCAGCTCCTGTCACACGGAGCGTCCAAAAGCCACCAATGCGCATGCGCGGTAGCGTGCCTGCTTCCCGGAAGAGGAGCGGCGCGCGACACGCGCGCGCAAGTCCCCGAGCTCCGGTCCCGCTCCACCGAAGATTTCACCAACGCGGGCACAAGGCGCCCGCAAGGCCAGAGAGGCGACCACGCGCTCTCAGAAGCACATAAAACAACGAAGAAATCGAAGCACAAACGCCGGTGGCAGCGCAACGCGCAAAGCGGCTGAACACAAACGCGAAAGCGAAACCGGCATAAAGGTAAACAATAGAATCAATCAACTGAACAGTGCCATGTAAACACACAAGTAAGAATGAATACAGAAAAGCACTTAACTGGCTGCGAAGCAGCAAAGAAAGAGGAAGTGTTGTCCTCTATGGTGCCTTATATAGCATGTACTCTCTATGGTTGGCCTAAGGGCTCATGGGAGTTGTAGTTTTTTCGTTTCTTTACTGTGTTTCTATTGGCTGCTGTTAGTAGTAAAGAAATAGAGAAAGCATAATCTGAAGCCTCCTGTCCTGCCATAGAATTGAGCCCTACTCCATGCTTGGCTGTGACCTACTGGTGTAATTTTAGGAGTAAAACATGTTTACTCATGGACCTGATTCTGACCTTTTTTATCCATAAGCAAAATACCTCACTGAAAATGTCTGAGGAAGCAGCACCTACGTCTTCTGGAGTAAAACAAAAATGCTCAGAAAATATGGTCACTATTTGATGGGCATGACCCTTGGCCAAAGCCAGGCGAGGGCTCATATTAGGTGGTAGCATTTTGTGCGTCCTTGTGAAGCGCCCTTATATTGACGTACTTGTGAACATCTTTTAGTGTGAGTAAAGAGGACTTGTACTATAAAGCATTTATTTCCGCCCGTTGTTGCGGCCCATCGGCCTTGTTGAGAGTTTGGCGACCAGGAGAATATAAACTCAGGCCCTATAGTAAGCACATTTTCCTGAAAATGAAATTACCAGAATAGCATCTAAGTACTCATATTATATTTGTTTCAGTGCACATTCCTTATGTTACTGCATATATATAGATGCGATTCTCACAATATGCGTGCTTCAATTTTTTCCTCATTTTTTTGTTCTTGACAGCCACTCTGATCGAGTGTATGAATGCATTTTGAGATTTTTGCTCATTTGATATTATATGGGGCAGGAGTCCCAAAGATTGTGGGACGCAGTTACTGTTAGTTGTAGACGGTGTTTTGGTTGGTGGTTTAGAGTCTTCTTCTGCAGGAGGAGGCCTGGAAGAAATGTCAGGCCCTATGTCAGACATCCATGTATCCACGTCTTTATAGTTATCCCCTTCTTCCATGAGTTCCTGTGCAATAGCTTGTGGAAGTGGAGTTGAAACAACTGGTGATGTAATGGCCATAGTGAGAGTTGCAGATGTCCCACTTATAGGAGAGCCTGGTTTGGACAAAGAAGCATTGGTTATTGTAGTGGTATCAGCTGATACTGTGGATATAGCTCATGACAAAGCTGTATTAGACACAGAGCCCAAGGCAGAAAGCCTTGCAGCTGTACTAGATTTCAACTTGTGGTTGTGGTAGGGTTGGGTGATGGTTCTGGCTAGAGGCATCACTACAGTGAAATTGCTTTCAGCAGGTGGAGTAATTGTCACTGTGGCACCTGTGAAGCAACTGTTAGCAGTGGTTCGTACCGTTAACCTGCCCTTTGTTCTTCAAGCAGGTGGCACTTCAGGGCTTGTACAGCACTCTTCAATGTGCTCTTGTGCTGTACCGCCTGCAAGCACAGGAGTAGTCTATGATTAAGGAAGGTTTTATCTTTAGTAAAGGTACATGTTTTGGGGCGTGGCTTGGACGCCAGCCAAGATGGCGGCGTAGACCGGGAGCTCCGGCTTCGTTCCTCGGCATCATCACATTTGGGACGGCTTACTTACGACTCCAGCTACAATGAACCATGTCCCGCGAACCGGAACGTGAAGAGAGCCTAGCGCCCTCATTGTTTCCCGGTTTCGCGTCTTCAATCGTCTACTGTGAGAGAGTCCCGTTTTCCCGGCTGCGGCCGCCATTTTGTGCGCCGGCCGCCATTTTCGGAGGCGGCCGGCTTATATGCCTATAACTTTATTTGCTTCATCTTCACTCAGCGGATGACTCTTCCTGCACAGACTATGACTGGTGAGCCCCTTTCAGCTGGGAATTAATTTCTGAAGCGCTCTCTTTCCCGCCCATTTCTCACTATGATTTTTGGCGCCATTTTGGGTTGACGGGGTGCTACAAGGGACTTATTTTGAGAATATTTTCTATGAATTATTGAGTGGTATCACAGTAACACACTCCTTGGTATCCAAGAGATATCGATCTTATTTGACACAACATGAATTCATGGAAGGTTGGAAGAAAAACAGAGCAAAAAATGTTATATTTCAAATTAATTCTTTACTTGAAAAAAGTTATGGGGGATGTATGTACACAAACCAATTAAAGCAAAAAAGTCATGAACAAAGATAGACAATGTTTTTTCTATGGTTCATAACATTATGCATCAACTCCGGTTGAATCAAACAAACAGCCCAAATTATACAATAAAAAGTGGTTGTAGGTTGGTGTCTAAAGACAACATTAAAGGAGATGATGACAAGATGTCGACGTTTCGGTCTTTGCTGTATTCATCAATAAGACCATCATCAGGACGATGTTTATTCAGATGCTGTAAAGAACTCCCTTTATAATTACAGGGGGACCGCGTCAGTTGATATAGGCGGTCCACATTAAAATTCTTACAAGAAGATTCAGATGGATGAAAAACAACATGTGTTGATCCAAGAAAAGTGGCTATATAGTCCACTCGTAGGAGTGTTCGATCCTATTTTTTGAGATAACTCCGGCGGCAAAATTGTATCACCGTGGCTTCGTCTATATACTGCCCAAGCCTACAAGGGTTGATTGGGTTTTCCCCTGACAAAAATACTATTTTGTGTTGACTGCAATTCACCTCATCGCCGTCCTGCTTCACTGCTTCATTGCTTCAATGTTTTCCCTTTCTACGCCATAGCTATGAATTAAACTACCTTGTACTCCTGCAACGCTCCTTCACATTTGACTTCACCCTCTCGCTTGCCATGCATTGAGGTACTGCGTCAGGAGGTTCTCCTTCAAGAGTTGCTTCAGGGATTTAAGCGACGCTCCTTCCGCTTTTCCATACTTTTTTTGTCATTCATGTTTTCTTGCTTGGAGGACTGTCATTGTTCTTTTTATGACCTCTTGTGATGCTGAGTGTGGCTATGTTTATTCCAGCTGCTTTCTTTTCCTTGTGCATGGTCATTATCAATTATTGCATTTTATCTCATGGTCCATTTGAGTTGCTCTCCCACTCTGGCATGTTCTTCCTCCTGGCCTAATACCTGCTATTGAGATTCGTGTTTTTTCCTCCTCTGGCCATGGCTTCATGCTGAAGACTTTTTATTATTGCTTTACATGTGCTTTTCCTTGTCAGGAAGACTCTATATTCAATATTGTCTTTTTGTCTTCACCTTCAATATTCTGGCTGCCTTACATGGGTAAGCTTCGCACTTTGAAACTCACCAATTTACCGAAGTTACCCGTTGGTTCTGACTCCGACTCACCTACCCAGGAAATGGAAGAGGGTAAATCTTCGAAGTCGGACTCTGCCCATGGGGCTATTCCTAAGGCTCAAAATGGAGGGAAGGTGCAATCTTCTTTGACCTCATCCAAACGTCTGAAGAAGGATCCGCCATCCCCTGGGAGCAACGCTTCATCTTCCTCTATAGATCTTATCCTGGAAGAATTGCAGGCCTTCAAGCCTTTTATGGAAGCAACAACAAAAAATATGCAGGCCATGCAGGAGAAATGGTCATCTCTGGATTCACGTGTCACGATCTTGGAGCAATCCTCGGACTCTTTCCATTCTGCTTCCTCCCGCATTCCTTCAATAGAGGCTGAGATTCCTTTGCTCAGGCGTCAAACAGAGGATTTGGAAAATAGAAATCGAAGGAACAACCTACGCTTATATGGTCTTCCGGAACTTACAGAGGGATCCAATCCTACCATCTTCTTCTAATCTTTCCTTGCAAAGATCCTGGACACTCCGGCCTTATCCTCCATTAACATCCAGCGAGCCCATCGTCTCGGTCCTAAGGTAGCTTCCAAGCCTAGGGGTGTGATAATGCTATTTTTGCAGTATACTGACCTCTTGCAGGTCCTTTCAGCCGCCAAGCTCAAAAAGCAGATTACTCAGGAAGGTCACCGCCTTTATCTCTCCCAGGATGTCACCAAGGCCACCGCAGATCGGAGGAAAACATTTTTGGATTTAAGGCCGCAGTCAAGAGCCCTGGGTGCCAGATATGGTCTCTTACACCCTTGTCTTTTCAAGGTCACCTATAAAAACAGAACAACCACGTACGAAGATCCTGCGGCCTTGCAAGCTTTCCTTCGTCAGCAGAGTCCAGATGTTAGGGACACCTCCAAGCCTGGATGAGTGACTTTGCTGTTCATTGCCTTATTGATTTCACTACATTGCAATTCTGTTTTTTCTTCATTGACGTTGCTTGATCTGTTTTCCTTACAGTTTCTGTTACAAATATTGTCTTTTGTTGTAGACCCTTGTATTTTCCCTAATGTTTTCTCTCATTTCTTCAGATATGTCTCTTCTCATCTTTATCCTGATGTCTCCTACTGTTTTCTTACCTTACCCATTGGATTTATGGTAATAGAGGTTCGATGCTGGCTCTGGTCGCTGTCGTCTCCTGCCACCAACATCCCCATCCCTGTTCTGGATTTTCCTTTTTTTTAAGTATGTCTTTCAGTCGTTCGTTTTGGACTTGTACTGTCTCTTTGTATATTTTTGTCTCTGTCCTCTTTCTCTCCCTTTCACTCTTGAACTCTCTCTTGCATTTATCATGGTCTCCCCTTTTTTCTTCTTTTCTCCCTTCTTGGATTTAGTCTTATCTTTGTAACAGTTTTTTCCTCTTTTTCCTTCCTTTCTCGTATTCTCGTATTCTCTTTTTCTCCTTCTTTTTTCTCTTTTCCTTTCCATTTTTCTCATTTTCTCTCCATGGTATTTCTTATGCATTACTGAGCATGTTGCACTCAGCTGTTTTTCTAAATTGTTTCGTTCCGTGTAACAACATGGAACGTTAAGGGATTAAATAATCCCATTAAACGACAGAGGGTTCTCTCACATTTAGCAAGACTTAAAACTGAAGTTGCCCTCCTTCAAGAGACTCATCTTGCTGAACCGAAGGCTTTGAAACTTAAACGTAGTTGGGTGGGTCATGTTCTTTGTTCTCTTACGACGTCTAGGAAGAATGGTATTGTACTTTTGTTACATAAAAAGTTAAATGTTTCATCGATTACTCATGAATGTGTAGATGATGGTCGTTGGCTCATTGTTAATTTGCTCATCGATAACATCCCACTCACCCTCTTTAATGTGTATGCTCCTACTGGGATCGATAGATCCTTTTGGCCTGCTATCTCTTCCAAGTTGTCCTCCCTTTCTGAAGATTACATACTTCTCGGAGGAGACTGTAACCAGGAGTGAAGTAGTGTGGCTCACTGGTTAGAGGCGGCAGACCCGAGAGCAGAGGACGGCCCGGAACCAGGGTTCGATTCCCGACGCGGCAGGTTTCTGGACCAGGGTCAGCGGACTCGATAATTCTCTCGCCTCGGTGCCCACTCTGATCAGCGATCACACTCGGCAACTCTGGGCACTAGCTTGCCTCATCTTCACTAACGGCCCCACCAGACCGCCGGGGATGCCTGGTCTCACCCTGGAGATACCCATTAAGGGACCATCTCTCAGGGAAGCCAGGAAGGGTTTCGCAGCGGTCGAAGCGCGGAGGTACCCCTTCGGGAGTGATTCCAGTGCTATATAAGCACATAATTATATAATTTTTATTAATTGTTGATCCCTTCCTTGACCGACACTCGAAAGTCACTTTTGTTCCCTCTAGAATGCACACGCAGTTTGTGAACTCCTTTCAAAACAATGCCTTAGTAGATATTTAGAGACTGTGCAATCCTGATGTTGGAGAATATAGTTTTTTCTTCCCTCCTCATCAATCCTAATCCCGCATTGACCATATCTTTCTCAGTAAATCCTTGTCCCAACACTCTATTCGTTCTGAAATTCGTTCCATCTTACTTTCCAACCATGCCCCAGTTTTTTTAGACCTTTACCTACTCCCATTCTCTCCCCACTCTGGCAGATGGCGATTTAATAATGCTTTACTTTTGGAACCTTCCTTTTGTACCGAATTCACTGCCTTTGCCAAGGATTTTTTTCTTTTAAATCAAACCCCTGACTCCCCTTCTGTTATGGTTTGGGATTCATTCAAAGCAGCCTCTAGGGGTTTTATTATTAACTTTGTGTCTCGGCGGAAGAAACTTCGAGAGGCCAAGTCAGAGAAAATTTTGGCTGACATTAAAGCTTTAAAACTTGCTTATTATGCTTCTAAATCTGATACCTCCCTTAAAGCTCTTGTTGAAGCAAACATTTCTTTTAACAAATTCACAACAGATGCTGCTTCTAATATTCTGCTAAAATGTAATTCTAGATATTATGGGGGTAAGAACAAAATGGGGAAGCTTCTGGCCGATTACTTAAAGATTCGTAAGGAACGCACAAAAATTCAATCTATCAAAACTTCTTCCGGTGAATCCACATTTAAGGATAAAGATATTTTCACTGAATTTGCCAAATTTTACGATACTCTTTATACCCCAGAACAGGTTCCAACGTCTGATGATCTCCTCTCTTACTTTCAATCTCTCCCATCTCCCTCGGTTTCACATGTTGACTTTCATGCTTTGGAACAGGACATTTCGCTTTCTGAAATCTCTCATGCTGTATCTAAACTTCGTCATGGTAAAATCTCCAGGCCCTGATGGGTTTACTATTGAATTTTACAGCCACTTTGCTTCTCTCCTTCTTCCTAAACTATAACTCTTATTTCAATCTTTCTCTGATGCAGGTTCCTCTAGCGGTTCTTTTCAACAAGCCTTAATTTGCTTAATTCCAAAGGAGGACAAGGATCACACCTTGTGCAACAATTATAGACCAATATCTTTGGTGAACACTGATTACAAAATTCTAGCGAAGATATTAGCCCTTCGCATGGATCCCCTTTTACCAGATATAATTGGCCCAGAACAATCTGGTTTTGTCAAGGGACGTCTCTCCTCTGATAATTCCGGGGTTTTTCTTAACATTCTTAGCAAATCTTCTTCCTTGACTCTTCCTTTCGCACCTATTTCCCTAGATGCGGAGAAGGCTTTTGATAGGATTGGGTGGGACTTCATGTTTCAGGCATTGCGTTGGATTGGTATTCCTCCTAAATTCATTTCTATTGTTTCTTTACTTTATTCTGATACTCAAGCTTCTATTTTTGTTAATGGGATGTCCTCTGATTTTTTTTCTTTACATAGAGGGGTGCGACAAGGTTGCCCCTTATCTCCCTTACTTTTTGTTTTAGCCTTAGAACCCTTCCTTACTAAAATTCACTTAGATTACACTATCTCTGGTTTTCATTTTGGTTCCCAACAAGTCAAACTCTCGGTTTATGGCGATGATATTCTTTTTTATTGCTCCGACCCTGCCACCTCCATTCCCTCTTTTCTTCAGCAGGTCTCTTCCTTCTCTGCAGTTTCCGGATATCGCTTGAATGCCGACAAGTGTGAAATTTTACCTTTGAATCCTCTTTGTCAGAAGCATCTCTTTTCTTGTACAGGTTTCTCATGGCAACCATCTAAAATCAAATACCTAGGGGTTTGGTTTGCTCCTCTATTATCCGACACTCTCAAACTAAACTTTGATTATATTTACAAGAAAATGGACACGGCTCTCACTCGTTGGCATCCGCTCTTTTTGTCCTGGTGGGGTCGACTCAACTCTATAAAGATGATGCTATCCCCCTTGCTTCTCTATACTATTTCCATGCTCCCTTTACACATTCCTCTTTCTTTCTTTAAGAAGTTTGACTCTTTATTACTGAAATTCCTATGGAACGGTGAACGTCCTCGAATAGCTCTTTGCGTAAAGACAAAGCTCAATCTGGAGTACGTTTTCCTGATTTCAAACAGTATCACCGTGCTTTTTCCCTGAAGCAATCGACTCGCTGGTTTTCATCTAATCTGCCTCATTATCCTCCTGTCTGGCTAAGCATGGAATCTTCTTTCATTTCTCCTTTTACCTTCCGTGAATTCTTGTCCTTTACGTCTTCTCAAACTCGTCTTCGCTCCCCTATTCTTTCACAATCTCGTAATCTTCTTTCTCCGTACTTAACTTCATCCTATCCATCCCTCCTCTCCATTCACGAACAACCAATTTGGAATAACTCTCTTCTCAAAATCCGTAATCGTACCATTTATCGGAAAACTTGGCACTCTTGAGGAATATGTTGGATTTCTCAATTACTATCTCAGGGTACGCCTCTCTCCCTCCAGGATCTTCAATCTCTTTTCTCTTTGCCTGCTTCTGCCCGATCGCAATACAATTCCCTTTATCCAGTCTTGCTCTCCTATCTTCAATCTCTTTCATCCTCCAACGAGGTTCCTTTAGATCACAGATCCACTTCCCTTTTACTGGTGACTCCTCCTTCTGCGTCCGCTCTATATAATTCTTTCCGTTTTACTACTGATAGATTGAAATCTCGCATTGAACTTGCATGGGAGTTGGATTTTTCTCAGAATTGGCCTGTACTTCTTTGGGATAAAATTTGGACTAAACTTCATAAGACCTCTAGAACTGCTAACACTACCCAAACTTTATTTTTCATTTATCACAGAACTTTATTTACTCCACTTGCTTTATCCTGTTTTTCACCAGACACTCCCTCTACCTGTTGGTCTTGTCCCTGCCTTTCTGCTGATCTTAAACATATGTTGTTTGAATGACCTCCTACTTCCCAGTTCTGGCAGTTGGTTTGGCAGCAAATACAAAAGATTTTCCAGTTTCAGGCTCCCTTTTCACCCTCACTAGTTTTTCTTGGCTCCCTCTCATCAGACCTCCCTCATTCTCCCAATCACTACCCTTTACTTGACCTTTTCATTGCTGTAGCCTTTCATATTGTCATTTCTAACTGGAAACAAGCTGCAAATATTTCATATCAGTCTTGGTGGAATGCAGTCTGTTTTAATCATCGTTTAGACACCAATTATGTATCTCCCATCTCCCTAGCTATCAAACGTGACCTGATTTGGCTTCCTCTGGTAACGTACCTCTCTTCCTCTGCCCCTGTTCATCCCTCTCCTGATCCTGAAACAGTTGAAGTTCGCAAACCCCCTGATTTTCTTATTACCTGTTTTACCAGTTTTATTTGATTACTATAATTATTAAGTCTCAATATACTGTGTTTTCTCTATTGTATTTGTACTCTTATGATGTGTTCATAATTCTTCATGCTTGTAATGCTTACTTTTTATGAAATTATTATTATTATATTGTTTATTTCTTCCATCCGCTTATTGTAACTTTTCTCCTTTCACCCCCTCCCTCGTTCCCCCTTTTCTTTTCCTCAATAAATCAAACTTAAAAAAAAAAAAGTAAAGGTACATGTTTGAGAAGATATTCAAAGGGCGATGTCTGACACAGATTTTACATCCAAGAAATATTTATGTGTGCACCTTGACATAGAATATTGCACAGTCTCTTTAGATTCCGTTTTTCATTGATGGACTTCCACACCCAATATTTTCTTTCTTGATGTTGGACATAGTTTATATTGACAAGAAAGCTTGATGAATATGGTTGAGATGTTTAAACATTTGGATTATCTACCAGCTAAGTCCCCAGGTAATGCTTCCACATTTTTATATATGAAAAATCCACTTCTGTGACATATATTTCCTCTTTACATAATGGGCATGGGAGATAGCAATGCATGCAAGGAGCACATGGGAAGTGTATGCAAGGCACTCACTGGTTGCTCAACAGGACATGCAAAGGAGATATGGCCTCCCTGTAAATCAGTGGCTTATATATGGCCAAATCTCGGGTATCATACAGGCTTTTAGGCCAAAACTTAAACCCCTGGTAGACTTCCCTGTGGTTGAGTGCATTGGAAGAGGATGTAGGAAGATAAAAGAGGTTTATAATATGCTGGCGTCCAAATTACAGGATGATGTAGGAAAAGTAGAAAGTGACTGGGCAATCAAAGTGGGAAACCCGGATGTAGATTTGGACCTAGCACTATGGTTAAATAAAAAGATCTTTTGGGTGTCCAACTTACGGGCACAACACTTTAAAACAGTTTTTAATCTTTATCATACACCGGCCAAACTATTTGCCTGTGGTGTCAGGATTGATGATTGCTGCCCGAGATGCAATAAGGGACAAGCAGACTTATTACATATGTTTTTTACTTGTGAGCGACTGGCCCCTGTCCTGGATGGAATAACAAAATTTTGGGAGGGGCTGCTAGGTCATAAGATCGATCTATCCCCAACACTGATTTTATTTGGCTCAGATTCTAAACTGGTTTTAACAGAGGATGAGGCTGCTTTGGTCTTTATGTCGGTCGCTGTGCTTAGAATCTTAATCGCGGCCGGATGAAAGGATGTTACAGCCCCCTCTTTTCAGAAATGGGTCTCCAGATTTTTGGGTATTTATAATATTGAGTCTTGTCTCTATGAACTTAAAGGTGTTAAAAAACAAGAGATGGGAAGACGATTATGGGCCCCGGTTAAGAAATGGCTGGAGGACAGAATAAGAACTTGAAATGTACTGTACTGTTATATTTATTGATAGATCTTCTGCATCTTTTTTATCCCCACATCAAATAATGTGTTTTTAGTTGCTTATATTCGAGTGATCATGTAATTGTATCAGATGTTCTTATACCTTGCTTGTGGTTAATTATATATTTTGTCAATGCGCCATGAACTTCAATAAAATAAAATTAAAAAAAAAAGGTTGCTCAACTCCACCTCCTGATAATGCGCCTTCTATTACCTTTCTGCTGTTGATATTGACGATGATGATGGTCCTCTCTTCCTAAGGGCCCATGGGCTCTGGTGCTGCCCCCGGCCAAACTTTCAGGCCTATGTGTAGAAAATAATTTACCCCACATCTGGTGTTGAAGGTCTAGCATTTTTTTTACTCCTCTCCACTGCCCAGGAATGTGAAGACACTCAGGGCCATATGTATCAAACTCCCTATTTGCGATTACCAATTTGCGATTTTTCGTGAATCGCATATTGAGAATCGCATAACGGTATGCAAATAAAAACTCCCCCAAAAAATAGCGATTCCGTAAAAATCGCTATTTCCATTGCGACATGCCAAATAGCGATTCCTTAATCCAAAAAACCCCCGCAAAATTCGCAAATCTGAGAATCTGAAACTCAGGTGCTGCTTGATGACATCGCAAACCAGGAAGTGTGACTACCCATGCTGCATCTGAGTTTCAGGACAGTCCGGTTTAGTATCACGCATCAGACGTGACTCTAATGCATTTAAGTGAGGTGATCCGCATCACCCCACTGAAATGCATTGTCACGCTTAATGCACAGTGTCTCAGCTATGTGACGGAAGCGCTGCAAAGTGTGCGTGTGTATGTGGCAGCTCAGCTGGCTGGCGGCGTGTTGCCTATGCCTGCGCTGAATTGCTGCTATCCTGGGCTTCCTGCTGCTAGCAGTGGCTACCATGTATCTCATTATCAAGGATTCCCGTGGTGCCATGTGGCTGAGTCACTGTCAGCCAGATAGCCTGCCTGACCTCACACTCCAGTTAGGATGCATGAACACACTTGTGACTGGCGTGGCGCCATGGGGGAACTTTACGTCACTGTGCGTGGGGAGTTTGTGGTCAATAAGGCTGGCAGATCACTGGTTTACAGGCGGAGCCGGCTGCGCATGGTACCACGGTCCGCAGAGCTGTGGCTTGACCCATCCCTTTTATGGCCTTTAATAGCCGCTCGCCCGCAATTGAATTTGTTATTATTGTTAAATTTGTGGTGGCTTAGAGAGAGTGCCGTGGGATAGGACGTCAGTGAAGACCAACGTCACGGTTAGCGGCCTCCAGGATTCACTGAGGACACACAGCCGCCAGCCACCTCCTGGACCAAGTAAGACAGATTTCCGCCTGGGGTGGTGGTCAGGGTTTAGTTACTCGCTCATTGAGCCCTGAGCTGCCTCGAGTCGCTGACACGCCAGTCAGGCACTGGCAGCGCAGCTTGTTTGAAGATCAATGAGAACAGTAGTTGTTGTTTACCAGCCACCCACGTGGTGCATCAGTGTATAGTAAATAAATAACCCATTGAGTTGGCCAGAACTTGGTGAAGAGGTACCAAGGAGCTGGAATCTAAGAAATTCCTGCTTTTACGAGTTTAGTACCTGGAATCAGGAATATCGATTCGCACAAGCACAGATCCAGTAATGCCGAGCCTTTTTCCGTGCATTTTTACACGATTCCGGGAACAAATCCACCTGCTCAGAGATGGCCCAAAAATCATGGGGACTCATTGAGTATGACGAATGGGGTTCCGTGGGTGGGGGAGCAGTGCAGCCTAAAGGAGTCTGCTCTCCCACATGTCTTCTCGGCAGGGAGGAGGGATGAGAAGGGTGCTCACAGCCCCGAGACATGACAATGCCCTGTCTGTCGTACTTTGGCAGATGGAATAGCTTTAAAAGCACCTGCTGCAGAGTTTGACATCCTTGTTGCTCAAATATGGGTAATTTCTAGTATTTGTCTATTTCCATTGACTTTTTTCCATGAGTTGGGCCTCAAGAAAGTGCCACTCTATGTGTTACATATTTATTGGTTGCCTGACTCTCTTAAATCCACCGATTCTATGAACATGTCACACAATCAATCTGAAACATTAGCAGCCATAATGAAATGAGTGTACTTTCCGATATTGACATGATTCCCCGTCTTCCTTGCTTGATTTTGCTGGCGCCAAAGTGTCACTCATAGTCGTTGAAATGTCACTCATGATTACACTGAAATTATGAAAATGTCACACATAGCAATCTGAAACCTTGGCAGCTATGTCAGAAGCACAGTGAGAGACTAGGAGTGGAGGTGAGGGATCACTGCAGTGCTACAAACAATGGCAGACACTGGAGACATGGCCAGTAAGGACAATCAGCAGCAGGGGGGAAACACCCAGAAAAAGAAAACAAAAGTTCTCAGAAAGTGAGCTGGAGGCCCTGATTCAGGAAATGGTTGTTAGCCATGAGCACCTCTTTGGCAAGAAGTCCCTGTGTGTGCCCGAGACACGCAAGAGAAGGATTTGGGCAGACATCCAGGGTAAAGTCAACACAATTGGTGTCACTTACCGAAGCGTGGAAGACCTCAGGAAGCACTGGTATGAAATGCGCCAGCGCTCAAAGGAGAAGGTTGCTGCCAGGTTGGAGCAGGCTAAGAAGACCGGTGGTGGGACCTCTACTGCCACCGCCTCAACACCACTCGAGGAAATGGTTGAGGGGACCCTGCTTCCGGTGCATGTTATGGGCATGGCAGACCTAGACAGCTTCGACCCCCCGGAACCAAGACAAGGTAAGAAGCATGCCATCACAACCCTGATACTCCCCTACTTCCCCCACACACCCAGGAGAGACCCAGGGGCACAACAAAACCAAAAGTCCAGTGCAGGTACACAAGCACAAACATGCTTTATGGGAGATGTAGTCACATGCACCCAACAGTGGCACATTGACACCCAGCCAGTCCCAAACAGTATGTGTGCATCATGAAAGTCAAAATACAGACAGACAGGACCCATGTAACTCCAAAAAGTAAACTTTAATGCATGACAGATGCAAGTCAGGACAGAAAATTAATGTGTGCATTTATGTCCACAGCACCAGCAGAAACACAGGGAACAGTCAGCAGAGGCGAGGATGAATCCCCCAACCCAGAGGCGACAGGGCAAGAGGAGGAGGAGGAAATGGAGGAGGAGTGCAGCCCAGTTATCCTTCCAAAACTCAACACGCAGAATGCAGTGCCACCATTGCCCCCACTGGAAGAGGAAGCCCAGGACACCGATGGCTATGTCCAACCAGTCCCGGGACAGTCAGAGCCAGAACCCCGTGCTCGAGCACGTGCAGATCCAATACCGCCAATACCATCCAGGCGCAGGGCACGTGCATCCACCAGTGCAGCAGTCCCAGGAGAGGACACAGTCTTCAGAGGGCTGGAGGGCCACTTGTTAGAAGTCCAGCGCCTGCAGGCAAGAAACAGAAGGTCAATACAGAGGCAGATCAGGATTGGCTTCATGGGCATGACAGGTACCTTGGAGGCACTCTGTGCTGAACGGAGGGCGGATCGTGCTGCTAGGCGCAGGGAGATGCAGTGCCTAGACCTCTACACCAGGATTGTCAACCACCTTTCCTCAGCGACCAGTGTGCTGTCAAGGGGCAGCACAGTATGCAGCGTGAGGTGGCACACTGCAGCCAGGATGTGGCAAGGGTCTTGGTACATGTGACATGTGATGTGGATGAGCTGCGGGCAGCTTGCACTACTGGCCCAGGAGTCCTCACTCCAACAGACAAGTACGCCCAATCTGGCAAGAGCAGCATTTCAACCCTCCCCCCCGCCCCCCACAGGATAGGCGCCGTAGTGTGAGTCACAGAAGGGCTTATGGGACAGGTGAGGTGGGCACTGTGCACCCACAGCCAGGAGCTATGGGCAGACAGCGGCGCAGTTGAGGTGCTCAGACTTGGACAAGGAGATGGGTGCATCATCCCAGTGTACACGGACACTTGGTCCAGATTGTTCATTTGCACTGTGATCCTAACATGTGCTGGGCATTGAACAATACATTGTGTGCTACACAGGCTGTGTGCCGATATATATCATGTACAAAAGGAAATTAAACACAGTCTCATATTTTGATATTTAGCATTGTGTCATCTTTTCTTACCTAGAAATAGTTGTGTGTGATCTCATCTCGCCTCTGGCGCCCAGCAGCTGCACCAATTACACCGCCTGGCATGCGTCTGGTGATGGCCCCTCCTCATCTGATGAATCCGATTCACTGAGCTCCGCTGGTGTGCCTTTCCTGGTGGCGATGTTGTGCAGCATGGCACATGCAACTACTATCTTGAAACAGTTCTCGGGGCTGTATTGTAGTGCCCCTCCACTCTTATGTAGGCATAGGAATCTGCTCTTGAGTATTACGAAGGTCCGCTCAATAGAACTTCTGGTTGCTATGTGGGCACTGTTATACCTCTGCTCCCCAGCGTTGGCAGGATTCAGGTAAGGAGTTAGTATGCATTCACGGATTACATACGCACTGTCACCTGTGGGGTGGGAGGAATATGGTTAAACACTGTCATGCTAATGCTGTCGTTTACTAGTGTGTCCAATGAACAAATGCAATTATCTAGTAGGTATTCCTCATCAAACTCCCCACTTGAGTCAACGGTGTATCCCACTGTGGCGGAAGATGAAAGCGTTGTGTGTGCTGCCTGGGTATTTTGCGACAATGTCGGGGATAATGTTCTTGGCATTACTTACCACCTGTATGTCCAGGGAATGGTAGTATTTGCGATTCCTGAACACATACTCGTTCTAGGAGGGGGGGATATGGCGACATGTGTCCCATCTATGCGTCCAATGACGTGGGGAAATTGTGCAATTTGATAGAACTGCTTGGTCTGGTCTAGTGCCTGTGGTGTGCTAGGGAAGAGGATGTGGTGATGCAGCCTCTGTAGCATGACATCAAGGAACAATGGAAAAAGCACAACAAGGCACTCTGTGCAACCCCTTCTGCTGAGGCTTTCACCCCCTGGAAGCTAACTGATGCCAAGAGGTGCAGTGACCACAGGACTGGATGTGGGTGGGGATGGTATGTGTCCCGAGTGTGGGGTGTTCAATTATAGGCTCGAGCTCCTCTATTAATTCCAGGAGGCTCTCTTCATCCAGCCTGTAGTTTGTATGGATCTCCTCAGTCCGCTGGAACAGGGTTATGTGCGCTCGAAAGATCCTTTCCTGGCGTCTTCTTCTCTGTGCAAAAACCACAGTTGATGGACAGAATGCAGAACAATGTCATACATTCACCCCAGTACAGAGATCTGGGCCTAAATCCATCGTTTTTTTGCACTCCACACCACCCTAGTTCAGACATGGCCATATGCAAATCAGTCTGACCCTGTGCCTCATGGGAACAGTCCAGCCCGAACTGCCAAGCCATGCCTTCCCTGGACCGGAAACAAGCTTCCGAGAACCGGTTTCTGGCATTCCAGCCGTCTTCAGCCCGGCTTGCTTGAATCCAGTGGTGTGGAGAGCATGGCACTCACGTCTGAGCATACCCATCCCACTCGGGGTGACGAATGCAAAAACCACAGTTGATTGACAGAATGCAGAACAATGTCATACATTCACCCCAGTACAGAGATCTGGGCCAAAATCCATCGTTTTTTTTGCACTCCACACCACCCCAATTCAGACATGGCCATATGAAAATCTGTCTGACCCTGTGCCTCATGAGAACAGTCCAGCCCGAACTGCCAAGCCATGCCTTCGCTTCCCTGGACCGGAAACAAGATTCCAAGGACCGGTTTCTGGCATTCCAGCCGTCTTCAGCCCGGCTTGCTTGAATCTAGTGGTGTGGAGAGCATGGGACTCACGTCTGAGCATACCCATCCCACTCGGGTGACAAATGCAAAAATCACAGTTGATGGACAGAATGCAGAACAATGTCATACATTCACCCCAGTTCAGAGATCTGGGCCTAAATCCATCGTTTTTTTGCACTCTACACCACCCCAGTTCGGACATTGCATTTGTCACCCCATTTTTTCATGATGATTTCTGTACACAGACTATTTGAATTACTAACTGAATAAAATGACAAATGAAAATAAATTACTAATGTCTAAAAATTTGAAACTTTTCTTTAAAAAAACTCATCATTGACTGATCTTAAATGTAAATCATGTCAATCATTGACTTCATTTGAGCTGGTTTCCATTCATATACCGTGGCAAAGATCTGTTACCTTAAAGAAGAAAAAATTATAGCAAGGAGTTGGAGTCCATTCTTGTAAGTAAAAAGTTGAACTTTTACTGTAGAGTAAATTTGGACTCTTTCTGCACTTTGACATTTCCTGATGACAGGCATCTTCCACACATGCGCATTTTGTCTGTGGGGTAATACAGACAAAGTTTGTGCAAAGCACATCTGTATGTGCAACAATCATGTGAGGATTTTCTGACTGGTAAATCTCATACTGCAGGAGCCAGTAAAAACTAGTAATTGAGGGTCCCACTCTTAGATTTACTACTCAGAAATTATATCTTTGGGTTCGAATTTATCACACCTGGATACCATACTACTCACAGCTTGTTTTACTGCTAAATATGATATTTGTAAATAAACCATATTTTCGTTTTTTCAATACTATTTCAAGTATCTGCGGCAGGAAACAAACTGGTTTTGCAAGGGGGAGCACCTGTGGTTTTGGTCCCAGCCTCAGCGGCCATCTAGGGAAACCTACCAAACTCAGCCACTTCTGGGATTCTGGGTAGGAAAACTTTGGGGGACTCACTCAAGCCACACCTCTCTGGACTTCCCCAGGTGTCTATTTTTAAGAAATGTCTGGGTTTGTAGGTTTCCCGAGATGCCCGCCGAGCCGGGGACCAAAAGTCCCAAGTGACCATTGCAAAACCAAGTCTTTTTGTGAGCAATTAGACAGATAGCTCGATCCGGATCTGTGCTGACAGGGGCGGAAAGAAAAGAACAGTCATCAGCACCCTGGGGTCGTGCCTATATAGTCACAGTGCAAGTCACATCCGCAATGTGGAACCGATAGACCCCACCTACCGGTGCACAGGGGTACTGCTCACGAAATAATTTCCAGATCCAGTCTCACCAGGTTTCCATACAAAAAGCATTTTTTTGGTTTGCTAATAACTTTGGCCTAGTTTGAGGAATCTTCACAAAACTTTCCAAAAAACAGTTCATCCACCTCTGCTCATTTCTAGAACATTTCAGGGTGATCTGTCCAATGAGGCCAAGGGGGACGGGGGTAAAAAAATGCATTTTCCCCATGACATTTTCCATAGGAATATTGAATAGCAATAGAGCAAAAACAGCTGAACTGAATTACATACATTTCGGGGAAAGCTAGATCTTGGTTCAAGGTGTGTTTTTTGTGATTTGATGTAAATCTATTCAGTAGTTTTTGAGAAATTAAGATTCAATATGCATGTATAAATATCAAGCCATTGAGTATCTGTGGATCCAACAGATCAAAAGATATTAACTGATTGGCTGCCACCATATCATCAAATGTGCGGAGGTAGCAATTTTAGGACCCAAGACTCAGTCCTCTGTCCTAATAAAAAAAAAAAATGTAAGTTTCAAAACACCTATACAGTGGCAGGGTAGGGGGGGGGGGGGGGGTAGGATTTCCAGAGGGATCCCTTTGGACCAAACACGTATATATTATTTTTTAAACGGGGTATGTGGTCCTGCTTTAAAAAATAAAGAGCAGGCTCCCTTCCTTTTCATAAATAAGCCCTCAGGAGCCAGCCAGGGCCTGTGGATTGGGGGTGTCAGCAAAATTATTTCTTCTGGGAGAGGGGTGTGCGGCCTCAGAGGCCCTGGGGACTCCATCCCCTGGGGCCAACTTTGACATTTTTGGGAGTGTGTTATAGGGCCCCCGTGGGTAGCCGTTCACCAGCTGTGAAGACTCTATTCCCCAGGGCCTGATGGGAGTACTGTCCCGGGACCCCATCCCTCAGGATCCGAAGGGAGCACTGTTCTGGGACTTCATTCACCAGGGCCCGATGAGAGCACTGTCCCGGGAACCCCATTCCCCGGACTCTGCTCTTTGCTACCCGGGCACGTGTAGGGCATTCCCTGCCAGCACTCGCCAAGGCAAGGAACACAACATTGCTCCCGACCGGTGGGAGTCACCACCACAATTGGTGCTGTCTAGGGAGGCTGCAAGGGTCACAGGAGCCTTGGGGCTCCCCACCGCAGAACTCAATGAACAGCCATGCTGTGGGTGCCCCAGTAACTGCCTTTGATACAATCAAAGCCCATCTGCTTTTAAAAGTTCAAAAAGTCAAAAACTGAAGGTATCAGCCTAGGCTGTAGCCTCTCTGAATACAACCAACTGATATAAAGATTGCTCCTTCTTCTAAATACCGCAACCATATGCCTCCAATTCATGCCAGAAAATTTCAGTCTAACCAACAGTATTATAACCAATCAATCAGCCATTGTAAAATACTTCCCATCATCACAAATATTGAAAACAAAATGTAGTCTCCATCATCAGGAGCCCCAATCTTTTGCTCAAATGTATGACTCACTTCAAAGACCGACTCAAATTACACCAGAAAGACACAAGGGCCAAGCACAGAGATTATTAAAAGAGAAAATAAAACCACACCCAACACAGAGAAATTAAAATAAGTCAAAACTAAGTCCTCCAAAACCCACAAAGATATTCCCTCAAATCAAGACTGGAGGGTGTGGGATGGCAAAATGGTCAGGACAGTTAAGTTAGTTAAAGTTTTATTAATTTAGCACAGTTACTTAAAACCATTGCTATACAGAATCTACTTTAGCACAGTTACAAAATTTAGCTTTTAGCACATTTATCATATAAAAACAGGGCTAAAAAACAATTTTCCAGGCTTAGAGACCGGTATGTTTATTGAAAGAACAGCAATATAGTTGCCTGTGTGAACGTTTTGCTGTGCTTGGCCTGATAAAAATAATTAAGACAAAGGGTACTGGACCAAAGGACGGAAAAAGTCTGTAATGAGTCTTTGAGGGGGAGGGGGAGGAAGCATGGCGGACAAGGGAGGTAATAGAAGATTGTCCAAAAGTCTCACAAATTTACCAAACCTTGCGAGCACTTGGAAGTCCGTAGATGTAAAGCACAAGGCCGAGGCCTCCCAGCACGT
Source organism: Lissotriton vulgaris (assembly GCF_964263255.1). Classification (NCBI taxonomy): domain Eukaryota; kingdom Metazoa; phylum Chordata; class Amphibia; order Caudata; family Salamandridae; genus Lissotriton; species Lissotriton vulgaris. The sequence continues at coordinate 1,453,208,951 of NC_141689.1, read as the reverse complement.
CCTAGCACCCCATTTTAAAAACAAGGGTTTCAAGAGGGACCTTCTGGGGCTGCTGGTGCCAGGCAGCAGCACAGGAGATGCAGCCATGATTCAGAGTGGTATTTGCACAGCCTACAGGCCCCCCCCTTGCTTGTTGGAGCCCATTTGTTGAAGGCCGTCGAGCGCAGGCCTAGAAATCGCATAAACATTATATTCTTCCGAGCCACTGCGCTTAAATTTCCCTGGAAATATGCTTGTGGGATCCCAGGAAGATACGAGGAGTTCAAGGGGAGCAGAATGGTTGATGACTTTACAGCCTGCAGATCCATAGACTGAGAGAAAAGTTTGACTTGCTTATTGATGGCGCTTTTCCAGGCCGAGTATGGAATAGTGACTGAGAGGAGAGATGACTTGTCAATCCCTAACACTCTTATGGCCTTTACAATCTGGGTGTTCCAGGAATTGCCAGGACTGGACAGGATTCCTTTTAGCTGGGATTTAAGAGTGTTACCACCTGCTTTTAGGGTCCTTATAAAATATTTCAAGGTGTCGGCCTCGCAGTAAAGAGATTGTCTTTGTAGACCCAGCTCCAATCGTAGTTTTGCCCGCTGAATGAAATTGGCAGATGGAAAAAAAATTGTAGGTGGAGATTTGAGCGAGCTCAAGACTGGGGGAGCATGCGCCAGGAAAGGCCTGGTGTCCATAGGTTAATGCAGGAAGTAGAATAGCTTTAGTCACCTTCAGGATGGCTTCTGCAGAAGGGCTGCTCAGGGTTTGGTTCTGCCGGGTCAAGGAGTATGTAATTGCGCCTGCTCTCTTTTCCAAGGCAGCTAGGTGAGCTGTAGGCCAGGACCACTCATTGAACCAGACTCACAAGTAATTGTATTTTACTATTGTGTTAATCCTGGCGGGCCCGATGTTCCATACCAGCATTTTCTTATTCTTGTATCTGCCGAATACCAGTACCTTCGTCTTTGCCTGGTTGATTTTCAGAGCATTGGCGGTGTTATATATATATGGAGCATACTTAGTGCCCGTCGGAGACCCGATTTTGCTTGGTCCGTTATTACGATGTCGTCTGCGTATTGTAATATGTGAAGAGGCTTTTTGGCGGGTCCTAGTTTTGGCGGGAGAAGATTACTATTCTCCAGGAATGTACCGAGATCAGCTGTGTAGAGATTGAACAACAGCGGCGCAAGAACACAGCCTTGCTTTAGCCCATCTTCGACGGCAATTCTTGAAGAAAGTGTCTTTGGGCCAGTTTTAATTCGCACCCACGTGTTCTTATGCAGGGAAATTAGTGCTCCTAGTAGGTCGTGTGGAATCCCCCATTTGTTCAGCTTCCTCCACAAGATGTTCAGAGACACTTTGTCAAAAGCCGCCCAGTAGTCTATGAAGCAGCAATAGAGCGGAAGATGGGTTTTTTGTACTGCTTTTTGACTCAGAACGGCTAGAGTAGTAATGTTGTCTATTGTGGAGGCCGATGCCCGGAACCCAGTTTGGTAGTATGGAATTATGTTATTTTCTACGACCCATTTTTCAAGCAACCGAAGAAGACATCGGGCATATGCTTTTGCCTACAGATCTAATAGGGCAATGAGGCGGTAGTTAGCCGGTGACGCAGGGTCTCCTTTCTTGAATATGGGGCATAGAGTTGAACCTAACCAAGAGTCTGGTAGCTGGCCTGTCGCGAACACGTTGTTAAATAGGGGAGTCAAAAGGTCCACCCACTCTTCCGGGGCACTTTTGAATATCCCGGCAGGGAGTCCGTTGGGCCCTGGAGCTCCGTCTATTTTCATGGCTCGCAGATACTTGGCGATCTCGACTGCAGTGGTCAGTTTGAGAGTTTCTATTTGAATGGAAACAGCGCGATCTCTTAATTCAATCACTGCGGGGTCCCCAGAGTCACTGCGATAAAGATTGGACACGTGCAGGGCCCAGGCTTCTTCACAGACTGCGTTTCCTCTCGTCTTGTTGGTGGAGCGGAGTTTGTTCATATGATTCCAAAACTGGGAATGGCTTTTGCCCTCGAGTAGGGCAAACATTTTTACCCACTCAGACTGTTCTTTGAGTCTCTTGGTCTCCCATAAGGATTTCTTGTAGGTCGTCCGCAGCGATGCCACCTTGTTGGCAGTGTGTACGGTTCCAGTCAGTTTGTGCTGGCAGACGGCCTTCCTGAGGATCTTTTGTTGGGAGGCTAACAATAGGTCATGGGTTTGCTTCGGATGTGGCCCGAGTGTTCTGTGATGAACCGCGGGCCCTGCAAGGAGATCCTGTAGATTGCCTTATCCCAACGATAGTGTGATTCTGTCGGAGCACTGTGTCTGAAGATAAGTGTTTCGCCCTTGAGCCAGGTTCCCACCTTGGCAGATCCCCATGAATCCCATTTGATTCTTCTAACCATGGAGTGCAGTTCGGCCCGCGTTGAATGCCCCACTTCTGTCGTTTCGAGGGCGACTTGCACTTGCAGGTGCAGTGTAGCCATTATGGGGTTGTGGTCGCTCTCCAAACGATAGGGAATTTCCATCCTGGCCAGATGATTGCCCAGGAGCGGTGAGAGAAAAATATAATCAATAGTTAAGATTCTCCTGAATGTTGGCAAGAAATGAGCGTCTGGGTGCTGTTCCAGCGAAATTTGCTGAGCCGAGCGGAAGTTATGAGTTGTTAGAAAAGTGGTCATCGCTTCTTGCTGTTTGTTTTTCCTTGCTAAGAGGCCGTTGGTTGTGAGGTCTTTGATGTTAAAGTCTCCTAGTAGCAGTACCTCCGTGGATGCAAATTCCACTAAAAGATCTTCCAGTTGTTTTATCATTTGATCAGTTACAGTTGATTTTGCGGTTTTTGCTGTATTGTGATAAATGTTAATTAGGAGGATAGAGCGTGCCCTGCCTGAAAATGACAGACCGGTGATCAGGACCGTCTGCCCTGCCATCAGGTTCCGAGGGATAGGTGTGGCCGTTATCTTGCACCTGTGACTGATGAAAATAGAAAAGCCCCCTGAGGGTCTTTCATGAGAATTGACCTGGGCGGCCGATTGAAAGAGTTCATAATAGCCAAGCAGAGGCGATTGAGATAGAGACCAGGTCTCCTGAAAACAAATGATGTCGCTTTGTTGAGGAATTCCTCGGCTGATTTTGAAGGAAGGGTTGACTTTAGCCCACACGTGTTCCAAGATATGATAGTTAGTTTGGAATCGGGCCAGTTGGTGTTCTTGTTAGGAGGATCGCTGTTGCTGGGCGAAGTTGATTGACGGCTCTGGGACGAAGTCTCCGTGGCACATGTCGTTGGCATGGGGGACAGGGCAATTAAGATTGCAGCTTATCATAAGTTGATTGTTATAGCATGCAATGTTTAGGAGATTGTCAGCTTTCAACGCATCTGGGAGCCAAGCATGGGTTGCGCCCCGGGACCCCTTCAGTACACTGGTGAGCTGTTTCGCAGGGGCCTGTGGGAGAAGAACGTGGGGGTATTTTTGTTGAGTAGGAACCCACATTTCAATGCCCAGTTTTCAAATCGATTGGCTTCCTTGAAAATTGTATTCCTGATGGATTCCTAGGACCACATTGTAGTGGTGGCCTCTGAGCCCCCTTTCCCTAGTATTGTGGAGAACTTGACTGCTATAAGGTCTGAGGAGGTGACCCCGGCCAGCGCTGGAATGCAGTTGAAAAGGCGGAGGAGGTTGCATCTGTTAAGAGTGTCGTGTGGGCCCTTGTGCTGATAGTGTGGATAAAAGACTAGTTCTGCTCCCTTTTCCGGGATCTGGTGATCCTGACTCCTGGCTGTTCCAGGTAAAGGGGCTGTCGCCATCAAGAGTTGGAAGCGTGCTTCAGGTGGGTAAATAGTCCCCCCCGGTTGACTTGTCATTCCAGAGAGTTGTGGCACTTGAGGCAAAAAATGCCTCTGCGGGTGCATGTGGAAGTCCCAGCAGGCTTTAGTTGGGTCTTCTAATGGATGGGGCGCACAGCGGTCTGTTGCCTTGCCCGCTGTTGAGCTATGAAGATCCGTGTTCGTGATTTCTGCCATTACCTGGGGTTTAGGTGGACTTTTCCGGTCTTCCATTATTGCTTCAGTGGTCTGTACTGGGTTATTCTGGTTCCAACGCTGTAATCCTGGGTACTTGTTCCTGTAGATTTGTTTGGAGGTGATACGTTTACTGTAGTTGTGGTGTGCGCTTCAGTAGCTCTTGTGATCCCGGGACTGCCCAGGGTTGATGGCCCGGGCTGTTCGCTGGTGTCCTTTGAGCCCGCAGGGGTCGTACTTGTCTCGATATTTTTTTATTTCGGGTTTTAGAGGCGGGTTGAAAATGGGGAAATAGGGGAGACACCTTGATTTATTAACTGGTAGACTGGGTGCCACTAACCCTTCAAGCCCCGCTCTTCTTTTCGCTAAGCGTTGTTTTTTAGATTGTTTTTTAGGGACAGCCCTAACTTTTTGCAACACCTTCTCTACTGAACAATTAACTTGCCAACAGTCTCAGGAGTCTTAAAGGAAATGTTTTACAATGTGCTCCGGTGTAAACCCTTACGCCATCTCCAATTGTGATAGAAGGAATGCTAATACCATCTCTACATTTAAGGGTAGTGCCGCTGAGAGTATTATATGCTTTAAATTATCTAAAGCCACCCTGTCCCTTCTTTTGGGTTTTAAAATCATTCTCAGCAGCCTTTGTGATCATAACCTAGTAAGCATGATCTTAAAATATCACTTCCCATGAACACCAGGGTAAAAGGCCGTAAATCAGTGTTCACCAAGAACAAACGTTTGAGAATTAAATGGAGAAATATTGATCCTGTGAGGTTTAGCCAAAAAATAACTAAAGAACGCATTTAGTTCATTATGGCTTGTTTCGCATAAAGCCCAACCCACACATCTGTTCGGTTATATTATACGCATTTATGGGCTTGAGTCAATAGCTGAGGGTTTAACTTCTCAAAGGCCAATTCAGGAGGCCCCCCTATATCATTGGTTTAATGCTGCCTGTTCTGCAGCCCAGAAATGATGAAGTCTGCTCTTAAAACCTCCCCTGTTGCGTGGCAGATAATTACGCTAGGCACCAATATAAGAATATCTTGGAATAAAGGAAAAAGAAAATTAGAAATAAAGCCTGGGAGGATTTATTAGTTGCCACCTCACCAAGAGATAGTACTAAATTCTGAGAGGTAATCAGCTACCTGTTCTTCATCAGCCATAATACTCCCAAGGCGGCAGCATTAATTCTACAAACTGCGTGGGTGACCCACTTCTCCAGAGTATTTCAGGCATCTGATTACATTTACAGCCAAGCGAAGTCCCATCTAGCCATGCTTCTTGAGACTTAGCGCCAGTTCACCTTAGCATGTCCATAGAGTTAAAGGAGGTAGTCATGTCAATCAACCAGTCTGCTCATGGGAAAGCCACAGGCCATGAGTGGGTCCCAGTAGATCTTTTTATGTCAAATATCAATTTATGGGGCCGGGTATAAACAAATGTGCTACAGATCATGGTGGAGAGAAGCATTTTACGAGTCCTAGAGAAAAGCCAATTTGGTTCCTATATTTAAATAGGGTGCTAAGTTATCGCCAGCATGTATAGGCCAATTTCCCGTATTGATTTTATTGCAAAAATCCTGGGGAGAGTGATTATGGCACGTCCAGAGACTTGGGCAGAAGAGAATAGATATTAACACCAGTACACTTTGGCTTCAGACCGGATATAGGCACAGTAGAACAAGTATTAAATCTAGATCTTATCACCAGTAAATATGTAAAAGCAAAAAAGAGGTCCATCCATTTGGCCTTCATTGATCTATTGAGCGCTTTTGACTTAGTAAACTGGGACAAACTGTGGGTCATAATGAAAAAGCTGGCGGTTAAACCAGAACTCCTCACTTTGTTAAAGCGTTTGCACTACAATCTGAAAAACTCAATACAATACGGTCCACGGGGGAACTAACATCACAAATAAAGTCCATAGGAGGCATCGACAGGGATGTGTATTAGCCCAGTTTCTCTTCCTAATTTATGAAAGTGGTATAACGGAATACCTATTAGTCTCACAAAGAGACCTGCCAAAGATGAGAGAGCCATCAGTGCCCATACTTTTGTATGCAGATGACGCTGTACTGATCGCTCGCACAGCACATGGCCTCCAGGGTTTGTTGATTCATTTTGCGGAGTTATAAGGGATTGGATCTAAAGGTGAATCAGTCAAAATCCTACACGATAATCTGTAAGCCATTAAGCTCCAGACTAAGCACTTTAGAATGGGGGAAATATTCATTAAAGAGTTGAATCATTTCAGTAATCTTGCAGTAATATTTCAGGTCCTCCAAACGTGGAAATCACATTTTAATGACATCCCAACAAATGGAAAGGAACTTGGAAGCCCTTTTCTCCTTTGCACGAATTCTGAAACAAACCATTAGTGGAGATGATAGTACTGTACGAGAAAGCAGACTTTTATGGGGTGGGGGTTAGCGAAATGCGGAGGGACTCCAATGCATACAAAAATGGTTTCACATGCAGTCTGCTCATAGTTTCGAAACATACTGCCAACTTTGTACGTCATGAGGAGCTAGGCTTACTATTCACTGGGTATCTTCTACAAGTAACCCCTCTCCTCCTATGGATTAAATGTTGGCAGAATCTAGTGGCAGGTTTGCTAAGAGTACATCAGATTGCCAGGGCCGGACTGGGAACCACAACCGGCCCTGGCAAAGTGCTCGGACGCCCCCCCCCACTCGGGGGGGAGGTGGCCCGCCGAGCTCTTTGCCGGGGCTGGTTTTCGGCCGATTGTGGTACAGTATTGTAATCTACTCTTCATCGATAAATCGAACAATCTCACAAAACGCAACAGCAACACATATCAGTGGTGATTTATTCATTTTTTACCACTATTGAAAAATGTAAAAAACTTACAATACATATGGGTCATATTGGTTGCCCCAAGGGGAGCGTGCAAAATAGAAAGATGTGAGTCAGATAGTGTTCAGTGATAAAGAAAAGAATAGCAAGGAATTGCAAAGATTCGTGACATAAAAAGGAACACAGTTTTTTATATTACACAAAAGGATCAGCAATCATCCCTGTTCTGGGACTTGGCCATGAATCAATTCATCCATAATTTTAGTTCATTTAGAAACATATATATGGTAGTTTTAATGCACAAAGAGGTGATTAATATATAGGTCCAGGTCAAAGATCAAGTAGGCGTCGACGTTTCGACTCGACTTAGGGCCTCGCGGTGAGTTAAGCCTGGGCCGTGCGAGTCTTCATCAGGACTAACACGGACAACCTTTTATTGTTAGATGACCATATAAGAAAGAAATTTTGTGTCTAAGAAAGCTGTTGCTGTTAAAGTGATTGAGTTAAAAAGGAAACCGGGGGTCAATAGCTTACCCTAACGCCGGAGATGATTCTAGTGTATTTTTCTTAATCTTGATCAATTTTTGAAGTGTCCTCCTAAAAAACAATACAGTTTTTAGAGGACCTGAAATTAATACAATTACTCATGATCTGAATAAGGGAGGTGAAAGAATTACCTTATTGCATATATAGTGTGGCCCACCAGGAGGAACCACTCTGGTGTTATTCCAATATGTAGTAAATCCCTACAAAAGGAATAGACACATTTGAGTAAACAGATTCACTCAGATTGGTCATCAAGCGAACAGGAAAGTCATGGTAATTGTACCCGTTTAGATCAGTAGTGTAGAATAATTAAATCCTGTTTATCCTTTTTAAATTCGGACCGCTATAAAGGGAAAACAGAACTCAATATAAATACTAAAAACAATTGAAGGTCCCCACCATATTAATCAGTGGGAAAAAAAGGTCATGGAGCTTATCTAACTCGTGCAGTGTCAGAGATTCAAAAGGTACGAGGGACGATTAATTCTGCATGTCCCTTCAGCGTACTGATGCTCCTGAGCACCATACCTCAGGAATCCTTTTTGAATTTGGACCGCTAAATATGGAAAAACATAACTAGATGTAAGTACGTTACACCAGTGAAGATTCCCAACTTTTAACAGGGTACGAGGTCCTGGCGCTTACCTAACTCGTTTGATATATCAGGGATTCAAGCGGTTTCTCGCGTCTCGAGCAGGTCCGTGGCAGTACCACAATGCGGAAGACTGCATTAGAGTAACCCAACATAGAAAGGTGATTATCATATGGCAATGTGAATGTATCTAATGTTCCGCCATCTTGGAACGGTGAATTACAAGGTCAATATTGACACATTTGATAACCAGGCGCAACGTATCAGCCCATAATTGAATATGGATACAAGATTCATTACTGCAGAAGTGGATGGAATATATTACTTGAAAGTTGAGGATTAAAGATTGTCAGGTGGACCCCCAATTTTAAACGATAAATTATCCAGCCGATACCGGTTCGTAAAAAATTCTAGACTATCATCGAACAATATGTTAAGGGCACAGTGGTGTATTATAAAGCATACTCAACTCCTCCATTAGATATGGATATTATGACATACAATTCTTCCCACATGGTGAGATTTACATAAAACAAACCATTATTTACGTGCAAAACATGAATGCAAACATACAGTGTATTAAAACAAAATTACATTACAATATCAGATCTGAGGTCAATAGAGTACATCGAAAACAGTGATATATAGACTGATGATTATACAATCAGAAGGGACACCTGTCTATTGATGTCCTCTGTTTCATTCAATCCTGTCTGTACAGTATCCAAAGAGTGTATCCACCTACATTCTCTTTTATTCCGAATGGTACTCAAATCTCCTCTGGGGTTAGCTCTCACTTTTTCAATGACCCACCATTGAAAACTGTTGGGGTCATGTTCAAATCTAGTGAAGTGGTCCACTAAGGGTGCCCCCGGTGTTTTACAACGTATTCTACTAGCATGTTGAAGGATGCGGCATTTGATTTTTTGAATCGTTTGTCCCAAATATAGGAAACCACAGGGGCATCTGATGACATAGATCACCCCCGTGGTATTGCAGTTACTGTGGTCCTTCAGGGTGTAAGTCAGATCGTTATGTGTGAAAGTTGTATATTCCAAAGTGAGTGGACAAGCCTTGCATCCACCACATTTTGTGTGTCCTGACAAAGGTGGAAGGCCCCACAAGGTAGTTTGACTAACTTGTTGTGGGGAGAGCAGAAGGGATTTGACCAGATCTGATATTTTTACCTTCTCCTGAATGCATGTAGCGGAGGGGGCATTCCCCCCAATTCCTCTTTGACCAGATGCCAGTGACGATTTATCAACTTCTTTATTACACTACTCATAGTGTTAAATGTTGTCACACACACTAGGCATTCAGCACTTTTTTCTTTTCGCTGTACGTTCAATAGATGTTCCCGATGATTGTGCCACGCACGTTTACGTGCTTTTTTCAGGAGTCGTAGTGGGTGACCCCGTTCAATCAGACTACCAACCAACAAAGAAGATTCTTCAAAGTAATCCTCCTTTTCCGTACAATTCCTCCGCAACCTCAGAAATTGGCCAAATGGCAAATTGTCTCTGAGGTTGCGGGGATGATGACTTGTGTATCTTAGGAGAGTATTCCTTTCACTAGTCTTTCTGTACAGACTCGTGTATAGGGTGCCCGCTTCTGCCTTGATCTGAATGTCGAGAAAATTGATGGACACATTGTCAGATTCTAATGTGAACTGAATATCATCTGAGCGATCGTTAAGCCATCCATGAAACACTGAAAACACCTCCTTGTTCCCCTCCCATATTAAGAAAACGTCGTCAATGTATTGGTCCCACAAAGAAATGTGGTTCCGATACGGATTGTTTTGATTAAGGACAAATTCATGTTCGAATTCGCTCATGAAGATTATTGCCAAATTTGGCGCAAAACTTGCCCCCATGGCTACGCCCCTTGTCTGGACGTAGTATTTATTTTGGAACATAAAAAAGTTTTTAGTCATTGCTATAGTAAGCAGATTGATGATAAACTCAGTCTAAACTCTATGTGGTACCGGTCTCTGGTTTAGAATTCTCTCCATGCATACCAAGGCAGACCGTTGGGGAATGTTAGTATAGGGAGCTGTGATGCCCATAGTGACTAACAGGGAAGTAGTGTGGTCATAAGCACGCCCATCTACCAACTGGATAGTTTGAGTGGTGTCTCGTAAATACGTGGAGGTAGATGTGGCTATAGGTTTTAGAAAGACGTCTATATATTTACACAGAGGTTCCAACAGGGAACCACAACCCGAAATGATAGGGCGACCAGGTGGATCAGTCATCCGTTTATGTACCTTCGGGAGGGTGTATATAGTTGGCATTCGTGGATGTTCATTATTCAAAAACTCATGTTCTAGCTTACTGATCAAACCATCATCCAAAGCTGTTTTTGTGATGGTTTTGATAAGTTGACTGATTTCTTTGGTAGGGTCTTTTTTAACAAAGCGTAATTGCCCTCTATCTAGACTTTAACATATACTGAAGACTATATAGACAAACTCCTTCAGGAAGAGGGAGGAGGTACTTTTTTGACGGATAAAACCACTATTAGTGATTTGTCTTTAAATAGCAAAATTTTGAAATTAGAACTTCTAGAAAAAAAGCTCATAAGGACTCGTCTACATGGCCACACATTAGCAAAGTATTTAAGGTCTAATGTCATTCCGACTGGTCTACAAGTTCGGAATGAGCCAGCTATTTTCCTAGAGAATCCAAAGTTTAAAGAAAACTTTAGCTTCGTGTCAAATACCTGTTCAAGACATTGGATGGTCTTGGGCATTGAAACAGCTGTAGAGGAGATAGAACGTCTAACTAGGGAAATAACAGATCTGAGAAAAGAGATCATCGACTATAAAGCTTTGAAAAAATCCAAAAGAGGCCCTGGAACGACTAGAAAAAACTATTCGAGAATTTGAAATTTATACCCAGGGCACCAAGCTGGACAAGGTCACCAGGGATATCCAAATATATGATAACAAGAACACCTATCCCTATCTCCAAGAGGGATACTACGTAAGAGACCAAAGAGGGGGCCTTTCTAGTAGAGGCAGAGGGGGCTATAGAAAATATAACACTTTCTCAGGCTCATCCTTTGGTAGCAGTTCTGATAGCGACTCTGAACGTCCGAGTACTAGTACAAGTGCACCTTCCAATAATTTTGCTCAGAACTACTCTGAACATCAACCTTTTTTAGGCCAGGACCAATGGTGGAGTCCTCGTGGAATAGGTCGCCCCTGGGGCAGGCCCAGGGGAGCCCGTGGTGTTACCTGGAACCAGGGAACAGGGAGAGGGAAGAAACAGCCCCAACACCAGCAGGAATACCACGGAGAAATTCGAACACAACAGAAACACTACAGATGGTACTACATCAAAAAGATAACCCTGTTATTAATCTGTCTGACCATGAACTCACCCCCCTAGAACATGATGTTCTATCAAAGGGTTTATCATTTGTCCCAACATCTACGCCTAACAACTTCAATTTGAAAATCGAACTACACCAGTTCTTCAGAAAAGTGCGATTAAAGCACTATTTTTTAAAAACCCCTTACAATCAGGTCTTCTCAGGAAGTGGTTTAAGACCTCCATCAAGGTTCAATCCCCTACTCATCTGTTGGCCCATAAAATGATAGCATTTGAACAAGTAGTTCTACGAGATATCGACAATGCACTTGCTAGCCGTCAGTATGTCCCTTACAATATGAGCAAGCAAGAAAAGGAAGCCCTATATGCCCTAAAGAAAAATGGCAGTATCGTAATAAAACCTGTGGATAAGGGTGGAGCGATAGTTGTCCAAAGTACGGCAAATATAAAGATGAGATACTCTCCCAGCTTGCGATAGAGGGCAATTACGTTTTGTTAAAAAAAGACCCTACCAAAGAAATCAGTCAACTTATCAAAATCACAAAAACAGCTTTGGATGATGGTTTGATCAGTAAGCTAGAACATGAGTTTTTGAATAATAAACATCCACGAATGCCAACTATATACACCCTCCCGAAGGTACATAAACGGATGACTGATCCACCTGGTCGCCCTATCATTACGGGTTGTGGTTCCCTGTTGGAACCTCTGTGTAAATATATAGACTTCTTTCTAAAACCTATAGCCACATCTACGCCCACATATTTACGAGACACCACTCAAACTCTCCAGTTGGTAGATGGGCGTGCTTATGACCACACTACTTCCCCGTTAGTCACTATGGCCATAACAGCTCTCTATACTAACATCCCCCAACGGTCTGCCTTGGTATGCATGGAGAGAATTCTAAACCAGAGACCGGCACCCCATAGAGTTTTGACTGAGTTCATCATCAATCTGCTTACTATAGCAATGACTAAAAACTTTTTTATGTTCCAGAATAAATACTACGTCCGGACAAAGGGCGTAGCCACGGGGGCAAATTTTGCGCCAAATTTGGCAATAATCTTCATGAGCGAATTCGAACATGAATTTGTCCTTAATCAAAACAATCCGTATCGGAACCACATTTCTTTGTGGGCCCGATACATTGACGACGTTCTCTTAATATGGGAGGGGAACAAGGAGGTGTTTTCAGTGTTTCAGGGATGGCTTAACGATCGCTCAGATGCTATTCAGTTCACATTAGAATCTGACAATGTGTCCATCAATTTTCTCGATATTCAGATCAAGGCAGAAGCGGGCACCCTATACATGAGTCTGTACAGAAAGACCAGTAAAAGGAATACTCTCCTAAGATACACGAGTCATCATCCCCGCAACCTCAGAGACTATTTGCCATTTGGCCAATTTCTGAGGTTGCAGAGGAATTGTACGAAAAAGGAGGATTACTTTGAAGAATCTTCTTTGTTGGTTGGTAGACTGATTGAACGGGGTTACCCACTACGACTCCTGAAAAAAGCACGTAAACGTGCGTGGCACAATCATCGCAAACATCTATTGAACGTACAGCCAAAAGAAAAAAGTGCTGAACGCCTAGTGGGTGTGACAACATTTAACACTAAGAGTAGTGTAATAAAGAAGTTGATAAATCGTCAGTGGCATCTGGTCAAAGAGGAATTTGGGGGGAATGCCCCCTCCGCTACATGCATTCAGGAAAGGTAAAAATATCAGATCTGGTAAAATCCCTTCTGCTCTCCCCACAACAAGTTAGCCAAACTACCTTGTGAGGCCTTCCACCTTTGTCAGGACACACAAAATGTGGTGGATGCAAGGCTTGTCCACTCACTTTGGAATGTACAGCTTTCACACATAACGATCTGACTTACACCCTGAAGGACCACAGTAACTGCAATACCACGGGGGTGATCTATGTCATCAGATGCCCCTGTGGTTTCCTATATGTGGGACACACGATTCAAAAAAATCAAATGCCGCATCCTTCAACATGCTAGTAGAATACGTTGTAAAACACCGGGGGCACCCTTAGTGGACCACTTCACTAGATTTGAACATGACCCCAACAGTTTTCAATGGTGGGTCATTGAAAAAGTGAGAGCTAACCCCAGAGGAAGAGATTTGAGTACCATTCTGAATAAAAGAGAGTGTAGGTGGATACACTCTTTGGATACTGTACAGACAGGATTGAATGAAATGGAGGAGATCAATAGACAAGTGTCCCTTCCGATTGTATAATCATCAGTCTATATATCACTGTTTTAGATGTACTCTATTGACCGCAGATCTGATAGTGTATTAAAACAAAATTACATTACAATATCTTTGCATTCATGTTTTGCATGTAAATAATGGTTTGTTTTATGTAAATTTCACCACGTGGGAAGAATTGTATGTCATAATATCCATATCTGAATGGAGGAGTTGAGTATGATTTATAATACACCACTGTGCCCTTAACATATTGTTAAATGATGGTCTAGAATTTTTTACGAACCGGTATCGGCTGGATAATTTATCGTTTAAAATTGGGGTCCACCTGACAATCTTTAATCCTCAACTTTCAAGTAATATATTCCATCCACTTCTGCAGTAATGAATCTTGTATCCATATTCAAATATGGGCTGATACGTTGTGCCTGGTTATCAAATGTGTCAATATTGACCTTGCAATTCACCGTACCAAGATGGCGGAACATTAGATACACTTACATTGTCATATGATAATCCCCTTTCTATGTCGGGTTACTCTTAATGCAGTCTTCCGCAATGTGGTACTGCCACGGACCTGCTCGAAACGAGACGCGAGACGCCGCTTGAATACCTGATATACCGAACGAGTTAGGTAGGCGCCAGGACCTCGTACCCTGATAAAAGTTGGGAATCTTCACTGGTGTAATGTACTTACATCTAGTTATGTTTTTCCATATTCAGCGGTCCAAATTCAAAAAGGATTCCTGAGGTATGGTGCTCATGAGGATCAGTACGCTGAAGGGACATGCAGAATTAATCATACCTCGCACCTTTTGAATCTCTGACACTGCACGAGTCAGGTAAGCTCCATGACCTTTTTTTCCCACCGATTAATATGGTGGGGACCTTCAATTGTTTTTAGTATTTATATCGAGTTCTGTTTTTCCTTTATAGCGGTCTGAAATTAAAAAGGAATTTTGAGGCACGATGCTCATTAGCATCAGTACGCTGAAGGGATAAACAGGATTTAATCATGCTACACTACTGATATAAACAGGTACAATTACCATGATTTTCCTGGTCATTTGATGACCAATCTGAGTGAATCTGTTTACTCGAATGGGTCCATTCCTTTTGTAGGGATTTACTACATATTGGAATAACCCCAGAGTGGTTCCTCCTGGTGGGCTACACTATATATGCAATAAGGTAATTCTTTCACCTCCCTTATTCAGATCATGAGTAATTGTATTAATTTCAGGTCCTTTAAAAACTGTATTGTTTTTTAGGCGGACACTTCATTAATTGATCAAGATTAAGAAAAATACACTAGAATCATCTCCGTCGTTAGGGTAAGTATTGACCCCCGGTTTCCTTTTTAACTCAATCACTTTAACAGCAACAGCTTTCTTAGACAAAGAAATTCTTTGTCTTATAGGGTAAACAATAAAAGGTTGCCCGTCTTAGTCCCGATGAAGACTCGCAATGGCCCAGGCTTAACTCACCGCGAGGCCCTAAGTCGAGTCGAAATGTCAACGCCTACTGGATCTTTGACCTGGACCTATATATTAATCACCTCTTTATGCATTAAAACTACCAGATATATAGGTTTCTAAATTAACTAAAATTATGGGTGAATTGATTTATGGCCAGGTCCCAGAACAGGGATGATTGCAGATCCTTTTGTGTAATATAAAAAACTGTGTTCCTTTTTATGTCATGAATCTTTGCAATTCCTTGCTATTCTTTTCTTTATCACTGAACACTATCTGACTCACATCTTTCTATTTTGCACGCTCCCCTTGGGGCAACCAATATGACCTATATGTATTGTAAGTTTTTTTACATTTTTTAATAGTGGTAAAAAATGAATTAATCACCACTGATTATATGTGTTGCTGTTGCGTTTTGTGAGATTGTTCGATTTATCGATGAAGAGTAGATTACAATACTCTATTAATTGAATTATGAAGTGTTGACTAACTGTGATATTGTGAAGTAATAGTCTTTGGACCATTGTCTTATAATACCGTTCAATACCCAGGTCCTAGACCATTTTGGGTTACCCCATTCGGTTAATGATTTTGGTACAGGGCCGATTTTGCAGGCTTTGCAGATTCGCTTCGCAGTTGTCTTCCCATTTCAATGTGCTTGGCCCTATGAAATACCCCCATGCCGCAGTAATCACATCACCAAACCTAGCACTTGTCATTTGACCCTATTCTGCCCTTTATATTATGGTCCAAGAGTCTTTTTCCTGCTTACGTTACTTCGCCTGGCAGAGATAAGGCAACACCTGACCGCAATGGAGTTTTTACAAAAACTATCCGCAAACGAGATTTGTCATGCAGTTTTAAATTGTATTAGAAGTGCGCTCCAATTTAGAAAACGCTACGAGCTAGTAACCCTTTAATAGATTGTTTCTATAACAGTAAGTTATAGCTGCATGTTGGTAAAAACTTTATGTCCAAATTATCTTCTAGAACGCCTCAAATTATATTGTTTATGGCTGAGGCTAAATTTAACGATTATATTAAACTTTATATTCATGCTTTTTTACCATGGCATATGTCTTAGGACGAAAACAGTTTGGATTATTTGTATTGTTTGCTCGTGTAAGTTATATTTGGTTTTATGGCATAACACCTAACAAAGATAAAGATTAATTGACTGCCGATTTCCGTACTCCTTCAACTCAGGTTAACACACCAAATGACTGCACACTGTCCACTTTTATCATTAATAAAAGTGCCTAATGGTGATTAGTTCTGAAAGGAATGTGCAATTCCATAAAAATAAAAAAAGTTTTCCCCCAACCAGATTCCATACTCCGTCCTTTTTCCAGTGCTGTTCACCACCTGCAGGAAACCTTATGGCAAAGGTGCAACAGATGAGGGCTTCACTATTCACCAATACCATAAGAATATTCAATTGCACAAAAATAGCACAACAAATGACAAACAATAAAACGATGGAAAACACAGTCACATTGCTCCATCAAAGGCAGCATGGAACGTTGGTGCCAAATAAACTCTGGCATCTGCTGACATGACCATATAACCCCAGGACTAATGTCGTCTGACCAACTCCAGATCAAAGCTCAGTTCATTTTCAAGATCGCCTATTGCCTGTACAAATTGCTGTCCCTAAATTCATCATGCTCAATTTGGAGAAAGGTGCAGCTTCGCCTGAAACTCATGATCTTCAAAATGTTCAGAGTGCTAAATCGGCCCTTTAAAAATGTCGACCTTGCTATTGAAATGCACCATCCATCATTCCAATTCTCGAAGCACTCAAGCGTTTTGATTTCGGGAGAAATACTACTAAAGTTGCCTTACTTATAGACCTTCACATCTCCAAACTACTAATCAAACAAGCAAAGGGCATGCTTTAACACCTACATAGACCACAGGAATTTGGAATACTTTTCATGCATCCTTGCCCTTGTGGTACTTTCAAGGACAGCCTAGAGTAAGTTCAATAAGTCTGAATGGCTTGGGCAGAGTTTGCAGAGTTCCGCATAGCGGAACCCGGGAAGTGTCCAAAGAACTCTGCCGCTCTATGTGGAGTGCGTTACCTTGCGCCGTTCGCACCCATTTATAGCACCGGGGATTAGTCCTGCGCTGTAAAATCAGCACAAACGGCAATAAGTGAAGCTCAAGACTGCGCTGCTTCTTTCTGCCGCTCGAGTAGAGGTTCTACTCGAGCAACAGCTTCCTCAACATGAATGAAAGGTTTCTCAATGTAAGCAGTAGATACCACTTTTGCTCTAGGCACATGCTCATTTCATATTCAGGGGTTACCTTGTCATATTTTACTTCCCGACCCTAAACAAACTCATCAACAATGTGCACCAGCCCTTGCGACAACACTCAACAGGATGTTCTTCTTCGACTCTGCAAGTGGTCTTCCCCATCCACCAAACTCCCCCACTCATCACTTCAATAACGTGTATATCCGACCAAAAACTGTTTTCTTATTTGTTCATTTCCGTATGTGTTTTCTACTTCATATGTACCATGATCTACTATTATGCTCATGCTTTAATGTTTCTATCTGGACTTGAAATATTGATTACTCTATTACAGTTTATAGTTTTACAGAGCTCAGGTGCCCTTCTTGGTCTAATCTCAGCTCTTCAAAATCATCAAAAAGTCTCCATGTGTGGAGTTGAAGGCCAATGATGGGCTTACTGAAGATGGAGGTTATTGCTTCACATTTTATTGAACAACTTAAACGAAGGACATTCTATGTCCCCGAAGCCCAGTGTACCTGCCACATTTAGTGCAAACGTGCAAAAAGCTGTGGTATTTACCACCTGCAAAAACATGCATTAATGTGTAATTGAGGAGAAGTCAAATTTTTTGTGGTTATATACGTTTGCAATCAAAAGAAACATTACACCGGATGGAAATCACCATTGTTGCTTGAAATGCATTTCTGAAGCTTCACAGGCATTGCATGGAAAGAAAGGTGAAAGGAGGATAGCCACACGTTGTAGCCACACATCATATTTTACCTAAAGCCATTTTTTTAATAATTTGATTTTCTAAAATGGCTGACTTATGAAAATGTGTGAGTACACTGTCCGCATTTTACAGCATTCTTAGCATGTTTTCAACCCCTTTCAAGCAAAACTGTGCTTCGTCTATTTAGTCCTTTCATGTTCTTGAGAGGTTGCAGTAACTTGAGTTCTGCGACCATGATGGAGGAAGGATTCGCACGTTAAGCGACTTACTTGTATCAAGAACCTCCAATAACGTTAATAAAATTTAATCAACATGTCTGTCTTACTAATTTTGCACATTTTGTTCGCTACACGGTATGTCCCAGTGAAGCTTGCCTATGTGTTTACTAATTCTAATATGCTTGCCTCTAAAATGGTCGCTGCTACGCGGGAATTTAGTCTGCGCATGCGTCGGTCATACCCATGTGACGTGACGTACTCGCAGTTCTGGTGGGAATTTGTTGCTCATGCGCAATGCAATTAAAATGGCTGCTGTGTGTTCTCACATGCTCTGAGCTTGCATTGCCGCTTTCGCAAAGCTGTTTGTTCTGCACTTACTCATTAAGCTATAGTTATTATAAAGTAAGGGATGTAGTATAGCCATTCATGGTATACAGTGTAATCTTTTATTCTGTGTTTCTAAATTGTTTCCGCTTGCTTTTCATGTATCGTATTCTTTGGGCCTGGGACTGGGAGGTGCTTTCTACCCCATTTTGGAAGCCCGTATGGTACCAGTCACGTGATGGGGGGAAAAGAAAACCATGCAGCAGTGGAACCCAGCCAGCTGGCAGCCACGGCCAAGATGCTCCTGGGAACCTGAACTCCAACCTAGCCGAAGAAGCTGAACTGTACCCAAATTTGTTACATTTGTAATAACTGCTGTATACCCCATTGTTCACTGTAAAACATGTCATGGGAAGCTAGAATTTAAGAGGGGGGGGGGTACGAAAACTGAATATTAAGCCTGAGAAAGTCTAAAATTTAGGTGGTGCAATGACTTAACCTCCTCCTTTGTCCAATCAAAATTAGGGATCCTTACACTTGCAACATTGGGGGGTGGTACACTGACCCCAAAAACAGTATAACTAGCGTAGGTTTAGCTAGAGAATTTGTCAGACTTGTCCGAATAGCTGACCTGTCACTGACCCAACGCACTCTATAGGTGACTGAACTCAGAGAGCTGCGAAGCACTCTGCTGGGAGGTTCGAGAAATCCATTCGGGGTGTATGCAGACTTAAAGTGCTGGTGAAGCACTTTGCTAGGAGGTTCGAGAACCCAATCGGGGTTATTGGCAGATTCCTTGCAGAGAGGGAGTAGCGCAGGCGTTGCAACCGAAGCAGCAGGTGTTGGTCGTACCCTTTGGTGAACCCGGTCCTGATTCAAATTCTGGGGTTATCCTGTCCTGACTGTCCATGAGCTGTACCTGCTCGCCTACTGGCATCTAAATCCTTGAGGGTCCTGTCCCGTCTTTTCCAACTAACCCGTGGCCAGGGTGGGTCTTCACTCTATCCTAGGTAAATATAAAGTCTGTGTAGATGATTGATTTATCTAAACTTGCATTCCTAATGTCTAGAATAATTGTAAAGCATAACTGCATATGTTCCTTTTCTTCCCTGTCCTTTATAAATGAGATTTTCATGCATTGTCTATTAGCATGTTCCACTTTTTCTACCTACCTTAGGCCAAATGCTAAATTGTTATTTTATAGATAATGTTCCATTCTTACCTTCTCTATAGAGAATAAGCACATCTGGATAAATCAAATTGCATAAGTTTCATTTCCTTTGAACCGTTGGTGAATTTCCCTTTCTTTACCCGCCTTTAGTGAAGTTGCGAAAGACTGTGGATCTAAAATAGCGTGTTCCTTATTTTTCTCCTTCCCTTTAATTTTCGATTTCTAAATGATTAATATTCTATGCTTTATTCATAGCTATACAATATTTCGAATTCTAGTTATAGATAGTTTGGTCTGTGTTAATCTTCTACTCATGGCTTATGATGATTAGATAAAGGTTTTCAAAACTTCCTGAGTCTGTGGTCATTTTAAGGAGTATAAACATTATTAAATTGATATTGTATTGTGTTGACTACTAATTTTACAGCTAGCTCCTTGATCCATTGTTATCTTAGGTACCTGTGACAAGGATTGGTAAGTCAGGTACATTGGGAATAAATAGAAAGGAACAGGGTTACTGGTAGCAGAGTGTGGGTTACCCGATTAAATAAAAGTGTACTGAAATATGTTATGGGCACAAGTGTGCATATCCATACTAATATAATAAAGAGAGCCCAAACCTTTGAGGCGGGTGATCTCAGGAACCACAGCACTAATCACAACACCCAATACAGCGTTGGAAAGGGCAGTTGCAGCAGAAGGATATAGGCTATGCAGACGCCCACCATATACATTTAAAAGGTAAAAGAACCGTGCTAGCAAAGTAGTCCCTTGTGGGCGTGTCTGCGTTGCGCTGAGTGTACACAAAAGAGGTATTGGATCCTACAACTGACCAGCCTGGACCTCAACAATTGCTAAACAGAACATAATGGCTAGTCAGGATTGTTTTAAGAAAAATTAGGACCCACACAGCCCATGTGTGCTGCGTGACCCAAAAGTTTTGTTTTACAAAAAGTTTATTTTCATTTATAAACAAGTTTCATTGGTTCATCCAAAATGTCTTCAAAGGAAAATCCTGTCAAAACAGTCAGGTACAAAACATACATACAATTGTGTGCGCAATATATACAGGTGTACAGACATTCACAGTAGATACTCAAAATTTCACAACACCGAAATGAAACTTAGTACAAAGTAATTACATTCAAGGTCAATTGCAACATGAAAAACATTTACACAAAGCACAATACTACATGAGGGGAAGAACCAGTCCTTTAACTAGAATACCAGTGGACAGGCGGAACTGAGATGGAATAAGACTGCCTGCCTCACAAAACCGGTGATGGAATATTTTATAAGATTGCCAGCCAGGGCCCACAACAGTGGTATTGGTTAATCCCTAGCTGCACCCTTCTTTCTTGTCACAGGCTGGGGGTTAACGCGTTTCGAACCGTAGATATTGTAGGTTCTCCTCAGGACAGGGACTGGGTATGAGCTTCTCTGCACAACGAGCACAAGGGCTGCAGGAGTGAAGGTTGACTGCAAATGAAGTTGTCTGTAATGAGTTGCAGAGGTGTCAGGAGTCAGGGCGCCCGCGAAGCGGAACGCGGTCAGGTAATGGAGCGGCTCACATTCTAGTGTCAGCTGCGCGCGGTTACAAATGCAGGAGGACAGCTCTGCCCGGGGCTGGTCCGGGAGGTGTGGCGGGTATTGCTCAGCCGCGATAAGCCGTTGTGTAAAGAACGGAGTCAATCCTTTCAAAAGCCATGAACGTCAACGTTGTGCTGTGGGTGTGAAACGCTGGGGGCGTGTGGTACGTTACGCCCTTCATGCCATGTCTCATATCGTGTGCTAATCCCACCCTGCTCCCTTTAAATACCCCTGCACTCCATAATCATAACCCACCCTTACTCCTTAAAATACCCCAACACCCTTAAACACTAACCCATCTTAACCCTATACATATACCCTGTACCCCCAAAACACAAACCTATCCCTAAACCCTAAAAATACCCCTTTACCCCAAAATCTAAACCTAGCCCTGAACCCTAAAAATACCCCTGTACCTCAAAACCCAAACCTACCCGTGAACCCTAAAAGTACCCCTGTACCCCAAAACCCAAACCTAGCCCTGAACCCTAAAAATACCCCTGTACCCCAAAACCCAAACCTAACCCTGAACACTTAAAATACCCCTGTATCCCAAAACCCAAACCTACCCCTGAACCCTAAAAATACCCCTGTACCCCAAAACCCAAACCTAGCCCTGATCCCTAAAAATAACCCTGTATCCCAAACCTAGCCCTGAACCCTAAAAATACCCCTGTACCGCAAAACCCAAACCTAGCCCTGAACCCTAAAAAGACACCTGTACCCCCAAACCTAGCCCTGAACCCTAAAAATACCCCTGTACCCCAAAACCCAAACCTAGCCCTGAACCCTAAAAATACCCCTGTACCCCAAAACCCATACCTATCCCTATACCCTAAAACTACCCCTGTACCCCATAACCCAAAACTATATCTGAACCCTTAAAATACCCGAACACCCAAAACATATACCTCAGTACCCCAAAACATATACCCCTACACCCATACTTACCTTATCCAAACATTAAAAATTTCGAATTTCGTTGTAAATGTATGCTTGGTAAAAGCATATAAAATGTAATGCCATGCGTTATAATGGCATTGCGGAGTCATGGTACTTTCGTAGAGAAAGTATGCGGAGTGATGGTATGCGGACAGAAAGTTGCGGAATAATGGGTGTTTACCCTCCCCCGGTAAGTACATTGGTGGCACGGTGGCCCACATCTCCAGCAACATACTCATATTTTTTCACCACCCATTTAAACAAGCATTTACAATGCAACGGTCTCGCCTTTGCAAAAGTTAGAGCTATTGGCATTGTAAATGTCAACATTTTTCTTTATGTGTTGGTTTTGAAAACAGATACATGTCATTGTCATTTACAACGCCAATAGCTTAATCTCTTGCATATGCGGGACCTATTGTATTTGCAATGCAATAGTTTACATATTTAAGCAAGTTTGAGCTATTGACATTGCAAATAACAATGCGTTTAGTAGTAGATAGTAGTGATTGATTAGTAGTGTGAGTAGGGTATAGAGTAGTAGAAAGTGACTAGTAGAGTGAGAAGGAAAGAGTGAGTAGTAGAGTGAGTAATAGTGAGTAGTAGAGAGTGCGTAGTAGAAAGTGTTTAGTAGAGTAGTAGAGTGAGTACTAGAGAGTAAGAGTGATTAATAGAGAGTGAGTAGTAGTGAGTAGTAGAGTTGTAGAGAGTACTAGAATGAGTAGTAGTGAGTATAGTGAGTAGTAGAGAGTGAGTAGAGTAGTAGAGTGAGTAGTAGAGAGTGAGTAGGGAGTATTAGAGTTGTAGAGTTGTAGAGTAGTAGAGTGAGTAGTAGAGTGAGTAGTAGAGTGAGTTGTAGAGTGAGTTGTAGAGTGAGTTGTAGAGTGAGTTGTAGAGTGAGTTGTAGAGTGAGTTGTAGAGTGAGTTGTAGAGTGAGTTGTAGAGTGAGTTGTAGAGTGAGTTGTAGAGTGAGTTGTAGAGTGAGTGCATGTCTGCGCAGTCTTTCACAGGCCGAGACCTAAGAAGGGCGGTTTCCACAAATCTACACTAAATCCCGTATATTCACCCTGCTGCAGACTCACTGCTGCAGTTCCTGGAGTCTGGCCCATGGTTTCCTTCCCCTGCCAAACCCAAAGATCAGATGCTGGGGCTCCAGGAGGCAGAGGTGGCATGCACAACGTGCAGAGCCAGATCGGCAGACCTTGGTGGTCCCCGTCGGGCAGGTCGGTGCTTCGGACCAGTTTCCCTTAAAGCATTGCAGCCGCCAGCCACGCAGAGGAACATCTGGTAGAGCTTGAAGTGCGAACCTGCCGAGTGAGTGAAGCAGCAGCTTGTGACGTGGGGGTAGGCCCCGCACGGCCCTTCCGGTGCTGGCAAGGACGTGGCTGACTTGCCCCCCTCCCCCGGGCTGACGATAAAGATCGGGCGCTGCTCTCTCTATTCACACCTCTGGGCTACTTTTTTTTTGCTCCATATGCCACTTTCAGTCGCACATACGTGTATTAAAGCGCTGCCTTCAGCAGGCGTACAGAAATAGAGAGGCAATTCAACCGGAAACAATGCAGAGCCTTCTGTTATTTTAACTGATGTTCTCTTGTTGTGGAAAACAAGGCAGATCCACGGAACGTGGCCGAATCGCGCAATAAACAGACCACGCAGTGTCAGCGTGAAAGGACATTTTATTAGACCAGAACTGCGAATCTGTACATAACAATAAATCAACAATAACAGTAACAGCAAACCCCCACTCACACTCCCCCCCCCCCCCCATTCGTTTAATTCACCCACGTCATCACTAAGCCCTAGCGGCTCCAAACACCCTTCTCTTGGCCGTCAATCACCGTCTTCCAGCCCCCAGTCATTGCAAACTTCCAGTCAAACTTCGGTCCGTCCTGTGCCAACTCCCCCCCCCCCAAGGGATGGGTATGCCCGCTCTTGACCACCTGTCCCTTCGAATCCTGCCTACAGCAGCTCTGGCCTAAACTGGCAACGCTATCGACCAACCCAGAAACCACCTCCAACTGCCGGGTGGGGGGGCGGTCTTTCGAGCTCCCTCCCGATGGTGCCAGGCGCAGAAAAGAGGAAGATCCCTTCCTCCCGCGCGCTTAAGTACCCACCCCCTAACTCCTCCTCTTCCCCTACCTGGCCTATCCCCTGCGCGAAAGACCCCGGGGAAAGACTAGTCTGCGACTCTGCTTTCCCCGGGGCCCGGCATCGCGCAATAAACAGACCACGCAGTGCCAGCGTAAAAGGCCATTTTATTAGACCAGAACTGCGAATCTGTACATAACAATAAATCAACAATAACAGTAACAGCAAACCCCCACTCACACTCCCCCCCCCATTCGTTTCATTCACCCACGTCATCACTAAGCCCTAGCGGCTCCAAACACCCTTCTCTTGGCCGTCAATCACCGTCTTCCAGCTCCCAGTCATTGCAAACTTCCAGTCAAACTTCGGTCCGTTCTGTGCCAACTCCCCCCCCAAGGGATGGGTATGCCCGCTCTTGACCCCCTGTCCCTTCGAATCCTGCCAACCAGTGGACCCCCTGTAGGGCGGTTCACTGCCCCACCCCCCCCACGGGGCTGTCCGTCCGTCACTGCACAGTTACTCCCGCCGACACCATATAGACTCGTTCCACAACTTGCTCACCACATCCCGCAACTCCATCATGTACCACGCATTACCCAGCCGAGACAAGTGCACACCCTCCTCCCTAAAAGCTAAAGGCTCCTCCAGTCGAATCCCAGGATGCGAAATGACCTTAACGTCCCCGTCCGCACAGTACAGTCTCATTGCCCGATTAAGTTTCCTCCGGGCCTTCTCAATGGCCCCATGTTTCATAGCACCCCTCCATACTTTCCTGGGGACCAGCTCCGTCCAGCTAATGCAGGCCCCCGCCATCCTTGATTTTAACACTTCCAAGTCCCTTTGCATAAGTTGTAACAATGCCAATCCAGACAGTTGCACCAGGTCGTTCTCTCCCAAATGAATGATCAACAAATCCGGGCATCCCCTCTGTGGGACCATCTTCGCGAGCCAGGGCAGTAGTGCCCCCCATCGCATTCCGCTCTTTCCCCACCATTTCACCTCGTGCAATTGTCCTTTCAGGCCCAGGTTACGGCCGTAAACCTGCTGGTCAGCATATTTGGAAGCCCAGTGCACGAATGAGTGCCCACCGATCCAAGTCACCGTCCTACCGCCCGGGCCACCCACGCAACCTACGAAGAAAAAGATGTTAGAACAGGCAAACAAAACAGTACAACACCAACAACCTGCCTGGGACCCTACTACTTTCTCACATACCTCTCGCAACAGCGTGACTTCCAACGCCCAATCCCCTTAATCCTGTCCCAGGACCAACCCAGGCGAGCCGCCGCAGTCGCAGCCCCAATGCAAAAGGAATGAGTACCGTAACCAGTTCCATCAATCCCCAATCGTCCCAACGCCATCCGCAACACCGCCAACAACTGGCCAGCCGACACTCTCGCACCAGAGGCATGGCAGAAAATCTCACCAGCCCGGGCCCCAGCCGCCCCCCAGAACGACTCCCACTCCAGAACCGGGCAAACCGCCCCACCGGACTCATTCAACCACACCCACTTGCCCCTACCAACCTGATCCGTCTTCGATCGACCCAGCCAGATCCCCAGACGCCCCGCATCCACCCGCACATCCTCAAACAATCTGCCCGCCCCCCGTCTCGTGCCCAACAGTTCAGACACCAAAAACGCCCCAAAGAACATCCACACCATGCACAACCGAAACAGGCCCACTTCAAACTGGTCATAACAGCACTCCGGCAACACCCCAACCAGCCGAACCAACAAATCAAACGTCACAGCCTCCCGCAGACGGCCCCCCCCGGCCCTCTTCTCCCAACCCCACCCCCGCAACATGCGAGCCAGCACCACATCCCTGGCGGGGTCAAAACCCAAAAACAAAACACAGTAAAAGGAAATACCAGCCAACTTCCCAGAGATCGTAGCAGCAGTCAGACCCCGGTCCATACAGGACAACACATAGCCCCGCAAACCCTCCAGCACAGCCGACTCCCCACTCACGACACCGTCCACCGTCCAGCCCATAAAAGTACTAAATTCAGACCATGCCAGACGATAAGTCCTCCTCGTGGACGGAGCCAACGAACCCTCCAGCAGACCAATCATCCTCACTCCCCCGAGGCCCAGATGCCGGCCGGCAGCTCGGTCTTGCAGGCGTCCGCTCCCGGAGCCAGGTGCCGGAACCGCTGCCACTGCGAACGAGACAAAGCATCCGCAATGTCATTATTCGCCCCAGGGACATGCTTCGCCCGAAACACCACATTCAACTGCAGGCACACCAACATGAATCTGCGCAACAGCCGCAGCACTCGCAGGTCCCTCGCCCTTTGGTGATTAACAAGGTCCCCCACCGTCATGTTGTCAACGTGAAAAAGCACCGTCCTGTTCCGAAAGTCCTCCCCCCACACCACCAGAGCCACCAGCAATGGGAAGAACTCCAAAAATGCAATGCTCCTGCCTTGCGTGGTCCAGGAGGCCGGCCAGCTCTCCGCACACCACCGACCATCCCAGAAAACACCAAACCCCGCTGACCCAGCCGCGTCAGAAAAAATTTGGCATTGCCAGACCGCCCTTTCCTCATCAAAATCCAAAGGCACCCCGTTGAACTCCTGCAGGAATGTAATCCAAGTCCTCAAATCCGTCCTCACCCCCAGGGAAACCCTAACTCTGATGCGGAAGCACTGCCCCCGACATGGCCATGCCGAGCCGTCTGCAGAACGTCCGCCCTGCCCGCACCACCCTGCACGCAAAGTTAAGGAAACCCAGAAGCTTCTGAACCGCCCGCAAAGGGATCCGCCGTTCCCCCACAGCCCACTCCAGACACGCAAGAATCTCCTTCACCTTAGCTGCCGGCAGTCGCACCAACCATTCCACCGAGTCCAGTTCAATCCCCAGAAACGTGAGGCAACAGCTGGGACCAGCCGTCTTCTCGGGCGCCAAAGGGACCCCAAACTGCACGGCCAAGGCCTGGAAACGCG
The DNA here is from genome assembly GCF_964263255.1 of Lissotriton vulgaris. Taxonomy (NCBI): domain Eukaryota; kingdom Metazoa; phylum Chordata; class Amphibia; order Caudata; family Salamandridae; genus Lissotriton; species Lissotriton vulgaris. The sequence continues at coordinate 1,453,181,691 of NC_141689.1, read as the reverse complement.
AAAGGGCCCTGCCGCAGTCCCCCGACCCCGCCCTGCCCAGGAAGAGGAAATCGTCCAAGTAGTGAGTGACTTCACGGCACCCACTCACCCGCACCATGACCCACTGCAGAAAGGTGCTAAAAAGCTCAAACAACGCACAGGAGATGGCACACCCCATGGGCAGGACCTTGTCCACATAGATGGCTCCCCCGAACTGCATGCCCAAAAGCGCAAAATCAGCCGGGTGAATAGGCAGGAGCCGGAAAGCCGACTTAATGTCACACTTCGCCAACTCCGTACCGGGACCACACAACCGCACCATCCGAACCGCATCGTCCACCGACGCATACAGCACCTTCGAGTCTTCTTCCGCAATGAAGTCATTCACCGACCGCCCCTCCGGCCACGACAAGTGGTGAATCATCCTGAACTCCCCTTCCTCTTTCTTGGGCACCACCCCCAAAGGAGAAATGATCAAATCCGGCAAAGGCCAGTCACCAAACGGGCCCGCCACTCTCCCTTCCGCCACCTCCTTGTCCAACTTCGCAGCCACCACCCCCGGCAACTCCCTCGCCGATCTCAAATTCTCAGCCCAACGACGCTCCCTGGGACCTTGGTAGCCAACCCTAAAGCCTTCAGTGAAACCCCAGAAGAGCCGCGCCGCGGCCTCACGATCAGGATAGCGCGCGAGCCACGGGGCCATCGACGCCACCCTAACCGGAGTAGGCGCCCTTTGGGCCAGGCTGGCCCCGACCCCTCGCGTTCCGCCACTGCTCGGAGGGAGTGGTGAGTGAGAGGCACTGCGGAAGGGGGTGTTTCCCGCCGCACTTCGAGCACTCGTGCTTGAACTTACATGGGTACCGAGAGCAGAAACCCCGACTGTAGCTCCAACACACCCCCGTAGCGGGCCCTCCGGGTTTGGACGGCTGACCGGACACAATGGTGTTGGGCACAGTTCTGCCCCCCGCCCGCCCTGGGCGGGACGCGTCGGAAAAGACCAATATAAAACCGGTAAACCACTGGCCGTGTGTGTAGAGGCCGACGAGTGCGAGGACGCCATCCACTGCATCCAAAGCTCTTGGTCCACCTCCCCCCAACTCTTCTCCGGATCAGCGCTGACCCGGGCCCGAAACTCCTCGTCATAGCTCAACCATGCAAACCCACCAAACTGCATCTGGGCCTTGCGAATGATGTCCATATACTTGAACAGCGCAATCGCCCTGTCCAGATACTTCTGGCAATACACGCTGGCAAAAATCAAAAAGGCCGACGTCCAGTTCTCCATAGTGATAGGCACCCTAGGCCGCCTCGTCAACTCCCACTCCTCCTCCTTGGAGCCCTCCTTAGCCTGCACCTCCTGATGCAGCAATTTAAAAACGTCCACAAATTCGTGTTTCCATATCTTGTCCCTCATTTTTTCCGACAAGTGCGACCCCAAAGGCATCGCCAACCCCATGTAAGGCATTTTCTTAGGGACCTTCACCCCTTTTTCCTCCTTGCCATCACCTTTTTCCGTCTGCACCCCCAACGTCACCGACTTACCATCCACCTTCTTACCATCCTCAGGTGGACCGCCTGACGGCGCCCCCCCCCTCCCTCACAGACCCATCCCCCACACCGGCAGGTGCGTTTACGGCCATCCCCACCCCGAGGAGCGTCATCCCAAGCCGCCCACCAAGCACCCTCACCTGTCAGTGCCTCTGTCCGCTCCCGGGGCCGTCCTCTAGACTCCATTTCCACGGACCACCACGGATCCCGTCTTCTTCCTCGTTCTGGGCTCGACCTGCAACACACCAAGGTTGTTGTCTCCCGCTGCGCGGCCTACGCCTTCCAAGTCATCCCGCACCTCCCCCTCTTCCAATTCCTCACTCTCATCACTGTAGTCCAGCTCAAGCACCGGTTCCAGATTCATTCCATCGCAGGCCACATCTTTCACAGCACGCTTCACACCCTTCTGCGTACATCCGCGGCCACGCATTCCGGTGGCGCCACGTGCCGAAGTCGCCCGATCCCGCGGAGGAGGGACAGCCGCCGCGGACTGCCCTACTTCTTCTGGCCTGCGTCTCGGAGCCGTGGTGCGCCCCGCTAGGCCCCCCTTTCCTCTGCCGACAGACGCCGACTTGGAACCCCTCCCGCCCCCCAGGTCGCTCGAACCTGGCGGGGCCCCAGCACCATCGGGCCTCAAAGCCGTGCAGGCCGTCCCTACTCCGGCCGCGCCCCCAGTAGGGTGGGCGGCCGGCCCCGACTTCCTCGACCTGGCTTTCCTGGCCTCCTCCTCCTGCCTCTCCGCTTCCCTCTCCTCTTCAGAGGTGGGGGTGGGAGGACCCTCAATCTCCGTGCCCCAAACTGCACCCACCCTTGCCCTCGTCTCCTCAGCCCATCTAACCTCCTGAATTTGCTCCAGAATCCTCTCCCCACGCGACCTCTCTTCCCAGGAAACAGAACCCCAAATCGGCGGTGGGGGGGGCAGGCCGTAGCCAAAGAAATCACTCCCCCGGGGGAAAAACCCCACCTGCTGAAAACCTTGCACCCAACCCGGGCCGCCAATGGGGACCAGGGCGGGCGAAGGGCCCCGGCCCGCCGAAAACCCAGGCGCCAACGGCCTCACAACGGCCGGGGTGGCTGCCCTGGAACCCCTGGACAAGTCAATAGGGGCCTCCCCCAACACCTTGCCCGGCCCCTGAAGCACAAGCCCAAGCCCACCCCCCTGCACAGAGTCATCCTCCAGGCGGACCAAAGGCCCAGAGGCCCTACTGCCACCCGGCGACCCCACCAAGACCACAGCAGGCCCGGCCGGGACGCCTGCCTGCCCCTCCCCCTGCACGGCGCCGGCCGGCACCGACAGAGGCCCGCGGAGCGGAAGCGCGGAAGGCGCGTGCATCACGGCCGCACCTGAGGTCCCAGGCAAAAATTCCAGCTGGGGGAAGGGCCGCGCGGAGGTTGTCCTGCGCTTCCCGCCCCGCGCCGCGTCCTTGGGCACACCTCCCCCCCTCCCAACCCCAGACCCCCCCTCCTGGTCAGACTCATCCTCCAAGCAGGCGAACACCGCCGCCCGAACCCCTGCCGAGGCAGCCCTCGTGCCCCTGGTGGCCCCCACCCAGGCTTGATCCAAGACCCCAGGCCTAATAAGGTCGTCGCGGCCGGCCCTAGCAAGCAGCAGCAAGGCCTCACGGACCTGTTCCGCAGGCACACCAGACATCCCACCCAAGCAAGAGAACTAATCAGGGAAAAAACTAGAAACCCCAGCTGCAGTGGAACAGCTCCGAGCAAAGAAACCCCTAAAATTCGCACTAGGCCTCAAACTAACCACTAACTAACTTCTTTCGAGCTCCCTCCCGATGGTGCCAGGCGCAGAAAAGAGGAAGATCCCTTCCTCCCCCGCGCTTAAGTACCCACCCCCTAACTCCTCCCCTTCCCCTACCTGGCCTATCCCCTGCGCGAAAGACCCCGGGGAAAGACTAGTCTGCGACTCTGCTTTCCCCCGGGCCCGGCAAAGGGCGAGTTCAATTACATGTTTACATTTTGCTGCGGCCTATAGTTTGGGAAACGCTGCACTGGACAAACGTGTTTCCCCTATATTCCCTGTGCTTAGACGAAAGGTCGAAAAAATCACAGGGGTCCCTCCTACATACTGAGAGGGGTATTGTCATTTATGACATCACCAATGCCTCTAAACTTTTGTCAGCATCGCGAAAGTAACACCTACTATGTAAATGGTTGACATGCGCTATATAAATGTGTAAAGAGTAAAACGATGCATGAGAACTCCAGCAACTAAGAAATTACCCGAAAGCACCTAAATCATTATGGAGGGAGAGCTCTATTTGTCCCTAACTCAAACAAGCAGGTGTTCCATTTGGCTGAACTTCAGTCAACACGTGATCTACTCGCATCATTAACTGCAAAAACAGGCCTGCTGTAGAAATGTAATCCTCCCTTATATGTCAAGCGGAAGTCACCTCAGAAATAAAAACTGAGCTGCAGTACACCATAAATAATTTTTTTTATGGCTTGAGTGATACCTTTAAATGCTCTCCATCAGCCCAAACATTCAACAACTGTTCAACCTGTTATACAATTCCAATCACGGTCACATGTCTGCAGTCAGGCAAGAGTCACACAGGTGAACAATAAAGGGACCGGACAATAGCTTCCTGAAGTCTTCTAGTGCAGGTCACCATTTACAGGAGGAGGGTCAATAAGTTAGTAGATATGTGCAAAATCTTACCAAAGCGGCAGTAAATTTCAGCACTGCAAACAGTATTAAGGAAGTGAAATTAGATTCAGAACAGGAAATATACCCAGAATACAATACCCATAGCATGCTAATTCACAGTGTTAAAGTACATACGGTATTGTGTTAAACATGAAGACGCCACAAACTCCACAAAGCACCACCAAATGCAGAATGCGTACTACACGTTTGTAATCACCTATGACTTAAAAAACAGGAGTTCTGTCTTGCCTCGCAAGAGGTGGTCATGCCGCAGACGGCCCGAGAAGGTGAGACTAAAGGTGGTATCAACACAGCGCTGAAAATATTCCCCCCTCTAGCAGGCGGGGGGCTGTTGAGAGAACCTCAAGGGTGCCAAGGGGGTTGGATGCTTGGTGCGGGACCCACTAGTGGCAATGTTTTTTTTACTGCCTTCTCGCCACAACTAACAACCGCTGCCGACTGCCACAAAGTGCATAGTTGCATGTTCTCTCGAGTCTCGTGAATTCTCGTCTAGCAACAGGGAGTTCACGCTTTCACAATCACTGCAAACTAACGGGGGTGTAGCCCCAGTGCGGATTTTTTCTTTGGCCCCCAACTGGGTCGTCCCTCCCCGCACCCCTCCTCACAGCTAATTAGCGTTGCGGGTCAATTTGCGGGCTGTTTGCTGGACGGCTGGGGTCCGGAAAGCTGGAAAAGTGCTGTAGACCTCGCCGATCCAATCTCAGTGTTATGCTCCGCACCTCGTAGCGTGTGCTTAACTCCGTAGTGTAATTTCTTCCACATATGGAGAAATCTGAGTAGCAAAGGAAACACTAGCACTATGACAAAAGAACAAGATGATTCTTGAAATCATGTACAAAGAAGCCAAAGACACGAAAACGGCTGATGATGTACCTTTCAAAATCCTTGCACAGAACAACTTTGTGGGACAACAGATATCATTCAAGAGGTGGTTTGGCCGAGAGCGGGACGGAGGAGGGATGCAGGGGGGTGAGAGCAGGACGGAGGAGGGCTGCGGGCAGAGGGAAGGGGGGGCGAGCAGAGCAGCTCCAGAAAGAGCTGAAGGCGAGAGACAGACGCAACGCCCACGGATCACATCAAGCCGGGGAAAAGAGTATGGGACCTTAGCGAGAGGGAGGGTGTGGGGGGGCGGGACTTAAAAAAAGAGACAGAAACGCCCATGGATCGCATCTAGGCGGGGAAAAGAGTAATTGACACACCTCTCTTCCAATGGCTAGCCTCCATCTACGAAGCTAGCCAATGGAAGAGAGAGGCGGAATAAAGCACACTATTGAAGTCATTAAATCTCGGGCTCCGCCCACACTGCTTACGCAGTGTGACGCTAGGCCCGAGACCTAAAAATGCACAGGTCTCTCTCAATGATGGCCAGCACCGGCATACACTTTTAGACACACCTCCCCCCATAAGTTCTAGAATTGTGAACTTTAGAGCTGGGGAGCTACGTTCGAATCTCGGCATCAGCTCAACATCCTGTGATTCCAGGCAAATCAATTGCTTTGTCTCCCCTGGCCTACTACAAATGAATGTGTTCTTCTGTAATGTAAATTGTGCTCATGCCATGTTGTCGAGTTTGCGCTATATAATATTCCATGGAAAATAGGGAAACTAGAGTTCACACACTACTGAACGCACACTCTTAAGTGCATCCGCAGTGCACTGTGAATCGGATCGTTTCACAAGCCTGTCACAGATAAGAAATGCTATCAAAACGAAATCCTACAAAACAATATACTACTGGCCGGCAGCCATTCATACCCGGACAACGTCGGGACGGGCTGCTAGTTTGGTAATAAAATTAGTCGGGTGACCTGCGCGCTCTATCAACATACATGCACCATTTCTTCAACATACTTATCTCTGCGTGTTCTCTTCCTGTATTTGGGAATGCCGGCAAGCACTGTGGTTCAATGTTCTCAACCCGACAATGTTAAAGCAAATGACGCCACAGAGTGATAAGAGTCCACAAGTAATTTTGAATTGTTTTTGCTGCCCATTACTTCTCAGTAACTACTGAAAGCGGTCATTCAATTTCCATGCCTATTGGCAATCGTCAACAGTGTTTAATATTTCTTCATGGCGGCAACTTTTACTTTACCTGGAGTGGGTTCATCAAGAAGTATTCTGGCACATTTTACTTTAACAACTTTATTTTTTTTTCTTTTAGGTAACATCATATTGTGTAAAAATACGTTTGTTCTTTCGTAGAAGAAAACTACATTCCAGCAGTTTAGAGATTTGTGTGCATATTTTTGTGTAGAATTCATGTAGTCACCCGTGATATTTCGATTACTAAAACACTGCACTTTAGGTTTTAAAAAAACGACACAAAAGTATTTTGTAAGAATAACATTAATAATTATAAATAAGAAAACAAGTAGATATAAACTCTTTTAATATGTATAATATTTCTCCGTGGAATTACTTCTTTCTCCTTTGAAAAGCAGCAAAATATATAGTTGCACTGGAACCTGCCGGCAGGCACCGTCAAAATATCCTGTGGGAGCAGAAGATATATTTGCTTATATAGGGTTGCAAGCATTATTCACATCTAATATGGTTTTGACAGTGCATAGAATTAGCTTTGGGTACTCCCCGTTCAACCAACGATTATACACGGCTTGAATGCTCGGGTGGATTTTCTTTTTCAAATTCTTCCATCTTTATCAAATTCTATTACAGACACATTTTTCTATCTGCTTGATATGCGGGGGTTTTGCAATACATGCCAGATTGATATCAAATCATTTTGAAGCTTGAATTTGTTAGATCAGTCACTTCAATGCACATTTAAGCCACCTGAAACAATATTTTGATCAACATTCAGCCCCACGTCTAAAAGGCATACAAAGCTAATATAAATACCTTTACATATTTAGACATCAATAATAATAATTCCAGATTTGTAAAGTGTGACTTATCACTCCTAAGGGTATCCAGGGGAGGGGGCCATCGGGAAGATTAAGTGATCGTTTGCCCAGAGTCACATTGATGCCGAGCTGCGGCCAGCAATCGAATCATAACTCTTGCGCTCCTGAGTTTGCCGCTCTGGCCACAGCGCCACACCTCTACGGCAGCGATTTACCTTTTCAGGGGGTTACAGCACAACCATTCCACAGTTATATCACATTTCGTTCATATTTGTTTCCCGAATGTTTTTTGGTGCTACTTTCTTTCTTCACAAATTAGTTTCCATGAAGACCAAAAGTACGTGCTAAGAGAGAACTAAAGATAATCTTAAAAGGTATCTTTCTACTGTTCCATTGTTTAATCCAGTTTTTCTGCCTTTTAAATGTGTTTTTTCCTGGAAAGCTAAACTATTGAACTCTGGCACTGGGGCATTATATAAAACTGATAATTAAGTAAATCAATAGCAACAGGATGTATGGCTAACATGGTAGTATAGAAAATCATGCACAACAAGAACAGAGGACAATAAATGCAAACTATAGTAAATGTACCTTTTCTGAGTGGTCACCCCATATTCTGCACCTTTCCCTGGATCCCATTGCTAACCAGAAGTAAAGGGCCTGTGGAAATTAGGGTATCCCTGACTGACCTATTTAACTTGGGGATAAGTCTGTAGTATATGGTTTGGAAAATGTATCCAGGGCATGGAAATTAAATGCCCCTTGTGGACTGCAGCACATATTTTGCCACCCATAGAACGGACCTATAAAACATGCTTTCAAGCCAAACATTGGTGCCTGACTGCTGGAGTGTAAAACCTGTAGTGCGATCTATTAAAGTAACCATTTTTGACAGGAACAAGCTTGCTTTAAAATAACCTCACAATTTAATACACTCACAGTACTGTTCTGGGTTCAGCCAGGTTGGTAAAAACTTTAGCTCAACCATGGGTAGCTGTGGCTTAGAGCAGCCAGGCTTAAATAACGGAACATGTGTAAAGCAGTCAGAAGTACCAAAACTGAGAAATAAGATAGTCATGCAATGCGAAAGAAATCCAACACCAACTTATAAACATAGATCCTATTTTTTTAATACATTTTTAGACACCAAAACTAACAAAATGCACTGAAGTGTTCCAGGGATATAGATTTTAAGGTAAAACATGAATCGCTGCTTTTCCCTCAGTTCATAAAGAAGCATTGGCAAACGCTGTGGTCAGTGGAAACTTTGCAAAACATTTGTAACGTTTCATTTGGCTACTTTGGCTGATTTTGGGAGACCAAATCCAGCAGGGGGGCAGTGAAAGGGGCCAGTAAGGATTTGTAAAACAGTGACCTTGTCACCAAAGCAGTATTAGGTCCAGTTCCAAGCTCTATAGGCGAGGCAATAGATTTCAAGTGAGTGGTCCGGAAGCCAGGGATACAGTATGCTAAATACAACGATGATGCTGTGTGGTCAATAGGGCACTTTGTGGGGCTACTCATCAGTTCGAAGTCCTGGTGGGGTGACTTACGCCACAGGGGTCAATGCCCCCCATAGTCTTCTTGGGGCTAGTTGCCACTAAACTCAGCAAAGGCAGTGGTTCCCTTTAGTGAATGCTAGTGTCCCTCTTGGATGACAAAACTCCACTCGGACAGCTCTCCCATGTCCAGCAGACTCCGGTGCAACTTTTGAGCCTCGGGACTTTGTCTTACAGGCTGCAACCTGGTGGTCAGGGGCAATCAAGTGATTGCAGCTACTAACTTGCCAAGGTGGGCTTCTTCAGCAATTGAGACCAAGGAGCTGTAACAGTAAGTAAGCCAACTGGCTCTTTCAATTTGATTCCTCCGTCTGAGGCCCGGGAGAGACTTTTTCTGAAGCCAGGCACTACAGGTACAGTTCTCTCTTTCCGAGCTTAAAGTGCAAGAGGCGCATTCCAGTCTTCAGGTCAGCCTCTTGTTAGGTCCAAGGAACAGCAGGGTAGTCCTTCAGTCCTCTCTCCAGTCCAGATGTGATCGGAGGTCTGGGTGCCAGAGGTACAATATTTATGCCCAGAAAGTGCCTTCAAGGGATGCAACAGTTACTAGCTAATGGACTGTCAAGTGTCACCCTGCCTGATTAGGACTTCCAGTAATGTGTGGCAACCAGCTTTCTCAGAGTACACTATTCGGCCCACTCCCAAGACAGCAAGACCCCCTCTCACGGTGCGTGGAGCTTGGTGGCACATCCTAGAGGCGTGGCTACCTGAGGGATACACGCCCAAGGGAAAAATGACTGCGCAAACTTTCTCCCCCTCTCGGTCACAGATGCTAGCGCATCTGCCTGAACAAAATGGAGGGGGGTAGGAGTGGCTGTATGGGTCTGGGAGTGGATATGTGTGTGGCTGTATGGGTGACCAAGTGGCTGTGTGAGTGGCTGTATGGGGGAGTGACGGTGTCCAAGTGCCTGTATGGGTGACTGACAGGCTGTTTGAATGGGTTTTTGGTTAATTGATTGATTGTGTGAGTGGCTGTACTGGAGAGTGAGTGTCTATACGACCGGTGTATTATGTCAAGAGTGGTGTCACTGACCATGTCATGAGAGATGTAAAATGTGAGTTCATAAGCATTGCGGGGGTGTGAGTTATAGTTAGCTCATCTAACTATAGCTGCTGAATTTCAGGGATTTTGCACGAGTGAAACCAGAGCCTAACTGTAAAGACCCTGTAACCTTTGCTTTTTTTGGCGGTCACCAGCAAGTACTTATAGTTAGGACCGGATTTCTATTAAAAAGCTTTTTTTGATTTCCCAATAACTTTGGCGCGGTTTGATGATTCTTCTCAAACTTTTCAAAACTAATTTGCCGCTCACTTCAGCTGCTGTCTTTAAAGTTTTGGGGTGAACCATAAAGTGGGGGCTCAGAAAAAGGGGGAGGGAGGGGTCCCAAAACGCTTTTTCTCCATGTTAATTTCCATAGGAAACTTTAGACACGGCTACATCTCGAACTGCTGAACGGAATTACACCAAATTTGGCAAAAAGGTAGCTCTTGGTCCAAAAAGCACTCTTATTATTAAAAGGTGTAAATCTGTTCGGTAGATTCTGAGAAATGTAAAGATTTCAGATATACAACTGTGGCAAATATGTATCAGCGACCCCTCCTGATCTCATGCTAGAGATCGGATTGACTGCCAACACTTCAGACCAGGAAGTGTTGGCAGCCATCTTGTGACTTGGTTGAGCCAAGTCACAAGAAAAAACATTAAAAAAAGGAAAAGGGGGCAGGGTTCTGGACAGAGGGAGCTGAATGTTTGCAGCACCCATTGTCCAAAAGCAATGGCGAGTCCCGCAGGAGTCAAGAACCGTGGGGGCCTTGAGCTCCCCCCGCGGTCCCAAACACTGTGACCATGACCAGTGGATGGAATCTGCAGGGTGATATTGGCCCAGGGAATGGGGCCACGCTGGCCATTGACAAAAAACAAATTGTTGAAGGCCTGCCCCGGCAGCTGGGGTCCCTGGGGCCAAAATAGGCCTGGGGAGGGGGGGCCACGTGGCCCCCATTCCCATGTTAAAAAAAAACCAAGGCATGGTCCGGGGGATGGGTTGCTGAAATCGGCCTTAGGAGGGGAACCCTCAGCACCCCTCCATTTTGTACTGGGGAATGCTCATGAACCTGCTCCCATTTTTTAAAGTAATTTTTTTGAAAAAAAATGATCAGGCCCGAAGGATGGGTACCCGTGCCCAAAATGGTCCGGAGGGGGTGGAGGAGGTATGCAGCACCTCCTTCCTAAAAATATATATGAAAAAAGAAAACTGCAACTCGCAGGAAGCCTACCCCCTTTCTCCACTACAATGCAAATGTGCCTCTTGGTGTGCTCCTGGTTGGGGGATGAAGTCTCCTTGGCGTCTAAGGATCCTTAAAGGCCAAGAAGACTTCCTGTTAACACCAGTAAGCCCCACACAGTGGGATTACTGAGAGGTGTCAGAGGGCCCCTTCTGGAAAAATAAAAGCCAGCAACTCAGAGGCAGTGACCCCTTTCTCCATCACTCTGCAAACATGCTTCTTGGAGCACTGCTGGTGGGGGGTGATATCCCCTTGCCTCCTGAGGACCTCAGGACTAAAGAGGACTCGCAAAACAGCAGTGGGACAGGAGGCATGTTTGCAGAGTGGTAGAGAAAGGGTGTGCGGCCTGCTATCAGACTCAGCAATCCTGTTGTATGGGACTTACTAGAATTAACACGAGGGGTAATTGGCCCCCAAGGACTATCCCTCCTGTTACCTCCAGTAAGTCCCAAACAGCAGGACTGCTGAGAAGTTGTCTGAAGCATACCCCCTTTCTCCACCACTCTGCAAACGTGCCTTGAGGCACACTACTAGTTGGTGGATGAAGTTCCTTTGGCTCCAGAGGAACCTTGGGAGCCAAGAAGCCCTCACGGTACCGCCTGTAAGTTCTACACACTTTCAAAATATTCTTTTCTGTCTTTCCTCATTGTTACCTGTGCAGTACAAACCCAGTAGCTGCATTAGCGCTATCACAATCTGAACAATTAAATAGTAATTTTCTATATTTAAAATACATATTACCATGGTTTTTCTTCATGTCTAAGTCCTATAAATATTCATCCTATTTAATTACACTCAACTGTACATGTTATAAACATAACGGTCACCAAAAACATACAAGGACTTACCTTTTTCTAATCCACCAAAGGTTCCTGACCCCTTGCAGTGATGTTTCTGGTCTCATTCTGTAATGAGATAGTCTGACTAGCTTCATCAACCACTGATACGCTGAAAAAAAGTCCAAACTTGTTTTACTACAATTGTATTGGACAGTCAAACTACCACCGAGAATAACCCACTCTGGATTAAACAAAAAGCCTAATGGCAGAAATACTTCAGTGGATTTAGGATCTTTCTACTTTTGCGATAAGCATACTTCTCAAGTCAAAAACCATTTTTTCAGGAAAATGAAAGGGTCAGTTATAAATTAAAAGCTGGGAGCAAAAGCACTCTTTATTGTCCTTGTATAACACTACACTGCAGAAATGTGCATTTTTTGTGCCAGCCCCATCAAAGTGTTTCATTGGTGGTCAGTATTCGCACCTGTGGGTCTAGTTCATGTTGTAAAAAGTAAAAAAACACAGGGGCCCCCTGAAAACACTGATACAGGGCAGACGGGCAGGGGAATCAAGAACAATTCAGTACAACAAAACAGTCTGCCCCCTCAGATACAGAAACGGGCTCAATTAGAGTCCCCACATAGGATAGTCCGTAGTAAGCTCACCAGAACCAGCTCACGAACAAATTTTCATAATCAAAAGAGTATTAAAAATTGTATTTCATTTATTTTTTAAATATAAAGTCAACATCTTTTTCAAAAGTAACAGTACATGATTACAACAACATAAATACAGTTTCAATCATTCAACCAATTTCCCACACATCCCTTCAGTCACACAATTCAACTCAACCAAGCACATACAGTCCTCAGACATCCAGAACATATTACACTTCAGTTGCCAGTATAGACAAGGTATCCGTCCGAAATAGTCTCACAACAACAGTCGGACTGTTGTTGTGAGACTATTTTGGACCGGATATTATGTGCTTGGTTGAGTTGAATTGTGTGACTGAAGGGATGTGTGGGAAATTGGTTGAATGATTGAAGCTCTATTTATGTTGTTGTAATCATGTACTGTTACTTTTGAAAAAGATGTTTACTTTATATATTTTTTTTAAATGAAATGCAATTTTTAATACTCTCTTCCGATTATGAAAATTTGTTCGTGAGCTGGCTCTGGTGAGCTTACTACTGACTATCCTATGTGGGGACTCTAATTGAGCCTGTTTCTGTATCTGAGGGGCCAGGCTGTTTTGTTGTACTGAATTGTTCTAGTTCATGTGGTAAACTGACAACAAAACTGCCTCTAGGAGCAAATTTTACGGAAACAATGTTTTTGCCTACATAGATCTCTGGTCTAGTAAAAAGCACAGACTATAGGGCAGAAGAAGGGAACAGCCCGCTGGCCAAAAACAGATCATTCCTTGCACCTAACCAGCAATGCGTCCCTCCATTCTCACCACAAACACTGGCACCAGAGCCCAGAGAGAAGACTCCTTTGCAGTACTAAGGTTTCTAGAAGGCACATGTGAGCTCTTTAGGCCCAGATATCACCGGTAAAGACAGTGAGGCGCTTCTCTTTAAGTAACAGTTACTTAAAACACTCAGCAAGTTTGTCAAAAAGCTAGGCTGACCAATGAGAAGACCCGAGACAGATTCACAGTGCTCATTAGCAAAACATGGCATGCAGCAACATAGGGGGCTTTCTAAAGAAGCTGTGATTTTTACATCTGCTAACACAACATAACTATTGCTGGTATAACAAGCTTAGGTCTACAGGCATGCCAACAATAGGACAGTGACATTCTTATGTAATCGAATACTTGCTGGAGTGGACTTGGCCAAAACAGCTCCACCATGGGATCTATTTTTTTACTGATAATTCCTGTAGAATTGACAAGGAGCTAAAGGATTCAATGGCATAAATGTCTAACCTTGCAAATTAAATCGAAACTTTGTCTGACATACACTCGTTGGGCAATGGCATTCTTTCTAATGTTTAGAGATGTGTCGAATGATATATTAAAAGAAAAACACAATTTCTGGAGTGCTAATAAGTTTGCACCATTTGAAAAATCTGCACAAACCTTAGCAGAGGCATGACATGTCTAGTTCATTTTCGTCTGTACAAATTTTAAACTGATTGGATGGAGCGAAATTGAATTTGGAATGCCCTAAAGTTAACATTTCCGACTTTAAGTTCAATATGTTTTTTTCACTCTGTTACAGCAACAACAATATCACAACAAACATGACATGATGGTAGATTTTTACTCCAAACAAGCCTTTCATAAGTTTGCTATGAATCCGTCAAGAAGTTTAGACTTTGCGATCAATGGTGTTGGAGGTACTTCAACCGGGTTATACAATTGTAAAGTTCGGTTCGACAACAGTTTTTAAATTTGAAAGCAAAACAGACTGGCATGCATTTCTAGAATTGTCGAAATCCAATTGAAAAGGTTGATCTAGCTGTCATTACACAACATCAGTGGTTTAAGAACTTGTAGAAGAAAAGCATCTTAGACAGAAAGGTGTGCGAAAACTGTTTACATTTGTAAAGTAAATTTAAAACTGTTCACAAATGAGTTTGCCTACTGTTTGTAGCCCCCCTTAAAAATCGTTACTAGAACAAAATATAACAAGCATTAGCATAGTCAATAGGTCTCGCTTATTGGATCATATACGTATTTAGTTATGCAGCACAACATCCTTGGTGCAACAACATCAACTGTTGCATGGCTAAACATTTATAAGGTCCCAAAAGCGAGACCTATTGGCTATGCCAATGCTTTTTATTGAGTGGAAGAGGAGGGTTAGAGGGAAGATGGCTGCCTGAGGAAAGAGAGCAAATGTTATTGCTTCACAAGTACTGGAGCAGTACACTTGTTTAGTCCCTGTAAATATGCTATGCATGCACTGTAAGAATGCCATATGTGTTCGTCTGTTCCTGTATTTACACAAATAATTAAAATACCACTGTTTTTATATTTTCTTTTATAGAGCTACTCATTCCAATGCAGGGTGTCAGCACTTTCCATCACACGTACACATTGTACATTGACAATAAATCATAAATGCATAAATCTATGTGCAGGACGTGTTACATCAGACAGTAACAGTTACGAGGTGTAGAAGTCACACATCCTTCATAGCTCACCGTGCTACGTTAGAAGGATTACAATCTATGCACTGCACTTACCTATCTATATAAAATACAAATTTGTCATCTGCATGTTACATGATGTGCTTATCCCTTTGACTGCTGCGGACCCTTACTAAATTACAGGAATCCGGGGACCCCCACTGAGTCATTATGGAAAGCCGGGGACCCCTAGCCAAAAATGTTCCTATGATCTGAATTTCAAAACCAAACCCAAAAATACAAAAACAAGTATAAAACCAAACAAATCTTCACATGCTGAAGTGTTTTGTTTAATTCACAATCAAATCTAGAAAGCTTTCAATTTCTCGAATTTGCTTCTCTATTTGCATATACTTTATTAACTTTAATATTATTTAATTTTGTAAAACTGTTATGGAACCCCTGAGTAGGCATTGAGGACCTCCAGGGGTCTTCAGACCACATGTTAGGAACCACTGCTTTATGTTAATCTGATTAACAAATGGAACTAGACAAGAAACTGATCTCTTTAGCAAAAGTGTTAACCTCCTGAGTGATCTTATTATTATTCCCTGAGACTTACTGGACACACACATATCCCTGCAGCAGTTGTCTTAATCCCATTAAATATTGTAAAATACAGACTCTGCAACCAATTGAGCAGAATAGATGGACAGCCACATTTCTCCATGCCGCCAGTTTTTGTGGTACAGTTTTAAAAAACAAAAATGTATAAATAGAGAACCAGTTTTTGTGCTTGGGTTGTTCACTTTTTTGCCACAGCTGGAGTAAACTTTCAATTTGTTTTTTTGGTAGGCATTTTGTCATAATAATACAATTCTAAATTCAATAGTCATGCAAAATAGAAATACAATCAAATACAGCACTTATTACACGGTCTTATTCGGCAGAGAGCTAGTCAGCAGATCCACTACAGTCTTATTTCACCCTAGGCTAAGACATCTGGGAGACTAGCATGCACAGTGACGTGTAGCAAACAACTATGGGCCAAAAAGACATGGGTGATTGACATAAGAATTTAGGGACTTTAATCGGGATAGCGGCATCAGTTCCGGCCAAAGTGCCTGCCATGGCAAATGAGTCCGTGTTTCTTCATCGAAGGTAGGCAATGAAGGGTTCCAAGATCTCTTTAAGGAAGAATCCCAATAGCATGAGTTCCCTAAATATGGAAAATATCTTAAGACAGTAGGACACATATTTAAGCCAAACCTGGATTGTTGGGGTCAGTTTTATACTCAATGTATTACGACCCTATGCTTAGCCAATAAAAGAAGCATCGCAGCGAGTCTGTGATGGGCATTTAGCATCTCTTTCACAAATCCAAGTAGACCGATCACCAGATAGAGGGGAATTGATGTGCGAATAATATCATTCAGTGCATTGAAGAGCTCTCACCAGTAAGCAGCGACTTTAGGGCAGTTCCATGCTAGATGTATGAAGGTGGCCTGCGGTGTAGGGCAACGTAAGCAGTGTGAACAAGGAAATAATTCAATCTTGCAAAGCTGTGTTGGTGTTCAGTATAAACAATGTATTTGTAGTGCATAAGACGTAGCCGATAATTGGGCGATAGCATTTCTAGTTGGCCACAGAGAAAGCTCATTGGGCATCTGACAGGTGAAGGTTTGAGTTCAGGCCTGGCAGGCCTTCGAGAGAAGGATTGGGGAGGTGTGTTGTATGTGTGTCTAGAGATGTGTGATTAACTTAACTGTGATGGATTAGTATGTATTCTAAATCAGAGCAAGACTTCTTTGGTGCAGGAAAGGTCCCATGGAGAGCACAGCACATTGCACACAGTTGGGTGGGGAGAGGAAGTGGCCGCTGGTGGGGAGAGGAAGTGGCCGCTGGTGGGGGAAGGAAGTGGTCCTCGGGTTATAAATCCGCAAAGGTTTGTAAGTGCATTGTGGTTGCGCGCCCTATAGCTCCCTTGTATTGTAGTGGGGGGAGCAAGGGGTTATTGGCTAAGTGGATTGAGGGGTACCAGCATGCTTACTGAGCCTGACCCATGCGCATTGCATGCCTTCCACAGTGTCAATCTCAGCCCTGGGTGTCCTATGAGGGAGGGACAGTTCGACCAGGAGGAGAAGCTCTATGTCCAAGTGTGGTTGGAATGAGGTGGGATGGAGCCAGTAATGTAAAAACTGGACCTACGTGCAGAAGGCATAGAGCAACATCTACAGTGCTCCCAAGCCCCCTCGTGAATGTGGCAGTGTAAGCAGTTCAAAATAAACTAGAGGTTGCCTCCCCGCCCTCACCAATGAGATCAGACTGGACCGTAAGTGTCTGAAAAAGCTAATGGTGAGTGGGATTGGAATATTTATGAATAGACAAAGGAATTTAGGGAGTATAAGGATTTTTGCTATCGCAATACGACCTGCCACACATGACGGAAGCCTGGACCATATTGAAACCCAGTCCACTGCGCGGCTTTAATTGACTTGCCGTACTTCCTCTGGGTCTTTGTTGAGACATATTCCCAAGTATTTAATCCTGCCAGTTGCCCATTTCAAAGGGTATACTGTAGAGAAGATCAGGGTTGCATTGGTTAATCGAAAGAGAACAGACTTGGATCAGTTTTGGATACCGCAGTATCTCCTGAACTGCACGACCTCTCACGTTAGTGGGGCCAGGTCAGTCTAGGGTCATGTGCATATAGGGTGAGGTTGTCGGATTACAATTACATAACTAATCCCCTGGATGCGAAGCCTTTACCCTGGTCTGCGTGATGACGGAGCCCTGCTGCAGTAAGTAACAGTAATAGTCGGCACTACAGAGCCCGAAGCGAAATGGCCATACCTTAGTGCAGCTCCGCAGGCCGTAGCAATGATCCTTAGAAAATCCATCCTTCTGGTGGGCGCTGCCAGTCCCAGTGCACCAGCAACAAGCTGTGAAAAGCCAGAGACCCAAATAAAGCAGGTTTGGGCATGATACAAGACTGTGAAAAAAGTGATGGTGCGAACCTGTGCGGCCGAACTACAGCAGACAAGATGGCGGCCGTCGTGCATGGACTGCGATGCAAGCTGAACACGGCCTCTTGAAGGCTGTGAGCCGACCAAAGACTCCTGGCTTGCCTTGGCGGGTGACGGGGAGGGGTTGCCTGCAGTCCCTGCGCAGGTGGGAGACCACCCAGCACGAAAACTCCATTGGACCCAAAGTGATCGGTTCGGGCGGAGCATCGAAGTAATACAGAAGACAGCCACTGGGCTGTAAGGTCGCAGCAGCTTCTGACTTTGCGGGAGTGGTGCGAGACGCCCCCCCCCCTCACCCCCGTGGGAATATTTGTCTCGTATGGGTTGCTCTGCGCAGCCTGCGGTGCAGACACCTTCAGGCACTGGATATAAGTGGGGGAACGCCCAACAGTTAGGGTGACCGGTAATTTTAAAGCAAAGCGATTTACAGACAAATGGAAAATGGTTGCAAGGCACAAAAAACAAATTATAATAAATAAACACAAATAAAATGAAATAAAACAAGTGATGGCATGGAAGACAAGCCGGGGAGTTGAGTGTGCGCGCGCGTGGGACGTGGCCCTCAAAGTCAAAGTGATCGCGGGCAGGAAGGGTGCCCGCGAGCAATGCACTTAATGGGCTATGACAGAAACTCGTGCCAGAACGCGTAACCCTAAGCTCTAGTCCACAGTGGTAGCATTTTCTGAAGCTCTAACTAAAAGTCTCGATGAGAACTGTTCATTGGCCAAGGCAACAGGCTACAATTTCTGGTGCCAAGGGGTCTGGTAGAGAGGACCAGAAAGGTCGCCATCTGTGTGCATACTTTGCTCCGCATTGCCAAAGGTTAGGAGGACTGATAGATCGCCCAGAATGTTAGATTGAATATTAAAATTATATCATTGAATATACTGAAAAAGTGCTTCTGGGAGTGTAAACTCAACATGCAGCCCCTCAAAATATTTTAATCACACTGCAGCCAACCAACTAGTAAAATTAAACCACTCTCGCCACCACCCAAACATTTGGTCCGTAAACCTAAATACAGCCTAGATACCAGCTGTACCACTGGGGAGTATTTACAGTAATTCATAGGACACCATGTAAATTTGAATAACTAGTCAGGTCTTAATGAAGGTCCAAAGACTTCTTAAGTTTTGAATTTTTCATTATTAGTAATGGTGAGAAGAGCCTTACCATGGTGTAACGCAACGCCCCCAGACCACCATATTGGTACGGTTTATCCTTTTTGCTCAAAAGCAATGACCAGAGAAAAGACAAACCTATTTCTCCCTGTATCAGCTTCATCACGCAACATTCAAGCATAGCGCAATAAAATCATTTGAAGTTAAGAAGGGTCCATCAGACCAAACTAGTGGGATACTTAAACTTTCTAAACTTGTAGATGTTTTTAACAACCAATACAAAGCTACTTTTTCTAGACTCTAAATTCTTTAAAAAAAATGCTTGCATACAATTTGATTGCCAAGAACATACACAAAACATATAATAACTAATGATGAGACTGACCAATTAGGGATACTGTGAAATTTTCCATTTTATCAGATGTATGAATTACTTCAGTTAAGGATGATATTTTTCATGTACCCTTTGATCAACTTACAGTTTGAGGCTAATTTGCAAACATTCTGCTTGAAGCACCTATCTGGGGATTCGACTACCCTGTAACTTGGACCCTAACGCTTGTGAATAGTAAGTTCTACAAATGCCACTGTAAATGGAGCACATGTAAAAGAAGGACACTTCTACCACTCTAAGAGATATGTAATCTGTGCTGCTGCCTCTCGTAGTTCGCCTCTCCGAATTAAACAGTTTAAGGAAGCAGGTTCAGCCGTTAATTACAATGAAGCGTGTTGACAAGTAAGAGTGTGAACATAAGGTAAAGCAATGCCCCCAGAATGGTAAGCCGTCGTTTTGACTTATTTGGAAAAATAGGCTGACGAAACTTCATTCTAGAGGAAAGAAAACCCTACAAAATACCTTTTGAACGAAAATGGAATATGCTACTTACCAGTATGCATCTGTTCTTGGCATAGAGGGCTGCAGAGTTGTACATTATGAATAGATCGCCATCTGGTGTTGGGCTCGGATGATTGCACTTTGTTTTTCTCTTGGAGAGTCTTTTGTCTCTTGGTGACTCCTCCCTTAGTTGGTAGTGCGCATGGGCATCAGCTCCATCCTTAGATTGTTTTGCCATAGTAGGGTTAGATGGAGTAGTATAGTAGAATACAGATAAGAGTGCCCATGTAAGTGTATCTAAATAAGATAATGTTGGAACAGACACAGGTTTCCGGGGAGGCTGGGAGGGCATGTACCACTCTGCAGCCCTCTATGCCAAGAACAGATGCATACTGGTAAGTAGCATATTCCGTTCGAGGCATATGGGCTGCAGATGGTACATTATGAATAGACTATACAGCAGTTCTCTCCCTAGCGGTGGTCGCCCGTGTCTGTTGCAACTGTCTGAAACAATGTTTTTAATACTGCTTGTCCCACTCTAGCTTGTTGTGTTGTGTGCACATCTACACAATAGTGTTTCGTGAAGGTGTGCGGTGTAACCCAGGTAGCCGCTTTGCATATGTCATCTAGTGGAATGTTTCCCAGAAATGCCATAGATGCTCCTAGTTTACGTGTAGAGTGAGCTCTAGGAGGAACAGTTAATGTTCTCTTTGCCTTTAAGTAGCATATTTGAATGCATTTTACAATCCATCTGGCAATGCCCGCTTTGGAGATGGGATTGCCTTTATGTGTGGGAGAAAACGCAACAAACAGCTGTTTTGTCTTTCTGAAAGTTTGTGTTCTTTCTATATAGTACAATATGGCCCTTCTAACATCTAGTGTATGTAGGGCTCTTTCAGCTACTGTTTGTGGTTTTGGAAAGAAAACCGGTAATTCCACTGACTGATTGATGTGGAATGCTGAAATAACCTTCGGTAAGAATTTTGGGTTTGTTCTAAGAACCACTTTATTTTGGTGTAGCTGCATAAATGGTTCTTGAATCGTAAAAGCCTGCAGTTCACTTACTCTTCTAAGTGACGTGATAGCTATGAGGAAGGCTACCTTCCATGTGAGGAATTGCATTTCACACCTATGCATAGGTTCAAATGGTGGCCCCATTAGTCTGGTAAGCACTATGTTGAGATTCCAGACTGGGGAAGGTGGTCTTCTTGGTGGAATGACTCTTTTGAGTCCTTCCATGAAAGCTTTAATTGCTGGTACTTTAAACAGTGACAGATGTTGCCTGTTTTGTAGGTACGCCGCTATGGCTGCGAGATGAACTCTGATAGAGGTATATGCTAGGTTACATTGCTGTAAGTGTAATAAATAGCAAATGATTTGTTTAGTGGATGCGTCCAGAGGGTTGATGTGCTTACTGTTACAGTGTATAGCAAACCTCTTCCATTTTGCTGCATAGCATGCTCTGGTGGTAGGACGTCTTGCTTGTTTAATGATTTCCATGCATTCTGGTGGTAAATCTAAATACCCAAACTCTATGACCTCAGGAGCCAGATCGCTAGGTTCAGTTGTTTGGGATCTGGGTGCATTATTTCTCCATGGTTCTGTGTAAGATGCATGGGTAATAACCTTAGCTTTTGATGTGGTACTTGTGAGAGTTGTAGCAGCGTGGTGAACCACAGCTGTCTTGCCCACGTGGGTGCCACTAGTATCATGGTCATTGAATGTTGCTGCAGTTTCCGAACCAGTAATGGAATTAGTGGTAGAGGAGGGAACGCGTAAGCAAATCTGTTGGACCAATTTATCCACAGTGCATTGCCCTGGGACCTTTGGTGTGGGTACCTGGATGCGAATTCTTTGCATTTTGCGTTCTGATGATTGGCAAACAGATCTATCTCTGGTTGCCCCCATTTTTGGAAGAATGGCTGTAGTATTTGGTCGTGCAGCTCCCATTCGTCTACTTGTTCTGACTGTCTGCTTAGGATGTCTGCTATTTGATTTTGAACTCCTGGTAGGTGTTCCGCTACCAGGTAGATCTTTTGAGGAATGGCCCATCTCCATATGTCCTGTGCTAGTCTGGACAGTTGGAGAGAGTGTGTCCCCCCCTGTTTTTGAATATAATACATTGCAGTCATGTTGTCTGTTCTGATCAGGACTGCTTTGCCTGTTATTTGCATTTGGAAAGCTTTTAGTGCTAGAAATATTGCTAATAGTTCTAGGTAGTTGATGTGCAGTTTCTTTTGCTGCACACTCCACTTCCCTTGTACTGTGTATCTGTCCATATGCGCTCCCCATCCGGAGAGCGATGCGTCCGCTGTTATTATCACTTGTGGAATTGGCTCTAGGAACGACCGTCCCTTGGAAATGTTTTCTGTGTTCCACCACTTCAGAGAGCGATACGTCCGGTCGTTTACCAACACCAGATCTGTAATCTGACCTTGAGCCTGATTCCACTGTGTCGCTAGACACTCTTGTAGTGGGCGCATTTGTAGTCTGGCATGTGGTATTAGCAGTATGCAGGAGGACATCATGCCGAATAGTTGCATAAACACTCGTACTGGTAGTGAGTGTTGTGGTTGAAATCTTTGTATTAACCAGATCATTGTCTGTACTCTGATTGGGTTGGGGTATGCTATTGCCTTTTCTGTGTCTACTGTAGCCCCCAGGTATTGCTGAATCTGGTTTGGTTGCAGGTGTGATTTTTTGTAGTTCACCGTAAACCCTTGGTGGTGCAGCAATTGAATTGTCTTCTGTGTGTTGTGAAGACATTCTTCCTTTGACTTGGCCTTTATTAGCCAATCGTCCAAGTATGGGAAGACATGTATTTGTTGTCTTCTTAGGTGTGCTGCCACCACAGCTAGGCATTTTGTGAAAACTCTCGGTGCTGTTGTGACACCGAACGGAAGGACTTTGAACTGATAGTGTTGTCCTTCTAACACAAACCTTAGGTATTTTCTGTGGGCTATGTGAATTGGGATATGAAAGTAAGCGTCTTTTAGATCCAGTGTAGAAAGAAAGTCCCCTTTCTTCAGTAAAGGGAGTACTTGTTGGAGCGTGACCATGTGGAAGTGCTCCGAATTTATGTAAGCATTGAGAGGTCTGAGGTCTAATATTGGTCTTAGGGACCCGTCCTTTTTGGGGATCAGGAAGTACAGAGAGTATACTCCTGTGCCCTGTTGATCTTTTGGGACCTTCTCTATTGCATGCTTTTGTAGAAGTGCTAGCACTTCTTCTCTTAACAATGTCAGATGATCTTGACTCATTGGACGCTGTTTGGGGGGGATGTTTGGTGGGGTAGCTGTGAGTTCTAGGCAATAACCATGTTGGATAATTTGTCTCACCCACTTGTCTGACGTGATGTTTTCCCAGACAGGTAGGAACTGTGATAGACGTCCCCCGACCGGTGTTATGTGGTCTGGGGGGAGTTCTATGAAGTCACTGTTTTGGTGTTGAGGCGTTGCGGTTGTTATTATTTCCGCGGCCTCTTCCCTTATTGTTGATACCTCTGTAACTGCCTCTTGAATTACCTCTGGGTGATGTTGGTGTGAAAGATGTGGATTGCTGATTCGTTCCTGTGTTCTTTGAGCCCCCTCTATAGGTGGATCTACGAAAGGAACCTCTGTGTGTTGGCTGTTGCAATGCTCCCATTGACTTAGCCGTTTCCGTATCTTTCTTCATTTTTTCTAATGTCTCGTCTGTGCTTGAACCAAACAATGTCTTCTGATCAAATGGTTTGTTCAGTAGGGCTGTTTGTACTTCTTGTTTGAATCCTGAGATTCTAAGCCATGCGTGCCTTCTTAGCATGACACTAGTGTTAATCGACCTTGCTGCAGTGTCTGCTGCGTCTAATGCACATTTAATGGAAGTATTGGTTATTATTTTACCTTCCTGTATTAATTGGTCTGCCTTCTTCTGATGTTCTTTTGGGAGATGTGTGAGAAGTTTCTCTAACTCATCGTAATGTGCCCTGTCGTAACGTGCGAGTAGTGCTTGTGTATTGGCTATACGCCAGCTATTCGCTGCCTGTGATGCTACTCTTTTGCCTGATGCATCTATTAACTTCGACTCTTTATCTGGTGGAGGAGCCTCTCCTGTAGATAATGAGTTTGCCCTTTTACGAGCGTTTGAGACCACCAGCGAGTCTAGAGGTACATGTCCTCTAATAAATATTGGGTCCTTTGGAGCCGCTTTGTATTTTTTATCGATTCTTGGGTTTAACACCCTGGCTCTCACTGGGTTTTCGAATATTTCCTCTGTGTGAGTAAGAAGACCCTTCAACATAGGAAGAGTACCTGATGTTCTCTGTGCATTAGGTAGAGTCTCTAACAAGAAATCCTCTATTTGAGGTTCTGTATGCATATCTAGTTTGTGATATTTTGCTGCCCTATTAATGAGCTGCACAAAACCTGTGTTATCATCAGGTGGTGAAGGCTTTGAGGGATATAGCTCTGGGTCGTTGTCCTCATCCGACCCTACATCATAATTTTCCCATGGATCCTCCTCATCTGGGATAGTTTCGTCATCCCCTTGAGGTTCTCCCTCCCCTAGATCACTGTCTACATCTGACTGAGGTGTAGCTGGTCTTGGTGTGGAAGGTGTAGGAATATTTGGCCTATTGTGAGGAATAGGAGAAGAGGGTGTTACTCTAGGACGAGGAGAAGCAGGAGGAGTTATATTCGTCCCCATTGTTCTCTTTTTTGAAGGAAGAGGTTTATCTTCTGACTGTTCACTCTTTCTCTTCTTCGTGACCACTTTCCCAGTTTGTGGATCAATAAACAAGATCTTTTGTTTGGGATCTGTCTGTTGCTCCTGAATCGGTACCGAGGGTCCTGGTTCCGAGAGGTGCTTTTGTTTTCGATCGTCAGATCTTGTTGTTTGACACCGAATGTCTGCTCGATTCCGACTTTCTTGGTATCGAGTGTCTCTTGGGCGATAAGTCATATTTATGTTTCGACATGGAATGTTTCGATACCGAGCTTTCCTTTGTATGTAGCCTCGGTGCCGAAGTCGATGTCGCC
This sequence comes from Lissotriton vulgaris, assembly GCF_964263255.1. Taxonomy (NCBI): domain Eukaryota; kingdom Metazoa; phylum Chordata; class Amphibia; order Caudata; family Salamandridae; genus Lissotriton; species Lissotriton vulgaris. Next base: position 1,453,156,909 of record NC_141689.1, on the reverse strand, counting down.
CTTTTCTCGGATCCGACATGGTGGGAGTCCGAGTGTTTCGGTTTCAGTTTCGGTTTCGTTGCCGGGCCCGAGGGCGGGGCGTCGGAAACTTTTTTCAGCGGTTTGACCGGGCCCGAGGGCGGGGTCGTTACCGCACGGGGTCGGTTTTTCGGTAAGGGGACGTCGTCACTCACGGTTTGTTGCTCGATGAGTTCTTCAACCTCCGACTGGTCCCCTTCCGACCCCGACTGGTCCTCTTCTTCCTCGATTTGTTCGTCTCCGAACAGCTCCGGGATCGCTTCCGCCTGCATTCTGGAAACCTCGTGTCTTCGAGCTCGACGATTTCTAATCGTTAGCTTGGAGGAGAATGCTGCGCAGGCTTCGCAGTCCCTGGATTTGTGTTCAGGCGATAGACAGAGGTTGCACACCTCGTGTAGGTCCTTGTGTGGGAACTTAGCACCACACGTTGGACATTTCTTGAATGGAGTCCTTTCCATGGACTCCGGGCTTGACTGCGTCGAGAAAGGCCTCCTGTTCTTCGACGTAGATCCAAGTTTTTCTCTTCTATTTTGAATTTGTAACGCGTCGGAATGGAAATGAACGCGTTCGAATAACAATACCGTCGAATTGGAAAAGGAATACGCGCCGAAAATCACTTTCTTCTGAAGTTGATCTGGAGCGTCTCGATCTTCATCCGAACCCGATGGCGGAAAAAAACAATCTAAGGATGGAGCCGATGCCCATGCGCACTACCAACTAAGGGAGGAGTCACCAAGAGACAAAAGACTCTCCAAGAGAAAAACAAAGTGCAATCATCCGAGCCCAACACCAGATGGCGATCTATTCATAATGTACCATCTGCAGCCCATATGCCTCGAACATAACGTTTCCATGGAAAAGGTAGACATATTTTAAAGGATGCATGATACAGAGGTAAGAAGGGACAAGGAGATATACAGGATGGGATTCGTTACAAAAGGGAGTACAGTGGGAGAGGAAATAAGGGGCTTGTAATAAAAAAAAAAAAGGAAGTATAGTGGGAAGAGGCTAAATGTGTATGCAAAAGAGTAAACGTCGAATGGGAGTAAAGGGGTCGTAAAAAAACAAAGTGAAGTAAGAGGGAGGGCTAAAGGGTATGAAAAATTAAATAAAGTGGAAGAGACATTTAGGGAGTAGTGAAACTGGAGTAAAGCAGGAAGGAAATTAAGGGATATGTAAAAAGAGGAAATCAGTAGGAGTACAGGAGTTTGTAAAAAAAGAATTGGCAGAAAATTGGATAGAAGGAAAGAGTGTGCAAAATAAATGGAGTAAAATGTAAGGGAGAGTATCGCTAGCAGTATCAAAAGCAAGGAAAAGGGTTTGAAGGAAAAAAATCGAAAAAGGGGCTATAGAGGGTACCTCTACCACTTAAAAGCCACACAAAGAAAATCAAACATGAAGAAACAAAAGTTTCTTTTAGAAACCCTTTCAGCTGAATTTTCTCAACTTTGTGAAACATTCTAAAAGAGTAATTTGTCAACAATGGCTCTGAATAAATGTGTCACAACCATTTTCTTCTGGTTTGATTTCTAGCAAAATTACACACAGCTGTAAAAACAAAAGTGGGAGTGGGAGAGGAAGTAAGGGTGTTTGAAAAAAGTAGTAAAGCAGAAGAGGGAAGAAGAGGTTTGAAAGGGGGGTTTAAAAGACTGGAGTAAAGCTTAAGTGAGAGTAAGGAGGTTTGAAACAGGAGTAAAGTTGAATAAGGAGTTTGCAAAAAAGCAGAAGGTGAAGTATAAGAAATTGGGTTATTGGTTGAGGGGGGGGTAGACACCCCACTCAGGCAACAACCACAATCCTTATCAGGAAGAACCACAAAAGCCACTAAATTAAACTATGCTTAACCCTCCGGTAGCTTGGCACAAAAGCAGCCATACTTAGAAGCAATGTGTAAAGTATTTATACATCAAACAGAAAAAGTGAAAACATAAAAAAAATCCCAAACAATTTAGAAAGATAGAGTAAATTTAAATAAATAAAGTAATACGTGAATGACAAAAATACAATCAGTAGAACTGGAGATATTTATTTCAAATATTTATTTTTATAGCACTGGACTAGGGGAAAGACTGAAGTTCAGGCCAAACGTGGCGGAGTGCCACCCGGTACAGGGACCAGGTTAGTCTCTCTAAACAGTTACCATCTCAGGTCCTGGCGCAAAGAGTTCCGTTCTCGTGGGAGGGGGCTGAGGGGAAGCTTTTGGCGCTTTTGGATGGTCATTACTTCAGCGCGAAGAGCTCGTCCTCATTGCAGCCTCAGGTTCTTTAATCATCGCAGATGGTCTCTGTCAAAGCAAAGAGCAGGTCTGGCCAAAGCTTTGAATTGGGGGTCATCACGGGTGGCAGAGTGCTGGCACCAACTGCCCATACGCAAGGAGCCCAAACTTCAGGATTTCACCTTTTTCATGTGGAGATGCTCTCAGTGATGCCAACCAGTGGGCCAGGACCTGGGGGTCACCTCTGGGCACCACGACTCACTCCAATGGAGGCCGGAAGCAGGGCTTGCAGGGCCATTTTTAGCCGGCCAGCTGGGCTGTTGCATGGAGGGCTCTGCAAGCTTGTTGGGTCAATGTAGCTCACACAGGAGGTCAGCCAACTGACCCTTGCACTCATTCTGGGCAGCATGACATCAAGGTTAGCAGGGCCAATCTTCCTTCATTAGTAAACAGGCAGTCCTTCAAAGAGCAGAGCTGTCTTTCTGGAAGAAGGGCAGTCCTTTTTTCAGAATTTTCCACAGGGCCAGGAGTGTTCTGACTTTGGAGGTCTTATATTAATACATGGTGCCTGCCACAGTGTGTGGCGACTCCCTGTCCTGCCCCCAAAACTGGTTCCAGAAAATCACTCCTTTCCCTGGTCAAGGTCCGAGCGGTCAGGTGTGACAAAAAGCAGGGCAGGCTAGGTGTCTCATTCCTTTGGATTTGCTGTAGGTACAGCCCTTTGAAGTATAAGTGGGGCTAGGTAAAGCACCTCCCCAGCCATCCTGTCAGGATGGCCCATCATGTCCACACCTAAGCCTCTTTTGTCCTACTGTCTGAAAGCAACACAAATCCCCAAACGCAGAGCCATTCCCAGTCAAGCGACCCAGGACACTGGCAGAAAGGCACACATGATTGGGACAAGACAATGCCAACTTTCAAAAAGTGTCATTTTCAGAATTGTAACTTTAAATCCAACTTTATCATTAAGGAGGATTTTAAATTGCAATTCATTGGAGTGTAAACAGTATGTAGCTATCTGCTCCCAATCTGATAACACTTATTAAATGTACTAAGGTAGCCCAGTGTTAGTCAATGGGAGAGATACGCCTTGCAACAGTGATAACTTTTACATGTCCTGGCAGTGAAAATCTCCAGTTAAGTACACATGTCCTACTTTTTAAATACAATGCACCCTGCCCTATGAGTTTTTAGGACTATCATAGGGGTGCCTTATCAGAATTATAAAGGAAGGTTTAAGCCTGGCAAAAGATTTATTTCACCAGTTGAAATTGTTCAAATCTGCACCACAGGCTGCAGTGACAGGCCTGAGACAGGTTTTACAATGCCGCTTTTATAGGTAGCACAATGAACGCTGCTGCTCTCTTGTAGCATTTAATTTACAGACCCTGGTACATCTAGTACCATTTACAAGGAGCTTACAAGTAAATTAAATGTGCCAAGTGGCTGTAATACATTACCATGCCTGAAGGAGAGCGCATAAGCACTTTAGTGCCGGTTAGCAGGGGTAAAGTGCGCAGAGTCCTAATATCAACAAAACAATTCCTGCACAGCAAGCGAGTGAAGACAAAATGTCTGGGGGAATACCACGCCAAGTATGTCCGGTCAGTACCACGAGTGGGAGTAAGGGGCTGTAAAAAGGAGATAAGAGGAAGGGGTACTAAAGGGTTTGTAAAAATAAAATTTGAGTATGGTGGGAATAAAAAGGTTTGAAAAAAAAGAACAAAAGCAGGAATGAGTTGCGGGGGGGGCAAGATGACGGCTGGCCACTCAGCCGAGTGAGCACTTGTAAACCTGCCCTCCGTGTTTCTCCCGGTTGTAAGACAGAGTGGCATATGGCATATGAAAAGTGATTCCTGTAGTGAGTGAAAGATGGTGAGAGGCTTCCAACGGATATTCAAGTCCTGGAATGCTGTGGAACTTCCTTACCTGGAGGCATCACCCGGAGGTTGGCTCTCGGCAACTGCTCCGGCTCCGTGGCATTTGTGGAATCTTCTGGCGGGTCCCAGCGCTACATGTGTGGGCCGATAATTTGACTGCTGACCCGGCAGGGAAGCAAGCTGATATGCCACCGGAGAACGCCAGAACGGGAAGGAGGGAATGTGGCGCTGCTGAGCAAGCTCCCATAAAACGACCAAAGCAAACAACGAGGTGGAGCAGTTGCCGCAGATCATAGTAGCAGACCGGCTGGTAACACCGACGGTCGGAAGAAGAGGTAGCAAGCAGGGTCAAGACCCTGCTGAGGGGGCAGAGGGAGCCACGATGGTCGAGAATCCTGCTAAGGGGAGTGAGGTGGAGGCTCGAGCTCTAGAGCTTAGCCTGATCGAGACATTGGAAGCATGCAGGGGGGAGGGGCTCCTTTGTGGGGCACTTTGTTGGTATAGCAGTAGGGAGACCACAAATCAGGGGGCTCCGGCAGTATTGGGGGGCCTGTAAACATCAGGTAATGTGGAAACAGAAGTAGCGGCAGGGTCCGGCGGCAGGCTATCCCCAGAGAAGAAAAATGGCTCTAAGGATGGATTAGGCAGTGAGATGGTTAATATGCTGGAGGCAGACGCAGAGGGGCCTT